>NC_088383.1:69840625-70472500 GCF_037993035.2 Macaca fascicularis | reverse complement strand
GACAGTTTCAGTCAAAAATGCTCCTCACTGGCATGTACACCTGATATGATGGGCATACAGCAGTTCAGCACAGTGGAGCTGAGCTAGTAAAGTTTCTGGCTTACATCAATTTATGTTCACAAGCTCATGCTTATTATGATAATTTTTCTGTGTTTCCTTTTTTCTTCTTGGTACCTTTCATCAGTTTCGACACCTTTAGAAGCATCAGCCCAATGCTTTAATTTTCTCTTTCTGAAAGAAGGATGATTCCTTTAGTAGCATCTTAAACTATGTGTCAAATAGGCTTCCCTGGACTGTTTTTAGGAAACTCACTGCCATCAGTGATACTATTTCTTGAGGAAATTGAGCTCTGAGTCCTCAGACCCAATATTTAAATACAATGTCTTCCCAAAGTTAGCTTGTACATTGGGATGGTGATGGACTGGGGTGAAACTTTGCCCCAATGCTGATGTCATAGACAGTATTTGGGATGTCTACTGTGTTTATCAGGGACTCTGTACAAATGGAATTTTCTGAGATCGACCTCAAAGATGGTGCATACTACTGTGAGATTCAGGTTGAAAGATAAAATCAACCTAGATCATGTGGCCGGTTTGACCTTTGCCACTTGATGACCCCAAGACACATCACTTTTTTTGAGGTGTCTGATAGGTAGCTCTCTGGGTACTTGTATATACTTCTCTCTAATCAAACACTGATCCTCCTAGTTTCACCTTTAGGGGTAGTGTGATTTGTGGAAAAGGAGTGGGCTAGAGACTATTAGATTGAGCTCTGGCCTGACCAACAGCTATCTTTGGGGCCTTGGGCCCCTCTCTTCTACTGTGTGGGCCTTAGTCTCCTCACCTATAAAAGAAAGAGATGAAACAGTCATGGGATTTCCTTGGTGCCACCACGCAGGTGAGCTGTGATGGGGACTCTGAGCCCTTTACCTCCCCTTAAGCCCCAGCACTTCTACCTTTATCTACTCATATCTGCATTCTGCAAAGGATTTCATCTGGGGGAAAAGTGCTGCTGCTCAAACATTCTTGAAAGCCACTTTCATTTTCTCTCCCATCTAGTTGGGACTTTCATTGTTTGGGTCCCACTGTGCATCATGGTACATTTTATGAGACCTGCTTATGGGATGGTATTCTAGTTGCCCAGCCCTCCTTCTCTCTCAGGTACCCCTGGGGATCAAAAGTTAGGAGAAAGCTGGGAAACTTGTTGAAGAGCTTAGGAAGGGTTGAAGATGAGCAGGCCCAGTGGGGGCTTAGAAGAGGGTGGGCATAGAGGACCACATCCTTTTTACTATGTCTTCTTATTCCTATCCATCCTAATCTCAGCTCCAAGTGAGCTGACTGGCACAAGAAGCTCTTGAGTCCTAACTTCCATACCATCTAAAGAAGTAGTGGTGCCTTCTATTTGTTCAGTGTTTAAAAATCTTGAAAATACTTTCACAGCCATTGTTATATTGGGGTATTCTTAATAACCTGAGAAGGTAGAAAGGGTAGTAGTTGTGGTCCTGGGTCTAGAGCTGGGGACATGAAGGCCAGGAGGAGGTGACCAGTGAGCCCCCAGTCACAGATAATAAATGCAAAACCAGGACCCAGGCTTTTCACTCCTGGTCCAATACTGTTCCCTTTGCTCTTCCATAGTGAGTGGTTTCTCAGCACCTCTGAGTCAGTACTGCCATGTAGAGATATTGGTGAAAAGGAGAAGAAATTCACATTGGTCTGTTTTCTCCTTCCTTTGGACATTTCCTTCTTCCCTTTCTCTCCCCAACAAGAAGAATGTCTTTTGTTCTTGGGGTAGCTATAGACAGCCTCCCCGTCTGCTGTTTTCCCTTTTCCCTTCTCGCAGCAGGAAAACAGGGTGGTTATGGGGCCTTCTCTTAGCGGAGGTGTTAAGGGTTTATGTAGTGCTCGTCGATGAATGGCTAATGGACTCAGTTGGGTTGTTTCAATGACAGTTTCCCACAATCTGATACTAAAGTGGAAGCCTTGAGTGAAGCTTTTATCACTCTTTCACCAGGCTCATCAAGAACTTCCTTTTCCTCTCTGGAAATTGTATTTCATGTGGTGTATTTCTAATCCAAGTGTTACATCAATCAGCAATTCAGTGTAGGCTTGTGGTTCTCCTGGAGCGTTTTACAAGCAAGAATGGGGTTTCTTATTCTGGCCCTCTTGGACTCTTGGAAAAATACTCCAACTGTAATTTCCTTCCATCTATTATGATCTGTTTTTTTAGTTGCTATTAGAATTATTGGGTATTTCAAGACATTATCTTAATAAAGGCATTCCTTTCTGGGCTGTGCTTGACCTGTGGGTGAGATTGGGAATCTGTTTCTTCTCATGGTTATAGTGAAGTTAGGGTTCTCAGAAAACCCAACAAAATGGGAGCCTTTGAAACGTGATCTTTTTGGCCAACGACTTCTGTGTGGTTAAAGGGTTGCTCGATGTCGTCAGCCTGTGAATTTCCATCTGGAGAGTGGTTTGTTTTTAAGAAAACCTTCCAAATGGTCAGTCTTTCATATTTCAGATGTCAAAGAAAGAAACAAGACATTTAAAATAACTAACACTAGAGGAAATATTGGCTGGCAAGAAAGGGGGAGTGAGATCTGGCTTTTGGATGTATCGCTTCAGCTGTTTTCTGAATGTTTGACAAACACATGACTTCGATGTGCTAGAATCATAGCAGCCCAGGGATGATGACTAATATGGTATTAGTTGGTTATAAGTCTACCTAAGAATTAGGATCTGAATTCATGAGCTGGTCCCAGTGAAAGGAAAGAAGGAGACTTTGGAGTCTGGATTTTGGAGTTTGGAAATTTTTTTTTTTTAAATGAATATTTTTTAAAGAACAAGAAAAACTCTCCTTGACCCCGGGGAAGACTATCTAGCTGACGTTTTCCTCTATAGGATCCCAGGGAAAAAATTTGTCCCAAAATCGTATCCTATTCGTATAAAAGACTGAGATTAAAATTTGGGTTATTTTCCCCTTCTCATTTTAAAAATTCATCCGAAGCGTTTTTGAAAAACAATACAAAAAACCTCTCTCAGCAACTGTGACAGGGTATAGCAGCTGTCTGAGAATTTTCTTTCTTTCTTTTTTTTTTTTTAACCGTTATCTTTTCTTTCTTTAAGAAAAGAGTCGTTTCAGAGGCAGCCGTGACAGCTCTGTCATTTCACTCACACCTCTAAATTTCTCTTTCTGTTGTCAGTCAGCAGACAGCAGTCTCTGGATTCTGATGGGCCTGAGGGATGTCCAAATACATGAGAGATCGGAGAGAGGCCTGCAGCAGTATGCGTCAGAAGCCGTCATCTTCTGCCTTTATTCTTAGAGGAATTGTCAGGAGTTTATAAAGTTACCCTGTGCTGGAATCTCCAAGTCTCCTCTGCCACCATCTGCAGCCCACACCAATAGGCATGTGAGGGGCTGAGGCTGGGGTTGGGGCTTCGGCTTCCTGGAGTGTTGCTTCTGTAAGTTCCAGTTAAGAGGTTGTGTTGAGTTCCTCTACCCTGTGTGCTACACTGGGGAAATTAAAACTATATTGGGAGTAAGTCCTTTCAGGATGAAACCACTTTAACAGCAGCAGCAGCAGCAGCAGCAGCTCCTCCTGTTTACGAGTGCTTATGTTCTAGGCACTGGGCCAAGTGTTTCACATCCACTCTCCACTCATTTTCCAGTAGTCCTGCGGTAGGTACTATTTTTCATCCCATTTTAGTGATGAGGCACCTGAGGCTCAGATTCATTAAACAACTCAAGTAACTTGCCTAAGGCCATGCAGCAAGTAAGTGACAGAGCCGGGATTCAAACTCAGGATGTGACACTGTTGCCTCAAGGCCTTAAGCCATGTGCAATTCTCATATGCCATCACTGTCTTTTTTTCCACTGTGTAAGGAGACGCAGAAATCATAATGACCTGCTGGACAGGTGAGGCCTGTGCCCTTGCCCTTTTTTTTTTTTGAGACAGAGTTTTGCTCTTGTGGCCCAAGCTGGAGTGCAATGGTGTGATCTCCGCTCACTACAACCTCCGCCTCCCAGGTTTGAGCGATTCTCCTAACTTATCCTCCCAAGTAGCTGGGAATACAGGCACCTGCCACCGAGCCCGACTAATTTTTTGTATTTTTAGTAGAAATAGAGTTTCACCAAGTTAGCCAGGCTGGTTTCAAACTCCTGACCTCAGGTGATCTGCCTGCCTTGGCCTCCCAAAGTGCTGGGATTACAGGTGTGAGCCACCGCACCTGGCTGCCCTCGTCCTTTATGTAGTATTATGGCGGCTGAATTAAAATGAATAATCACAGCACCGTGACTTGGGGGCGGTGGGGTAGTGGGAGTCAGAAGTACACCAGGAGGTGGAGGAGAAAGGCCACCTGAACCCAAAGGGAAAGGTTCTATAGTTGAAAGCAACCTGGATTTAGAGTGAATCTCTACAAAAGGGGCCCCAAAATGCCTGACCGTTGTGTGCTTGATAAAGGTCTTTCGTGGAGCCTAACTTACCTATTGGTCTGAGCTGTCCTGCCAGGGCTTGGCACATAGTTTGAACAACCCCGGTAGTCATCTTATAGATGTTGGCAAAACTACAAACAACACATTTTTCACTTTTAAAGGGGCCAGTTATGCATCTTCTATCCGTGGTATTCCATTGTCCCTGGTTTTCTTCTTCATTCTTCTGTTAATTTCCCCTGCAGATATAGCATCTCTGCCATCCACAGATGTGTCTTGGTTCCACCTAACTGTTCCCTGGGGCAACTTGGCGGGGAGGCAAACACACCTTGCTGAGCATGACTTTGACCATGACTCATGTTGTTCAGGCCCAAAGCCTTCAGGGGATGAGCTACACAGCAAAGTGGGATGCTCAACCTTGCTACCTCCAAAATATCACTGTTAGTCATTTCCTTTCTGGAGTTAGACTGCTTGAGTGCAAATCCTGATTCTACCTCTTAGTGAACCTGTGGCCATTTGGGAGGTTTTTGAACTTCTTTGTGCCTTTGTTTCTTTGTAAAATAGGGATAGCAGCACCTAACTCATAGGGTTACTGTTATTGATAATCATAATTATTACTTTCATAGCCTTATTACTAAGGGCCAGGCCTATTCTAACAGTTTCACATTCATGAATTCATTTAATCTTCCCAGCCATTCGATGAGGTAAGTATTGCTTTTTCCTCATTTTGCCGATGAGGAAACTGAGTTGTAGAAAGGTTAAGTAATTTGCCAAAGGTCAGACAGGTAATAAGCAATGGAGCAGAGATTCAAAACAAAGGATCCTGTGCTCCTAACTGCCATCCTGTCCCCTAAAATTTCATACCTACAACATGCTTAGCATAATACCTGGCACATAGTGAGAGTTTACTAAATATATGCCATAGATAATAATTGCAGTATTATTACCATGATGAGGATTAATGCAAGACACTGTATTAGCTGCTGATAATAATGATGTGCAACCCCCAAAAAGTTCACTTGTGTATTTAAAAACCAATGAGGAAGATGGATGCTTTAATGAGCGATGACCACCAAGTATGTACAAGCTATGACAGACGATCTGCAGGATGCTATGGAAGGACCAGCATTTCTTTAAATAAAAACTGCTGATGACTTTCATCCTAGGTCAGGCATTGTACTAAGTCCTTTGGTACAGGAGTTATTTTACTGAATCCTGCATGGTAGATGCTGTACCATAATTATCCCGTTCTATAGACACTGAGGACTGGAGAAGTAACTTGTCTAGGTCACGCAGTTCTACGGGGCTGAAGGCCCTGGGCTCTAAGCCACTGTCCCACTGCATAACTTGCTTGAGTGCCTCTACACTGATGGTTGTTTCCCAGGACTTCCTGATTTTTTTCTGAAGGATGGAAACAAAGACGACCCAATAGCAGTGAGGTCATTACCTCCCTCCCACTGTCTCTTCAGCACCAGACCTCCCGGAGATGGTTCAGTAAAACAGCAGTGAATTGGATAGAGGAATCGTCTCCGTGGAGTGACTTGCCTTGTTTCTTTGGGGTGGACCATTCTGGGCTTTCCTCCTCTACATGTGTGCTCATGTGACACTCTTTGTGGAGTGCCAGGGACTGTGTCCTTCAAGGACAGATTGGGTACCCTATTTTCTGTGGCCTTCCATGAAAATTGCCCATGGCATGCTCTCCTTTCTTTGGGCCTTGGACTCTGAACCACGCACAGAGGCACTTCTGTCACATCTTCCTTTGGTTCTAAGTTGTGTGTATTAGGCTGCTGTGACCGACTATCTCTAAAGTTCTTTTAAAGTAGAAATCATGTCTGCTCAATATTCTACAGCATCTGTCGCAGGCTGATGAGCATCCCAGGCCTCTCTAAAATCAGAGTCATTTTTTCTTTCTTTCTTTCTTTCTTTCCTTCACCCCCGTTTCCAATTCATCACAGGGTCCTGTCAGCTCTAATTCTAAAATGTTTCCTGAATCTCCTCCATCACCACCCTGGGCCAAGCCACCATTACATATTTCCGGGACAACAGTAGTAGTTTCCAAACTGCTCTCTCCCTTTTTCTCTTTTCTTCTTACAATCTATTTGCCACATGGCAGCCAGAGTGGGTGTTCAAATTGTCAATCAGCTCCTGTCACTCTCTTGCTGAATTCCCTCCAGCAGTTACCTGTTGTACTTGCTGTAAAATCCAAAGTCCTTCCATGGCCTACAAGGCCTGGTCTGGTCTGGTCCTGTCAACGTCTCCCACCTCATCCCTGCAGAGCTCTTTCTACTCTGTACATGCCAGGCCCTTGGCCTTGTGTGGTCACTCAAAAAGAACAAACCTATTCATTCGTCTTAGAAGCTTTAACAAGCTATTTCTTTTGTATACAACATTCTTGGTTAGGTTGGTCCCTTCTTATCGTTTAGGTTTCAACTCAAATATTTCCTTCTCAAACACTCATATAACCCGCTTATAACTGGCAGTCTCTCTCTATTCTGTTGCTGTTTTGTTTTCTTCAGGTCACCTATTATTACCTTCACAAGTGCTGTTTATTCATTTGCCTAATGTGTATTGTCTGTCTATCCCCCGTAGAGTATAAACTCCATGAGGTGGGGCCTTCACCTACCTTGCTCGTTCAATCCTGTGCCCCCTGTACCTGGCAGAGGGGCTGAACCACAATGCCAGCTAATAACTAATAAGCAGTTAATATTTGTCAAAGTATTACTATTTGCCAGGCATTGTCCTAAGCCCTTCACATATATTAACCCATTTAGTGTTTACAGTGACCATAGGATGTGGATATTATTATTATTCCCATTTTACTGATGAGGAAACTGAGGCATAGAGGGTTTATGAATGCAATAGCTCAAGGTCATACAGCTAGTAAGTGGCAGAGTCTGGATTCAAGGCTCCAGAGCATGTGTTCCTAATCACCACATTACAATGCCTCTCTGGTAGATACTGAATAAACCCTGTGGGGTCAATTAATGAATCGAAGATGCTCAGTAGAGGCTTGTTGGGTAAACACAATCATGGATTATTGTGGAAATGTCTTAGACCTGAACACTGTGAACCTCCCAGAGCAGAGGGCGTGGCACTGCCCACGTGGGTATGAAATACCCCATAACCCTAAATGGGGTTTGCTCATACCACAGTTGCTATTTATACTTTGTACTGGATAGAACCGTCTAGCTCAATTGTCCTTTACTTCCTTTTTTTTTTTTTCTTAAAAAGAACAGAATTGTGGGAAATATTTTGTTCTCCCTGGGAGCCAGACTATGTATTTACTTCAAGTTTTATTAAATGAGTTATAAATTTTCCCAGCAATTTACTCATAGCTCAAGAGGTTTAATTTGCATGTGTTGCCTTTTACAATATGCTTTTCGTAATGTTGCAGATGCTTCTTCCCCAGCTTCAGTAAACAACAGGCACTCCGCCAGGTTTTTGACTGAACATGTGCCAGGCCTGGGAAATATGAGTTAACTCCATGGTGACTGTGGGGGGGCCACACGTCCCCCTCTGTCCACGGTATCTGGGGAGCTGAGTCGAATTCCTGATGGGCAGGAGCAAAGATTTTCTGAATCTTCTTTTTGGACATCTTTTTAGTATTTTTTTCCACACATAAAATAAATCAATAAACAGACATTTCTGCTCAAGCATCGGGTTTGCACTGGTCCTAATTAAAAAGTAGTGTTAATACGATGACAGAAAGGGTTTGCTAGGGCCCCCAGGGTGATCTCTAGAGAGGCTAAAGTCACTTTAGCCTTCGGGGAGCTTCCCAGGGCCTATGATGGGGAAGCCCTTTGAGTTTCGAAGAAGCCAGTCCCTCTGAGGATCCAGGTCTGAAGCCTGTTTCATTTCAGGGAGAGCGCCTCAGGATTGAGAACTTATCCTCTGGTGTCACACTGTCGGGTTGAGTTCTGGATCTGCCACTTATTAGTCGTGTGACCTTGGACAAGGTACTTAACCTCTCTGTGCCTCAGTTTCCACATTTGTGGAGATATAGTCATAATGGTCCCTGTCTTGTAGGTTTGTTGGGAGAGTTAAATGGAATACTGCATATAAAGTGTTTGGAGGAGAGTGGTTTATAAATGGACACATAAACGGCAGTGCTGATTGTCCCAGGACTGTTCAGTTCATTGGCTACAACTTAGTGGACAGATCCTCTCAGTGAGTTCTTCCTGGTTGGAGACAGAGGACACTGGAGCAAGGGATGGATGGTGTGTTTGTTAGAATGAGGCTTAGCTGCATGTAACAGAAGAGCTCAAGTTAACAGTGGCTTAACATTGTAGAGATTTATTTCTCTCACATAAAAGGAGTCTGGAAGTATTGCAGGGCTGGTGTGATAATTTCATGGTGTCATGAGGAACCCTGGTTCCCTCTGTTTGTAGCTCAGACGTTCTTAGCATATTTTCTTGTGATTCAAGATGGCAGCTTGTGCTCTTGTCATTATATGTTCATTCCAAGAAGCAGGGAGGAGGAAGGAACAAAGAGCAGTCTCATTACCTCTTAAGGAAGCTTCCAGCAAGTCCCACGTAAGACATTCTTTGACATCTCATTGGCCAGAGTTTAGTCACAGAGCCACAGCTAGCTGAAAGGAAAATGGAGTCGTTTAGCTGGGCAGCCACATGCCAAATAAAAATCCAGGTTCTGTTACAAAGCAGGAGGTGGAGAATGGGTGTGGATGCACGGAACTACCAGTGAGTTGCCAGTATTGTCCTGTGGTTTTGTGACTTGAGGTTGAAGAAATTTCCAGGTACATAAAGCAGTATTAAATTTTGTTTCCTAGATGATTTTAGGTGACACAAATAAATTTTTTATTTGAATAATCTTATAATTTTTTGTATGCAACCATGTTATAATTAGCGTATCAAACCCAGGATTTCACAGATCTCCTACAGTGTGATACAATGTTATAATGTTTTTCTTTAAGTCTAAATTTAACTGCACCAATGTTTAAAAAATTAAGTAAATGCAGGCATATAGAGATGAGCCAGGCAATCTGTGCAGTGGCTAAATGTGCGTCGTGGGGCCTGAGTTTGAATCTATAACCTGCCACTTATTGGCCAAATGACCTTGGGCTTTCCACGCATCACTTTGCTTATCTGTAAAATGGCATTAATAATAGTACCCATCTCATGGAGTTGTGGTAAGGACCAAATGGGTTAGTACTTATAAGGCTCTAAGAATAGTGCCAGACATGTGATGAGTAGCCCATGAACATTCATCATTGTTCTTATTGTTATTCTTTCTGTTGTTATTGTTATTATTATTATGGCTTATATTACTGCTACTATTAATAATAATGATTACAAGAGATGACATTTGAATAGAGCAGAAATTACAAGGGTGGTACACACATGACTGAAATTAGGGAAACACTGGCTTAGGGGAATGAGATTGGCAGTTAATCAGGAGCAGTCTTAGACGCAGCTATAAATAATGACTTTATTAACAATTAAAACTAGTGCTTTATGTTTAAAGTGGCTCCATATATGATAATAACATTGATTAGAGTTTATTGAACATTTATTCTGTGCCAGGTACCATGGGGTATGCTTTAAATATATTACTTTTAATTTTTCCAACGCTGTAAGCTAAGTGTTCTTTCTATTCTATAGATGGAGAAACTTAGTCTGAGATAGGGTTAAGTAATTTTCCCAACATCCCGTGGAGACCAACATCAAGGCCCCTGCTGATAAACGCATCTTGTTTACGTCGTTTTTGGTGCCTTTTCTTTCCTTTTCCCCATCTCTGTTTGGATGTCCAGGACCCCCTTCATTCCACTCAAGACCCTCTGATTTCCCCTCCTCCCTGTGTTTCTTCCCACACCCCAATTACCAGCTAGTCCATATGTGCCAGCTGTTTCCCTCTCTTCCCACTGTCAGAACTGCCCTGTCCATCATCTATGTTCCTGCAGGACGCAACAGGCAAAAGCTAGTCTAATGAACTAATCTACGAAAATGGACATTAATAGACTAATATGTAGCCCTCTCTAGGTCATTTATTTTAGAATGGGCTTGTTGGCAAGGTTTTGTTTTTTCTTCTCAGTAGTTTACTTTCCTCTCTCTTTCTTCTTTTAATAGACTTTATTTTTTAGAGTACTTAAGTTCACAGCAAAAACTGAACAGAAGGTACAGCAATTTCCCAGATACCCACTGTCCCCACACTGGCATGGCCTCTCTCACTCTCAACATGGACTTGAGGTCTTCACTCAAAGGGATAATTCGTGATGGAGATTAAAGGCAGGAAACAGTTCAGTAGCCTTGTGGGTCTGTCCTAGAACATCTCCTAGGTTATTCTTTTAAGGTTTTTAAATTGCTGTATCATAGGATCGTGACAAAAATGGGACACTGAGATGATGAGCAAAGGGACGAAGCACACTGGTGAGTGGTCAGTCAAGGGCCCTGTTCCCCCTTCTCCAGCACCCAGCCCTGTGTCTGGCACATGGAGAGCATGCAGTCAATACTGTTGAGTGCATGAATTGCCTACCAGAGGCCCTTCAGATATGCAGGGAATGGAAAGTCCTTTAAGTAATGGGACAGTGAATTACAGTGGGTAAGGTTTGGTTGGGCCTTGTGAACTTGATAGATGTTTTTGGCGGGGGCGCTGTAATGTTCTGTCATGCAGGTCAGCTTGCTGTCATCCTGGACCCGTGTGTGTCTGGCTAAGTGTGAACTGAACATGAGCAGCATGATGCAGGGATTAGGGGACATTCATCTTCCACTCTCTCTGTCTTTGGAGCTGGAGGCTCAATGTGTTACTCTCATGATGTCATAAAGCAACTGATGTCTTAGTACATCCTGCAAGAATTATTTCCTCTTTTACTCTTCTTACAAATTGTACCTTATGATCCATTGAATTTCACTTTCCTATTTTTCCAACATTTCTCATTTTCTGCCCTTTTTATCCTCTCTCTCAGACCATTGGGGGAAGGAAGAAATGTTGCTTAGCAACCAGAATGAAACTAGTCAATACTGTTTCTAATATTAACTCTTTGTAACGTATGTGCCTATGTGCGTCCCAATCCATGTGTTGTAGAACTCTCCCCTAGTATGTTTTAAACTAGAACTTAATCAAAAGTTGGCAGCCCAACTTAATGTTCGAATCACAAACATCGAGGATATATTTGTGGTTGTTATAAATGTTAGCAAGTTCCAGTGTTGTAAGTTATATACATTGTCTGCTTATTAAAGTGATTTGCTTTTATATTCTTAACTTGAAATTTGCTGCGACTATTTCACATTTTACTTTCACTTTTTGAACAAAATAGTTTCTTTGCTGGTTTGGTGTGTGTCTGTGTATCTGCTGGTTTGCTTTTTAGACATTTAAGTTCATTTGTCTGACAATTGGGAGATACATTTTCTGGGTCGTATCATTCATTTATCTAATGTTTATTGGGCTCCACTCTCTGCCAGGTGCCATGCAGGGCACCATGGAGTATTGTAGACTTGGGCAACACGGCAGAGGTTGAACAGACTTGTTTTTTGTATGCATCTTTTCATCAGCAAAGACTCTTTTTCCCTTTTCATCTTCATCTATTGAAATAACATATGACAGGGTGGGTTTTCAGGTGTAATAATAGTTACTCTTCTACTGGAATGGTTTCTTTGGCTTTGATTGGACAATATTATCCGTAGATTTTAAGCCGTTTGAGAGTGAGTGGGCCGGGCACGGTGACTCATGCCTGTAATCCCAGCACTTTGGGAGGCAGAGGCGGGCGGATCACGAGGTCAAGAGATCGAGACCATCCTGGCCAACTTGGTGAAACCCCATCTCTACTAAAAATACAAAAATTAGCTGGGCATGGTAGTGGGTGCCTGTAATCCCAGCTACTCAGGAGGCTGAGGCAGGAGAATCACTCGAACGTGGGAGGCGGAGGTTGCAGTGAACCGAGATCGCGCCACTGCACTCCAGCCTCGCAACAGAGCAAGACTCCGTCTCCAAAGAAAAAGAGTAAGTGATAGGATGGAACAAAAAGATAAATATTGGTCAGTTCCTCTTTCATACACCAGGTGCACACACACAGTTAAAGTTTGGGAGTGTTGATTTGCCCGACATAAAATCATGTTGATGAAGTTGGCCTCTAGTGTTTCTCCTCTGACATATGTGCCCCCCTTTTTGCTACAGGTGACCTGTCAAATCTCCCTGAATATCTAGCACGCTCATGCCAGTCAATGTCACCCTCAACTGGGGGAAACAGCTGATCTCTTCTTTTCCTTAGGGCATTTTTTACTTTATTGAAGTCTCTCTATAAACACAGTGCCTTTGGGGGTGAACCAGAATTTACTGTGGTACTCTACACAGACAGCAGGCTGAGTGAAAACTGAACTAATTGGGGTTTTCAGATTGCCTCTGTCTTCTCTCACTTGGAAAGGGGTGATTCCCCCTCACATTTCTTCTCACTCTGGAGTGCCTGACAGGTGAAAAGGTTGACCATTCTTGTACCCCGCATTGCCTTGCAGGGTGATGCCAGTTGGGTTACTCACATTCTCTGGGTCCCCAGAGTTCCCACACATGAGGCCATTGTGGAGTTGTGGGGGTTGTGTGGATTCCCCCTGTTAGCTTGAGTGGCCAGTATCCCACAATGCTTGGGCTTGGTCTCTGTGAATTGGTTAGGTGGCGAAAAGTATCTACGATGACTGGACTCTGTAAAGCAAGCTAAAGGTGAAGTTGGCCTTAATGATTTTAGCTTATTTGTTATCTAAAAGATAGTGGTGACCTAGGACTCATCAAGGTGTGGCTTTGAACTGGAGTTTGGCAGATGTCTTCAAAAAGGCATCGAAAACACCTGAGATATTATTACATGGTACTTGGGTTCTTGCCTTACTTTATTCAGAACAGAAAAGGAGAGATAACTTAGAGACACAGGACTGGGCATAAGCATAATTCTAGCAGCTTCTATTATAGAACACCTACTATGTGGCAGGCATTGTTCTAGACAGGTCTCTTGCATACGTTATCTTCCAGCCTTTCCAGCAGCCTCGCAAGGAACACTTTCATATCCCCATTTTGTAGGTGAAAAACTGGGATTCAGGAGAGGGTGAATATCTTGCTCAAGGTCACATAGCTCACATGGACCAGGCAGGGATGTAAATGTAGATAGGGTCTGACTCTGTATCCTGTGCATTCTCTGCAGGGCCACATTACCTCCTTTGCAAGTCAGCTTCCACTTGAAGGCAGGGGACAGCTTGGGTTGTAGTAAACAATCCTAGATGTGAGTAACGTGGGCATCCAGCCACCAAAGTCTGCCAGGCCAGTTTTCACCATGTGAAAGCACTTAGTTGTCTGGTCTGTCCCATTGACCAGCTAAAACCACAGCAAGAACAAGAGAGGGGCTACAGGAACCAAATTAAAATGTCATATTCACTAACTTGGAAAGTCTTTCTTCATTTCTCATTACTGCATTGCTGTATATCTTTCCATCTCTCCTCTCAAAACATGATGATCCCAGTTTACTTTTAAGTGGCTGAGTGTGGCGGGGGTTCTGTGAGGGAGAGGTGATTCTGATGATGATGATGGTAGTCTTACCTGTCATTGAATGCTTCACATATATGTGTGTATATGTGTATACACGTGCATACATAATATCCCCAAGTCATTTTCATTTTTCCTTAATTATCTTTCACTTATAAGTTATGCATTTTCAAATATAATATGCATCTATGAATGTGAATAGGTATGTGTATATGTGTACATATACATATGTATACATGTATGTCTCCAATGCTTTTTTTTCTTTTTGATACGGAGTCTTGCTCTGTCACCAGGCTGGAGTGCAGTGGCACAATCTTGGCTCACTGCAACCTCTGCCTCCCCAGTTCAAGAGATTCTCATGTCTCAGCCTCCTCAGGTGGGATTACAGGCACCCACTGCCACGCCTGGTTAATTTTTGTATTTTTAGTAGAGATGGGGTTTCACCATGTTGGTCAGGTTGGTCTCAAATTCCTGACCTCAAGTGATCCACCTGCCTTGGCCTCCCAAAGTGCTGGGATTACAGGAGTGAGCCATCACACCGGCCCCCAGTGTGTTTTTATTTGTGCTGAGTTTCCTTTCTTCCTCACAATGCTGCTCCTTATGCAGGGAGCCCACCAGGCAGCTCTAGGGCAGGGGGAGTGAACGGGGAAGGAACTAGCCGTGCACCACAAGGTCATGTGAGAATGTCAGTGTCTGGGCATATTACATGGCAAGTCTTTCCTTCAACGACATCATGATTTACCTGGGTTCTTGCTGAGCTAATCTTCCTGCAGCAAGAGGACAGTAAGTACTGGCCGTATTGCTGAAGAAAGCTGCCCTGGGTCCTGCAAGGCCAGGCTGCCTGGAATTCTTGGGGATCTGTGCCCCGCAGGGAGGATATCCAAACCAGCAGGTGGAGAAGGAGAAAGAGACAAGAGCTCAGGCCTACGCAGAGCTTCCCTGACAGGGCCTGGTCTGCCAAGTAGAAAGGAACAGTCAAGGCCGTGGAGCCATCAACTTCTCTGCCCTGTGTCCTCCTGGAAGGGAAAGGGAAGGCCTGCCAGGGCCTGCAGAGACCAGCAGCCGTGTGTCTGGTCACGGTCCAAGGGAACATGTCCCACTCACAGGGCCTAGAGCGGGAAGAACACCTCCTTCATGCTGCCTGAGCAGGAGCAGACAGTGTTTACCTCTTTTGCCCGTGGTCCTGTGTCGGGGGCCAAGAGACTGTATCATCTTACATAAGACCAGCGCATGTCACAGCCAGGCAGAGGACTCACGTGGCATGCCAACCAAATTGCCCTTTCTTTGGCCATGCTGAAAGTGAAGGCCATGATTCTCAATTCCTGGGAATGCGTTTTGCATTTTGAAACTCGGATTTCAGCAGGAGCTGCTGCATTTTTCTGTTCCAACCCCCAGTTTGAGAGAAGTGGGCTCAAGAACATAAGCTGTTGGACTCTTCCTCACCCTCTGCTCAAAACGCATTCTTAATGAGCCTCAATTCAGAAAATGAAGTGTTCAAGTCCAAGGCCTGAAAACCCTGATGCATTATCGTAGGATGAATATTTTGTCTAATTATTTGTATTAATACAACAGCAGCCTAGGTACATAGGCTTTGTATAAACTTATCTGTGGCTGAACTCCTTGTCTCCCAGATGAGGAGAGTCTAGATAGTGGTCTTTTGTGAGGAATGGCTTGCTGGAGGGAACAGGTGTGAGTGGTTAGCAGAACCTCTCATATTTATTTTTTTCTGACTTTGAGGGAGAATTCTGAGAAACGATGGAAACTGGGAAAGGAAGTGAGCAGGAACAGTAAAGGGAAATGTATAATAATGAAGGACAGAAAGTAAACAAGAGGAAGTATTAGAGATACCAACCATGGCATCCAGAGTTTTCCATGTTCTGTTAATCAGAATCTCAGCTTAAATTAGCATAAGCAAAAATGAAATTTATTAGTTCACATGTCTGAGAAATTGAGGAGTGGATAAGACTCCAGGCCTGACTGGAGCCACAGGCTCAAACAACACAATTGCCGCAATCTCTCTCCTGCCACCTCACAGCTCTACTTCCCTGCTGCTGACGCCCAGGTAAACTTCCCCTAAGGGAGGCAATGTGGCTATGGACTCCACGAGGCTTTCATATTCTCTTCTCATCAACCTCAGTCAAAAAAGAGAGATTTCCTCTCACCAGCAGTTCCACAAGGTCCCAAACTGGGTCTTTCAGTCTCTGATTGGGCCACATACCCACCAACCTCAGCGATCTGTGAGAGATGATACCCTGGTTGGCCAGTCAGTTTCTGTGCCTGCCTGGAGCCTGGGTGGAGTTGGCTCCACAGAACTCACGGTTGGAGGGAGGTGGGAGGGGTTTCCCTGGGGCACATCAGGGTACTTGCACAGGAGGATGTGAATGCACGCTGGGCAGGAAAAGACCTGCCAGAGGAAGATGTGATGAAACGAGAAGGGGTCCTGAGAAGAGCTGCTGAGGTGATGGTGCAATGAAGATGGAAAAACATGGAAAATCAAATCTGTGCATTGTTTTGGGTGGCTGGACTGGATGACGAATCCAACATGGCAGAAAGGCTCTTGTATCAACAGGAGTTGGTCAAGATGTTTTCTAGACAGCATTTTAAATTCAGAGCATCCCTTTTATTCTAGGCTTTAGAATGAAGGAATATGGTTGTTTGGGCCTATGGATCTTAACCATTGCTGGAACCTATTATTTTGGAGAGCTCTGAGAGTTAGTGAGGAGAGAATCGTGAGCTGGAATAAACATTTTTTGAGTACCTACTATTTAGCAGACACCAGTGGTTTAAAGATCAATAAGATATGGTTTCTGCCTTCTGGCTGAGGTATGGGTAATATAACAACTACAGTCTCGTGAAACTCTCATATTCCCTGATGAAAAGGAAATATTTTCTTCCTTCAGGACTAAGTTACTCAAGCTGTGCTTCCTGGAATATCAGGATTGACTTAGGTGTTTCATGGGAAAACAAAAACAGAAACAACAATTTGTGTCTTGACAGATTAGAAGACGCTGCACCTTCTTTCCACTGTGGGAGGGAGGATTGGCACTTGCAATGCTCATTGTCATATGAATGGCTCCAAGAAGTTTGGCAATAAGAAAGCTTTTAGATGTTGTTCACCAGGCATTACAACTAGCTTATGTGATGACGGTGTACTTCTTTCATGGCATCAGTATAGTATTGAACATTGTTCATAAAACGGAGCCCACGGAATCAGCCACATCTTCATGGATTTGCACATGCAGAACCATCTGGAAAGACTTTTGTTACCATGTTTAGTTTTGGATGTTGTAAGGGACCTATTGAGTGTTTCCCCAGGCCTAGGCCATGCATCTCACCACGCCCAGCTTCCTGAGAGGTTTATAACAGATCAGACAACACTAGCTTCTCCCATCTTTTGCCTCTTTGGGCTTTCTCCTCAAGAACTAGTCATAGTAATTCGGTTCTTTGGAGTCTGGGAAGACTGACTGAGATTCACTTTACTGGTATCATCATATCCTGATAGTACCCAAGATGATTTTGGAGGTGCATAGCTACATCATTAATTGTGTGAAGAAAAGCTTTTTCCCTCTCAATTCTCCTTTCTGTCCTTTTGACCACAATAAGGAGAAAGTCTCAGTTTGGAGCCGCTATGTCTTTAATGTTTCTATTACAAGTGGATTTTTTTTTTTTTTTTAAAGAGAGCAGCCCTCAGGCTCAAAGTCTTCAGTCGCTCACTATGTCTGACTAAATTTTTAAATTATTTTGTTTTCGCTGTATATATTTCTCTGAAAACTTTTTACTTATGACTGTAGACACTTTCTGCTTATGACAGATGATCCTGGTGTTTATGATACTTCTATAAAATTCCCTTTAAAAATAAATATAAGGAGAATGGGGTCAACTTAGATCAAGGTTTCTTAACCTTGGCACTAATGATATTTTGAGCCAGATAATTCTTTGTTGTGGAGAGTTATCCTGTGCACTGTACGTTACTTATCAGTGTGCCTGGCTTTTACCCAGCAGAAGCCGCCCCCACCAAAGTTGTGACAACACAAAACATTTCCAGACATAGGTATCCCTATAGCACGACAGCCCCAAGCAGGGTAAACCACCAGTTTAAAGCAGAATGGTATAGAAGCGTAGCAATAGTTGTGAAGGTGATGTGGATGACCAGATTTGAGCCCTGTATTATGGTTAGTGGGCTGGCATAAGAGCTGGGTACCTTCATCCCACCCCATCACCCTCTCCACTTCGAAGCCTTTCCGGATGGCTCTGTGTGGGCAAATCAGTGAAAATCTGTGCTCTCTGTGGGTTATTGGTAAGAGAATGAGCTTTGGACCCTGCTGCATTTGGGCTTGTTCGTTTTTTTGCAGAAGCAGCGGAAGTCCAGGGAGGGAGCACTGGGCAGCCCAGCCCCATGACAAATGCCAAGTCACCAGAAATCAAAGAGGAATGCTGAGTCATAATTTCCTTCATTCAGGAATTAGCATGTGCTTTTGAGATTTTGAACTACAGTGCAACACAGAGCTGGTGAATGAGCAAGGTTTAAATATTCATTCAGCATTAGCATCTGTGAGGATGGCCAGATACTTTCATTAATTGGATTCAGGTTATATGTGTTTCGTTTAAAAGCAGCTGTGATCACTAATGGAATGACCTCTGTGTCATTTTCCATTCTGAAGCAGGAGGTGCAATAGCTCCTCTTAGGATGTTGTGTTTGCCACTTGCGCTGACACCAAATGCTAGTAAAATATGGTTGGTGGCTTTCAACCAAGCTCCCCGCTTTAAAAACACATTTTTTTTTTCATTTTTAATAAAGAGATGGATCCCAGGCTTGAAAGGCAAGGGATACTGGGCAGCTATACTGATGGCTGCAGAGGTGTGGGATTTGGGAGAAATAAGTTTTCTCTTTCCTATCCACCACCCTTCTTCCTCCCTCCAGCCTCCACCATCTTGAGGGCCGTGAGTCCAAACGGGGGACCCAGAGACAGGTCTGGGTGTCCAGGTGGCTCCCCAATCTCCATGCAGCTTGGGACTCACCTGCCACCCACTCTTGCCTCCATGTCCCACTCCCAACATGCACACGTGCCTCTCTAGGCTTAATTTTGAGCATTTAGAAAAACATAAGACCACCCCCACCCCCAGCTCTCTTTCCATTTCTCCCTTTCCCACCAAGATTCACACAGACCAGAACAGTCTTTCAATGACAATATACTATTATGTTAGTATAATAATAATACATTTGTTTGCTTTTATTCCTCGCAGAGCAGCCATGGAGTGCTCCGTTAAAATGTTAGATTAGACCCTGTTACTCCTCTGCTAAGAAATCTCCTGAAGGCCCAAGTCCTCCCAAGGCTCAGGAGACATCACCCTCCCCTTTGCCCCCGACCTCTGCCCTCAAGCCTCCTCCCCAGCCCTGGCTCCCTCCATGCCAGTGGGTGTGGCCTGTTCTTGCAGCTGCTCGGACCTATTGGATGTCTTTTTCCTTGATGTTCCTTCTATTTCTATTTCTATCTCAGTATCTCTTTCCTCCTTCGGATCTTTGCTTAAAAGGTGTGTCCTTTGTGCAGTCTTCCCTGTTGAGAATGACCCTTCCTCCCACCCTAGCCCACTCTGCTTCTTGCTTTCTCTCTACAGCCTCAGAGTCCTCCACAACACTCTGCAGCCCTCATTTCCCATGCAGGTTACTTGCTTTCCATTGCTGGAATCCAACTCCGTGAGTGCTGGGGTCCCATCCATTGTAGTCATTGGGGTATCCCTGGCATCTGACACACAGGGATGCTCAATAAATGTTGGTAAGTAAGTGACTGACTGCTACTGTGACTGTATTAGTCCATGCTTGCATTGCTATAAAGAAATGCCTGAGACTGGGTAATTTATAAAGAGGATTAATGGTTCTGCAGGCTGCACAGGAAGTATACTGGCTTCTGCTTCTGGGGAGACCTCAGGAAGCTTTTACTCATGGCAGAAGGCAAAGGGGGTGCTGGCACTTCACGTGGCTGGAGGAGGAGGGAGAGAAGGGGGAGGTGCCATACATGTTTAAACAACCAGATCTCACAAGAAGTAATTATCAACCACAGCTCCAAAGGGGATGGTGTTAAACCATGAGAAACCACCCCTATGATCCAGTCACCTCCCACTAGGCCCACCTCCAACGTTGGGGATCACAATGTGACATGAGATTTTGTGGGGACACAGATGCAGACTATATCAATGACTGATAGTAACAGCGGCAGAGGGTGTCGGGGGTTACAGAGCGCCTCTGTGTGCATTTTCTTGCTTTCCTCACCACAGCCCCATGATGTAGGCTAGGAAGATTTTATTATCCCACTCTGCAGATGAGAAAGGTGAAGCCCAAAGATAGCCAGGGGTCTGTTCAAGTTCAAACAGCTAGCAACAGTGAACTTGGACTTATTTCTTCTGTCCCCTGGGCTGTTTATCTTTGATATCTGACATGGCTGATTTGGGCTTCTAGAATTCTAGGGCAGCTGCAAGTGACCCCAGTAGGCTGAAGTTACGAGACCTAGGTAAACGAGTGTCATGGTGAAATGCCCCTCACTTCCGAGACCCCACACCTTGCCCACTGGCCCCTCCAGACAGGCTGGCCTCCTTAGGCCTGGGGTATAATTAGCCTAGAGGTTTCTGGCCTTGATACAATAACTGGTAAGAAGCTATCCACTCTGCTGTTCATTAAGACAGGCAACACAGGTGAAATATTTTAGGTGAATCATCTCGCCTAATTTAGAAAGGCTCTGTAGGGCTACAGCCTTTGATTTATCGGGGAGAGGTATCCGTTATCAGAGAGTCTCACACATGGACTTATTTATTATCCAGAATCTGTTTTTAATTTCAGAGATTGTTTACCTAAACTGCTGTGTGTCAGATTCCAGGACGGATTTCTGCTTAGCATTTAATTTTAGATACTTGCCATGGTGGACAGAAAAAAATGGGCCTCCAGAATTTGTAGTTTCATTATGAATCTTATCCTTGGCAGCCCCTACCAGTAGTTTGTCTTTGAAATCTCCTTGGTACTTGTTAACCCTGCTCTGCTGTGAAAGAGATATAGTGTATTTATTGGACTTTGCCCATTTATGAAAAAGTACAGAAATTATTAATGGTTTAGTAGCTATTAATGCATTACTTGGGTGGAATTCAAATTCTAATATTTATGGTAAACCCCTTTATAATGAAACGGGCAGAAAATCAGCTCTCTTGCTCCTTAAATTTGGAAGGCTCTGGATGCCATTGGAATGGCTCCCTGTGAAATATGAGCCCTGCTGGCATTATATTTACACCCATAAATAAAAAATAAGTACTTCGGGTTGGAGGAGAAATAATTAAGAATATTTGTGTAGATAATAAAGAAGAAATGGTCCAGTTTGGTTAAGTGTGTGTTTAGGAAATGCCAGGGGCTGCTGGGACTCGAATGAGGGATGGGAAAGATCGGGGCTGGAGGACTGTGGGTGTGGAGGACTTCTGGCGACTTGTAGGAAGGGAAGCCTTGTGGAGGCCGTCCTGGGACCATGGTAAGATGTGTGGATCTGGGAGGCTTGTTTGGATTCCAAGTCTTCCCTAAGTTAGCACAGCTCTTTGATAGCAGTTGAACTTTCCTGGACCTCAGCCTCCTCCTCTATAAAGTGAAGCTGGTATCTCACAAAATTGTCAAGATGATAAACAGTGTAGACTTAGAATTGTACTAAGTAATCCACAGATCTGTGTATATGAGGCCTAAAGAGAGAACTCGGGTATGGCAAGCATCTCAGAGCAGGATTGGAAAAAATATATACATATGTATGTACACATACACACATATAGAGATACATGTATTTTTGGTGTGTGTGCATGATTGCTGGCTGTCGAGCGGAAGATAGGGAATATAGAATGGGTATAAAATGACCTTAATGTGGGCATTTTAAAAAATAGGGTCTCAGAATACAATAAATGTACTGAATACCTCTTACCCACCAGGGCTCTTTTGCCCATGGAATCTGTTATTGGATGAATGTCCCCTGATCTTTTTCTAGTCCAACTGAGCTTCTTTCTGACCTCTTCCTGTTAGAAGCTAAAGGGTTTGGTTGAATCTCTACATCTCTAAGCATCTAGTAATCAGCTGTAAAATCAACATGTAATAACAGAAAGGAATCTCAAGGAGCATCTTGTTTAGGGATGGCAAATACATTTTATTGCATATGAAAGCTATATAGTGATGGCTTCTAGAAGTGCTGAATTGAGAACAATTCTGACCCATAGCCATGTTTAGCAGGAAAGATGCATAACTGATGAGTGGTACCTACTAGAGTTGATGAGTGGGAAGTACTGATGTTGTGTCTCACATCTTCTCATAGCTTTTTTGTTTGTTTGTTTGTTTGTTTTAAGAAGGAAACTAAAACCTAGCACAGTCAACTGGCCAAGCTCACAGGCTTAAATCTCTGGCTTCCAATTCAAGGGATGCTGAGGCCACACCACACTGGTGTGGTTACTAGAGACCTCCTAGGACAGCAGTCAGCTGCTCCTGACTTAGGAGAGTACCACTGCAAGTGGACATAGTGTTTGACATCTCCTTGATGTGTCTGATGGCCTTCACAGAGAGCCAAAAAGCCACGGCCCAAGAGACTATTTGGATTGCTGATGATTATGTGAATGATAACTCATTTATTTAGTATTTCTATGTCTCAGGTCCTATACTATGACTTTGATGCTTGTTTTCCCATTTAATTACAACAATCTTATCAGTGGGTGACAGTCTCTTCATTATGCACATGAGGAAAAAGGGGTCCAGATAGGTTAAGAAACTCTGCAGAGTCACAAGCTAGCAAGTCCCAAAGTCTCACAGACTCCAGAGCCCTGTTTTTAATCACTGAACATCTCCTATGTGCTTGTGAATGGTGCCATCCCTAGGGGTAGCATAGGTACATCCATGAAGAAAGATGTACATGTAAAGTAGCAAAGGAAGCTGGGGGCAGTGGGTGGTCAGTGCTCCTGACAGACAACGTTTAGGCGGCAGGGAAGAAGGTCCTTGCCATCTCAGACAGAATTTCCCCATTTCTGTGTGTGCTGCCGTGACTCCAGCAAGAGTTGGATGGAATTGGGGAGATCAAGTCTCCGGTTCTTTATTTCTGCTCACTGTAGCGAATTGCATAATGATTCATAAAAGTGAAATTTCTGGTGAGCATGTCTGCCATGCTGTTTTGCTAAAGGGCATAGATGTTTCCTGACTTCAGAAGGAAATGATCCCTGATGCTGGAGAAAGGGACAACCTTTCGCCTAACAGATTTTGCCTCTCTTGTCCCTCCCTTTCTGAGGAGCCTGAGTAGACAGTATCATTCTGGGAGCTCTGGGCTTCTCCCCATGGTGCTCCAGGGGCTGGTGGGTGGCTTGCATTGAGCCTGTTTACTGTGTGGTGAAGGCAGAAGACATGGCCATTATATTCCTAATTTTACCTGAGTTAACTATAGCCAGATAACACAGGTCTCGGACTCAGGTCCAAATTCATTCATCCACCGGGCTTATCTTTGTCTGCCTGTTGGCTTTTAAATATTCAGGTTACAGGGTATAATCTTAACATTTAGGTTAACTGTCAAATAAAAATAAAAATAAAAATTAATAAGGTAGAAAAAAAAGAAGAGAGTGTCTTTACTTACAACTCTTATTGGAGCTGGTGGAAGGGCTCCCTCTCAGCCCATGTGATTCCTGTCTAGGAAACGGGCTCTTCTCTGCATGTTGCAGTCAGCAGACTATCAGTCTCTTCCTGGGCTAGGTGTAGGTTACTGCCCTACCTGGGATCACATAGAAGGAAGCTCGGGAAATTCTTTGATCCAAAGCTTCTTTTCTGTCCTAGGAAACGGGTCCCAGGGGCATTTCACTTGTCCCCAAGAGAGTAATGAGAATTGTTCTCATTGCTGCTGATGATGATGGAGGAGGAGGAGGAAACTATGTTAACATTTGAGTAGAATCATCATCACCTGGCAGGCATTGTTCTAAGTAATTAACATAATCCTTCAATAGACTTGAAGTTGCTGTTACTGTTGTCCCCATTTTGCAGTTACACAATGGCTTGGCGGGTTGCAGTTAAATAAACCACAGCTTGGCCCACATGGGGGCTCACATCTGTAATCCCAGCACTTTGGGAGGCCCAGGCTGGCAGATCACTTGAGATCAGGAGTTCGAGACCAGCCGGGCCAATGTGGCGAAACCCCTTATCTACTAAAAATACAAAACCTAGCCAGGCGTGGTGGTGGGCACCTGTCATCCCAGCTACTTGGGAGGCTGAGGCAGGAGAGTCTCTTGAACCCAGGAGGCGGAGGTTGCAGCGAGCTGAGATTGTGCCACTGCACTCCAGCCTGGGAGACAGAGTGAGACTTCGTCTCAAAAAGAAAAAAAAGAAAAAAAAAGAAACCATGGCTCATTTATTCCCTCAGGGTCATATTATTGGTCCATGGTAGAACTGGCCTAAGAATAGAGTCTGTGCTTGGTGACTGGAAGAATGTCTTAGGAGAGGAACACTTCCCTTTTCCTGTCAGTCTCCAGACCCCTACTCTCTTCTTCATGGAGATTGTTTTCTTTTTGATCAAAATGAAATCCAGAAGAGAGAGGGAAAATCCTTATGGAACATCTTTGCAGGCCCCTTTTATCAGGACTTTTCTCTGGCTTCATCTACCTGCCTGCCCCACAGGCCCCTCTCCCTCACCTAAACCCCTAAGACCTATCTGTTCTTTGTCTGTCATGAACAGTTCTCCAAACCTTTACTTACCCTGAGTTATAGATGAATGACAGAAGCTGAATGTGTCTCTTGTCGCAGCAACATTTGTATTTTCATTGTAGTTGAAGCAGTGAAGGTGGAATTTCACGTGCAACTGACCAGGTGCTGCTTCCCACTCTATGGTCTTTATATATCCAAGCTAACCTGAGATCCAAAGCTAGGAATTCACTTAAACTGTCTGCCATTCCATCTGTTTGGATTTGTCTACAAACCAATCAGGAAGACATATGAAAGGTGAACAGAGGCAGCATTTTAGCTCCTTCTGCACCCTAGGATTGTACAGTGCCACAGTCTCCAATAGCATGCTCTGAACATGATCACTGTATCGCTCTTCCAGATGGAAGGTGATCCTGCAATCAGTGGGCTTTGCTTGGCACAGCATAGGCTACAGCCAGGCACCTGACTCAGAGAACATTCCTTAGGTGCCAGGAGCAGGAGAGGGAGGCTGGACACTCCATGTTGCCTGAGGCCACCACCCTTTGGACTAAGAGACAGAAAGAAAATGGTGCTCACCTCTGGAAAGACCAAGTCATTGATGTCCTGCCTCCCCTCTTCAGGGCTGTTCTACCTATGAGGCCATCTCCTGAAGGCACCGTGTTTTTTATATAACATTTTGTCCTTTTAAAATTATCATGACGCATGTCAAGAGCTTTCACACCGAAAAAATATGTCACATTAGCTTCCAAGTTTCTGATTGTCTAAATAACGCAGCAACTCAACATACAGCTGTCTGGCATTTTGACAGTACAATAACCCATAATTCTTCCTGCCACTCAACACTTCAAGGTTAGCATTTTGTAGTTTGCTCTCAAGGAGTAGTCATTTAAATTTTCAAGAGCAAAGAAATGAATGTGGCTGCTTCATACCTCTCTTTTGATCTTTCCTTTATTTATTTGGGTGCTTTTTCCATTTCTATTTTCCATTATATATTTTATGGAATGCTTATGTTTGGGTGTAAACTTTTTTTGGAGCATTAGAGTGTTGTATCCCCTTCTCCAGATAGATGGGAATAAAAATGAGACGTATCTGCTGAGCTTCTGAGGGCAGCTGCCCTGTGAACAGTTCCCAAGCATTTGCAGTGGAGTAAAGCAAGAAGGAACTAGTAGGCATATGGAGTAGTTTATGACTCTTTCCTGCCTCCTTTCAGATGGCAGGTGAAGTACTTGCAGCCGCCTTCTGAGGAAGGTGGAGTTTCCAGTTTCTACCTTCTCTTGAGAGAACCCTACTTGCTTGGTCCAACCTCCATCCTTGAGTCTCAAGGATGAGTCTTGGAAACCCAGTTAACATCTTTGACTTAGCTGCTGGTTTCTGAATTGTCCTGACTGGCTTGGTTGCAACTGGTCATTTTTGTAGGCACATAATGGGTTATGTGCCTAGGTGGGAAACTGGGTTATGAATCTGGCTTTCATTAATTGCCTCTATAACCTTGACCAAGTCAACAGTTTTCCCTTTGAACTTCTTTCCTTATTTCTAAAATGAGATTACTAGCTATCCCCATACCTGCCACTCTAGGCTTATATAGCTGGGACAAGAAGAAACAATAGGGATAAATGTGCTTCGAATTATTGAGAGCCATGCTATCTCAATATTAGACATTATTGTGAAGTTTTTCTTTCAACCCGCTGCCAGTTTATATCCTGGATCTACCTTCCTGCCTGCAGTAATTTAGTGGCTTATTGTGATGTGTGGGTCACTTTCTGAGACAAAGAGAGTCAATATAATGCCTTCTGCCATGAACGGGCTTTATTTAGTGGCCTTTCTTGGACTGTGTTCAAGAGTAAACTCTTGGACCTTGGACACCCTGAGGACATCTCAGGGTTTAAAATTCCTGAGATAAAATAATTAAGTTTTAGATCCATAACTGACTGACGGACTCAATGAACGTGCTTTGCCTGGGAAAACTCTAACCTCTCCAAACTCACCAAACCACGTTTAAGCCCATGAAGTTAAGCACAATTTAAAAGCCTGAATGTGTTTGAAAATAATCACTGTGTTTATAGGCAATCTGTTTACACGTTGAAAGCCATTACAGTGATAGTAATAAAAATTTACCAGTTTGGGCCCTAAAATCTCTAAAACATAATTTGTTTGTTGAGGCCTATTGGAATTGATGAAGAAGAGAATTAACTCTTCTTCAGCATCCCTGGGACTCACTCTGACAAGTCTGAGAGGGGCTGCTGGCTGGAAATTATAGAAGGTTTGAATCTAGGTTCATGGGGAGTTTCTAATGTGTGGAATTCCTTTGGTTGGTTGCCTTTGGTGAGGAGGAATCCAGGTCGATTTTCCCCCGTTTATTAAAGGTTTTATGACCCCTCTTCTTCAGAATTGGCAATCTCATTTGCTGTGCATTTGCTACTTTTAACTGGAGAATCTGAAACCTTGTACAGTCTACTTGTATAAGATGCTGGATTATCACAGTTCCACGCTTCAAATAGCCTGGGCTAGGAGGAGAACAACTTGACGGGGTTTACCACAAATGTTTCGATACTAGCAATAACACAGTCACTTGAATTGCATATCATTCTATACTCTTCAAAGCATGTCGCATCTGTTAACATAGCTGATCTCAGAATAGTGCTGTGAAGCAGGAAGGACTATGATTTCTAAAATTACGTTTTTAAGGATTTTTTTCTGATTATGAAAATAGTGCATATTCATTATAGAAATTTTGGAAAATACTGAGAATCATAAAGAAGGAAATTAAGGTTGCCTGTAATTCCCCATTTCCCAGAAATAACCACTTAAAACCTTCTGGAATCTGTCTCCCACCACACATATTCCTTTTTGTATGTATTTGCACAGATACCTGTAGATTAGATTTTTTAATATGAGATCCTTCTATAAAGATACTACTATATTTTTATAGGCCTTTCACTTATAAACATTTACCCATGTTATAAATAGTTCTTGAAACCCCATTGTTTAATAGCTGAATAGCTTTCTGTTTGAAGAGTGTATTATAATATTGTTGAGTAACTAGGTTATTTTCAGTTGTTCCCTATTCTACTCAGTATCATGAAGTATGTTCCAGGACGTACATCTATTTATTTATTTATGTTTTTCATTTTAAACACAGCTCTGATTATATCCTGAAGACAAACTCTTAGAAATGGAATGGCTAAGATGTTTCTGTCTACTTTTTGAGGACTACTATGTAAAGTGATAGGTAGAAAGGTAGGGATTTTATCCCAATTTGATGGTGGGAAAACTGAAGATCAGAGACTTACACTTACTTGCTCCAGGGTGCAGAGTGGAGCAGCCAGGTGACCCTATGGAAGCATACACCTTGCTGGTGCTCTCACCACCTGGCAGGTGAGGACAGCACCTTGGCAAGGCTAAGCTAGGTTACAATGTGGCTGTTGTGGGCTCTCTTCACAGCCCCTATTTGAGTGTGGTTTGTGATACTGATGGAGATTAACGAGATTGTCATTCTGCTTCACGTCACTGCTTCTCAGAGCTTTCTGGGCTTTCCTTCTCTCCCTCTCTCCCCAACTCAGTGCTCTCTCAGAGTGGCTGCAGCCCATCTGCCTGCATGTTTGCTTGCCTGCCTTTTTAACCTAAAACATTTTGGAGGATGCCTATCAAGTTCCACACACTGTGTTGGCTGCAAGGGGTACAAAGATGCGTTAATTCAGTCCTGACCCTCAAATGTCATCTAGGATGAGAAGGCAAACAGGTAACTGTGGTGAAGTATGAAGAAGACATAGTCCTGGGGCTGTGGAAGAATCAGGAATGCCCCGTTTGTAAAGTGTATCATGCTGTTCCTGGTGCAAGACAAACCTCTAGTCTGCTGCCTCAGTGGACCCCTTTGGATTCCTATTCTATAGTATTTGTTTTGCTCACATGTATCCCCAAAAGTCTTCTCACTTTTGCTCCTTTTTGCTGCTTGTCTGCTTTGACTTACTTCCCATTGTTTTTGTATACCTAGTAAGTAATTGACGGTGTGGCCTGACTACCTGGCCTCTGGGTGCCTCTATCCTGGCCCTATTCTTGCTACTTATAAGTTCCCAGGAAGTTGCACCTGTTCCTGCGTCTCATTTTCCTTATTTGTAATATTAAGGGAAGAAAACCCAAAAACTGCTAATAAAAATAACAGCAAGCATGTATTGAGCACTCATCATGCACCATGTACTGTTGTAAGAACTTTACACATATTATTAAAGCACACATCTTCGTGGGGTTTGGGTTAGTGTTGTCCCATTTCCCAGGTGACGATCCAGGACCCAAGGCCACACAGCTGGATGGTGGGACCATGAGACAGGCAGACATTAGCAATTGCTCTCTTTGCACTGTCCTCCACTTTCTTAGGACCCTTGCCTTACATTGCAGTTGGAATGGCAGAACACTTGTGGTGTAATTTGGGAGTTTAATATGGTTAGTTTGGGAGAGGAGAAACTCTCTTGAGTTGGCAATGTATTGCAGAGCAGGCATGAGGACGTCCAGGACCTTGGCTGTTCCCTCCCCAGGGCTATAGAATGTCACAGAACCAGGGAATTGTGGGGCTGGGAGAGACCGCAGAGGAAAAGCTCCTTTTTCAACCATCCATTCACTTGCTCACTCACCAACATCCTGAGCACCTGCTATTTGAAAGTCATTATACTACATGTTGTTCTTGCTATGGAGACTAAGAACAGGTATGGCTTCTGCTCTCGGGAAACTCACAACCCAGAAAGCCGGGAGGTAGCATGTCACACAGCTGGTGGGACTGTTGGGAGAGAAAGCGGTAAGGATAAAAATGTGTTCAGTTGAAATGCCTAATTCTCTCTAGACTTCCAGGAAGGGGCCTAACAATTTTGGCACAAGGACTATCTTCTTTCCAGTACGTGGCTCGTGTTCCTGGGTCTGGCAAGTCCAGAATTAGTAGTAGAGAACTCTTGTCCAAAGCACTAATTTGGAGGCTGAGATTTATTGTTGTCACAGCACCTGGCTTACAAAAATAAGCTTTGTCATAATGGAGGAAGAAAAGGAAGGAAAATAAAGCCAGGTTTTAGATCACTTGCAGAATTTTTTCCCCTGTCTATTGAGGTTTATAGTAAGTCAAAATGCCTTGTACTCAGATTTATTTGAATGAAAAAAAAAAGATATACATATATATGCATGCTTGAACAATGTCAGGCTTCCAGTGTGCCTCTAGTTCCTCTGTAAGTCCCCAATCTAGGAGTTTCTTCTGTAGCTTGATTCCAGCAAGAACAGGCGCTGCTTCAGTATTCATTTCAGTGGCATTGACAATACTGACAACATAATTGACCTAAAAAGTTCTGGATTTCCTGTTAATGCACTTTAGAAATGTACATCAACTACCACAAAAAAAAAAAAATCATTTCTATCTACATTTCACTTGATTTCCATTTTCAAGAGAGAGGCTTCATCATTATTATTCTATTTGAATAGCACTGATATCTTGAAGGATGGAAGGAGATTTCTATTGTATGCAGGAGTACTTTATTTCGATATTTTCTTTGTCTGATTATACATGATAAACACACATTAGTGACATTTCGTGCATGTTTGGAAGATAAATGGGGATATCTCTTTAAACCATTCCTGACACTTGCTAACCTGTGAGCTTAATGGCATTTTCTCTTTGATTCAATAATTTGTCTGTCAAAAAAAAGCTGGGCTGACATTCTCCTTGTTGTGGGATTGAAATGGAAAGAAATCTCTTCTCTTGAAGATATATTTTTTTTAAAATTGAGGGGAACATTTTAGGATAAAAATGTTTTTGAAATTATTTGGGTTTTTGGTGGTGGAGGTGGGGGACAGGGGCTGGGAGGGTGGCACTGATGAATGCGAGAGCCCTGACATTATATGTGTGGCAAGTGATCTTAAAAGGGGGCCCATTACCTCTGTCTGCAAGTCCTCTTGAAATAATTAGGGAACGTGTGAAATCTTGCAAATGAAGATGGCTCCTACTGCGGTGTCTCCTGGGAGCCGTCAGCCTCGGTCCCGATGGAGGTGGTTGGGTGGGGTGTACATCTGTGTGCATAGGCATAGCTCTGACTCCATGCGCCTTGGTTCCCCCAGACGACGGAGAGGTCCCCTGGACAATGGTGAGAGGGAAGGCAGTCCCAGTATCATGCCGGAGAGGCTCCAAATCCAGATGCCTGTTTTCGCTTTGGAGATTTTGGAGCAACCTCATTCAGGGGCTGTGATGAACGTGAATCAAGTGGTGAACCTCGAGTTTAGGGAGACATATGGTGGGCCGCAGTTGGGGCTTAGAGCTCATGAGGGAGCCCTGTGCATCTGTGAGAAAGATGGCTTCACATGTTGGGAATGAGGGACCTTGTCAGAGCTATATCATGTGACCCAGGATGTGTTGCTAGCCTGCCTCCTGGAGCCCCTCCATGCCCGGAATTTGAGGGCTTCTTGGAAGTCTGATTACATAAAGTTAATGTGAATAGGCAGGGAGCAGAAGGGAAGAGGATGCTTGGTGTTGACAGTCTGCTTCCCTCCCTTCCTGCTTCTCCACCGTAAGGGGTCTTCACATGCACCATTAAAACACAAGGACTTATTAGGCTCCCTCGCGCTGATTCATTCAACATCTTGTATGTGTGCCAGCACAGTTCTAGGCCCCGGGGAGACACCCCAAGTCATATAACTTGCTGGTAGTGAAGTTAGGAATAAAACCCAGGTTTCTTGACTCCTTATCTGATGCTTTTCTGGCACACCACGCTGGCTTCCTGGAGACCCCATCTCCTGCAGGAGCCTGAAATTCTTTCTCATTATCTGGTTGTTCTTCCTCATGGCTTCCGGTTCCCCTGTCTGAGAACCCAGGTCAGTCATTTCATGCTGGGTTACCCTAGCAAAACACAACAAACACAAGCAAACAAAAATGAAGTCATCAACCATCACATGTGTTTTTCGAGGCCGGATTTCCCACTAGCAAGTAGGGCCCTTCAAAATCTTTGAACATCCTGAGTGCTGTTACTTTAGAAGCCCCATCACACAGCATATGAAACATATTAAAATTAACCCCTATCTCATATTAAACATGATTTATGAAGTTTCATGTGAAATTTTGCGAATGGATTTTAAAAATCATTTTTATAGTTTTGAGGTTCCAGAGTAAATTCATTATGGCTTAAACTTTGTTATATTTAACTGTAAAGCTTGAATTGATTTGCTGTGAACTGACCAATGAATATGTTTCTTTCTGTTGAAATTTAATGAAATATTTATTAATTTATTATTTTTGTTTATTATATTATTATCTATTTAATGAAACATTTATTAATCTTAGTTTCACAATTTTTATTTCACATTTTAGAGCCATTTATTTTCAGATCTCAAACATTTCATTGGCCTTTAATGAGTTTAGAGGAGAGCCCTCGACACTATGCCTGTAACTCCTCATGGATGAAAGGCCCTGCAAATAGACCTCTTTGCAGCTACCCACCCAAAACCAAATTGTATACCACAACATTTGCTGCCCTTGGAGAACCCCAGATGGGCTTGCTGGAAAACCTCTTCTAAAATCCCTGGGACTGGCCTGAGTGTCATGGAAGTGAACCTGAGGACTCAAGAAGAACTCCCGTTTCTACTTGCCATGGTGTCTTACTCAGCTTGGGCTGCCATAAGAAAATACTGCAGACCAGGTGGCTTAAACACAGACATTTATTTCTCACAGTTTTGGAGTCTGGAAGTCCAACATCAAGAGCCTGTTCTGTTTCTGGTGAAGACTTTCCCCAGCTTGCAGATGGCTGCTTTTTTGCTGGGTCCTCACACACTCACATGGTAGACAGAGCACACCCTGTTCCCTCTTCTGAGGGCACCAATCCCATGATGAGGGTCTCACCCACGTGACCTCATCTAACCCCAATTCTCTTCAAATACTGCAACTTCAAATACTACTTACACAAAGGCTCCACTTCAAACTACCGTCACATTGAGGGTTAGGGATTCCATACATGAATTTGAGGAGGCTGGGGGGGTGGGGCACAAACATTCACTCCCTAACATACAGTGTGGTGGAAATGCCCAGGCCTCAGAGTCTGTGGCTGTGGGTTTCACATCCCAGGCCCACCACTTTTAGCAGTGGTTAGCCTCTGAACTTCAGTTCCTGCATCTGTAAAATGGGGATGGTAATCAATCTGCAGGGTTGTTATTTGCATTAGAAGTAATGTTTATAAAGGGTCCAGCACCCAGTAGGTACCTCTTCTCATTTTAATTTACCCAGTCCTGTGAGGGCATCTTTAATGAAATGAAACAGCAGTTGTTATGCATGAAGTTATGACAAAGAGACATACAGAGCAGGGAGACAGGCCAGGAGCATGTCTGGAGGCGGAAAAACAGGTAAAGTCCTTGGCCTTGAGGCAAGGAGGGGCTCCTATAAAAAGAGTTTTTTTCCCTACATTTCTGGGAAGTCATAGGCTTTCAGGGAACTCCTCAGGTTGTGCCAGACTGCAAAGAGTGGGCTGAGAGGCCCAGTCTTCTGGGCCTGGGGATGATTCAGGGATGAAAGATCTGCAAGCTGGGAAGTCAGCTGGAGGGTTTTTCACCAGAAAACAATCTGCAGTTTATTTATTTATTTTTGCCATTTCCAGAATGGGAAACACAAATGGAAATGATGAGTTTTATAAATGTGGGAGTTTAGTGCCTGGGGTGGAGGTGGGGGTTAGTATTTACATGCAAATGGCCCTAGATTCTGCAGATTACCAGTATCTGGGGAAGGAACAAATGCCCAGCATTTAGAAAGCCATCAGAACAGGGAGCACCACCCTGACTGCGAGAATGGGTGGGCAGTGATATGGCAACCCTCTTTCCTGGGTACTCCACCATTAGAGGGGATTGGTGGGTAGAAAATAAGAGGTGGTGAGTAGTCTCCCAAATCCTTCCACAGGGGAACGTCCCCCGGCCCACCCTCTCTCTCTCCCATCGTTTCTCCCTTCCTTCTGCCACTCAAGTGAGTGCTGGGTGTGTGTCAGGCACTATCCTAGGTGCTTGCATTAAATCCATGGGCAAAATGGAAAAATTTATAATAGACATTAAACAATAAACATGTCTCGTAAGGACGTTATTCGTTGGAGGGCAAAAAATGCTATGGAGAAAAGAAAAAGAGAGCAGGTAATAAAATTAGTAGTCCTTGGGTGGAGGTGTCAGGATAGGTTGCAGTGTTGAACAGGGTGGTCAGGAGAGGCAGCATTAGGAAGGTGAGATGAGTAAATGGCAGGTTTAAGTCAGTTGAGGGTGTTGAAGGACAAAAGGACTATAAAATGAACTGTCTCTGAGCTCCTAGTGTCTGATGGGGGAGGAAGAAGCCAGTCAACATTGGAATGCCTGGAATATCATTTCTTCCTAACAAATCTGAGCAATGTGGCTTAGGGAGATGAGGAATAGCTGTGCCTGCCAGTACTTAATCTTACGTGGCTCATGGTACCACTAGGCAGAGCTTGGTATCAGATGGAGATTGGGACATGGGTATAAAGCCAGAGTTCTCTAGCCCAGGTGGGGTTTTTGGGTCTCTAATGGCTCAAAACTTTTGATGGATGAATGACATGAGTAGTTGAATGAAAAATTGAGTGAATAAATTCATCAATGAGCAAATGAATGAGCAAATGAATGAATAAAGACTGATTAAAATTCTTATCTGTGTTAAGAATAGGCAATTTACAAGTTCATACCATAAGTTACTAGTTGTACATTTAACTTCAGTAGTAATTTTTTAAGGTGCTTTGCTATATTTAAAATATATAGGCATTTACACCATTGAGTAAATTTTTAAATGTAGTGAAAAATTATCCAATTTTAAATATGTTTAGGTATTATGGTATAGTCTGAACTTAGATTTTCACTTGTACCTGTAATCAAGGTAGACCATATTTTCTGAACCAGCAGATGACTTTGCCTCCTATGTAGAGTGAGAGCAGACTGCTTGAGAAGCTTGTGAATCATAGTTTCTTGCTTATGGATAAGTGGTGCTCTTGGTCTTGAGACATGACATGGAGATCGACGCAGAGTAAACTGCTGGTCTGCTGGTTATTAAACTTTGCATATTTTCAGAAAGACCTGGGGAAACTTACAGAAAGAGTGGCAGAGTGTCAGGCAGACCACAGACTGGCCACACCCCAGGCCTACTTTATCAGAAGTTTCAGGTATGGTCTCCAACATCTGTAGTTTAAAATTGTTTCACGGGTGATTTTGTTGTTGATAGTGTAGGGGATTAAGGAACCACTGCACCAAAGCCAACTTTGAGAGCAGGGGGTATGTCCTTTTCTTTTAAAATTTTTACTTTATTAGTGTCTATCAATAAATGGATAAGCAGTAAATCCTAATTGCAGAAAGCCAAATGAGACAGATTTATCCCCCTCCAACAAGGTAGCATTTTAGTCTTCTCTCTCTCTCTCTCTCTTTTTCTTATTTTGCTTAACTTTTCCCTAAACATAGGACTACTCTGTACATATTACTGTACTATTTGCTTTCTCTTTGCAATTCTGATGCATTATGCATGTCTCTCAATATGTTTTAAAGCTACGTGATATTCCAGAATGTGGAAGTGACCCATCTTTTCAACTTGCTGAAATTCATTGATTTACTCAAGTGCTTCCCTCATAGAAAATGTTGATAAACCTTTGCTGACTGAATAAACAAAGAGAACATAGCTATCTTGTACCATCCACCCCATGTCAGTTGCCCATAAGAAGTTTGGTGTTAAAAGCAAGCCAGATTCCTCCACACATGTAGTTCCAGCTACTTGTGAGGCTGAGACGGGAGGATCACTTGAACCCATGAGTTTGAGGCTGCAGTGAGCTATGATTGTGCCACTGCACTCCAGCCTGGGTAACAGAGTCCTATCTCTGAAAATAAATAAGTAAATACATTTAAAAAATAAATAAATAAATGGGCCAGGTGCGGTGGCTCGGGCCTGCAATCCCAGCACTTTGGGAGGCTAGGGCATGCAGATCACAAGGTCAGGATATCGAGACCATCCTGGCTAACACGGTGAAACTCCCGTCTCTACTAAAAATACAAAAAATTAGCTGGGTGTGGTGGTGGGCGCCTGTAGTCCCAGCTACTTGGGAGGCTGAGGCAAGAGAATGATGTGAACCCGGGAGGCGGAGCTTGCAGTGAGCCGAGATCACATCGCTGCACTCCAGCCTGGGCGACAGTGCAAGACTCAATCTCAAAAAATAAATAAATAAATAAATAAACAAACGAACAAACCAGCTGACTTAGTTCTTCTTAGGGAAGGTTATAGGCTGTGATGAGAACCCCTCCAATGCAGGGGTTCAGGCCGACTTGAAATGGAGTTGTCATTTCACAAAGGGAAAGAGAACAGATCCGCCAATGAGAAAAGTTGATGGGGCAGAGGCCTCAGGCAAGGTCCAGACCCTGTCCTCAGAGTCTGTGAACATTTAAGGAGTTAGGACTTTCTTTATCTTCCTGGAGTGTCCACCCACTAATTTAGGGCAGGATATGGTGAGGACTGTGAAAGACCCAAGGGCCCTGGAGCTCCCTGTGTGTTGGCTGAGGGTATTCAGAGGAGTGAGGGTTTGAACTGAGTTCAGAAGGAGGGTCAGCCTGAGCTCCGCTGAGCAAAGGCTCTCGGTGACCCTGCCACTTATGTGGAGAGAGCCGTTTTGCCTCTGTCCGGCCATGTGAAGACCTGCTGGTTAGTGTAGGTGGCTCTTGGAAACCAGGTGGGTAAGAAACCAAATAAACTAACTATTCTGTTGTTTCTCCTTTTGGAGAAACAACAGCCACAAAAAGCTCAGCCCTCCACAGAGCCAAGCTCCAAGAGCCCCTTTCACAGACACATAAATATTTAATAATCATCTGTCTATAACCAATCTAGGGGAAAAAAATCTTTAAATAGACTGCTCGAAAGGCCAAAACCTGAATTTTAATTGAGGTACTTTGAATTACTCCCATTAGTCAGTCGCTCTGACTTTTTCTTAGTGAGGGCTGGATTGTTTTTGAAAGGGGGATCGAAATTATTAGCAGCCCTTAAAAAAAAAAAAACAAAACCTGCTGATCCTACTAAATAATAAACTTCTTTTAAAAAAGACCTGGCTTTCTAGGCTTCAAGCAAGAGGGTAAAGTAAGATGAGCCCCACATTTTAGAGATGCAATTCGAAAAGCAAGCGTTAAGGGCATTCAGATGCCTGGCTAAGCAGTTCCTTGGCAAAGCACTTCTGCAGTGCTCCCTGGTCCTGCTAAAGTTTGCAGGATGGAGAAGGCCTCTGTGTGTGTGTGTGTGTGTGTGTGTGTGTGTGTGTGTGTGTGTGTGTGTGTGTGTGTGTTTATATATTTATTTTCCCTCTCTCTGCCCCCTGGGCCTGCAGTCTTCTGTAGCGATGTAACAATCCTCCTGGACGAACCCCTTGTATCTCACGCTAGCCAATTTCGACAGTCTAAAGTGCTCAAATTGAGCCATTTTGTTCTCTGTAAAATAAACCTCAGGCCATTATGCGTGGTTTTTCATTCACCCGCCTCCTTGTCACCCTTCCCTTGGCCCCTCTCTGCCCACCCTCCCCTCCTTCCCCATTCTCTCCTTTTGCTCCCCCTCTGACGAATGGGAGGGAAGCAGACATCCTTTAGGAGACCGCTGTTTTCAGTCCAGGCATGTCAACTTCACTCTGGCACAATTTGCTTTGAGATCTGTGGCATGGAGCGGGGCCGCAGGGTCACCCCCCCACCATAATTGATCTTGCTTATTCATCTGCTTCCTGCGTATTGCCCTCTCCCCACGCTGGCCTTTGTTTGGATAAATTGTTGGAAGATTTACTGTGGTGCCGAAAGCCGCCTGCCCTGGTGTCCCCACCACCTCTTCCAGGGTGAGACGATGGAGTGGCACTTAGAGAAGAAAGTTCTCCCTCCTCCCCACCATCCCAAACCTAGAGGACATCTCCCGGCATCACAATTCAGGCAATTTCCAGACTAATTTACTATGGAATCACTTTGCACGGCCCTTGTGCACCGGTATGAGAAATGTTAATTGGTGTGTGAGCCCGAGATGCTCTTCCGAAGGATTTATCGTCGGAAGCAGAGGAGGGGAAGGGGAGCCGAGGCCGTCTTTGTGATGGCTTGGAGGCTGCACTCACTCGCTTCAGATTATTTTTAAAACCAATGGTCATGATGGATCTGAATCCAGTAATTTATTCGATTTTGGGTCATTAACCCTTGTTCTGCTTATGGCAGCAAATGACTTCATCGTCAGAAATGATGAGTGTTCCGAACTGTGGGGATACTTGGCTCTCTCGAGCTCTCATCTGAAAATCAATTTTAAGCAAGTGGCAGGCATTAGAAATCCTCTCTGCTTATAGGTTTCTGCAGCATTGCCTCCAGGATTTGAAGAAGCAGGGAGGGCGGGGGAGGGGGAGAAGCCCCTGGAAAACTCCTATTGCCGGGGTGTTTGTGTTGGGGTGGCTAATGTCCTGAGAAGGCTACACAATAGACTGTCAAAATGGTTCTTTCAGAGCGGGGCACAGATCACAGTTTGGAAATGGGGGAAAACGAAAGAAAGGAGCAAGCCTCCATCGAATGATCCTGTCTACAGACTGAATAAAAGAGCTTGAAATCATTGTCTTGATTCCCGTTGACTGAAGGCTGGAGGGGCTTTACTGGTTAAGCTTTTAAAGCCTCAGCAGTTTAAACACTTTTTTTTTTTTTTTCCCATTTTTTTGTCTGGTGCACCCTTTATCCAGTTGACCTTGAAACACATTAACTCATCTTTGGAAAAACAAAAAACAAACACTGTTTGCCTTCAATTCCGAGGCTGGCTTCTCTCTTGAGGTGTTATATAAATGGGTGGCATCGCCCAGCATCGTTGGCTGCAGGGCACAGGGGACTGACGTGGCCAGTGCCGACCTGCCTCCCACTGGGCACACACTCCCGTGGCTGCCCACACTGCAGTCCTCTGCCATCCTGGACAAACTGGCTGGCAGTGTTTCGGATCAGAGAAGCCCTTCCCTGCCTTTGAAGATGGAAGCAATGTTTGACGGGTGCCAGAGTGCTCTCTGAGAATGGGCCCATCTTTAAGCACTGCCCATGTGAGCCTGTGATTTCCTTCAACATAGTCATGGGAGATCCCTTCCACTGCTGACTTTTTAAGTTGAAATATTTAGGGGGAAAATATGAGTTTTTAGAAACTTTTAAGTGGAAGAGATTTAGTAGATTTAGTAATGATTTAGCCAATTCCCTTATTTTTTGGCAGATGATGAGCCTATGGCACAGATATATGAAGTGCCTTGTCCAAAATCACACAAACTGCAGGGAGCAGAAGTGATCCTGAACCCAGGTCTCCTGAGCAGTGGGGTACCTGGGGTAGGGGTGGCAGCAGGTGGCTCAGGTGCAGGTAATAAGGGACTGCACTGTCTGCAGGGAATTTACAAACAATAACAAAGCCCCTCACTCTGCTTTTAGTGACCACCATCAGCTGATTTTCAACAATGTCAGAGCTGAAAACACCCCACTTGGCCAAGGTGGGGGCCCCCACTAGCCCCCTCCCCACCTCTTTGGTACCCCCACTGCTTCTGACTCCCAGTTCTGTGTTTTTCTCACTAAACTAAGATGCATCCCTCATCAAATAGCAGCCAAACAAAAAGCAACCTTACGTTAGAAGTTCCCTGCTTCTTTTGGAATTAAGTAAGGAAAATAGCCTTTTGATAAGCCCGCATTAGCCAGGAATGGTGCAGAAAAGTGTGATGACTTAAAATTCGAAGCTGGGGGGCCCCTAAAAAGAAGTGATGGGATTTGTCCGCTCTCTCCTCGCCTGCATCCCTCTGACATGTGAGTGTGGAGTGCAGGCCAGGAGCTTGCAGCCCTGCTCTAGGTAGATTCAACAGAACCAGGGACTCTCTGCATTACCTTCCAAACCTAATTCTCTCCCATGTATCATCAGAGCCTAGGGGGAACCTCCCAGTGGTCTGAGTGCCTGACCAGCTTTTATGTATATCTCTGTGGTCATCTTGGCCAGACTGGTTGCTGTCCAGGTTTCTTCTCCTCCCGAGCCGCTCCCTGAAATGGGTGGGTAAATATCCCAGTCTGACTTCAGCTGCCGAGTCATCAGTCCTGACAGACGGCTGCCTCTTTGCCGAGCAACCCCCGTCACTGCCTCCTCCCCCAGCCCCTCATTTCATCTTCCCCCTGTCAGAACTCACCCTTTGGCAGAAATCTTTTGCGAGAGCTAAATGTGAGCCTCAAAGAGATGTCGTCAAGGTATTTTTCATAATTTTCAAAGGTAATTTCCTTCCCTCCCCCCACCCACCTTCTCTCTGTTATAATTACGTCTTAGCAGCTCCCCAAATCAGCATAGCAGCCAAGTCCCCTCCCTGTGAAGGTGGCCACCTTTTCCTGCACAACAGGCCTGGAAAATGGCCTTGGAGAGCAAGGGTGGGCAGTCAAAGGCTTCCTCACCATCGCATTGAGAGGCAAGCTGGTGGCCTTACTATCCTGGGATGAAGGAGGACTTAAAATGGCTTCGTATCACTTTTAGTCTAGAGAGCCCACTGTACCCTGAGGCATTTCCCTAAGTGCCAGGCCCATGATGGTGTTTAGGGCACTCTTAATCTAGTTTATATCCTTTTTGTTTTGTTTTGTTTTTTTGAGACAGTGTCTCACTCTGTCACCCAGGCTGGAGTGCAATGGTGCAATCTCAACTCACTGCAACCTCCACCTCACGGGTTCAAGCAATTCTTCTGCCTCAGCCTCCTGAGTAGCTGGGACTACAGGCTAATTTTTTGTATTTTTAGTAGAGACAGGGTTTCACCATGTTAACCAGGATGGTCTTGAACTCCTGGCCTCGTGATCCGCCTATCTCGGCCTCCCAAAGTGCTGGGATTACAGGCACGATCCACCGTGCCCAGCCTATATCCGTATTTTTAAGAATAGGCAACATCCATTCCAGGACATTCTCTGCAGCTTCTTTACCCTCCCACTCCCCCTCTCATGCCTCCTTACTCTCTCAGGAAGGAGCCAAGGAAAGAATTCCTCTTTCTCCCTGAATCCTGACCTCTGCCACCTCTGAATCCTGCCTGTGGCTAGCCCTCAACAGGTGGCCCGGCCACAGGAACGGGAGGAGGACTGGCCTGTGTCTCAGGCCCTCCGCAGAGATCCAAGCACGGCCAACCCTGGCTGAACGGAGAACCTGAGGGTAAATTATCTTCCACTAGGAATCCTGGGACTTGACATTCAAAAATTCTATTCATTGAAAACAGACTAGCCCCTGAAAACCTGGTTTAGTAGATAAAATCTGTAACCACAAGAGGATAAATCGAGTTTGGCTTGTTTGTACTGGTCTAATTTAATATGATCTCCCTTGGAGTTTCCAGCGTCTAGATTTTCTAGATCATTAAATCCATTACTTTTCAGTGTTAACTTTTTTTAAGGAGGGTGGGGTTGGGAGTGGATTTATTTTTTAGAGGCATCCCACACTAATCCTGGGAGCTTCAGCAAAGCTCATTTGGGGTGTGAAGTGACTAATTTCTAAGCCCAGGGGCTCTGAAGGAGGATTTTCATCCATTTATCACAAAAGACCCCAGCAGCCAGTCAGGAAAGGGGGCTGCTGGCTGCAGCCACTGGTGTAGTCCACCCTGCAGAATGAGGAGAGGGGCCACTTCCAATCCCCCAAAAATGCCGAATTCCAGGATGAGGGGTGTGGGAATGTGGCCATCTCATCTCCCCTACCTCTGGAATGGTCTACAGGGCCATGGAGCCATTGTCGTGAGCCAATGTGTGACCTTGAGCAAGTGGGCCACCTCCTCTGTCCTCAGTTCCTCCATGTGACTGGTGGAGCGGGTCTTACCTGCCTCTCAGGGTCAGTGGGCGAGGCAGGTGAGGGCTGCATGTGAGGGTTGTGTGCAAATCTTAAGTGCTCATGAAAGTAGCCATTATCATTTCCTGAAGATTAACCCCTCTGAGCCTCAGTTGTCATTGTGTAGGAAAGGGATTCTGTGTGATTGAGATTTTAACACCATGCGCCCTTCCCCTGTGAAGCGGTGGCATCTTAAAGAGTGAATATTTTGTTCCAGCTCTATCCTCCAGGGATCAGCTTTGGGCAGGTGGAGCAAAACACAGGGCCAAGATCTTTACTCTGAGGGGAGATGCATAGGCACATCTCTGACTTCCCGTGTCTCCGAATTGCATAGGATGGAAGGAAGAGCCCAGAGGTGAGGGCAAGCCATGCTGGACAGTATCCTTCCCTTTGCTCCCTTCCCAAAGGCCAGGATAGGAGGAGGAGGAGGGAGTGAGGCTGATCATAGAACTCCAGGGCCTATGTGGGAGGACTGTCACAGTCTAGGGTTAGGGGCAGGGTCTGAGTGCAGTTCAGGGTTGCCAGGTTGTCAGAATGGCTTGGAGAGGAGCAGCAGCCTTGCCCAAAGCTGGTTCCTGGAGGGCAGTTAAATAAAGGCCTGCTGTCCACACTGGGCTTCTGTTTACTGGTTGCTTAAGCCCTTGGACTGCACTGGGTTCCTCTCCTCGATGGACCAGTATCTTCCAACCAGAGTTTTCAGCCAGTGCACTTTGTCATCAGTTATAGCTGCAGGCCATGGTGCATCTCAGAAGCCCCTGTCAGGGCTATACTCTTGTTCCAGGACAGAGCTCACAGCCCAGATACAGCACGAGGGCTTTCATGTCCCACTCCCATGGTGAAGAGCCAGTGGGACCCTACTGCACTTGTTCATTTTATTGTGAATTTGCATCCGTGGCTGCGTGTGTGTGTGGGGTGTGTGTGTGTGTGTGTGTGTGTGTTTATGGGGCAGGGGGTGTGCTTTCCTCCAAGTCTTTTATAAACTTTAATAAGATGGTTCTTTAATTTTTGGCATTATCCTTTAAATACATAGTCCCTTTGGCTCTTCCCCCAACCCCTGTAACCCCTCCAAACAAATATAAAGCATGGGAACAAAGCAGGCTGGGATATGAGTTGTACAACTGGTCAGTTCACGAAGAGGCAGTGTGTGCATGCACACCTGTGCATGTATGTGCGTGTGACAGACACTGAGTTTAACCCCTCATCATTCAGTGGTGGCCTTCCTTGGGCACCAGAAGACACTGCATAGTGTCTTTTCCTGCATAATTGGGCTGTCTTTTCATACAAGCTGAGGCGCTTGTTTCGGGATATAAGCCCATGCAGTCTCAACAGGTCAGGAGTGATAGTAAAAACCTGTTGTCTGGCTTTGTATTCGGAATAATGGAGTCACTAATCTACTTGATCTGGCCAAGTCAGATAAAGGAGAAAGTGAGGGATGCCTGTGCTTCAGAGATGGAAGGTACTTGTAAAAGCAATTCCTTTGCGGGAGGGGGAGAAGGGGGAGACACATAGGAAAAAAAGGGAGCAAAGACTGTTGGAAACCTTTTAATTAGTACTAATTACCTCAGCAGAAAATGTTGGAAGCTTAAAGGATTTGTGTCAGCAAGTGAAAGATCAAAGATTGCTAGGCTCGCATTTTAATCTGTTGGCTATAAAAAGGAGTGAGGGGGGAGGTAATGGGACCCAGGAGAATGGCTGCCCAGGTGGCGCTGTCCTTAATCCCTTCTTTACTGCTGCAGCCCCAGGCCTAGTCCCAATTACATAATAAGATGATTTAATTTAATTTTTTTTTTTTTTTTTTTGCTTTGACTTTAACTGGGAGTAGAAAAGAAGAAGGGTCATTTTTCTCCCCTTCAGTGAGGATGGGGTGAGGCTTGTGATAGTACACTTGGTAGCTGCACAATCCCTTCTTTGATTTTCCCAATCTTTTCCCAGTCAGCAAAATGACATTTTAATTTCAAATTAAAACAACAATAACCACCACCCCACCCACAGAAGAGTGCTCTTTCAGGATAAAAGTGTCTCTGGGTATACAAAGAAAGTGAGGGCCTTTGGTTGGTTGAGTTGTGGTTGAGCTGTGGTTGGGGCATACCTGGGGCAACAGATAAAATGTATTAAAAGAAAGCTCTACCTACTGGGTTCATCACCATGGCAGTTCCTTAAAAGTCCAGGAGGGCAGGGACAGAGGGAGGTAGGGGGGAAGGACAAGGAAGAGTGGAGTTGACAAGCCACACTACCCATCTTAGAAGGCCTCTGTGTTTCTCTCTGTCACCACCCTATTCTCTTTCTCTTTCAGAATGGATTAGGCTGGGACAAGGTCTGTCCGCAGACCCCATTGGTGCTCTGCCCATATTCCTTTGGCAATCACCATTCTTGTGCATTGCCAATCTGATGGCTTCCAACTACAGACACCTGTAACTCTATTCTCTGGCTGCTCGAACCTTCTCAGCCCTCAACCAATGACTGATGGCAGGAGGTTGGTTAATATTGCAGCTCCCTCGTCCCTAACTGAGGTGTCACTGAGAAGTGATCCACATTACATCCCATACCATTCTAGAGGAGAAGTTGGTGGTCAGCTGCTGGTCAGCCCAATATGGTCTACTGTTGCTGTTTTAAATATATATATTAAAAATATGTAATTATATATATGTGTGGTAACATTGTTAAGCCTATTCATTTACATATTGTCTATGACTCCTTCCACGTGGAGCTGAGTAGTTTTAACAGAGATCACAGGACCCACAAATCCTAATATATTTACTATCTGGCTATTTACGTAAAAAGTTTGCTGATTCCTGACCTTACAGGGTTAAACCCAGCTGCCCTTAGCAGTAACCCACCTCATACTATATCCTTTATTGACATCTTTCTCTTTTTCACTTTCTGGTGTTTTGTGTGATCACTTCCCAAATAAATGACTTGATCTCATATCCTCAATCTGTTTCTAGGAACTCCAGCTTAACACCATATGTGCATATACACACCAAAAGGACAGAGTCCCTGCAGATAGTGCTGGTTCCTCCTGTCTCTTCCAGAGGCCAAAGTTGACACCATCAGAAACATCATGAAACAAAATAGCAGTTCAGCTTGGAGAACTCAAAAATGCTTTAACATGCTGCCACTTTGACTGAAGGATCTGAGCTCAAGCCATTGAACCTCTTCGTTCAACAACTTAGGCTCCTTCTAAAGCTTAGGCTTTAGGAGATAGGCGCAGGAAAAATCTAAAAGGAAGCCTGTATGGTAGAATTGAGACCCACTGGCTCTGGATCAGTGAGCGTGGCTCAGCCCTCTGTGGCGTGGCACTTTGTCTTCATGGGAGGCGTGACCTAGAGTGGCCAGCTATTAGAAGGCTAGCCTCCTGGCTGCAGCATCTAAATATCCACTCCCTCTAGGAAAGGCTACCAGAGAAGGTTTTAGGCCCAGACCTTCTGATGTTTAGTTTATGTCTCTTCAGAATCATATATGTAACTGCAAAGCACCTGCCATTCAAAATCTGATGTACAGTCCCTCTTGTATCTTCTGACCTCAGTTAGTTAAGTTTGATATCCATTTATCATGAGGCCAGAGAGGGACTTGGTTGGAAGATTGAAGAAATAGATGCCCCGGCACTTTGCCAGGTGTATTAGTTATCTATTGCTAACTATCAAATTTCCCCCCAATTTAGCAGCGTGTAACAACAAACATTATTTATCAGACAGCTTCTGTGGGCCAAGAGTTTGGATGCAGCTAAACCCAAGGTCTCTCACAAGCCTGTGGTTAAGGCATGGAACAGGTCTGCAGTCCTGTCAAGCCTTCCCAGGGAGTATCCCTTTCCAAGCTCATTCACATGATTGCAGGTGGGATTCGGTTCCTCATGGGTGCTGGACTAAGGCCTCACTTTCTTGCTGGATGTTGGTTGGAGACCTACCTCAGCTCCTTGCCACATGGACCTTTCCATAGGACAGCTCATGACTTGGCAATGAACAAAGGAGAGAGGAGAGGTCCAGAAAGACAGGAGTCAGTCTTTTTGTAATCTTATTTTGCAGTGATATCCATCACTTCTGCAGGATTCTGTTCATTAGAAGCAAGTCAAGAGGTCCAGCTCACACTCAAGTGGAAGGGGTTACAGGGCTGTGACTACCAGAAGCAGGGGATCACTGGGAGTCATCTTAGAAGAAGCCTGCCACACCATCAGCTATCAATCTGAACATGTCATTATGCTGGTATCATTTAATAATGAGGTATCCACTTAACATGATGCCACTTTGACTGAAGGATCTGAGCTCAAGCCATTGAACCTCTTTGTTCAACAACTTAGGCTCCTTCTAAAGCTTCATTGACTGTCTTTAATCATTAAATAATATTAGCTACTTTAGAATAAAATCTTTCTGGAACTTCCATTACCAACTCCTCTGTTTTCTTAAAGAGATTATACAAAATGTACTTTTATGATTTTCAAGTCTCATCTCAGAATTTACTTCTTTGAAATTGTCATTCTTGGACTTCCAGCCTAAAGTAATCACTCCCTCTGAGTTCTTGTAGCACTTATTTTCTATATTGTTTATGTGGCATATAATCATATATTGCTTTGTGACAATATATGTTCTATTGTTATCTTGAGTTACTCCTTGAATCTTGTATTGTTTAATTTCCACATGTCGACATCTTGTCTCTCCATAAGAATTATAAACAATTTAAGTGCAGCAGTTGTCTAATACTTCAGATAAAAGCAACTGCAATGGAGGTTCTATTTAAATATTTAAATATATGTTGACTTTTTTCCTTTGATGATGTTGATTTGTGACTCATGACGGTGATTCTTTTAAGGCTATTAAGAAAATAGCTTTAAAAAGGTAAAATAGTCTCAAAAAGGTATATTACTCATTGCCCCTACACCGGGTGGCCCAAATACTCTGATTTTTTTTTTTTTTTTTTTTTTTTTTTTTTTTAGCTTTGGTTTATTTATTTTGGTAGGTGGTTTTGTTTTAGTTTTTAATCTTTTTTCCTTTAGTGTCAACATAATAACCATTGCTTATCTCCCTTTTCTCTACGTTGGCCAAGAATTGGGACTAGAATCTTGAAATACTGCTTTAACCGAGTTTTCTGACTCAATGCTTATGATCTTCTGTAACATCCTGATTTTGTGACATCATCATTGGGACTGAGAGCTGGAGGAAAAAGGAACACACCTTTATTGAACACTGACTTGATGCCAGGCGTTATTCACTTACCTCTAGGTTTGTGAGTGTGTTTCAGAGAATGAAGATGGATTCAAGTGTGAACTTTAGATAAATAGTGTGCTGTACTTTTATAGTCTGAATGATGGTCATCTTGCACTAGGAATCAGAAGCCAGGTCTTAGGAAAAGAGAATAAAAATAAATGGATTTAAGGAGGTTGGATTTGACTGCCACATCAGTGCTTAGGGTTTGCAGTTCGTAATACCTGGCTCACATAGCTGCTTGGGATGTTGCCTCCTCATGAAAGCACTTCCTTAGGCCTGGATGAGAACCTTGGCATTTCTTATAAGAATAGTAGTAACTTAGAAATTGTATATGGGCTGAATTGTGATCCTCTCCCAAATTCATACTTTGAAACCCTAACCCCCAGTACCTCAGAAGGTGACCTTACATGGAAATAGGATTGTTGTGGATATCACCAGTTAAGAAAAGCTCATATTGGAGCAGGGTAGGCCCCTATTTCAATACAACTGGTGTCCCTGTAAAAAGAATGCCATGTGAAGAGATGCACACGTGTGTTGGGTGAACGCCCCGTAAATCCGCAGTTAGGCTGGAGCAGATGCCGTGCAAAGGCCAGAGTTAGGCTGGGGCGGAAGCCACATGAAGGCTGGAGTTAGGCTGGGGCAGATGCCACCCAAAGGCTGGACGTAGGCTGCACGCCACCAGAAGCTAGGAGAGAAGTCTGGAACAGACACTCCCCTAGTGCCTTCAGAGGCAGCGTGGCCCTACTGATACCTTGATTTCAGCTTTCTCCACTCTAGGAATGTGAGACAAATATATCTTGTTCTAAGCCACCCAGTTGGTGGTACTTTGCAACAGTAGCCCAAGGAAACTAATTTCACAGGAGATGTTTCTGGCTTGGATTTGAGACCTCTACTCTTCATGTTCTGTCCTTGGTCCTGAATCAGTCCTCTTGTTTTCTGTCCGAGGTCTCCCATTACCTTTAGGAGTCTCCATACTCTAAAAGGTGTCTATGTGGGGAGGTGTCTTCCTGTAGTACTTCCAGCCCACTTGCTACTTCCCATGGAGAAAGTAGCCCATCAACAGTGATGAAAGTGACTTCCTACACTCAGGCAGCTGTGTTGGGGCAGATCTGAAATGTCCGAGGGGACTTTTCTTAAGCTTGGAACAAGCCCATTCAGCATGGGGTATTTTCCTGGGCTGCTGTGGGTTCCAGGGCAGATGTGCAAACACATCTGTGAAAGTTCAGGGCCCCCGAGCACTAATGAGAGCTGCAGCTTCAACCTGCCTGATATATTTGCTGTCACTTTCTTTTCTAGTGACGTTGGAGAAGGGCAAAGTCATGCAGTCTGTCAATCTTGTCTGCTCCCATGAAACTGAGAAAGTTCTATTAGTTTCCTCGTGGAGACTGACATCTGTGCCATCTCTTCCATCACTGTGGAGGCTCCTTCCCAGATTTCGCTGTAACCCTTGGCAGCTGTGGAAGACAGCTCACCAGGACAGTTGTCAGAACTCAAAGGAAGCAGAGCAGTTTGCCCAACAATAGACAGAGCAAAAGTCTTATCCTCGATCTAATCCAGGGTTTCTTAACCTTGATACCAGTGACACTTTGGGACTGATAATTTTTGTAGTCAGGGCTTGTCCTGCATATTGTAGGATGTTTAATGTCATCCCTGGCCTCTGTTCACTAAATGCTAGTAGCACTACCCAGTCATGACAATAAAAAATGTCTTCAGATGTTGCCTAATGTCCCTTGGGGGACAACATAGCCCCCACTTGAGAACCACTGATCTAATCCCTTCAAATGACTGTAGGGATCTCTAGGGGATTTTGCAGTGGTCTCAGGAAAATGCACAGACATGTCATATTAGGAAGTGGTAGTTTGGGTAATTGCAAGGTAGTTGAGGACACTTAAGGGAACTCTACAAGGCATAAAGATGTCAGGCTTCTGGAGGTTTGTTTTTTTTGTTTTTCACTTTTTGTTTTGGTTTTGTGTGTTTGTTTGTTTGTTTGTTTGTTTGTTTTTGAGATGGAGTCTCACTCTGTCACTAGGTTGGAGTGCAGTGGTTTAATCTTGGCTCACTGCCACCGCCGCCTCCCGGGTTCAAGCAATTCTCCTGCCTCAGCTTCCTGAGAACCTGGGACTATAGGTGCGTGCCACCATGCCCAGCTAATTTTTGTATTTTTAGTAGAGACGGGGTTTCACCATGTTGGCCAGGATGGTCTCGGTCTCTTGACCTCATGATCCACCTGTCTCGGCCTCCCAAAGTGCTGGGATTACAGGCGTGAGTAAGCCAACGTGCCTGGCCCTGGAGATTTTTAAGACATAAAGTGAAAAGAAGCTTCAATCAATGCATAATGTTACAGATTCTAAATGTTCAGATTGATCAGCTGTGGTGATCGTGTTACCAAGGGGTTACTGTTTGCTGGCAAATAGGTGGAGTAACTTTCATCACAGTTTGCCCAGGACAGTTTGAGTTTATGCCATTTTCCTGGCATAATCAGTAAGGGTCCCCTTTACTCTAGGAAGTATCCCAATTTAGACAGCAAATTTTATGATCATCTTACCCTTGGGGCAGGTACAGCTCACTGTGGTGTTTGTGGACAGCACAGATGCGAATATGGCTGTCACGCAGTAGAGTGTGTGCTCTCTGATTCCTTCAGCCCTCGCCACTCCTTATTGTCTTATGTGCATTTGTCGCATTTCAGCACTTCTGAGATGTACATTTCTTTTACATGTTAGCATACCTTAATCCATCTTAAAATCGATGGCTTCTTGAGATTGTCACTGACCAGCAGGCGGCTGTGATGGAGCTGCTGTTATCAGGGCACACTTGAATTGGGTCATGGTGGTTCTTATTATTTTTGCTGCAGTTGACTTATACAGATTTTTGGTACTTCACGTGTCATTTACGAACTGATTGTGATTTGGCATTGAAAGACAAAACTATTGTGTTAACAGAAAGAGCATAAACTTGACATTATAAAGAAAATATTTATTATTGAAATAATGACCTTGAGTCATATTTTCTGGCAAAGTAACAAGCAGAATATAAAAAAGGAATGTTCCTGAGGCATTTTAAGGTAGGAAAACATTGGGTCATTCTTTATTCATAGTGGTTTTTTTTTTGTTTTTTTTGTTTTTTCTAGTACATAAAATAATGTTGTGCCTATAATTGGTGCAACTTGGATTCATTGAAATGCAGTGTATCACCTGACTGGACCCTGAAGACGTATTTGAGTTGAGGACCCCAGTGGTTCTTATACTGCAGTAGACATAGATATGAGTTGGGGAATTAGATCATGGATATCCACACACAAAGAACCTGATATGTAAGTCAGGGCTGGGCATGGGCTTCTGAATTTTTTATAAGTCTCAGGAGATTCTGGTACAGGTGGTCCACGAGCCACCCTTTTACACAGTCTCATGTGGTCACTCCCCTTGATTCCACTCTGGAGGAATCTGAGCCCAGATAGGGGAGGGCTCTGATCATGTAGTAAGTTCAGCCAGCTGACCCCTGGGTAGTGCTTTTCTGGAAGCTGCATCAAACACAAGGTGAGCTGAGGAAGGGCTGCTTGGTAACTTTGCCTGAGGTGGGGTCTGACCCAGGCTGGACCGGATGGGGGTCGCCTACCCTGCCTCTCTCAGCTGTCTGTATTGTATGTGTGTGGATACTTGGTACATGGATATGCACATGTGGTTTTTATTTGATTTCCCTATGCATGTTAAGGAAAACATGTTACATAAAAGCAGGTAAAGGTATTTTAGAAGAAAGAGAGTGGGGATCTATGGAAAATGATAGGGAGGGAACAGCAGAAAACAAAAAAGAACATTTCTAAGTCTGGCAGAGGAAGAAGACAGGCCTGGAACAGGAAGCACCTTCACTTACATTTCTTGAGTGCTTTCTGGTTTGCCAAGCACTTTCCCAAGCTTCCATTTGAACCTCCAGCTTGGAAATGGGTGGCTGCCTGATGTTAGTTCTTTTTATTCCTTCAACCCCAGTGCAGGCCCCTCACTCTAAGGTGAGGACATTTGGGTATCCACAGCCACTGACTCCTGCCCAAGCTGCCCACTCAGGGGTCCCTGGGTGTGGGGCCTGGAAAGAGCCTGTGAGCAGAGTCTCCTCCAGGTTTCCCTGGCAGCTCCCAATCCCCTCACCGTGGCAACCTCCCAGATGGTGCTGAAGACCCCAGTGAGAGCCCCACTGCTGTTCAGAAAACCTGGAACTGAAAAGAACAGAATATAGACTATGGTGGACATTTGCACTAAATGTGCTTACTGAGCAATTCTACGCCTGAGGAATGTCAACCTTGCGTTTTTCCATGCCTTCCTATGAGTGTCTTACGCTTTTCATCACTCTTCCTTCAACTTGCCCTCAGTTAGTGTTATCTTTAAAAGTGAGGTTTTTCGAGCTGCCTTCACATACATTTTTTGATGAGCCTGTATTAGAAACATTTCTGGCTGTCTTCTTGGACTTTTCTTCTGGAAAAGAGGCAGGATTGGGATTTGGGCCTGCTAGGAGGATGCAAAGAGATATAACCCACTGTGCCCATGGTCACAGAGCTTAATTAATTGTCAAGGAGACAAGAGTAAGATACCTGGGACAGCTGGACAATAGACCAAATTCATGGACCAGTGGTAGAGAAAGTGTGCAAATAGAAGTCCTTTGAGTATTCAGTCCAGGCATGGTCAGTTGGGTTTGGGACAGACAGAGAAGTCTCCTTTAAGAAATGGGGTTTAAGCTCTACCTTGACCTGTAGTTGTGATGTACGTCAGTAGTGAGCAGGTGGGGGCTTTTCAAGTGAAGATAAAATGACCAGATACACTACTCAATCTTCCTGCAGGTCTTGGCAGATCCTTAGAAGGTGATAGGAATAAAATCTGGAGGTCTGGCTTGAAAGCCAGGTCAAGACTGATCAAAAAGTTAGCTTTGTCAAAAGCTTCAGGCCCATTCTTACCTACAGACAACCCATGGTGATCCCAACTCATTAATCCACCAAGAGGCCTGTCCTGACCTGAGTTTCCTTGCTTTGAAGTGTGCTGTCCTCTGCAGCATGAGGAAATAATTTGCTGCCTGCTTCAATGAACCATCAGGAGAGCCAGCAGACCTAATGACATGTGAGAATATTAACCTCCTACCACGAAGAGCTGTGAATCTTGAGCGGCAGTCTATAATTCACCCTGGACTCCTGAGCCAGGCCTCTCCGGCTTTTTCTCTCACTCACTTTCTCACTTACACCCAGAGAGAGAAGGAGAGACCTGCTCATAAAACTTTATATTCTCCAATAGTGTGAGCCTTGCTGAGCTGTTTAGTAATGAGTGACTTTCCTTTTATAGTTATGGAAAAATGTATACTTGCAGAGGCGGGAGCAGGGGGAAGACATTTTTTCAGTGTTGCACTTTGCATAGGCTTTTTCCTAAGCAGAAAGGAAAAGTGTCCTCCTGACACTGGAAAAAATGCATGATATTCTGGAAGGTGACCATTTCAGTGCATGAATAACCAAACTTCTTTGTAATTCTGGACGTTATCTTAAAAGTCAAAGAAAAGTGGAGGTGAGGATACTAATCTTAAGATATTTGGATATTAGAAGAGATCTTAGAGACCTTTTGAGGTCACTTGGAAGCAGAAGAAGCACTGAAACCTCATTGAGTTAATGGTCATCTGTGCCCTTGTTTCGTGAGATTTGGGGCTTTTGGAGGACAGGATTGTACTCCTAGTGCCTGGCAGAGTATCTAATTCATAGAAGGCCTCAAATAAAAGTTAGTCAAAAGATGGAGCCAGTCACCTGCTCTAACCCCGCATTTTGTATATGGAAGAAACAAAGGTCCACCAGTGATTGACTCACGGGCACAGCTAGAATTTTTCCTGGGGCTCCACTACAACTCTTTTCTTCCATCTGCCTCTCTAGTTGTCTGATTGCTGCTCTTGGCCTTATGATGTTTTCACAAGCATCATGTTGTTCTAATGGAGACTATCTTGATCTTGTCAACTAAGTGAAGGCAAACACAAATGTAGGGCCAAGGCACCATATCAAGGAGTAAATACCACCAAATCAGGGAGAAATGGGCAATTAGCCTCAGGGCCCAGAGTGCGAGGATGTGCAGATCTGGCTGCCTGGCAGAGAGCACCTAGCATGGTAGGAGTCCTTAGACCAGAATAATCTTCCTTACTTTGCAAGGAAAGCCTTCGCCACCAGGCCTCATTGCTCCACCAGCTCCACGTGGGATGGGAGAAAACCTAATTTATTTATCCTGGGCTAGGGAATGCTCAATAAATATTTGCTGTAAGAAGAATAAATAAATGAACAAAGGATCCAGTCTGTGGTTGTTAGAGTACCTTTCTATTCAATAAGTCTGTTTAATTTCTGTATCACAAGCATCTCTGTTTGGACAATGGACAATGCTGGGCACCTATAAACTTTTTGATGACTTATAGAGGTAGTAAGATCAAACTTTCTTCTTATGCTTACTTGACTAGCGCAATGAATGGAAAAACCAATAGTTAATGTCTACTCTCTGTATATATAATTCTCAGCCTTTCTGATCTCTTCAAATTACTATCTTCTTCCTTCTGCCATCTTCTTTTTTTTTTTTTAAGAATTAATTTTATTAAAACCAGTCAAATTAAAGCTGCCTCTGTCCAGGGCATCTCAAGGTCCATCCATTATGGCTTCTTATCTTGGCAGGCGATCGGCTTGGAAAAGCAACTCAGCCATTATGCACATACAAAGCCCATCACTTCACAACCAATGGTCAATTCATCAAACATTTATCTTTTGCCCTCTAAGCGTGTGACGTTTTGCCTCTCACTTCCTAGTTTGGGTTGCTATGAAAGATGAAGAAAAGCAGGGGGGAGTTCTTTTCTCCCCTAACTTTCCCCTTCCCCAGATCGTTTTTATTAATCAGATTTCATACTTGAGGCTTGAAACATGGCCTGCTCTCTGACCCCCATCTTTTTGGCCATCTGAGGGTTAGGGATAGTCTGCCAGTCTCATGCTGAACTTTTTACTGAATGGTGGAACAATTAAGGCAATGATAAAACTTTGAGAGTTTTCATCTTGCAACCCACTTTAGTGCATGGGATGTTTAAAAATGAAGAGACCTCCAAAATAATCTAGTCTAGCCTCCTTAGTTTACAAAAAAGTACAGTGAGGCCCACAGGGGCAAGGGTTTGACTGAAATACTGCAGCAAGATGCTAACCAAGGCAGGACCCAGATCAGGTTCCCTGGTTGTTCCTAAGACAGAGGCTCTCCCGAGCTGCCATCTCCCCAAGCATTCAGATGATTCTGAAACATACCAGTATTTCTTTTGGAGGTTTAGCCACTGACCTGCATCCTTTTCTGAGGCAACTAATTTCTTCCTTTGAAAAGAAAATATCCACATTTATTTTTCAAAAACAATCTTTCAGCTAAACAGCAATTGATCTAGGTTTGTCTTCATGTACTATATCTCGGCTGATCCCCATTCTGATATCTGCAAATTGGACAGGTCAGGGATTTTCTGCCACTTTGAAAGATTAGAAAGTTACATTTTGCAAGTGTTATTTTTCCCAAAGTCTTAGACCACAAAACCAGGACTTGAAAACAGAGCTGATGCCTCTAAATGGAGTGGTCTTATGCTGTGTGTTCACCGACCTCATTTGTGTTTGGCCTCACTGAGTTGACAAGATATTCCTCATTCGAACAACACGTTCCCTGTGAAAACACTGTACTGGCTTTCTGCTGCCATGAGCAGCAGTCAGATAACCAGAGGCAGACACAGAGGAAATAGCCTTGGTTCGGTGCTGGGAAAATCTCTTTTTCTCCACGCTGCACAACTGGAAACAGTTGATCTCTTCTCTGTCCCTAGCATTGTTAGGTGCAAGTACACAGGGCTCAGGACGTGCCATAAGAGGATCTGGAAAGCAAAGCTCACCAAATTATTCTTTGAGAGGTTTTGTGAACCATAGAGCTAGAGCTATTTTGGAAGAAAGAAAACGGTTCCAGAAGCACGCCACTTTTGGAGGTCACCATATCTCCTGGGGCCTTCTTTCCTGCTGGAGATATAAAGCTATCTTGTAGTCTGGGACAGAAAACATGTTTTCACCTTTTTCAGCCAATTGGGACCTTACAGAATCAACAGTTGGCACGTTTTTACTGGCTTTCCTGGCCTGAGTCCATTCCAGGGGGCCCCTGCCCGTGGGGAGCTGGTCTTTGGGCAAGTATTTGATTAGGGGCCCTCGGGGTCCCTGGGGCCTTGAGACCCAGCCGTGTAAATGTCTCCTTTTCTGGTTGGCTTGCAATGAGTAGACACCATCTGTTGAATTAAAAATTCCCTTTATGGAGGGTGGTGAAAGGCTTGTGTAGAAGAGACACTGTTATCTTTCAAGCAAACAGTTCATGAGGTTGAGGATCAGTGTTCTTGGCCCAACATATGTTTGCCCAATGGCTGTGGGCGCCTCCCCCACCAGGCTCCGCATTGCGCCCCATGGTGAGGTGCACACATACCGTGGCTGCGGTACACCGTGTCCACTCTCTCACATCTCCCTAGCAAAGAAAACCCCCATTTATAGAGCCCGCCAAACAAACTCACTCTTTAGACTCTTAAAAACAAACAAGATCCCGAGGCCACAGGCTCCATGAGTGCATGTGCGGTTTTGTAAAATCTCAAGCCGTGAATCAAAATAATTTCAGAGACATAGTCAAAGCCCAGGCCAAACCCTGTCACCAGGGTGGGAAAAAGACAGGAAAGATTTGCTTTGAGGAGGAAGGATAGCCCAAAGAAGGAGAATGATGGGAGCAAGATATGGAGGCTGTCCTTCATCTAGTATGTACATGGAGAGATACCTGGTCCTTGTCTCTGTCCTTAGGGACTTGCTATAATATCTTCAGTACAAGCATAGGATGGATGGGCCAAAAACAGAAAGGGCTTACTACAGCCCTCATTGCTTTCCTCTCAACTTCCAGAGCCCGTCATATCCATGCCGCTTACTGATACGCTGTCCTGTATGGTGTCCCCTTATTCCAAGCCCAGCGTCTCTCTCTCCTTCATAGATGGTAAGAGCATTGGGAGCAGATTCCACGACTTGTGCATCATTCGTATCACCAGATGCTCGTGCTCACTGAATTCCTGTCATGCTGGAAGTGAATACCACACCCCACGCTTTTTAGTAGCAAATCAGCTTTCTGGACTGTAGCTTACTTGAGTGCCAGGATCAAGTTATCTCTTTTCCTTATGTTCCCTCACCACCAAATGGGGAATAAAGTATCAGCAGATGCTCAAAAGATTAGAATTCATTTGCATTGAGACTTAGCTCAAGCCCATCTCCTTCACCAGCCCCAGCCCCTTCTCAGAGTAGCACTACTCATCCCAATCTATTACCCTGCATTATCTGGTAACTGCTTCCCCGTCTATACCTACTACTTAATAGTAGGGGACTATTGCACAGTCATCTTTGTAGCTCCAGAGACTAGCAAGGTACTAAGCATGGAGTTGGCACTCAATACATTTTTATAAATGAATGAATTAATAAGCTACAGAGGTGCACCCCAAGGGGATCATTAGTGGATAAATCTCAACCCAGTTCCACCTAATGCATACTTCAAAGGAAAAAAACTCTAAGAATTAGCTCTTTGGGAGATTGTTCTAGGAAGATCCATGGGGTACAGAGTGAAAGGAAAAATAACTTGAAAACCATTTAGGTTCATCATTGTATTTATAATTGAGGACATACAATGAATGGGTTACAAAGCTACATATAATGTTTGGGTAAAGCATGTTGCGATGGTGAAATTCCATTTCTGGACCACAGTGAGAAAGTATGTAGAGGTAGTTTAACATAGTTGGGAAGCACTGCACTTTATGTACACAGGTTCTAAATGTGGCCTGGTGACTCATGTGTGTTTTCAGGTAGGCCACTTTACCTCTCGGGACATTAGTCATTTTCTGTGAAGTGGGGGGAGAGTGGAAGAGCCTAAAATTCCTCTAGGATTCAAAGTCTATGAGTCTATAAGAAGACTATAATAGGGCATATTTTACATGGATAGGGCTGTAGCTCTAATATGTAGTTTACATTCTGTAAGAGGTCAGGATGCTAACATGTACCTTTTTATTATGGGCACATGTTACACCCTTCCCATAGTTAGGAAAATATTAAAGAAGCCTTGCACAGTCCCAGCTAAAAGAATGAGGCACAGAGTTTAGTGTGCTGAAACTCTGCTACCCTCTTCCTACCAGACTGACTCATAAGGGACCCTTTGGCAGAGCAGAACTGACTTAACAGCCCTTATAAACTGTGGTTACAAAGGAAGGAGCTCCAGTCAGATAACCACAGTATCTGGATAGAATATTAAAGGTCATCGAATCTGATCTCTATGCAGAAATTCCCTCTAAACATTCTCCATGACTTTAGCCTCTGTTCAAGTAAGTATAGTGGCTCTCAGGGCAGCTCATCCTTTAGTGAACAGCTTCTCCATTTTGACAAGTTTCAAAAAATTGATTCAAGACATTTCCTCCCAGCTTATATAATTTTCTATTTGTTTTTGATTCTGCATTCTGGAACCCTGTAGACTTAGGACTTTGAAATGACTAAGATTTCTCTGATCCTGGTTAAGTAACCTTAACTGTCTCAATCACTGTTTCTTACACCCTTCACCTCCTGGTGGTTCTCCTTGGGTGGTGTTTCTGAATGCAAATCCCCCTTTGAATCTGGCACCCAGAATTCAAACAAAGCTCCAGGCACAGGCACTTAGGGACCAGGAAAGTAGTAGAGTGGATTGGGATCAGATTTGCTTCTGTGGTGGTCACTGGCGATTCATACTAAGTCCTCTTCCCAGACACTGCTCTTTCTCTAAAGCTTCTACATGTTATGCGTGTGGAATTGTCTTGTTTTATTTAAAAGAAATATTAACTGTGGTTTTTCCTGATTATAAAATGCATATTCATGATAGAAAATGTAGTAGCTAGAGAAAACTATTTGAAAAATGACTGATAAACTCATTGCCTGGGGGTTAATGGTATGTATCTGGGAGATATAGATAGGTAACACACACACACAAATATATATATACATTTAAGTGTGTTTGTGTATGTGTGTACAGAATTGTTATAACATCTCTGTGTACAAGATTGTATATTAACAGCAGTTTGTAAACTAGAACCACTAAGAAAGATGACTTTGATGATTCTTAACCATTAACATGGAAGAAAATGCCCAGAAAGGCTTGGCACAAATTAAAACTTGTGTGGAAAATGGTGAGGACCATATGGATGACTTTTCATTTTCATGCATGAGATCTTGGTGTGTGTACCATATTACATTGTGACTTAGTTTGCGGTACTTAAATGTATAGCATGAAAATTGTACTGGCTCATTAGATACCTGCCTACAATATTATTTTTAATTCCTGCATAGTATTTTATGATACAGATCTATTGAGCTTTATTTAATCATTCTTCAATCCTTGGGCATTTAGGCTTGTTTGCAGTTATTGTAAATAATGCTGTAGTGAACAAACTTGTACATAAACTTATACACATCTTTGATATTTACTGAATAAATTATTGGAATTGGAATTGGTGGATGAAAAGGTAATTATTTTTAAGACTTTTAATATAAGTTACCATCCAGCAATTTCACTGTCTCATTAGTCTTGCATTTGTTTGAAGTAAAAGCTTGACAAAACTATCTTAAATCTTAAAATCTAAGAAAAGGATGTAACTATTTTTATTTGAATATTCTAGATTCCTAATAAAGCTGAAAATTTCTCCCATATTTTTATTATTGACAAATTTCCTTGTGAATTTTCCATCCAAGGTTTTTGATCATTTTTCTATTAGAGCTTCATGTTTTCCTTAATGATTTATAAAAGCTCTTTCCATGTTGAGGGTGTTAAATCTTAGACTGTTAGAGGGGTTGAAAATATTTTCCCAATTTTCATTTGCCTTTTAATTTTTTTCAGTAAATATTTTTGGATAGTTGAACTTTATTATTTAGTTTACATTAGACATTGTGAAATTTCATCTTATTGAGCTGAAACAATGGTTGATTCTAACAGAATCATTTTGGATCCTACTGTATCTTTCTTAATATCTCTTTAGGGTCCTGTGCCCCATAAATGTGATAAACATCTCCTTAACCAAGTCACTGGCAAAAAACCAAAAACAATAAAAAACAAAACAAAACAAAAAACAGGGTTAAAATCCCTAGAATCTACCCATAGAGCAATTTGAGCCATTAATCAGTATTCTTCAGGTACATTTTTGAAGCAGTTATGACTCTACCTAAGATTGTCATTTTCTAGCCTACTTTTTGCCTTCCTGTCACAAAGATATTATGAGAAGTTTATTCAAAACCTCTTTTTTTTTTTTTTTTTTTTTTGAGACAGAGTCTTGCTCTGTTGCCAGGCCGGAGTACAGTGGCACGATCTCAGCTCACTGTCACCTCCGCCTCCTAGGTTCAAGCGATTCTCCTGCCTCAGCCTCCAGAATAGCTGGGACTATAGGCGCATACCACCACACCCAGCTAATTTTTGTATTTTTAGTAGAGACGAGGTTTCACCATGTTGGCCAGGATGGTCTCGATCTCTTGACCTCGTGATCTACCCTCCTCGGCCTCCCAAAGTGCTGGGATTACAGGCATGAACCACCATGCCTGGCCAACCATTTTGAACTCTGAATACAATATATATCTTCTTTATTCCTACATGAGTATCTCCATTAACAACTGGTCTCGCAAAACTTTTCCTTAATGTGCAGAATCTGCCTGTTTGAGAATCTATATTCTATTTTATTGACATATATATCCTACCTCATTCTACAAAGGGTTTGGGCTAGCTTATTAGAATCAATAAAATAAAAAAGCAATATATAGATAAATGAAATACCAAAGCTGTGAAAAAAGTATAAGCCTTTACAAATGAAGTTAGAAAGCAGGTATGGTTATCATGAAGGATTACCTTTTTACACTGGGTCACAGTTTACCTCTGAGCTTCTTGGTAGCAAAAGTAAAAAGGATAACATGATCAGATACATTGTTCATGTTGTCCTACAGCAAGCAAATACCGGTTCCTGAGAGTTATCATCTGACCAGAATTTCATATGGGTAATCATATAACCTCATGTGTCCAAAATAGGAGAATCTACCTTCTTACCTCCTTTTTCAAGTAACATTAATTCCAAGAGCTTCTAGCTCCTTATTCTCCATTACTAATTATTCATTACTCATTCTTTAGGCATCATATTTGAAAGTTTTCTTAGTATTCTTAGATACGGTACAGGGGGCTTCAGACCTAGTTAACTGTTAATACTTAAGCTTTTTGACTGGTCTTGGATTCAGGTCTCTCAGACGAGTGTTGAATTTTACTCTCTGCAGTTCAGGGATTATTCATCATGTTGGGGTCTCAGTAGAGCTTTGGGGTTGACTTTGACCCCAAAGTCATGTAACCCACTGCCTCTTTTTTTGTTGTTATTGTTTAGCAATGAAGCCTCGCTCTGTTGCCCAGGCTGGAATGCAGTGACATGACCATAGCTCACTGTAGCCTGGACCTCCTGGGCTCAAGCGATTCTCTTGCCTCAGCCTACTGAATAGTTGGGACTGCAGGCTCACACCATCATACCAGGCTATTTTTTATGTTTTAGAAATGGTGTCTTACTATGTTGCCCAGACTGGATGCAATCCCTTGTGATGTCAGTGTACGTTCTGTTTCACATAGCCCGAACCTTTTTCATGTTCTTCTATTTCTTAAAGACATTTCTATTCATCTTGATACACTTATGGTGTGGATTAGTTGATTTATATAATTATTTGTGTGTGTGTGTGTGTGTGTGTGTGTGTGTGTGTATACATATATGGCTATGTGACTTGAATGGCCGAAAAATGTACACAGCCAACTATGCATACTATATATACTAATATATAACATGTATAATATATATAGTAATATATAGAATGACATATCTATGTCTTTATCTATACATTTAAGCATATACAAAGAGTTTTATGGAAAAAAGGATGTCTCTTCCAGGACTAGGTAAACAAATTATAAAAATGTATAGGTATGAAAATGTCTGTGCTGGCCGGGTGCGGTGGCTCACGCCTGTAATCCCAGCACTTTGGGAGGCCAAGGCGGGCAGATTATGAGGCCAGGAGATTGAGACCATCCTGGCCAACATGGTGAAACCCTGTCTCTACTAAAATTACAAAAATTAGCCGGGCTTGGTGACGCATGCCTGTAATGCCAGCTACTCAGGAGGCTGAGGCAGGAGAATCACTTGAACCCGGAAGGCGGAGGTTGCAGTGAGCGAGATTGCACCACTGCACTCCAGCCTGGTGACAGAGCGAGACTCCGTCTCAAAAAAATAAAAATGTCTGTGCTGCCACTGGACCATTTAGTGGGATATGAGTGGTCACATCATTCCTCACCAATTCTCTGTTTTCTCCCTTCATTTTCCACCAGGTGACTTTTAGTCACTTGTCCTGTCCTTGTAGCTTTTGCCATGCCTTTGTGGGAAGTTGATTTGCAGACATTTCCCAAGGAGCTGCTGTGTGCCAGGCCCTGCAGTTGGAGTGGTGGGGGGAGCATAGGAGAGGAACAAGTTACTATTTCAGCTCTCAAGGGTGATGTTGAAACAATTTAACAACTGTACTGTCCAATTAGAATGGATGCTGGCTGGAGCAGGGTCTATGGTACCCCTGGGCTGTGGTGGGCATCGGCCTCCTAGTTTCTGGATTATGAAGAGGTCTGGGGGTGCCAAGGAGTGGCCAGGGTAACAGGAAGGGCACTCAGAGCTGCAATTATTTACCTACTGAAGGAGGTATTTAATATTTAGAACTGGTATATTAGAACATATTCATCTTGATACATTTATGGTGTGGATTAGTTGATTTATATAATTATTTGTGTGTGTGTGTGTGTGTGTGTGTGTATACATATATGGCTATGTGACTTGAATGGCCAAAAAATATACACAGCCAACTATACATACTATATATATTAGAACTGGTATATTTAGAACATAAATATTTTAATATTGAGAACTGGTATTCCCGTGCAGACTTGCTGAATGTTAGTTACTCTTTCCTGATCTCAGCCACGTGGCCCCAGGGAAACCATGAGGAGGCATTCTGGCCTCTGAAAGAATAGGAGTCGAGAGGCTGCCCTCCTAGCCACTGGCCAGTACGCTGGTCCTGCTCTCTGTCCCATGCTTGGGTTTATTGGCTGTTTTTTTTCTCAGACACTCCCAGGCTGTGGCTGAACAGTGCTCAGTGAATGAGGCAGTACTGAGCCCTCACTGTACACTTAACAGCTTTCTGGAAGTATGGAGGCTGCAGGGAGATCCCCTCTTAGAGGGGCCTGGGCAGGCAGAAATCATCAGAGAGATCCATACAGAACAGGCAGCAGCCAGCCCTTTCAGGTCTGGGGACCTAGCCAGGGTGGTAGACATCAGACCCAGGTTAGGCCTTCTAGAACTTCCATGGCCACCCCATTTTCTCAGTTAAAAATATAGGCAGGGGGCCGGGCGCGGTGGCTCAAGCCTGTAATCCCAGCACTTTGGGAGGCCGAGATGGGCAGATCACAAGGTCAGGAGATCAAGACCATCCTGGCTAACACGGTGAAACCCCGTCTCTACTAAAAATACAAAAAACTAGCTGGGCGAGGTGGCGGGCGCCTGTAGTCCAAGCTACTCGGGAGGCTGAGGCAGGAGAATGGTGTAAACCCGGGAGGCGGAGCTTGCAGTGAGCTGAGATCCGGCTACTGCACCCCAGCCTGGGCGACAGAGTGAGACTCCATCTCAAAAAAAAAAAAAAAAAAAAAAATATGGGCAGGGATATTTAGAGTTGAGGAAGTGGGTAAAGACTTTCTCTGTGGAGATCTTGCTTTCTTGATTGGCTTGAGAACATCCTAGCCTTTGCTCCTGGATTTGGGGCCAAATATAGTCCCAAAGAGACTGACACTTTTGTTTTAGGGGCTGTGGTCAGCTGATCCCCTTGTTCACTGGCCATCTCATGTTGGCGCAACCCTGTCGCCCCCGGTATAGGCTGGAACTGAGGGAGGAGAGATTGAATTCTTAGCATAGCCTAGATCCAAGGATTGATCCAGGGTTCTGGAAGCATCCTTTGGTGGTTTTAATGGTACAATGTCCTGGCTGGTGTTTGGCTGGGCTAGGGGCAGGGAGGAATGGCTACAAATTAGAGGCTCCTGCCCAAGCCTGCCAGCCCTACCCGGGCCCGGGTCCTGGCTCTTCCCCTCCATTCTGGTGAGTGGCTCATTTGCAGGGAAAGGATGAAGGTCACTGATTTGTGCCCACCCAGGAGCAGAAGGGACTGGGGCTCAAGGGGCGGCCTTTCTGTGGGGCCCCTGGTCCCCAACCCGAGGTCCCCCCATGCCAGCCACTGGCCTGGCCTGGGCAGGGCTGCACGCCCGTTCAGCGCTGCTGTTTTCATAAGCTAATGAGGGCAGAGTGTGAGCCACAGGCGATGATGTTGGGATATTAACTCTGACAGGAAGCTTGATCATAATTATCTTAACGAGGATAGGGTTAATTACAGTGGAAACTTAAAAGTTCTCTCTGTTTGAATCCACTGGAGCCCAATGCGTTGTGATGTTTTGTCATTTTGATGTGACTTTGGAAAAGGCACTGGGATGCTCCCAGCAGCCGCTGCAGCTCCTGGGGGAGCCCAGGCAGAGCCCTGGGAATGAGGGAAGGAGGTAAGAGGATGGTACCTGTGCGTGAGATCCTGGCTGCGTTGCTGCTGGTGGAGGGGGAGGCAGGCAGCCTGCAGGGAGTTCCAGGGGTGCTGATCGGTTTCCAGAACAATCCAGGCCTGGATGATCTCCCTCCAGCTGGCTGTGCCTAGGTCCTGGGTGAAACCTTGCTCTCTCCTACCAGCCCCCAGTCCATGCCTCAGACATCGCACTGCTCCAGGAAGCTGGCGAGCGATGCTGGACTGACAGTCGGCGTCTCCACGGGGGATCTGGTTTTGGGGTGCATTTTGCTGTTCATACACAAGATGATAGCAGACAAATTGTCATTTTATTTAACAGCACATATTTGCAGGCATCTGGCATATAGGGGAATGAACTCAAAGATCTACACACATATTGTTTCTCCTATTTCTCCCTAGAAAACAACAGTAAAAACAAACAAACAAAATCAACGTAAAGGTTAAAGCCACCTCCTCCCAGGTGTATGTGTATTGTCATCCATGTGCCAGCTAGGACCCCCAAAACCTGTCCTCCCCAGTACCTCCATTCACTATGTTCTCTGCCCCCTGACTTCTGTGCCCCGGCCCTCAGCTCTGGATCTAGCTGATTAAATCCCCAGGAGCACACCACACTGATAACATGAAAACAGGGATTTATTCATTAGCAGTCACCCATGTAATATGGTTCTCTTTTTACTGAGCAGCTAATAACGTCACATGGCAAAAAAAGTCTCAAAACCAGGCAGGTGACAGGGGATTTGAGACTGATCTTCCCAGCTCTTCTGGGAGGTTTCACTCTGGTGTGGGGTTCTGCCCCATAGCCCACCCTGCAAGGGAAGAAAGGCTGTCTGGATGGAGGTGGGCGCTTCCTTGGTGCTCCTGGGCTCTCCCCATCTTCATGCTGTGTCGTTTTGCTTTATGCCTCCCTGGAGCACTTTTGGAAAGGAACTTTCTTCTGCTTGCCAGTTGCCAACCATTTGCTGATTTTCATCAGAAGAGTCTAATATTTGCATAACATAACTTAGGAGCAATGTATTTGGATGCTGCCTTTGAGCAGAGCCCAACTGATGTTTGTGCACGAAGGTCTTATTAGCCACCCGTAAGGCTCCCTAAGGGGAAGTGGCCTCACCTCCCCTAGTGGCAAACAGGCCCAGTCCTGAGAAGCCTTTTGGCACATCACTCCCTAATCCCTAGTGGAGGGACTTCAGAAGAGCCCGAAAGTCCCCTGCACAAGCCTGACTTCCTGCACGCCTCCTCTGTGGGTTTGTTCATGGGCCTGTCCACTGCATTCCAAACACACCCCCAGGGTCAGGGCGTCAGGAAACAAAACAGTGAATAAAAGGAGGAAGGAAAAGAAAAAGAAAAACAAAACAAAACAGCGTATGCTACTAACCAGTTAGCCATCCTTACTTATTCTCTACAAGATCCTATGAGCTGGAAGGAACACAGAACAGTAGAGTTCAGATGGGCTATTGACAAGCCCAAATTCACACAACAGGAGATGGAGGAGCGGAGGCAAAGTCCCAAACCTTCCTGCCTAGATGTGCGTACATTGTGGGTTTTTACAATTTTTTTTTGTTTGTATTTTTTGTGGGTACATAGCAGGTAGAGATGTTTATGGGTCACATGAGATATTTTGATACAGGCATGCAATGTGTAATCATCACATCAGGATAAATGGGATATCCAGCCCTTCAAGCATTTATCCTCATAAGTTGTGTTTTGCCTCTAGGAACCAAGAGGCAAAAGAGAAAGGAGGAGGAAATGGAACGTGATGACCTCTGGACCCCTACTCCAAAATGTGTCCTCCCTCGGTGGGACTGGCGGCAGTGTTGGTTGGAGGAGCAGGCATGCTCTGGGAGTCAAGTCCTGGGTGGGACCATCCCGAGGTCTGGCAGGAATGGAATATGCAGGCAGAGCTCTGGGCCCAGTGGAATCTACAGATTTAATTACAACACATTTTACACTTCGCAAGTATTGACTCCCTATTTTGGAGTCCTCTTGGCAGAGATCCCACAAGGGAGCTATGGATGCCTTGGGAAAGCTCTGGTGCTGAAGTTCACACTCACAGCAGATGTGCAGACATTGCACACACAAGCACACGGGGCTCTAATGGAAGCACTATCAGTAAATGAATAGTGTGGACGACTCATCTCCCTGATTCATCATTTTATAGAATAGCCAGGCATCCCATAGGAGTCTCCCTCCGGTCCACATCGTAGCTCAGCTGTCAGCCTGTGCAGGCTCAGCACATCTCCCGGGTCTGGCAGGTGAACGAGCTGGGAGTCTGTGTCTCTGTGTAAGCCCCTCCGCCGGCCGGCTTGCTTTAATTAATGTCTGTGTGCGCCCAGGCAAGCACTTGTGCACAACTACCCCGTGACACCTCCACCCCCAACACTCATGAGAGCCCATAAAATTAAGAGTTAACTTTCAGCGACGTGTATAAGCAAGGCTATTTTTCCCTTTCTGTTTTGTTTTGTTTTTTTTTTTTTCCTGGAGTCGGGTACTTAATTCTCTCAGTTGCCTTTTTATTTACTGCCTCAACATCTACAGGGTTGCACTCTACACTTCTTTCAAAAATTAAGTGAGAAATCCACTTTCCATAAATTAAAACAGTAACTTCAGGCCAGGAGCTTTGAAGCAGCAATTCCGCCAACCCCTGTCTCCCCACCCGCAGCAAAAACAAATAAAAAGAAATAATAAAAGAAAAAGGCCTCTCAGACCAGAGTGATTATGTAATTCCGCAGATGCCTTGCCTTTGGGGCAGCCACTGGGACGCTGGGCAGAAGCAAATTAAGTGATTAGTAAAGAAAAAAGGCAGAGGGAAAAAAAAAGTCAAAGGATGTGAACGCAGAGAAAGGAAGCCTTCCCTGCCGTTTCCCCCACGATTGTACAGAGGAGAACCGCTAAGAAATGATACTTGAAGTTATATTTATTATTGTAAGAGGGTATGATATTTCTGGGCAGGAATGATGGATGACAACTTGAATTTGTGTCCAGGGAATGAAGGTGAACTGTGACAGAGTTATTTATCTTGGGAATGGAGGTTAGGGTCAGCCGAGGCTGGGTGCCTGAAGGCACAAGACATTGACAAATTTATCCTGCAGGCCGTATCTGAAGCCCTTTGTTTTGGATCCTGGCTACTCACTAAGTGACCCTCATCCTTCATGTTGGCAATGCGTGAAGGATGCGGTGGGTGCCAGCGGCCCCTTCTCCCCCGCCGCCCCCGCCCCGACTCCTGCTACTAATTCTTGTCATTCACTTTGCTGACAGGCACCAAGCCCAAACTATTCCCAGTCCTGAAAGGGAAGGTTAAAATATTTATTTCGGCTCATAATGGCCTCCCTGATTTAGTGCAGGATCATTTTTCCTGTTGCCTTTGTCATTGCAGGTCACTGGAAGGACTGAGCGCATTCAGGAGCCTGGAGGAACTCATCTTGGACAACAATCAGCTGGGGGACGACCTCGTGTTGCCAGGGTTACCCAGACTGCATACCTTAACCCTCAACAAGAACCGAATATCCTTTCCTCTGCCCGCTGCCCCCACTCCCCACCCAGCCCCACAGTCGTCCCCCCACCCCACCCTGCACAAATACCTGCAAAATGTCAAATGAGTTTTATGTGTCAGCTAAATTAAAGTATGTGAAATACAGTTCGTGGGCAGACAAAGCGTTCTGTCTTCTGGCACTCGGGACACTTCAGAGTAATTTATTATAGGTCATTCATAAATGAAACGCACCATTATATCTTCCTGTTGCTCCATTTTAGTGTAGGGATCTAAGTTATGGCTGTGAAGAAATCTTTTTAATAGATAAAAATAGAGAAAGAAAATAATGTCACCGCCGCAGAGGCGGCGAAGCCCTGTTTGCTTGGGCTTGTGTGGGAGGGCGACCTCTGGTGGGAAGTCCTGGGTAATGCCACTAAGCAAACTTCGTCTCCTCGGAGGTTTCTGGAAGGCTCTGGGGCAGGCTCGGGGAAAGGTTTTGGTGAGGGAAAGGAGCTAAGGTGGCAGGGACATGTGAAGCTCAGGCCTGGCTATGCCCTCACTGGTGGATACCATGCTGGGCTGTTGATGGGAGGCCTAGGGGACCCATGATAGTATATGGCCTTCCCTACGGAGGCAAGGACCTAGCCAGCGTAGGGTGAGACTTCCAGGCACTAGTTGCTCTGGATTCTGTAGTCGGGATGGAATCAGAGAACCCTTGCTGCGACCTAAGACCCCTAGCTCCTGCAATGTTAGTGTAGTGGATTACTCTGCACTAGAATGCCAGCTCAATAGGACAGGGAGTTTCCTTGGTTTTGTTAACTCCTCTGTTCTTCACACAAAGAATAGTGCCTGGCACCAAGTACAAGCTCAATAAATATTTGTGGGATGAATGCATGATTATCATTAGCTGTTCCTTATTGAGCACTCCTAGGAATGAGGCATGGTGCTGGGTTCCTTATGTGTGTTGTTATTCATCTTTACCAAGCCCTGTGAGAAGGGTGTGTCTTTTCCGTTTATCTAGACATGGAAAGAGGTGAGGGTAGGCACACAGCCAGACATTAACAAGATGCTATGTCCCGGATGATTCAGTGTCAACTGTGTTGTGTCCAAAGTCCAATGTCTGCATTCTACTGTGTTGCTTCAGACTCAGTGGTCCAATGGCTTTGTTTTATTGGATGGAACATTTGAGACCCGGAGTAGTTAAATCACTTGTTCACATTCATACAATAAATTAGAAATAGAAAAGGAACCAGGGCATTTTCCTCTAGAGTATAAAATAAAATCAGATATACATGTAAGGTTTAGCACATACGCATATGCCAGCATTTAAGAGTGATTTGCAGAAGTGTTGGTTAGCTACTGTTTATACTTCAAGCCATAAGTTAATGTTTTCTTTATTCTCTAAGATATTGTCTCAGTCAGCTCTTGCTGCTATAGCACAATACCATACATGAGGTGGCTTAAACAACAAACATTTATTTCTCACAGTCTGAAGGCTGGAGGTTTGTGATCAGGATGCCAGCATGGTTGGTTTCTTGGTGAAGATACTTTCTTGCTGTATCATCACATAGCAGAGAGAGAGAAAGCAAGCTTTTTCAAGTTGCTTCTTATAGGGGCACTGATCCCATCAGAGGGATCTACCCTTATGACCTAATCACCTCCCAAAGGCCTCATCTCCACATACCATCACTTTGGGGATTAGAATTTCAACATATGAATTTGAGGGGAGAACAAATATTCAGACCATAGTATTATAAATATGCTCCTTGTGGTCACTATTAATTGTCACTTTGATAGAAGTAGAAGGGGAGGGCCTGCAAGTAAATTCACAGTCTTTGTCATAATGAAATTTTGGTGGATTTTCCCCTCTTATATCCATTAGTCAACCAAGTTTCCCAGTGACTGTTTGAAAAATATTGTAGTCTTATGGCTTTCTAGGCTGTCTTAGATGATCACTTGGCCAATATTCTCAAATCAATCAAGGACAGAAGGATTTTCAGACATATCCTATGTCCCAGGTCTCTGTAGAATATTAGATTCCATGGACTTTGGTTCACGTCTCAGCTTAATCATATTTAGCGGTGTGGCCTTGAGCAAGTTATCTTCTGTGAGCTTCTGTTTCTCATTTTTAAAGAAATACATTGGACTGGATGATGGTTTTATTCTCTGTATTGCTGTCACCAGAGATAAGCAGGCCTCTTGGCTTCAGAGTGCTGAGAGGTGTTCTTTGTCTTTGGTTGAGTCCTTTCCCTATTCTGTGCCTCTGCTTCTCCAATCTGTAGCAGTAATGCTAAGGGAGTAATGGTAATAGCCTAGGAGGGACTGAAGCAGAAGACACTGTGTGGCTATAAACCTGACTGGTGATATCACTCTGCTGTTGTAGCACATTTCTTACCAGTGAATGTTCTAAACAGACTTCTTTCCTTTTTTTTCCTCTGCTCTACAAATGTGATTGTGAAGATCAACTTCCCCATCTACTTGACTCAGAAGTCACAGAGAAAGGTAGGTAAAAATCAGGCAATAACAGCACATGTTCTCTTCTCAACTCAGCACTTCTGATGCCACTTTTTCAGCTAAATGACTCTCCTTCCTAACTGTGAGAATGTTGCAGGCTTTCCAACAATTTCTATGTTCCATATTGTTATTGCTACCCCATGAAATGCTTTAGATATGGCCTCTATACATTAGCTTTTGCTGCATAATAATCCACCCCAACATTTAGTGGCTTAAAACAGCAAATATGTACAATTCTATGGATCAGATGTTTGGCCAGGGCTCAGCAGGATGATTCTTCTGCGGGTCTTACCCTGGGTCACTCATGCAGCCACATCTACCTGGAGGCTCAACTAGGGCTGGATGGTCTAAGATGACCTCACTCATGTCTGGAGGTTGGTACTGGGTGTTGGCTAAACTACCTGTGTCTAACAGGCTAGCATAAGGCACTTCACATGGGAGGAGTATTCTAACAGCACAAGCCCCATAGTACAAGTAGTCTTCAAGTTCAACTTATATCATATGTGTTAATGTCCCATGATGAAAGCAAGTCACATACCAACTGTAGAACAAATTGGGGAGGGGACTGCATAGAGTGTACATATAAAGAGGCATAACTCATTTCTGCAACAATCTACCCAGGAGACCTTGGCATTGGCATCTTGTCTCCTTAAGATTTTACTTCCAGCCGGGCGCGGTGGCTGATGCCTGTAATCCCAGCACTTTGGGAGGCCGAGATGGGTGGATCATGAGGTCAGGAGATCGAGACCATCCTGGCTAACACGGTGAAACCCCATCTCTACTAAAAAATACAAAAAAAACTAGCTGGGTGAGGTGGCGGGCACCTGTAGTCCCAGCTACTCGGGAGGCTGAGGCAGGAGAATGGTGTGGACCCGGGAGGCGGAGCTTGCAGTGAGCTGAGATCCGGCCACTGCACTCCAGCCTGGGTGACAGAGCGAGACTCCGTCTCAAAAAAAAAAAAAAAAAAAAAGATTTTACTTCCTATTTGTGATAAAGGGAGCCCTAGAAACAAGTAACTATTGACCTCCTCAAAAAGTATTAGCTCTTTTGTGTAAATTGAATCTTTAAACATGTTAGGAAGCTTGCTGCTAAATGAGGTTTTATCTTGAATCCTTTTGTGAAATTTGCTTCATTTTTAATTTTTTGGTTTGTTTTTTGGCATATGTAAAATGGTTATTCACCCCACCTACCACGTAAAATCTAGACTTTTCCACTTTGGTTTAACTCGCAGTTAAATGTGTCTATAATAATGCTGTAGGTTCCTAGACCCTGGCCACTTGGGTCATTGGCTTCTTTGATCCTTTAGCAAGAGGGAATATCACACAGTGGTTAAGAACAACAGGCTCTGAAGGCAGACTTCCTGAGCTTCTACCCTAAACCTGCCACTTTTCTGCATGACCTTGGGCAATTGATTTAACATCTCTATGTTTTGGTTTCCTTTGAAAATGCAGACAATGCTGGTACCCATCCCATAGGTTGTTTTGAAGATTATTCTAAGTATCTCAGACATATTAGATTCTAGTAACATAGTAAGTGCTATGTAAGGGTTACTATTATTGTTGTTATTATTATCCTAGAGAATTGTGTAAACTCATCTGGTTTGACTTGGGTCACATTATAACCAAGGCCAGAGTACAGATATACTTCTGAGTGTAGAATGCTTCTTTGACTTGCACAATTTAATATTGCCCTAATGGCATTCCATGAGTTGGGTACTGTTGGTGAATAATTCTTCTCATTTTTATGGGAAAACTAGGAGTGCATGAGCTTTCTGAAGTCACATAGATTGTCAGTAGTGGGGCTTAGTCTAGAACCCAGGTATGCTGATTCCCAGCTCCAGACTCTGAAACCCAAAGGAGCGGCAATCATTGTACAAGGAGAGGAGCCCAGATACAGGAGGAGTCAGCGTCCTGGGCCTGCTTCTGCAAGGTCCTGCTCCCAGCTGGGGCTGCCAGGAGTCCGCTCTTAAAAGAGATTCCAGAGCCCAGACCCAACATCTGGAAAATTCCTTCTGTGTTCATCAGTCAATGCCTTCCTGCCATCTGCATACCTCCTGCTGGACCTCCCATCTTTTTCCACCAGCCCTTTTTCTCATTGTGTTCAGCCCTCAGTGTTGATGTCCTGCTCTGGTATATCTGAAAGCCTGGTTGTCTGAGATTACCTCTTCATTTCTTGGTTTGTAGGGATCTCATTTTCTTTCTTTGGTTCATTGAGTCTGGCCAGGTAATCACTGGTTATGGACTTGAACACCTTCCCCACTGCTCTCTCTCTCTCTCTCTCTCTCTCTCTCACACACACACACACACACACACACACATGCCCATCCATGAGCATGCACACACCATCCCCGACTGTTCCACCAGGAGGGGTGGGATATTTGGTAGTGGTCTCAGCCATATCATGTCTGAATAATCAACCCTAAGTAAGGTTGACCAACTGAAGATTCAGGAAAATGTAGGTACTTAACCTTTGCACAATCAAATGATTCACCTCTACTTTCCTTTTGGCGTGTGTGGGGGGCACATAAGCAGATTTTATTTGGAATCGCACTTCATCTTCTGTCTCCCTTTTTGCTTCAGCACATGTACTGAATAGCCAATGAGTTTGAATTATAGTGCCAGCAGGAAGAAAGTAGGGTGCTACATGTTACACAGCTGGGCGGTGGCACGGAGACCACTCCAGCAAGTCAAAGGTGGGACTGGAGTTCCCTTAGCCATTTTCTGTGTCATCTTAGGAAAGATTTGCTGTGTCATCTTAGGAAAGTCTCTACACCTTGTTAGGGGCCTCAGTTTCTTTATAAAATGGGTAACACACACTTCAGCATATTGTCGAGAGATTTAAATGGTATAATATGTGGGAAATCACTTTGTTAAAGACTTTACAATTTCTTGGCATATTTTACTGTTAGTCAATGCTTCGATGCTTCAAAAGAAACAGCCCAAATTGGAAGGAAGGATCTGAGGTACACAGCACATAGCCCGGTGATGGCACCTGTGCTCTCCCACAGAAACATGTAGGAACCCTCATTTTCCAGTGGTTTAAATTTTGCTTTTGTGTTAGGAAATTATGAGTCACTTTTTCCTCTAGAAATACAGTTTCTTTAGGACCTGTGTTTAAATCCAGACTCTATCATGTACTGGCTGTGTGACCATTAACCCCTGTTTCCTTAATTGTTATTTGGGCACGACAAATTTCTGATATATGTGAATAAAAATGAGATATGTCATTATGCTGTATATTTAGTATTCAAAAACCCAGCATTAGGATTAGCTGTGGTTAAAATCATCCCAGTAGTTATGGAGGCTGCCCTTTGACCCGCAGCTGAGCCCAGAGGGAGGGATGTGTCCATTCTCACCTGGGAGACAACTTTGGACCCGCACAACTGGAACACCCTGGAAGGCTTCCCTCCTCCCTCATGCTCCAAACTTTCAAGGCAAGATGCTGCTTTGATCTTGGGCCCTCTGCAGAAAATCTCCCTTGGCAAGCCTCCCCATGACAGCTGGGCTCCGCAATGGCAACTTTCTACAGACAACACTGAAAAAAATCTCAACGCTAAGTACCCCGGAGAAGACTTGCTGAGGGAAGCCAGGTGTGTGCCGGGAACCCAGCTGGAGAGAGATGAAACTGTGCCAGGTATCTTCACATTTTTAAAAAAGGTACCCTTAGGAGAATCCCTGAAATGATCCCCACTGCAGTGGTCTTGATTAGCCAGGGACACCAGGTTTCTTCCACAGATTGCCTCTGGTCAATTTTCTATGAATCTTGACAAAAAAGAAATGTGACAAGTTCTATCTTGGATCTCAAAACCAGGCAAGACAAGGCTGTGTTTGTCCTTGCTGACCCAGGAGACGAAGAAACCAATTAAAACTTCTCATGTTTTATCTTCTGGTGGTGCTATCAACATAAAGGTGAAGGGCTGGTCTACAGCACGCATGCAGGGAGGAGGTGCTAGTGCTTCCTGCTTGGTGTGGATTTGGGAGAAACCACCTGACTCAGCCAAATATATCATTTATAGTAGGTATATGAAAGGCTTAGGAAGATGGAGCTTCTGCCATACAAAATACCCAAAGGCAGGCAGGCTGGCTCTTAGAAATCTCTTGGATTCATTGGCAAAGGATGGCTGAAGCTTCTTGGAACCTGCAGACCCCTTGCCCAAGAAAGTCCCATGATCAAAGCATTCAAATTATCCACTTCTTCATGGCCAGGGGCAGATTCAGGTTTTGCCCAGGGGCAGATCCAGGTTTTGGGGAGTGTGAAACCTCTGTAATTTGAGGGAGCCCTCTTAAAGACTATATAATTAGGAATGCGAAATTAGGTATGAAATGGATATTTATTTGGAATAGAACTGTATCAAAGGAAATTTTAAAATTTTAAGTTGATAAATTCCACAGATGTCAAAATACCTAGAAAAGTACCAATCTTTACTGAAGATATGCCTCTAGAGAAACTTTTTTCCTACTTTTTTCCTGCAAATTCTCTCATAGCTTCATTATTTGGTGAAATTTTGTAATTTTTTTCTAGAGAGAATAATTCCCTCTTTTAGCATAGTTGATCGAAAATTGATTTTTTAAAATAGTTTAGAAATGTTTCTTTCAGTTTCACCATTTGTTGTTGGTAGTTTCACCACTATATTATTGGTAAAACTTTTAGGATTATTACATGTTGGAGAAACTCTTACACATTTCTTTCATATATGATAGGAGTTGTATAAGATTTCAGGACATTTCAGCCAGGCACAGTGGCTCACACCTGTAATCCCAGCACTTTGGGAGGCTGAGGCAGGTGGATCTCCTGAGGTTAGGAGTTCGTGGTCTCTACTAAAAATACAAAAATTAGCCGGGTGTGGTGGTGCGCCCCTATAATCCCAGCTACTTGGGAGGCTGAGACACGAGAATCGCTTGAACCCAGGAGGCAGAGGTTGTAGTGAGCTGAGATCACACCATTGCACTCCAGCATGGGCGACAGAGTGAGACCTTGTCTCAAAAAAAAAAAGATTTCAGGACATTTCAAGTTGTGTGTGTGTGTCGATGTTTGGCATGTATACATACACTTAACAACTGAATCTTAAATGTTCTTTGAATTGATGAGTTTGTTATTCATTTTGCCATCAGTTTTATGTTGGTCCCTGCATATTTGTATTAATATGGTGGATAGTAAGAGTATTACTGAAAGCCATTCCTACTGATACTGTTGGAACAATTTAACTAGACCCAGAAGTGACTGCAAATTGTACAAATATTCCCCCACTGAATCATAATTGTTAGTCCTACACAATGTCCCTTTAGGTGGGGATTCCCATAGACACTCCCATTGTCACCCAACTGAAGGGAAAATGTGGTAGAAGAAGTCCTAGTGGAGCGAGACAGTGATCTCCACAGATTATAGTGTAAATTACCTACTTTTACCAAAAAAAAAAAAAAATCACATGATCATGTGACTCTATTACCAGGGTCTTTCCCAGGGCATTGGAAGGGGCCTATGCAAGCAAGAAGCCCTTGATGCATGAGCTTTATTAGCTCCATGGTAGATCTACATGTGAAGGTTTACTCAACTTAATCTAGGCCTACTTCCCTGAACATGGTGAGAGGTGACAACCTGCTGGTGGCCCTCGCTTGCTCTCAGTGCCTCCTCAGACTTGGGGTCCACTCTGGCCACGCTTGAGGAGCCCTTCAGCCTGCTGCTGCACTGTGGGAGCCCCTCTCTGGGTTGGCTGAGGCCGGAGCCGGCTCCCTCTGCTTGCGGGGAGGTGTGGAGGCAGAGGCACGGGTGGGAACCAGAGCTGCCAGTGGCGCTCGCAGGCCAGCGTGAATTCCGGGTGGACACGGGCTTGGTGGGCCCTGCACTGGGAGCCGCCAGCCCACCAGCCCCCGGCAGTGAGGGGCTTAGCACCCAGGCCAGCAGCTGTGGAGGTTGCACCAGGTCCCCCAGCACTGCCGGCCCGCCCGCACCACCCTCGAATTCTCACTGGGCCTCAGCTGCCTGCTGCGGGGCAGGGCTCGAGACCTGGAGCCCACCATGCCCCAGCCCCCCACAGTGGGCTCCTGCATGGCCCGAGCCTCCCCGACGGGTGCCGTCCCCTCCTCTGTGGAGCCAGGTGCCATCAACCACCCAAGGGCTGAGGAGTGCAGGCGAACTGCATGGGACTGGTGGGCAGCTCTGCCCCAGTCCTGGTGTGGTATCTGATAGGGGAAGCCAGCTAGGTTCCTGAGTCAGATGGGGACTTCGAGAACTTTTATATCTAGCCTTAGGATTGTAGATGCACCAAACAGCACTCTGTATTTAGCTAATCTGGTGGGGACTTGGAGAACTTTTATGTCTAGCTAAAGGATTGTAGATGCACCAATCAGCACTCTATGTCTAGCTCAAGGTGTGTAAACGCACCAATCAGTGCTCTGTGTCTAGCTAATCTAGCGGGGACTGGGAGAAATTTTAGATCTAGCTAGAGGATCATAAATACACCAATCAGCACTCTGTGTCTAGCTCAGGGATTGTAAACGCACCAATCAGTGCTCTGTCAAAACAGACCAATCAGCTCTCTGTAAAATGGACCAATCAACAGGATGTGGGTGGGGTCAGATAAAGGAATAAAAGCAGGCTGCTGGAGCCAGCAGTAGCAATCGGCTTGGGTTCCCTTTAACACTGTGCGTTTGTTCTTCTGCTCTTTATGGTAAATCTTACCATTGCTCATTTTTGGGGTCCGTAATTTTACAGCCTTCATGAGCTGTAGCACTCACTGCAAAGGTCTGCAGCTTTGCTGTTGAAGCCAGCGAGACAACAAACCCACTGGGAGGAACGAGCAACTCCAGATGCACTGCCTTTAAGAGCTGTAACACTCACCCCAGCAGTCTGCGGCTTTATTCTTGAAGTCAGCGAGACCAAGAACCCACCAATTCCGGACACAATGGTGGCTGGCTGGGCTTCTTTCACTTGTCACTAAATGTTGAGAAATGACTGGCATTTCAGTCCAACTCAGTTGTCCAGTATTTCCTCAACTTAAAAGCCTTGCCAGTTTGGGGTTCCATTCCTGCATATCCCCACCTTCATACAGTACATACAAAAAGCAGGCAAGCTTTGAGGAATGTTTCATAAGAGGAAAGTAGGTTTTGGTCCGGCCTTTCCATGTGCAGTAGAGAGGGCTTCCCTCAGTCGTGTAGGGCTGTTGTCTACATAAATAATTAGAATCACTGCAAGTCAGTATGTCAGCACCATTCTGGTAGCCCCCTCTCTTGCAGTTCCACGAAAGAAATACTGTGCTGGCCAGAAGCAGTAGTCAGCTTGTCTGGCTGCCCTCCCTGGAACAAGGGCCTGGCCTTGAGGCTTTAAGACAGCCTGATCCAGACATGAGTCCTAGTGCTCCTTGGAGCATCTGATGGCTTGCATGAGTGGGCTAGAAAGTTGGAACAAGCTATGAAGGAGAGAAACCTAGCCTGGGACTGAGGCTGGTGCAGGTCCAGGGCTAGGTCCAGGCCTGGGGTACTCTACCTGAATCCAGTCCTGGGTGTTGGAGGGGGACTTGAGACATTCTGAGGAGGGTGCTTGAAATTCACACAGGGCACCTGAGGTGTCTGTGCCCATATCTAAGAGCAATACTAGCAATGAGACTTTTTTCTTTGTTGTTTTTTTTGTTTGTTTGTTTCTTTTTGTTGTTGTTGTTGTTGTAGTAATGACTGTGAAGTGTTCAAAGATAGAACCTGTTGGAAAAGCTGAGCTTACCCTGGAATTGTTCACTGTCATTTTAATTGGCTCCATTTAAATAATTTTCCTGAAGAGTATGATGATTGAACTTTAGTGAGTGTATTTTGTCTCCAGGGATTTTGATTGCTGGCCACCCACCCCTCTGTACTCCCAACCTCATCCCCCTAGTGGGACCTTCTCTACAGTCTCTATATGAACTCCCATTCTCACCTCCTCATTCTAGTGTTCCTGTGTGGCCATCTCTGAATGTTATTTGTAAAAGATTGGAGAGATTGAAAACAAACTTCCATGTCCATTTCTCTGTCTTTGTTTAGGAAACAGGGAGGATGTTGGTGAATTGAAGCCAACAGCAAATGAGTGTGCTCATAACTTTCTTTTGCTAGTTTCCCCTCTGTTGTTAGTTCTCCCTCTTGCTAGTTTCCCCCTCTCTTGCTACTTTCCCCTCTCTTGCTAGTTTTTTCCCTCTTGCTAATTTCCCCCTCTTGCTAGTTTATCTTCTCTTGCTAGTTTTCCCCTCTCTTGCTAGTTTTCCCCTCTCTTGCTACTTTACCCTCTCTTGCTAATTTCCCCCTCTGGTTAGTTTCCCTCTCTTGCTAGTTTCCTCTTCTCTTGTTAGTTTCCCCTCTTTTGCTTGTGCTCTGCTTCTCATTGTCTCTGGCTGCTGTCACCTAGGGTATAGCATTTGGCCTTGCATCTGATGGTGGCAGAGCATGTGTACAAAGAATGCTTGAAGGAACTTAGTTTGGAGAACAAAAGATTTAAGGAAGACACGTGAGCTTCAAATATCTGAAGGTTCATCATGTGGAAGAGAAGAAGTCTTATTGTTTGTGACCCCAAGCAGTTAAATTGGGTCAGTGAGTAGAGGTTAGAGAAAGATTCAATTCCAGGGGAAAGAAAAACCGTTATGGTTGTCAGAAATGGAATTTGCTATGTAGTGGTGACCACTTGGCAAATATTTTAGGGACCTGATTCAGACATTGGTTGGATTTGGAATTCATTCTTCTGTGGCAAGTTGAAATGAAGTATGAGGAAATCTGTGTAACAGCCCAAGGTTAGTTAACATCCTCACAGAGCAAGAACATCCCTTTTCTTTGATTTTACCTTCTCCTAGGTTCAAGTGGACCCCACTTCTGGGAACTGTACTGTGAATCTTTGACTCTTGCATGTGGCATTTCTTCTACCCTTGTATGTTTTATTCCTGTAGCTCTGCTGCCATTCCCTGGCTGGGACCCCCTTTTATCTGCCGACTTGGTTAACTCCTTTCTCATGTGTCTCTCAAAGTCACAGCCTAACCAGGCATGCCTATCTAATCATCACCTTACCTAGGCTCAGCTTGTCTGTATGTGGCTTAAGCCAGGAGTTAGTTTGGGGACTAAGTTGTCATTAAACCCTTTCCAGTACCTGTGGTTCTGTGAATCGATAGCTCTTGCCGTATTTGGTTTGGCCGTGATTGGACAGTGGGTCCCACTGGAGGATGGCTCCTGGAATAATCTCCCCCATCATGCCCCCCTCTGACTTTTCTCTTTCATTCTCTAATTCCCACACTAACAGAGAAACAATATATTTTAATGAGGCGTTCTGAAATAATTTCTGGTTTTCTTTTTCTGGGTTTTTTTTTTTTTTTTTTTTTTTTTTTTTTTGAGAGAGAGTATCACTCTGTTACCTGGTGGCATGATCTCTACTCACTGCAACTTCCGCCTCCCAGGTTCAAGCGATTCTCCTGCCTCAGCCTCCTGAGTAGCTGGGATTACAGGCACCCACCATCATGCCCAGCTAATTTTTGTATTTTTAGTAGAGACGGGTTTTAGCATGTTGGCCAGGCTGGTCTCGAACTCCTGACCTCAAATGATCTGCCTACAAGGGCCTCCCAACATACTGGAATTGTAGGTGTGGGCCACCATGCCTAGCCCTTGTTTTCATTACTAGAAAAGAATTAAGCTTTATGGTTTTGCATATTTCGAAACTATTTTACTCTATGGAATCTTCTCTTTTAGTGTGTTTTAGAAACAGAACGATAGAGGAAAGAAAAATATGATGAGACAATCAAGTTTATTCATTCTTCCTCAAATGATCTGGACTTAGTCTTATCTGCCTAGCGAAAAGTTGGGCTGTGTTCCCAACAGTGGGAGTGAAAAAGTAGCAATACCATATACCCACAGCCGAAGTGATTTCAGCCCCCACCCTGAGGCCTCACAGGAGCAGACTGGACTCGTCAGCGCCTGTCAGTCATGGCCTATGCTCCTTGCTAAGCCTTTTGTCTTCCTGGACCAAGATCCTTAACCTTTGTCACATCACTGATTTGGAGTACCTGCTGGATCACTTGGCAGAAGTGACACCAGCTCTGGAGTACCTCAGTCTGCTGGGCAACGTGGCCTGTCCCAACGAACTGGTCAGCTTGGAAAAGGATGAGGAAGACTACAAGAGATACAGGTGAGTGTCCAGGGATTGGAGCATGGTGGGAAAAGGGAAAAAGAGAAGCTTTAGGGGATGATATTATACTCTGGGGTACATAGTAGATGTTTGGTAAACATCAGTGGGCTTCCCATGACAATGTTAAACTTTTACCTTTTGGTAACCTACAGCCATTGTCTCTCTTGGTTGAGGTCACAAAAATTAAGAAAGATGAAAAGTTGTTGCCTTGTCCACTTTTTTTGTGAAGTGCCAGATATTAAGTATTTTAATACTTAATTTAATACTTAATATTTAATACTTAATACTTAATATGCAAGTTATATGGACTTGTCACAGCTACTCAGCTCTGCTTTCATAATGCAGAAGTAATCATATGTAATTTGTGAACGAATGGGCATGACTTTGTTCCAGTAAAGCTTTATTTACAAAACAGGTAGCAGGCCAGAAATGACCCATGGGCTGTAACTTACTGACCCCTGCTCTGTGTTGTAAGATCTTTCTGTGGTCTGTCTCAGCATCACCTTGAAGAGAGAGATGACTTCCCAGCAAAATTTAGGGAGCTCACAGATGATCTAAAGATGAAGTCCCACAGGCCCATATCTCTCCACCATAGAGCTATGCTGTGGTGCCCACCAGCCATGCGCTTTGATGGGCTCCAAGTAGAAATGCTTTTCATTCTTCTGTCTACTTCTCAACCATCTGCTTTAAAAGCCCTGATCCAAAATCATTTAGAGAGTCTTTTTGGTCTTACCCATTTTACCAAAGTCACTTAATTTTCCTTCTTCATTTAAAATTGTCTGTGTTCTCATTGTGGATTGTTTTGTAAATGCTTTAATGACATTTTCATGGACCTCTTTCTCCATTATGACATAAGCTCTCATTAAACACCCCACCCGAATAACTCTTAAAAATAACTTAATAAATTTTGTATATGTATATATGCATATATATACATCTATGTGTATATGTATATGTATGTGTACACACACATTCATGTACTTGTTCATTCATTCATTCATTCATGGGGCCAAGAAGCTACGTGTGAAGCCAACCATGTAGGCACGTTTTTGTTATTTTTTCTAGAATGAGGGAGGTAGAGAGTGATTGGTCTCAAGTACAGGGCTTATGAGGTTGCAAAAGGAAAAGAAAAGCTAAGAAAAATTTTTTTCTTTTCTTTGTGTACCATTAGCTCTCAAATAATTACTATTTGTTTTTTCTATTGTAACTGGTCGCATTAGCAAAAGCACTAAGACCAAGGTGTATGGGGTCAGATCAGAAGATCTGATGTGGAGTCCAGCTTTGCCAGTGAGACCTTTCAAATGGGAGGATAGTCTACATCAGTATTCCATAATCAAGGTTCTGCCTCTGAGTCATCCAAGGTCTTCTGATGCAGTTGGTGGCAATTACAACACAACAGTCCATAGGTGTTTCTGATGTCCAGTTGGCTTTAGAATTCGGAGACAATCTGCTCCCAACCAGTTCCATTTCTTCCTTTACTGTCTCACACCATTTCATAAATTCTATCTTGTGTATTTCTCTCACTTCTTCATGTATTTCCACATCTAGAGAATGACTTCCGGTGGGTAGGAGCTGCGTTGCCTTGACTCTTGAAGCCTCATCAATACCTAAAGTAGTGCTGGATGTGAAAAAAGGGCTTGGCACCCTTTTTTTTTTTTTTTTCTGGGGGTGGCTTGAAACCACCTTTCCTTCTCAGGAGCTAGGAACTTATAGGGAGATGCAGGGATATTTGGCCATCTCAGATGCCCACTGCCCATTTGGAATCAGAGCCATTTGGATGTTAACAAATGCAGCTAATAAGCAAAGGACTATGATTCAGACTCAATCCAAGTGCTGGTTATGGGTCATGAATCTTTAGGGAGGGCTGGATTCTACAAGTGTGGTCTATCTCATGGGCTAGCCTGGGCACACTCCAAGCCCATCCTCCCCACTCCAGTTCTGTTCCCTTGGAAGGAGTTGAGGGGTGGGGCTAAGGGAGGTGGTTTGTGAGTACACATATGACAAAGTTGCCATGAGAGGCTATATTCTGGAGGTCATACAAAACCAAAATCATAACTCGCAAAATTAACTTAGAAAATTTACATCATCCACAATGACGGCAAGATGCTTGCACTCCGAGAGAAACAGGAACTAAGAACAGCACAAGGAACAGTAAATATGTTCCCACGTAGTTACACATTCACTGCACAGCAACTGGTTGAAGAGTGGAATGGTAGGCTGATTGTCTAGCACATTTAAATGTTTTATTCATTTAATATCTTTATTTTTTACTGTTGATTTGATGAGTGCTCACACTTGTATATGGAAGATATAGATATGTGTTTGATATAGCTCCATTCTATGGTCTGTAAGCAGATCCGCTTTGTCCTTCCTCGAGTTTGTGCTCCATTTGCCACTGAGAAATTTTAGGGTTTTGCAATATGACTTTTGACTCTAGAGTTCCTGTGGCATTTGTGTTTATACAAAGCAATGCAGCTGCCTTTTTTTTTTCTTTTGGTAAAACATTTTCCTGGCCCTTCATCCACAAAGCATGAGGGTTGCCTTCCTTCTAGCTGTTACCCAGAGCCTAATAGTAGAGCCTCTATGTAAATTTATGTGACATTTTCACTAGAAAATTGCTTAAAAATGAATGATATTTCTACAGTTTACTGTTTTTCACTTTAAGTACATTTTCTGACAATATGTCTTCTATTAATCATTTAAGCAATACTAGGAGCCTTAAAGGACTGTATTCAGAAGCAAGAACCCATGGTTCATTTAGTGCTGTCTGAAAAAATTTCTTATTGATTGGCATCCTCTGTGGTTATGTGATGTAATATTTATAATATGTCACCCAGCCATACATCAAAACAAGTGTGTCTGTTGTTTCATTTCCATGGGAGATGTTGATTTCAAAGAGGTCAGCCCAGTTTTTAGGTCACGTTGTGGCCAACCACTGGACCAGAAATGGGAAGTGACTCGATTTGTGTAGTTATTGGAAATGGCATCACAGAGCTTGAGTTTCTATGGAGTCTTTCCTCCCCTCCTCCTACATTCACCCCTTTCACTTCCTCACTTACTCCCTGTGCACCCAGTTGGATTTTCTTGGCACACATCCCCACCATAAAACAGGCTCATTAAACTTATATGTGAGCATGAACATACTACCAAGTTGTTGAGTAGCACCCTGGCCTCACTGGGGCAGGAGCAGAACCATGCCTGGGGTTTCTCTTTGCCATTCATCGTAGTTCATGGCTGAGAAATGTCCACGGCCCTGTTATTATAGGAGCTTAAACCTGTCTGTGATTTTCAGTGTGTACACACCATGCTGCTATTTTGGGATGAATGTTGAATGGAGGTGAATGTGATAATCAGCAGCCTCCAGGATTTGGGCAGGAAGAGAACAGCAGTGCAAGTCTTGGCTGGAGAGACCACCATGCTACTAAGAAACCACTTTGGTGCCCCTTGTGGATTTCAACACTAGCCAAAATAACAAATCAATATGGGGAAGCTGGGTGCCCAGAATGGTCTATTTCTTGCTTCCCTTGCCATCTCTTTTTTTCTTTTTGCTACAGAAAGAACAATGGACTGAAGGTTAACAGTAGACAAGTCTGGACTTCACCTTTCAGATAAGGGAGTTGATCTCATGGTCTTTTAGCTCTTCCTCTGTCACTGAACCCTCTGTCGTTCATCCCCTCCTGCCACTCCAGTCTCTGGTTGGCCTTGCTTTCCTCCCTCCTCCGTGTAGGCCCTTCTGTATTCCTTACAACTTTCAGTTATTTAAAACGTGACACCCTTTCTTTGTTCCCCTGCACGGAGCAGCCCTGGGGCCTGCCCAGTGTCTGCAGCACTCAGCCAAAGGGAAGGAGGGAGGGACCCTCCGCCGTCTGGTCTCTCTGGGCTGCCACCATTTCCCAGACGAATAGGAGCTGTAAAACTTGTGGCTTACATAACCCAGTGAGCATTCTCCAGCTAATCTACAATCTGGGCTTTGAAGATCACAAGAAAGCAAAGGTCACGACCCAGAGATCAAAGTGACAGAAGCCCACAGAGTAATTGCTGGTTACCCTCTGTAGAGGGCCTTGGTCTGTCCTGTGGGTGTATTGTTTGCACAGAGACTTCAAACATGCTGCCGGTGAACTGTGAGGAAAATCAGCTGGCCTCTGCCAGTTGTCAGGCATTCATGAATGCTGTAGGTGAGCTCACCTCGGCTCATTAGAGTGAGATCATTGTCATCTCTCTGAGCATCTGCAGTTATTCCACTCATAGTGTTTGTTCATTACTTTGTGGTCTTTATTGACTTTCTCACTGTCGTCATTTACTTGGAGGTGTTGGGGGGTGGTTATATAAGGAAATTGGAATAACAAGAAAGGACGACATGGACATATTTATTGTAAGTCAACTTTGAGCCACATAGAGTTCAAGCAAGGTAACATTTGAAGGACATCATTTGGCCCATCCCCTTCACAGCATGGATAGAGAAACTGAGGCTCAGAAAGGCAGCAGAGACTGAACCAAGATCACAGGGCAAGATACACTCAGAGTCTGGCCTCTTTCCCTATGCTATTAGTCCCCAAGCTTTTTGTTACAGAAACTTCCCCTCCTTTTATTTTTCTCCCCAACGCTTTAAAAGCTTTGATCTCTCAAATAGACTGCACTGAAGCCATTGCTAACTTTATTATTATTATGAAACAGATACATTCAGCAGTTTATCAGGGCTTCTGTTCAGCATGAGGTAACCAGTGCTATTAAATTGAGTTAATGTAATCTAGTCAACAGTGAGGAAGCATGATATTTTGTTGGCAGACTCAACTATCCCGTCAAGCTTTGTGAAAGTTTGAGAATGGCACAGATCACCCATTGCTGCCTTCGGGGTCCCAGGTAGGGCACCAAGTAGCTTGTACCACGTCTTCCTGCCTCCAAAGGATGGAAGCAAGAAGGCAGCAAGAAATAATGCAAAGAAACATAGACTGCCATAAATGGAAGAAAATTTCCAATGACCCCATGCCCAGTTCCCTCATGGACTGGAAACTTGGTATTTCTTGAATAGCGTGTCAGAGAAAGAAACATGGCAGCCAACCCCATTCACAGACCATGGAGACCCATCTGAGCTTTTCTGTGGTTGTGCAGTGTTCCTGGGGAGCAGGCATTGCCCTGGGGATAACGGTTACAGGCAGGGAGAAAGAACATCCTCCTCTCTCTGAGGTCTGGATGAAAAATGCCTGAGTGTCAGGACTAGAGCAGAGAAAATTGATTTTGGAGAGAAAGGAAAAAAAAAAAGTATTTCTCCTTTTCCTTTTCTCCTCCTAGCGGTTTTAGCTCTCTCCTTAGAGGAGTCCTTTAAGCAAATGGAACATTCTGTGAAAAGAAAGAGGACCTGAAAAGCTTGATGTGCTGGTCTCTCAGTTTTAGGAAATCTGTTTCCAGACAGAGACAAATGGGTGTTTAAGCACCTTCCCAGGATCCCTGCTCTCCTCTTGATAACCCCACCTTCTGTATCTCAGCCAAGAGCACCTCTGACTCTACCCCCACCCCTCACCACCCCCAGCCCTGGGGGCTTTCCCCCAGCCACCTTGAGAAGGTCAGGAAAATTGGAGTTGCCCTCTGGAGCTAGGGACGTGAGACTTAGAACTTAGACTGATCTCTTTTCATTAAGCAGTGCCCTGGCTTAACAAGCAGTTTTATAAATCTGAAGCTGTCTCCGGGTGTCGCAGGATTTATAGACGGGGCTTTCTGCCATAAAGTGGTTTATGATGGCTGCCTTCTGTGTTATTAGTAGCTGTCTCTTCCTTCAACCATTGCTGTTTGATAATAGCCTTAAAACACCCAGAATTACTTACCTGCAAACCCCATTCCCGATAGCCCCTGTTGACAGTCTGAATAAGTTTAGTGCCCTTTTGTTGTACTTTACCTTCAAAACAAACTGATTGAACCATCAATAGCTCGTGGAAGCTGACAGAGGGATGTCATCTGGACTAGCCCTTGTGATTGCAGGTTATCTGGGGGAGTTAACCTTCCCGCATTGTTAACTGAAATGTTTTATGTACTATGCAACTTTAGGATACGGCTGTGATAACCCCAGTAACTAAGTAATACATCACAGTAAAGAGATTTTGGTGCAACAAATAACCCAGGATTAAATTTACAAGGGTTGAATTGATATTGTAAAAGCCTTCATTCTGTGGCTTCGGGAGTCCTCTCTTGTATTTTTATGGCAAACTTGTATTACACTCAGGATTGAAGCTGTGGCTTTTGACACCCTGACATGACCTAGAACAAAGGGAAATAGATCTCCCAGGACCACGAAAGGACAGGCAGGCAGGAAGCCCACTGACTTATCACTTGGCATTAATGTTTGGAGCCAGTTCCAAGCCGTCAAGGGGCAAGAAGATCTGGCAGACATGGCCACTGGCTGGGCCCTGTGTACTGCAGGCACTGGGGCAGGGCAGGCCTTAGCAGAACTGGAAGGAGACTCTTACTGCTGCCTCACCACCCTCCTAATTTCAAAGTTATTATTCCTCTTGGTGTTATTTTCACGAGGACGTTGGTTCTCAGCAGGACCAGCAGCATCAGCGTCACCTGGGGACATGTTAGAAATGTACATTTCAGGCCCAGTTCCAGAAATACTGAATCAGAAACTCTGGGGATGGGTCCCTGCCGTCTGTGTGTTGGAAAGTCTCCAGGAAATACTGATGCCCACTGAAGTTTGAGAACCACTGTGCAAGAATAGAAGCTCACTGAAAGAGCACAGATCTTCTGTATTGCTTATCTCATGTTGGCACCTGACTCAGGTCCTGACACGCAGTAGCTGTTCCATAATTACTTGTTGAACGAGTGAATGTGTGAGTCAGTAAATGAAAGAAGACACCTCTGTGAAGGAACTTTGGACCCTGGGCTGAATCTCGGATGGAACTATTTGGGGCAACTCCTCCTAGTGTCCCTCAGACCTCTCCAAGCAGCATCCACTTGGAAACTCAGGCTGGCCCTCGGGATGGGTGCCAAGTCATCCCTTATTTCAGGGGGTGACTGGCAGCCTGTGTCATGGGCTGTCTCTTCGATTGTATAAGAAGAGTGATCTGAAAACAGCAGCTCTTTGTCATCTAAAATTTTTAACTAGCTTAAAAGCCAGCACCTCTCTCTCTCTCTTTCTCCTTTGATTTCAGGGCTGTGATCCAAAGTGAGGCAAAATGACAATGTGCGGTCTGTTGTCATCGTGGTTCCTGCCAGCCCCGTGAAGGCATCTTTCACTCCATCGTTAAACATTGGCTGATTTTCTAATACTGATGTTTTCTTCACCTGAATATTCATCTTTTCCCACCCTACACTTAGTGGGTGTCTTTACTCCCTGCGCGTCACTCCTGACATATTGTTTCTGTCTGTACATGTCTTTATTTGAAAGAGTCTGTTGTCATCAAGACTTTTCTGCTACAAGCAGAAGATGGAAGTTTTCTCTGACATTGACTGAGGCCGGTGGGAGCTCTACTGGAGGATAGAAAAGATATTTGGTGGTGGCTCATGCCTGTAATCCCAGCAGGTGGATCATTTGAGGTCAGGAGTTTGAGTCCAGCCTGGCCAACATGGTGAAATCCCGTCTACTAAAAATACAAAAATTAGCCAGGAGCGGTGGCACACACATGTAGTCCCAGCTACTTGGGAGGCTGAGACAGGGGAATTGCTTGAACCTGGGAGGCAGAGGTTGCAGTGAGCAGAGATCATGCCACTGCTCTCCAGCCTGGGCAACAGAGCAAGACTCCATCTCAAAAAAAAATAATAATAAAGAAAAGAAAAGAAAATATATTTGGGCATTTGGTGGCACTTTCTTGATTTTGGGTGCAGTTAGCAGGTATTTGGAGAGGCAAGGGAGAACCCAGGGTAGGAAAGAGGACAATAGATTGAGGCCAGGGAGGAAACAGGAAGTAGCCAGAGTCAAATTTCCAGGACATCAGGCATGGGGTGGACATTTCTGAAGGAAGAAAAGAATTTCATAATATTTTGACCTTGTCAATGAGTCCTGTGAAGGTTATTCCTGCAGACCTCTAAACTATTCTCTCTGGCTTTGGGGTGGTCAGCCAAGTCTTTTACCTGGATAAGCATATGCAGGCCACTTGGTGATAATGTCACTGCATCCTTGGGGTGTTGCTTCCTCAGCTGGAAACCTCTGTGGCTGGTGGTGCCTTCGCCTGAGCTTTGCTTGGGCCTGCTGGGCTTGTTCCACCTACTCAGCCTGGCGGGCTGCACTTGGCTCGTGCTACCGGTTCAGTTCCCATGGCTGCCAAGAGTGAGCCAGGTGTGGAGCTGTGAGGGGTACATGAGCAAGCAAGCACAGGGTCTGGCCACTGCACACAGCCAGGCATGCTGGCAGCAGTGGGCTGGGCAGCTCCAGGCACTGGCGTGGGCACCAGGTCCCTGGGAGGCTGCATCTGGACCAGGCATACCACAACTGGCTTCCACTGCAGGCACGGGGGAATGTGGTGGCACCTGGAAGCTTGAAGATGACAGGAACCGCAGAGCCCCAAAGAGGGTGTCACAGCCTTGGCTTGGGTAGCTCTTAGGTCTGGGCTCCCCAAAGGGCCACAGCTCTTCTCTCTGTCTCATCACCCACAATGTGGCCAGCAGGGGGTCATGTTTCAGCCCTGTTTGTGTTACAGCTCTTTCATTCCTACCATTTGGTGGGTCCCGAGTTCTTGTCCCAGATCCAGGAAGAATGAAGTATGCAAACAACTGGAGGGCGAGCAAGGCAAAGAGGTGCTTTATTAAGCAGCAGTACAGCTCTCAGTACAACTAAAGTGAGTAGCTCCTTTCTGCAGGCAGGTCATCTCAGTGTCTGTGCAGCCCTCAGCAGAGAGGAGACCCAAAGTGGGTAGCTCCTTTCCAGAGGCAGGTTGTTCCATCATCTGCCTGAGTCTGGCTGAGTCTGGGGTTTTTATGGGCTTCAGAGGAAAGGAAGTGCATGCTGATTGGTCCATGGGTGGCCATGGCAGGGCCCAGAAAAAGTACCTTAAGTTCTCACTCCAATTTGTGAAACTGGCAGCCCAGCCCCTGTGCTTTAGGCCACCCCTGGCCTGATGGTGGGGTTTCACCAGAGACACGCCCCTTTCCACCTAGGAGCCTGTCTGCCTCGTGCTGCCAGCCATCAACCTGCTGACTACAGTGCCCATGGCACCTAGGCTGTTTGTGCCAAGGGATGCCTGCAGGCCCATGCTGAGTTCTCCTCAGCTGCCCCTTGGCCTCCTTGCTGTGCACGTCAGCACCCAAAGTCCAGAGGGGGCCAAGGTGTCAGGGAGCTGGTGTTTCAGTACTGCTCCAAGCATGTACACACCCAGCCAGCTTGTGACAGTGCCTGGGCTTGGCCACAACTTTGCTCCGAAATTGGAGTGGGCAGCTGCAGTTGCACATGGGAGCAGGGGCTCCTGCCCCATCAACTCAGGAGAGCTTGGGTTTCCCGCCTGTTTCTGGCTCCTGCCAGCTCCGCAGAGCAAACGGCCCCTACTGCAGCTGGTGTATTTGCAGCAATTGCTCCAGATGGGCTGCTACTGCCACCAATAAAGAGACCACCTTATGAATGTGGAAGGTGGCCTTGGAATCCCAAGGCTCCAGTGAAGGTGAGTCACGCTGTTCCAAGTAATATCCTCATTGAGGAAAAGCTAGGTGCTTGAGGTTGCTTTAAGGTGTGGTTCCTTGATGCCCATTTGAGATTTCCTATTTCTCCTTTTCCATTGGGTTTTCAGTCAGTAGACCCCTTTCTCTGTGCTCCCATAACCACTCTATGCATAACCTCAGTCTTGGCACTTAGCTATGCCGATTCCTAATTTCTCCATGTGAGTTTATAATTTCTGTTACACTGAGAACACCTTTGAGAGCAGGAAGCATGTTGTAATCACATCTGTATCCCTAAGGCCCGGCATAGTAGGTGATCAAGAAATAGCTGTGCAACTGAAATAAACTAGTATGTTATTGACTCCATTCTAATGCCAGTTTTCAAGATGTGGTGAGAGTGAGCAAAGAAATTTGTCCCTGCCTTCAAGAAGCTTATAGTTTGGGTGAGGACATTAATGAACACCAAGAAAATAATTAGAAAACAACAAAATGTTAGCCTGTAAGGTGCTGATAGCATATTCTAGGAGTCCTGAGAAGGGAGAAAGCAATGTAGGGTGGAGGTATACAAAAAACCTTCATAGGAGATGAGGCTTGAAAGATGAGTATATGCTGAGGAGGCTGGGTGTAGGAAGGAAATGACAGATTCCCTTGGAGATAACCCATTGCTCTTAACACTGGGTGCTCACCTCTTGATAAGCAGAGTGGGGTGGAAACAATTCACTTGTTTGATTGATGTACTATGGAACCTGATGGAAAGCATCTTGGTTAGTGACTGTCCGTGATGAGGGAGAAGTATAGACACATATCCATACCTGTTATACATTTATTTGTGCATTTATATAACTATACCCTGGCCAAGTGGTTATTCTTGTCAACTCCATATATACCTATTTGAGGATAGTTAATTACACTAGCAGTCATTGGCTTATTTCTGGAGTCCGTATGTATGCCAAAGATTTTTTCCAGGGAAATGGAGAGCACCTAGCATTTGTTGGGCCATTAGTATCTCCTGAAAATTAACTCCCCTATTTCTACTTGATAATCTTCATAGGATAGAGTATGGAAATAACCACATGTATTATCGATGGATGATGCAAAAAAGTTATTAAGACCCCTGCCTGATTTCTCAAGGAAGCATTTCTCAGCTACATGTGTTCCTCACTTGTAACCCACAGTCATCCAGGTCATTACATTCTATGATACAGATGACCCATAGGAATGGCAGTGACGTAAAGGGTACAATTAATTTATAGGTTTATTTTACTGAGAACTTCTATGTAGCCAAGAAGCTGAGCCTGTTTTCCAGACTGAAAGGAAGGGAATATGTTGATAGGGTGCTACTGGTTAACCCACGTGTGTGTGTGTTTACCTTTGAGCCTAGTGTACCATTAGTGTGTGCTTCTAATGTTTAGTTGTGCATCTGTGTAAGATAGAACCATTCTGACTTCTCCAAGGAGCAATTGTTTATTCTTTGTGAAAGAAGAGAGGAGGAGCAGCCAAGGTCTAAGTTCCGGAAGACCGGAGGGTGTGGATTCTTAAAGATCTGACAAGCTGTCCGGATCTCTGAGGCTGCCACACAAACCTTCCTGAGTTGTCTCTGACTCTTGTCTTCCAGATGCTTTGTTCTGTACAAGCTGCCCAACCTGAAATTTCTGGATGCCCAGAAAGTAACCAGACAAGAACGAGAGGAGGCGTTGGTCAGAGGAGCCTTCATGAAGGTGGTGAAGCCCAAGGTGAGCTGCCTACTCGCTGTTCTTCACAAGGGATTTACATCTCATGGCAGTGCTTACACCCCAGGGCGTGGAGAATGTCCTCCGAGTGTTTAGAATGCAGTTGGGATCTCACATGAAGAATCCCTCCATGGATACATTGTTAGCCAAACTTGAAATAGGATTAGGTGTAAATTGGATCTTCCTGTTTTACCAATAAAGCAGCACTATACATAGCCCAATGGTGAAGTTCTGTAGGGGACTGCAGGTCTCCTTCTTGAAGATATTCACTAAGTGGGGCCTCTGCAGGTTTGCAGCTGAGAAAGGAGTAAAAGGAAAGCACTGGGCATGAGTGGGCTTCTGGGGTAGGTGGGATTCTTCCAGTACTTCAGAGGGGGCCTTTCTTGTTTGCTCCCAAAGGGAAGCTGGGGAAGAGTGATTTTCTTCCATCACAGGCAAGGGCTCCACAGCTCTCTGAGATATCGTTAGTGTGGAAGGTGATGTTTTCTGACAATGTGTCCCTAGGCTGGCATGTGCCCCCCACGTGTATCTCTCCAGAGCTGATTAGAATGGTGTTTACTGACCTCTCCTTTACCAGCTGAGTCTGTAAGTGAATTTGGTGTCATCCTAATGGCAGCTCTGATGAGGCAGTGGAGATTTGGCTTGGGGTCTTGGATTCAGACACAAGGAGAGTTTTTAACGACATGAATGACTGTCTCTTTGGGAGGAGTTGGGAGTCCTTCAGTGAAGCCAGAGGCTGGGGAATGGACTCAATGACCCCTGATGACCTCCTTGGAGAACCTTCTGCCTTGAAGCTCTGTGGAGCTGTGTGTGACCTCCCATGAGATTGCAGCTTGTGTGTTGAAAATGCTGGCACTGATATCCTAGAAGTCTAGTTTATCCTCAGCTATTGACTTGCAGCACTCTGCACATGCATTGGAAGTGATTAAAGGGGGGAAAGAAAAAACAAAAACAAAACAGAACAATGAAACATCTTCCATCAAGTTGCTCTGCTGGCAGCAGACCTCAGGCCACTTTCTTTCCCTGAATCCATGAGGTGCAACTTATTTTCCATTATGCTGAATAAAATTGCTAGCAGTTGTGGAAATATATGATATGGAGTGTATATTACTGGCAGATAAATGTATTGTTACCTCTTTCAGCATGTGGGAAATTAATTGAGTGATTCATTTCATAGCTATTAAAGTGTTAACAGTGCTCCCTATCGAGGCACAGGTTTGATGTATTGCACACGACTGCCTGTAGTTGTTCTAGCTTTTGTAATTTTTCCAAATGAAATAATTTATTTCTTGGCCTTCTTTTTGTTTGTTTTTGGTGAAAACAGTTCAGAGATAGCCAGCATGACCAAACCAAGCAAAAGTACAACAAATGAACTCTATAATATCCTGGGTTATTATAAATAACCTGTCCACCCTACATATCTCATCTTCTTGTATACATCTGTATACATGTGTATACCTGTGTGCAGAGTAGATCAGTATTTCTCCTGTGATCATTGGCTTTGATGTTGTCACACAAAATCTGAAGGGGTAACAAATGTAGTATCCTCCATATCTGGATGGGGCACTCAATGCATGCCCCCCCCCCATTCTTCTAAGGTTCTTGGTGCATAGATCTACAAGTTTTCACATCATCCTCTAAAGTAGAAGGAAGGGGTCATTGGCTCACTTTATGGGTGAGGGAACTCAGGGCTGGAGAAGTTAACTGGGCTGCCCCAGGTCACCTGGCTAGTAATTATGGAGCTGGAGGTTTACCTTGTGTCTGACAACTGGGTCCACACTCTTTTCTCTCTGCTTTCTCACCCCTGGAGCAGTGAGCTAAATATTTACCCTGTGGATCTCCTAAGGTCTAAATGAAGAAAACAGGTAAGAGCAGGGCTGTTCTGTTGAGTAGAGGTGGAGGGAATCGAAATCCTTCCTTGCTTTTGAAAGCATCTGAGACTGGCTCCTTAAAATCCAGCATTAGCTATTTCTGAGTCATTAGCAACATCAGCAGAAATGCCCTTCTGAGTTCCCAATTAGTTTCTAATCAATTCTAGAATTAGTTCATGTTTATATGATTGACTCCAATATCCTTACTAACTGTATTAAGCTTTAAAAAGCCTGTTAAGAGTGTAAATTAGTTCAACCATTGTGGAAAGCAGTATGGCAATTCCTCAGAGAGCTAAAAACAGAACTACCATTTGACCTAGCAATCCCATTACTGGGTATATACTCAAAGGAATATAAATCATTCTATCATAAAGACACATACGTGTGGATATTCACAGCAGTACTATTCACAATAGCAAAGATATGGAATCAACTTAAATGCCCATCAGTGACAGATCGGATAAAGAAAATGTGATACGTATACACTATAGAATACTATGCAGCCATAAAAAAGAATGAGATTATATCTTTTATGGGGACATGGATGGAGCTGGAGGCCATTATTCTTAGCAAACTAATGCAGGAACAGAAAAACAAATACCACATATTCTCACTTACAGGTGGGAGCTAAATGATGAGAACTCATGAACACAAAGAAGGGAACGAGAGACATGGAGGCCTATTTGAGGGTGAAGGTTGGAAGGAGGGAGAGGAGCAGAAAAAAAAGCTATTGGGTACTAGGCTTGGTACCTGGGTATGAAATAATCTCTACAACAAACCCCCATGACACAAGTTTACCTATATAACCAACCTGCATATTTACCCTCAAAACTAAAACAAAAGTTTAAAAAAAGACCTGTTTATTATTTGAGGAGAGAGACATAGTGCTCTTACAAAGTACGGTGATTTGGTTCTTGTTCTGTAGTCACACGATTTCCAAACCAAAGAGGACTTAGAAATCACCTAGTCTGTGCTCTCATTTCATGGATGAGGGAGCTGGGAGAGGGTGCAGTTTCCTGAGGCTCCATGGAATTGGGACCAGAACCCCTGGGGGTCTGGGCTTCCGGTTAAGTGTTCAATTTATGCCATGATTCTTCAAGTGCTCAGGACGATTCTTCTGTGTTCTTGGTTTCATATCGAACTGGATGCCTACATTGAATGGCAGGCAGTTAGTTCCCTTTTGTCTGTTATTTTCAGAGATAGGCAGTGGTACTTTTCTCGTAGAAAGAAAGAGGCAAGATGAGCTCCTGGCTGAATTAATAAATTGGCATTAAAAAGGCTGGTTCTCACCTGTTCACAGTGTGTATAGACATATGTTTGTTCCCATGCAGGTGTGTATACCCGTTTCCGTCTCTGTGTATATATACATATGCATGTTCTGAGAGGTGCGTGTACACCAGAGTCAGCTTCTAAGAGACGAGCGATTTCCTTTCCAGGTGTTGCTGCCGCTGTGCTGAGCACATTCAGGGAAAACCTATTTTTCTTGATGGAATCAGAATCTCAAGCTGGCTTCTGTCCTTTCCAGGGCAGCCAAGGCCTGTTGTGCTTATTCAGCAGAATGCTCTGATGGATGATCAAGGGGGCCGTGATTTGGGGAGCTATTTTCATTTTATTCCTGACATAAAGAATTTGGGAGAATGGAAAGTGCCTCTCCAATCACAGCCCTTGCCTTGGAGGTAGGGAACGGGCAGTCTGGGTGCTGTCAGCTGACGCAAATGCAGAACCATGCAGGAGATAATAAAGGCCTGATGTTGCAGAGGTCTGATTGGGTACCTGGCAGGCGCTGGCGTTTCAGTGCAAGTCCTTGCTCCCTTTCTCCCATGATGACACATTTCTTCTCCGTGGCTGCCTTTTCGCTTTTGTTGTTTCAAAGCTGCCTTCTGTCTGAGCTCTGATTGTTGTAGAGAAAGATGCTGTCATTCATTAGGAAGTGATAGCTGATGCTATAATGGATGCTTCCAGACTTCCTCTGTGTGTGTGTGTGTGTGTGTGTGTTATTAGTTGATGGACCCGCAACAGCTAGGCTTTGTCATTTCCCAAAATTCAAATATATATATATAACTTTATCAAATATTGGCCATTGAATCATGCCATTGTTAATACAGAGAACACCACACTGGACACACAGAAGGTTCAGGTCCCCAGAGAAAGAGCCTTCTAGTAACCAGAATGTTAAGCCCCTCACTGCACTGGGAAACATAGATCAAAGGGGTGCAGAGGCCTCTCCAGGAGGACGCTTGTGGTGGGCATGCCAGCCCTGCACATCAGAGAGACAGCTCAAAAATCCAACAGTCAGAATTGCTTAATTATGTCCTGACTTTGTAATTATTCATCCCTGTTCTGGCAAAGAGCATAGCTGTCATTGCTTTGACATAATTATTTAAAGCTGAGCCCTCTTGTTTACGGGGACGTATATAAAGTTGGCTACCAACTGTTTAATCTTCAGAACCTTAAAGGAGCCTGGGGAGGGCAACTGTGGGGGCAGCTGAGAACCACAGCCAACATTAGAAAGTGTTTTGATGCTTCTGTTTTGCTTGCATTAATGTCCATCCTCTTATAGGCCAGATGTGGTAATAACCATGTCTGTGAGTAGTGAGGTGTCCTTGAAAACATGTCACTTGTTTCTTTGTGTGGGCACAGTGTGTTCAAACATATGTTGTTTCCCATGCAGGTGTGTATACCCGCTTCAGTCTCTGTGTGTGTGTACATATGCATGTTCTGGAAGGTATGCATACACCAGAGTCAGCTTCTAAGTGGTGAGCGATTTCCTTTCCTGATTTTTCCACCTGAATTTGCCATGATGTGTAGTTTATATATTTGTGTACTTTGTTGTAGCTTGTATATTTGTGTATGTGCCTACATTTGGATACTTGGGAGGGTGGGGTATTGTGTATGTGTGTATGTGTGCGTGTGTGTGTGTGTGTGTGTGTGTGTGTGTGTGTGATACAGAGAAGAAAGGAGAGGGAGGGAGATGCCCTGTGTTGAAGAAATAAACTTTGGAGTACATACATTTCCAAAAGTCTGTCTTATTCTTTCCCCCTAAACTGAAAATTGGAAACTATTTGGGTCTGAGAATCACTTGCTCCCACGAATACCCTACACAGTCCTGCCCTTGACACTTGGAGTTAGGTCCTCACTCCCCCGATACCTTTAGTTTCTTCCATCTGTGTCTGTGTTTGTGGGTTTCCATGCAAAAGGCCATCTAGGATGAAGATAGGGAATGATTCACAAGGAAACTGGCTTCTCGTTGGGATAAGGAAGCTGCTCACCCCTGGGGTGCCAGCTCCATGAGGGCAGGAACCTTGTGTTTTGTTTTATTTTCTGTATCTCTAGTACCTAATCAATAGCAGAGGCTCAGTCAATACTCATCAAAGGAGTGAACCATGAACAGCAGAGCATATTGGAAGATCCATCATGAAAAAGTTGTATACGTTCTAATTACTTCATTCAACATGGTTACCTGAAAAGGCAGGAAAAAAACCATTATCTTTAGACAGTGTGTTAATGCCACTTGTACAGTGGCAGAAAAGACAGATTCTGGGCTTCGTATTTGTTTTTCCAAAGGATTTTCCCAGGATTACTTCTGATGGGAAAACCTACCACTACCACAATCACCATGCCTTGGCTTTTCCACTGGGTAGTATTTCAGGAGGAGGCAAGGGTGTGATCTGAAGCTGTGTGCTCCCCATCACTCGGGGTGGTGCTGGAGTCCTCCTTCTCTCTGAACCCGCCTGCTCATATTAGGGCTTTTACGAAGTAAGTAGCTCTTCTCATGAAACATGTTTGGGTACCCACAAGTGTGTGTGTAGTTACAATGAAATTTTCCCTGTCTTCGCTGCTATTGTATTTTTTGTCTATACCTAAAGGAGCACTACCTAGTTGCTTCTTTGCTGCACTTAATTGTTTTTATGCCTAGTCTAGCACTTTACTAAGTGCTATCATATTCTAAACTACACTGCATATGTCTTTGATATCTTCTGTTACTCCTATGTAGCCCAATTGCAAATGCTTAAAAGGGTATCAGAAACTACTTCTAGGTTTATTACAATTACTGTTCTTTGTAATCAACATTTTCAAGAATATATATTTTATATAAAGACAGGACATGCCTGTAAATAAACATTGTAAATCACAAGTACATTCAGTTCAACAGGCCATCAGCCAATATATTTTGAAAGTTCTCTACAGTGACAAACATTCAAAAAATAATTTAAAATATTGGTTGTTTTTCTGGATATTTCCAACTACCTGGATGTGCTCTTGTTTTTATGATTTTTTTTTTTCTGTTTTCACGCAGATGTTTCTTGTCTAGAGACACATTCAGATTCTATTTTCAGCTGCTTTTTAGTAAATTTTGAAGAGAGGAAAATTTTTAATTAACTTTTTTTTTTTTTTAAGGAAATGCTTAGATGATGTGTTCAAAAACAACTCTGGGAGCCAAACATTTGCAGTTTGTTTGTTTTTTCAATCTTATTCCTGATTTCACAGTTTGCACGTTCATTTGAGGGAGAATCACTTAAAGATTTTGTATTTCTCCATTTTTAGCATCATGGCATCCTATGTCTCAAGTAAATGCTTTTGGAGTATTACTCTTTGGAGGCGTCCTCTGTAGCTTTGCATTTGGGTAGCAACCCTCTGAAATAAAAAAATAGAGCACTGTAGGAAAGCCATGTCTCTTTTGTGGTGGTGAAACCCTATGGTTGGAGAACCAAAATCCACAATAGAAAGAAGGAAGGTGGTTCAGCCTCTTAGGGGCATTCCCAGGAGTCCTAGGGGCCTTGCCAGGTGCTGAGCACATAGTAGAGACTACTGTCGATGAAGCCCAGTGCCTGGGGGCTGTTGCTGTGTCCCTGATGGGGCCTCTGGCTTGCCCAGCACCCCAACAGCCCAGTTTCACCCTCTTCCTCTTTCTAGCCTCCCACATGCTCACTGCTGTCCAAAGATGCTTGGACAGATGTATCAAGAGGATCACGGAAGTAAGTAGCATTATTTAAGTGTTGGGGATAAGATTAATAACCCTAGGATACTTTGTCCTGCCTCTGCAACCCAGCAACTGGGAGAAGTGTAGTAGATTACATTGTTGGTCTAAAACCGTTCCTTTCTCTCTGCCCTTGCCGTGGCTCCCCATGTAAGGAAGGAATACACTTCCCCATTCCATTGACTTTGGCCTTGGCCATGTGACTCCTTGGCCAATGGGATGCGAGTGGAAGTGACAGCATGACAATTCTGGGCCAAGGCCTTACGCAGCACCATGTGTTTTCACTCACTGCTCGCACACGTCTGCCATTTGCTATGAAAACAACATGAGAGACACATTGACCAGACCTGAACCTGACCTGAGGCCTGCAAACATCCCAGCCAACCACAGACCTCTGCATGAGAAAGAAATGCTTGTAATAAGCCACTAAGATTTTGAGCAGTAGTGTGCTGCAGAAACCTGACTAATACCTAGGCAGGCCATCCCATCCACGCACCCTACCTCTGCTGCATCTCTGGCCATTGAACCAAGGTCTTAACTGGGACACAACTTGGAGTTTTGTGAGGTTAGTGGCAGTCGTTGGTGCCACAGCACCAACTACTGTAGGGTTTCTGGGTACTTAACTAATTAGGATAGCAAGGCCAGTCTACAAAGGTCGACTGGCTGCCTAGTGGTACATTATTAGATGCACAGAAACTTCCCTGATGTGTGAGTTAGAAGAACATGCAATAAGTAGTCACTGTCTACTAGCTATTGTACCAGCTGCTTAACAATGTTGTCTCTATTTTTTTCCCTAACCTTGAATCTACAAATGAGGAAACTGACGATCAGAGAAATTATATCCATTACCTAAAATTACAGAGCAAGGTGGAACCAGGTCCTTTTTTTTTCCCCCAGGTCTTCCTAGGCTCCAAAGCTCATGTTCTTTCCCATGTAAGCCTTAAATTACTTCAGGGAAAAAAGTCAAATTCAAAGCTTGTGCTCTTCCCACTGTATCCCTTACATTTCATTTGTGATGGAAAGCAGGGGTAAAAGAGCAGGAAGATCAGGAGATAGAAGGTAGCGAGAGACAACCTTGTAATTTCCGATTTTGACCCTGTGATGACTCCCCACAACCTATTTTGGCGAAATGCATGGGCTAGGCAAAGAACTGCAGGAGCCAGGCTGTGGAGGGATCTCTGAGTTAGGTCAGGTTTGCAATTTCCCCTGAGGGTAAGGAGAAACCTTGGCAGAGTTTGAAGTGGAAAAAAAGTCTAGGCAGGCTTGTGTTTGCATCCCTGGGCATCTGGGAGAGGGAGCCTTAGAGCTCTGTGCAGAGCAGGTGCTTTGGTGATTTAGAAATCTGTGCAATAGCAGGCACTGGTTTGAGGCTGCCACAGTGTTCCCAGCACCCAGCCCAGTGGTCAGGCAGCTACAGGGGTTAGAGAGCTGTGTCTAAAGAAGCTCTGGGATGGCAGAGATGGATCCATGTAAGAGTGAGTAACTCTGATGCTGGGACAAGGAGACAACTGATGGCTGTCAGAGACCCACTAGTGACTCCCCCTTATAAGGAGTTCACAACATTTCCAAAATGTTCTCTGACATGTTCTTACCTCAAAGCCCCTGTCCCTTGTGGTATTCATTGTCTCATTTTAAGGAGTAAATTTAAGGCTTGTTAACTGGGCCATAAAAAGTTCTCATTCGCATGATCACTGGCAATGATTGAGATGGAGCCTTAGTAGCTGGTTATGTCTGTAATCTGCACATTACCAGCTTGACATTTTCTTGATCCACTTTGGAAAAGGATTTTTGGCATTTTGTTTTTGCACTGTAGATTCTTTTTATCTTTTTCTTTTTTTTGAGATGGGGTCTCGCTCTGTCACCCAGGCTGGTGTGCAGTGGCCATTCTCCCGCCTCAGCCTCCCAAGTAGCTGGGACTACAGGCGCCCACCACCACACCTGGCTAATTTGTTTTTGTATTTTTAGTAGAGACGTGGTTTCACCGTGTTAGCCTGGATGGTCTCCATCTCCTGACCTCATGATCCACCCATCTCGGACTCCCAAAGTGCTGGGATTACAGGTGTGAGCCGCTGTGCCTGGCCTATCATTATTTTTAAAAATTAAGTTTGAAAGGAAAGAGAAGAAGGAAAAGGAGAGGACAATAAAGATGCTTTCTTAAGAAACCAGGTTCTGGAGAGTAAAGCTAGGGTTCTGATTTAAAGTTATCCACATTTAAAACCAACATTGCCTGAGGTTCTATGCACAGCTACAGGGCAGGGCTGGCTGCTGTTCTTCAGCTGTGGGTGCATGGGTGAGCTTGACAAATCCTTCATGTGCTTTTCTCCATCCTCCAACCCACCCCTCCCAATTCTTTGCTTTGAACTTGGTGATTCTAGCCTAGTGATGAAGAAGAATGAGTTGGAAATACAGGGGCAACTTGTCTAGGAACAGGGAAAAAAGGCCAGTGACAGATATGTGAGTGAAAGGAGGATCATGATAGCCTTGGCATCCCTTCCCTTCCACTGAACCGGGGCCTCGCTGTCTTTCCTGAACTCCACAGCTTAATAGAGCTCTGTCTTTCTCAGAAAGTCCCTTCTTTGCCCATGGAAACATCAGACTTTAGGATTCTAGGGACTGAACCCTCAGGCCATTATGTATCCTTGAAGGCAGGGAAACCTGCAAGATGGGGGCAGGCAGAGGCCAACCATACAGATGCCAGGCCGCTAGAGAAACATCACAAAGATTGTTCTGAAGCTGCCTTCGGTGACATATGCAAGTATTTGCAATTCCATGGCTAAGGAAGAAGGAGAAAACAAGGACGGCGTGGTCCCATTTTCTACTCTGGAGTTCTGGCTATTTCCAAACCGCCTGCTACTATAGGTAATAGCAGACAAGAAGAGCAAATTGTAAGAAGAAAATATAAAAGAAAACTCACGTAAACTCAGTGATGAAAGGAATGTTTCTGATACTTAACATTTACCTGATCTTTTTGTTGTTCCCAAAAGCAAAGTTGTGGACAGGATAAAGTAATAAGATAACCTTAGGGCAGCAGTCCCCAACCTTTTTGGCACCAGGATTAGTTTTGTGGAAGACAATTATTTCACAGACTGGGGGTGGAGAGGGAGAATGATTTCTGGATGAAACTGCTCCACCTCAGATCATCAGGCATTAGATTCTCATAAAGAGCCTACAACCTAGATCCCTCATATGCACAGTTCACAATAGTGTTGGAGCTCCTATGAGAATCTAATGCCACCACTCATCTGACAGGAGGCAGAGCCCAGGCAGTAAAGCTCGCTCACTGGCCGCTCACCCTCCTGCTGTGTGGTCTGGTTCCTAACAGATCACAGACCAGTACATGTCTGTAGCCTGGGGATTGGGGTTGGAGACCCCTGCCTTAGGGTGTCCAACCTGAACAGAGTTAAAAGGCTTCACAAAGTTTGGAAGAAAAATGTGATGTTTGTCTGAATGTGGCTGATACATACTTTTCAGGGTACCCTTTAGAGGAGTGTTAAACAGGTATGCCCAGGCAAGTACCAGCATGCAGTAGCACGCAAGTAATGGCACTCCCTTCCGCCACCCTGCAGACTCAGTGAGGGGCCAGATGCTCACAAGAGAGGGGCTTCTCATTTCAAAAGAAATTATCTCTGCCCTTTACCCCAAATGGTCCTTTGAGAAGCAGAGAGAGCATCATTCTTTCCTGTTTCCCCAAAGAGCCTGTTTCTCCTCACCAACACCGCCAGAACATCCGAGTTCCCAGACAGCTGTTGGATCTGGCTTGAGAGTTTGTTACAACCCTCTGGGAGGTGTGTTTTTGCCTAGAAGTTGTTTTGCCCACCTGTGGTCACCATAGCTTCCTTCTGCGGCCCGTGTACACGCTCAAGATTCCAAATGCATCTTTTATTTGTCACTCTGACCAGCAGAAGTCGCATTTCACAAGCATGATAGGGAAGGCCTGCCCTTGGGGTTGCCGAAGGCTAGTGCTACAATTAGCCCTTCTATTTGCTTTTCTGCTCCTTACAGTAGAGTGTCTTAGATGAACAGACAGGGCACCATCAATAACGCACAGATGCTCTGTAATTGGGACTTCCTTTGATGTTAATTTAGCTAAGTTCAATGCCATTGTCAGTGATAGCAATTACGTGCAGCCTTTTCACCAAGGACATGTTAGGATAATTTTATTTTTCATGTGCATTTTAAAATGTGGCAGTAAATTTTTAGCTACATTACCTGAATTAGAACTCATTATTTCTTTTAACAGTGAACTAGTACTCTCTGTCTAGGCTCGAAAGCTGTCTTTTTTTTTTTTTTTCTTTTTTGAAGTGGGGGATTTTTAGTGGGGTTTCTACTTTATGAAGCTTTTACCTTTTGAGTGAAATTTAGAAGTGAGTCATCTCTTCTTTTTTTGTTGTTGAGCATTTTGAATTGTCACAAAGGCTATCTGGCTCGGTGACCTGTCCCATATTTTATTGGACCCATTTTTATTCACTCCTCTCCCACTCCCCAGCCTTTACTTTGTTCTCAACAGAATTTAAGGAGTTGCCTCCAGCTGATTTTGTGGGAAGGTTTAAAATCTGAATTTATTGTAGCTGTTAAGGTCCATGGAAAACCTGCGATTCTTAATTTGTTCATGAGCTGTTGTTGGATTTGCTGCTCCATTTGGGGACTGGGCCCACTCCAAGTTTCAGAGTAATGTTTAGGTTTGGATTAAAGGCTGGACTTCTACGTTCTGTTATTAGTTTTTCTATTAAAACAGGGAAGGTAATGCCTTTCAAGTCTGTTGGGGGATTAAATGAGATAATCTGTGGCAGGAGCTAATGCAGGCTCTGGTCTAAAGCATCAAGAGCAGCTAGTGTTCTTAGTCATGTAATTTCAACTTACAAGGACTCTTTGTGGCACTGCTGTGTCAGCAAGTTGTGTGGGTGAATGTAAGGAAGGTAATTTTGGCTTGAGATTGGCGAGGGGTGGGGACCTTTAGTCAGCTTGGGATACCATAACAAAATGCCATCGACTAGATGGCTTAAACAACAGAAATTCATTTTCTTGCAGTGCTGGAGTCTAGAAGTTCACAGTCAGGGTGCCAGCATGGTTGGGTTCAGGTGTGGACTGTCTTCCTGGCTTGTAGATGGTCACCTTCTCACTGCACCCTCCACTCATGGTGGAGAAAGTAAAGAAAGAGAAGGACATCTCTCTCTCTTTTGATGAAACCAAAATTCTATTGGATTAGGGTCTCATTCAACCTTAATTACCGCCTAAAGATTTTGTCTCCAGGTACAGTCCCATTGCTGGTTAGAGCTTGGACATGTGAATTTGGGGGTACACATGCAATCCATAGCAGAGGGCATTGCCCGTCTATTTCTGGTGGCTTAACTGAGTTTTCTGGAATTTATTCTTCAATGAAATACTTCTACTGCTCTTATGAGACATCTACTTCCTAGTGAGAGTAAAACACCTGAAAGAAAAGAATGTGAGAGGGGAAAGAAGGCCTCATGTTCATCCTGGGGAGGTCCAGGCTCCTGAGCTTGGGCATCTCCTCAGCCACCGCACGAGACCCTTTTGTTCTTGTGAGAATGGTAGAGGGAAGCAGTAGGGCAGGTGGAGACATGGGAGGAGTAAGCATGGCGTGGGGGACAGGAGGCTCCTTGCCACTGATGGAGCCAGGAGCATGAAGGTGCAGCTGCCCTCTGGACAGCTGTGGAGCAGAGAGGTCTCCACACGGGACCAATGTGGGAAAGGATGCCTGGTGCAGAAGTGAGCCCTTAAGCTCTTTCATTTGAGTGACCTCGCACTCAACTCTCTTAATCCTCCTCTAATTCCCTTGGTGAATCTGGAAATCAAGGCTGATGTTTAGATCCTAGAATTTGTCATTGGAATCAGGCCCCCTGCCCCCCGAGCGAAATGAAAAAAAAATGGAGAGTGAAATTTGCGAGCTTGTTACACATGTCCAAAGAATATTATCCCATCATCAGAAGGGTTTTGAAACCCAAGGTTGAGATATTGGCACTTTAGACAATTAGAAAACAGCCAAGTGCTGTATTATGAAACTGAAAAAAGAATCTGTTCAGTTTAATGCTAAAAAAAAAAAAAAAAAAAAAACCCAGAAAGAGAGGTTCTAATTTCTGTACTCATTCTAATTTTTAGTCATAGGATATTTGGGAGAAGATTAGATTACAAATTATTTTTTTTCTTCTTTGTGTTCAGAAAAGCCTCAATACCGACTTGCAGCCTCTACACTTTTATACCCCAGAGGCCTAAGCTGAAAATATGAATTGTGTTTGCTTAGGTAAAAATGAACAGGGCGAGTAAACAGAATAAAGAATGAAAAGCTTTTCCTTCTTTGCTTTCCCTCCCCTCTTCCTTTGCACATTATATGACTAAATGTGCAACTTTGTTCACATAACTGCTACAAACAGTTCACTGTGTAGGCCAAACGTTCTCTAATGCAGTAAAATTAAGAAATAATATGCTTTGAAAGTGATTTATGAGTGTGGTTAAACTGCCAGATTTACAAAGAAATAGTTCAGATCTTGGGAAGCCTCAGGAGTCACGTCAAAAATGAATTTGACCATGATTTAAACTGCTACTTTTCTTACATGACATTTAATATGTGTACTTTGGAGGCCCATATGTCTTTAATAAAATAGCATTAAGTTTTAAATATGATATGAATGCAGCCAGTTTCTAAATTCATAACCTTTTCCACAACTCCAAATGCTAACCAATAAGGGAGTCATACACGCAATAAAACATAAACCTTAGAAAATAGCTTTTTATTAAAATGGTTAGACAGTTGGCAGCTGGGTTGCAATGTAATAAATACTTACAGCATTGTGGGTTTATCAGACGTTGTTTACCCTGCAAGCAACTGGGACCAGACAACTAATTATAGCCCCTGCACAAGAGCAGTTCAAGCTGAGTCCCCCTGAGTGTGTCGAAGAGGCAGGATAGTTTGTGTTGAGGGCCCTGGACAGGGAGTCCAGAGATTTGGGCTGTAATCCCTCTCTACCACTTAAAGGGGTGTGACCTTCTCCAGTCTGAGTCACAGAGATAATAATGCCTGGCTGGCAGTTCTGCAGTGATGATAGATAAGAAACATCTGACACCAGTGCTTGGCACATAGTAGGTGCTCAGTAAAGAGAAACAATTCTTTTTAAAAATAGCCTTTAATAAAAAAAGTATTTTAGGCTAGTCCTTCACGTCCTTCTAGCAGTGATGTTTTATGATGACTCTAGATTGGCCCCAAGAAAAGTTTAACCACTTAGCCAGAGATCAGTGTAAACATCATGAAAAATGAATATGGAGCTCCCTGTCTCTCTCACCTCTTGAAGGCACAAGCATGGGAGAATGACAGAAGGACATATTTGGTTCAGGGGGAATGGGAGTGTCCTGGTGGCCACTGCCACTTTGCTGTCCCCAGAGATGAAAGGGAGGTGTGCAATGCTGTCCCTTCTTGCCTTTGGGTTTCCCATTCATAGTGAAGGTGGCTTATCTTTGTAAGCTGCTCTTTATCACAGCCTAAGGTCTTTGAGTACTTCTGCTGCTGCCGTGTGTGAATGCATCCACAGACCTTTCCGTGGAGTAGTCTTGAAGTAGGCCTTCCAGTCTCCATGTTTCCAGATGCATAGGAACAGCTGGCGTTTCCAGCATCGCAGATGAAACAGCCAGTCTGGCAGTGGTCTGATTGTATTTTTCCATGCAACCAAATCTTACCACCCTCCACAAAGCTCCTTGGCAGGGAATTCCTGAATTCCCTAAAAGGGAAGTTGTACATTATATTTGAGCCTAGATTTCGAATCTCAGGGCATAGATATATGTGTGGTAATCAAAGATGAAAAGACCAAGGAACCACTTCATTTTGTTTTGGTTTGGTTTTATATTTTTTAACAATGTTATGGTTTCATTAAGAGAAATTAACAAAGAAAATCATTCAACTCTATTCCCTATATGTGACTCTATGACACATATAGGGAATATGTATGTTCCCTTCCAAAACGTATCCTTTTCTAAATGTGTTTAGAAATCCTTTTTTAAATGTGTTCTTGATATGTTTAATGTTTTACTTTTTACTTAAAATTTTTATTACTTATTTTGTATTCCTCAAAATATTCTTTCTATGGACTGTATAATTCTCTATCAAGTTGATCTAAGTACTATCAGTTACCAAACCATTTTCCCACCGTTCCTGGATTTTAACCTTATGTATAAAATACTGCTAGTTGTGTGTGTGTGTGTGTGTGTGTGTGTTTCCTTTAAATTACCTCCTTGGGATAATTTTTCGTGGCTGGGCTTATTGGGTCACAAGGTGTGGGCACACAAGTGGTTTTAGGCTCTGCTTAAGGATTCCAGGGTGCCATTTTTCAAGTTGGCAGCCTATCCTGGCTAAGTCATTGCACCTACCCAGGCTAGAGGGAATGTAGCTCAAAAGGAACACTTAACATTTCCAAGACCTTTTTTGGAAATGAGTTTCCTAGAGTCTCATTGGTGGGTAGGGTTCTAGAAGCAAGGCTTAGATTCTGTACAAAGCATGTATTGACCTGCTAAGTTGTAGTCCTAGGGAATTACAGGTTCCCTAGAGCATCCCGAAAATTATTAGCGACATGCCGTCCTGATCAGTGTGAATGTGCCTTTAGACTGTTAGCCAAATCTTTGCATAATACTGATCATTCTACCTATAAAAGCACAAATATGTGATTGTTCTCAACAGCCAATTTAATGCAGCTTTGGGGAGGAAAAAAAGAGAAAAGAAGATTACAAGCTGGCTGATCTTGCTTTTATTTCTCTTAAATCTATCCACACTTCTCAGGGGTTATACTTGTTTAAAGATTGTATGCAACTGTGCAGTCTGTGTGATTTGGAAAGCAAATCAAACTAAATATGAAGTTTTCAGCATGTGCTGTTTTTAAAGGATTTCATGCATTTATTCCAAATATACTTTTCTTCCCAAGTAGCACTAAACCTATAATCTTTTTCTTGTTACATTTGTTTTTTGGGGGGTGGGAGGCCGAGAGGGTGACTTAGCTTTGGAGTGGAAGGTTCCTATTAACATCTACCTCCTTCTTATGCAGCATTATTCACAGCAGAGCTATTAAGGCTAATTATTTTCAGGTTTCTATCAAAGGAGGATATTCGAGCTGACAAAAAAATGCATTTATTGGGAAGAAAAATGGCCTGTTTAAATAAGAAAGGGACCATTATCATCTACAGCTTCCATCCCCCTCCCAGTTATTACCCTAAATAGGGAGGAGGAACCAGAGACCCATGGGAGACTGTAAGTCAGAGGCGGTTCTGGGGGACTATGCTCACTAAAATGCCTGGAACCCCAAGAAGGGAAGTAGATTTTCCTGTCATGTCTGCAGCCGACCTGAATTGTTCACTGACTTTGGAGCTGGTGTCAGCCTGTCATTTTTTTTTTCCCTCCTAGGTGAAATTCATTGACCCTTGATGTGTTATGGAAAGAATATTGGTTGAGGAGCTACATGTATTAGTCAGGGGAAACTAACTGCTGTAACAAACAGTCCCAGATCCTGGTGGTTTAGTCAGTCTCCATTCACTGATAACTCCTTGATGGAGAGGGAGGAATATCCAAGGACCTAAGCTTCTTCCATGCAGTGGCTCTGCATTTTTCTTGGGCCTTGAGTCCTTCCTGAGTTCAGCCCATGGATGGAGCAAGCATGAGAACATGGAGGATTGAGCAGGAAGATTCACAGTCTGGGTTTTTGGGTGGCACACATCACTTCTAGCCCATTGGCCAAAACTCAGGCATGTGAACGAACATTCATAACTGCAAAAGAGCCTGGGAAATGCGGACATTGTGCACTGACCTGTGTCCCCCCCCAAACTCATATGTTGATGCCCTCACCTCAGATTGTGACTGCATTTGGAAGTAGCTGGCCTTTAAAGAGGTAACTGAGTTAAAACGAGACGGTTAAGGTGGGCCTTAATCCATCTGGCTATTGCCCTTATAAGAAGAGGAGATTAGGACATGCAAAGAGACATCAGGGGTGCCCATGCGCAGAGAGATGACCATGTAAAGAGGCAGCAAGAGAGTTGCCCTGTACAAGTCAAGGAGAGAGGTCTCAGGAGAAACCAGCCCTGCAGGCACCTTGACCTTGTACTTCCAGCCTCCAGAATTATAAGAAAAGAAAGGTCTATTATTTAAGCCACCTGATCAATGATATTTTGTATTTCAGCCCTGGAAAACTAATACAGCAGCTCAAATGAGTGCTCCAAAACACAAGTCAGTGTATTTAGTGAACACTGAGTCAGCATCTACCATACTGAGCATTTGTGTTTTAGCCCCACTGCAACAGTTGGCTACTCTGAATCCTTGGGCAAGTCTAGTTCGTCTTCTAGGGCTCAGATTGCTCATCTGTAAAATGGGTGCAGTGGTGCAGATGAACTCTGAGGGTCTCCCTGTGGTTTTGTGACCTGGATGGTGCACAGTCCCTCAGCTGGCATCTTGGTCAGGTAGGGATCCAGTATCTGGCCCACTGTCATGGTACACTGAAGGACCCAGATTTTAGGGTTCAACCTGGATTCAAATCCCCACTGTCCCATTGGCTATGGGATTTTGAGTAAATGAGTGCCTGCCTTAGTTACCTCATCTTTAAAATGAGGTTAATAAAAATAGCTACCTGAAAGTGTTGCTGGATTAAGGGATTAAAGGAAATAATGAATATACTATAAAGCACTTATTCCAGGGCTTCATGCCCAATAAAGACTTAACTTTGGGCCAGGTGTGGTGGCTCATGCCTGTAATGCCAGCACTTTGGGAGGCCGAGGCAGGCGGATCACAAGGTCAGGATATCGAGACCATCCTGGCTAACACCATGAAACCCCGTCTGTACTAAAAATACAAAAAACTAGCCGGGCATGATGGCGGGCGCCTGTAGTCCCAGCTACTTGGGAGGCTGAGGCAGGAGAATGGCGTGAACCTGGGAGGTGGAGCTTACAGTGAGCCAAGATCACACCACTGCACTCCAACCTGGGCGACAGAGCGAGACTCTGTCTCAAAAAAAAGACTTAACAATTTTGTATCTCCTCCTCTCTCTCTTTCTTTTTTTTCCTTTTTGCCTCTTTATTTTTTTGCATATTTTGTAGTTATTTTCATGTAAGCGTCCTGAATGTGAAGATAGAGAGTGGGAAGCATTGTCACTCACATGATATCATTTTATCCTCATGAGAGGATAAGACAGATGAGGTGGTGCCTTATTTTACAAATAAGGAGCACTAAGACGGAGGAGTTGTGGGATTCACTGACAGTTCCAGAGAAAAGTGAAAGTGAGATTCAAACCTGGGCCTCCTCTTGGCCCAGTGCTGTGTTGTTACATGATCTCTAACCTGGCCATTCTGGGGATTTCACAGCTCAGGAGGAGATGACATGATTCAGGAAAGGAGAGCCAGAGTCATCAACCAACACCAGGTACCTGTCCATAAAGTTCCCTCGGGAAGCACAAAATGGAAATGGCAGCTCTTTCAAGGGCCGGGCAGACAACAAACAAATATGTTGCATTTACAGCCAGGAATAGAAAGAAAATTGTTAGCCTCCAAAGGTTCCTCAATCCACCTGATGAAGATGATGTTGACTTGACCTAGTTTGGGACTAGGGTTTACGTTTCTTTGTGCTCCATGTTACCTGGACTTCTCCACACTTCTGGGAGTCAGGGACATGGTCTTGAAATAATGTTTGTCCTATATGTCTAGCTTGCCACAGCTCTCATCTTCAAAACAGCAGTTCTTGGTTTTATATACATTGCAGAAGATGCCTCAGAGCCAGGAGTTCCCACCCCAAATCATAGGCTGAGGATGCAGGACCAGGACCAGGGAGGAAGGGAGGAAGATGACATATTCATATCCTGGTTCTGTTGACCCTGCTTGAGCCTCAGAGCCAGGCACCATCCTCCTACTTAGAGGTGATAGCGACCAAACTCTCTTTTAAGAGAAAAAGTATATTTTGCTTCACTTTTATTCAAAACAAGCTTTCTAGAGGGCTGAAATTTTGAGATGCACTAGAGACAGCTGGAGATCTTCAAGCTATAGGAAAATGGCAATGAATTCAGCCTTTCTGCTATCTCTCTCCTGTAGGGCAGGTTATCTGTCTTTGTCATGGCTAATGGCAATTTATGCTATCCATGACCACTGGGAAGGAAAAATATTCATATTTTTAAAGTGAACTGAGACAGATCACTTCTCTATCAGGGACATGATCATGCTAGAAGGAAGGAAGTAGAGTTTCCAGGGTCATAGTTTCTCAGTGTTTTCTGGGAGGTCACCGTTTATTTATGATCTCATCATTTGAGTTTCAAAATTAGGATGAATTCTTCTGGAGCCTTAAAAAGTAATTTGAAGTGATGAGGGCAGAAGAATCTGCTCAAGATCCTGTGCTTTTCAGGAAATAGGGTACTTTTTAACTTTGCCAAGCAGCAACGACATTATCACCCAGAGGTTTAGCTGGAAAGTGACATAGATGAAGCCTCAAGACTGGGGCATTTTCAGGCCATCTATGAAAATGAAATATCCCAAGCCCATGATTAGTGTTTTCAAGCTATGAAAGAAGATGGTTTAGCTCATTTCTCAGGCCATACCCTCTGGTATACTTGGCCTGGATATATTCAACTTGTATTCTCATTCCTACCCCTAACTGCAATGTTAACTCTTTTTTTTTTTTGGAGACGGAGTCTCGCTCTGTCGCCCAGGCTGGAGTACAGTGGCACGATCTCGGCTCACTGCAAGCTCTGCCTCCCGGGTTCATGCCATTCTCCTGCCTCAGCCTTCCAAGTAGCTGAGACTACAGATGCCCGCCACCAGGATGGCTAACTTTTTATATTTTTAGTAGAGACGGGGTTTCACCATGTTAGCCAGGATGGTCTCGATCTCCTGATCTCATGATCCACCCGTCTCAGCCTCCCAAAGTGCTGGGATTACAGGCAAGAGCCACCGCACCCAGCTAATGTTAACTCTTGAACACTTGTTCACACAGGTGACCTTCAGCTATTTAAGCACAGACATTCCATAATGGAAAGGGAACACCAGAAATTCCCAACTTTTGAGAAAATTATTGGGCCTGTTATTCTTGGAAGGAGGAAAACCAAGATGAGGTGATTTAGGATATTTATTAAGAAGATGAGGGGGAGGCATCTCCCTCTCTTTGCATTCCACCAAACAGCTTAAAAGGAATTTCAGGGCCGGGTGCGGTGGCTCATGCCTATAATCCCAGCACTTCGGGAGGCTGAGATGGGCAGATCACAAGGTCAGGAGATCGAGACCATCCTGGCTAACACGGTGAAACCCCGTCTCTACTAAAAATACAAAAAAATTAGCCGGGTATGGTGGTGGGCACCTGTAGTCCCAGCTACTTGGAAGGCTGAGGCAGAAGAATGCTGTGAACCCAGGAGGCGGAGCTTACAGTGAGCTGAGATAGTGCCATGCACTCCAGCCTGGGCGACAGAGTGAGATTCTGTCTCAAAGAAAAACAAAATGGGATTTCAGGTGATTCTTTTTGGAAGGTCTTCCTTCTCACCCATTGGCTAGTTTCTACCCGTTTAACACCAAGCCTCAGTTTTTCCATTCTTCTTCCCACTCATTCATCCATCTTATATTTACTTTGTATATCAGGGTCCTTGGAAGGATTTGGGTAGAAAAGAAACTAAAATAGCCTTAGCCTTCACAGGGAGCACTTTCTAGGGAAGATGGACTCAAGTCTTTCCTCTGTCTCACTACGCTGACCTCTTCTATAGTTGCTTGGGTGCCTACAAATTTTTTCTCCTTTGTATGCGTGATGAAGTCTACAGATGTTATAGACTGAATATTTTAAATAATTTGACCTTTGTGCCTTATAGTACTCTTATTCCCTTTTTATTATCACATTCTATTAGAATTGAATGAACAGAATTCTTCAAAGGGTTTTTTAGATTGCCATTTGATCTGACTGTGGAGGGAAGAACGATAGAGAGTTGGATGTGCAGTTTTGCACACTTCTGGGTGGATGGGCAGGATGCATGTCATCTGCCTCCCTCCAGGCTGACCACATGGGCTCCTCAGAGAAAACACAGCCCAGCCAGGAGGAGTGGGGAGTGGGTCTCTTCAGATGTATGGAAGTCCTTGTGTGAAAAGCCCTATGTGGCTTTCAACAATAAAGTCCCATTGAGTTGGAGGCAGTTTAGAAAAAGGGTTGGAGGCCCAAATTAGATGGACACCAGAAGACCAAAATCCCATTAGAAAAAGAAAGTCCTTACATCAAAATATTTAAACCAAAGGGAAAGGCCTGAGAAGTATGGAAAGCAAACAAGAAAATAAGCAAAAGTAATGAAATTATTTCCTCCCAGGATATCAGAGGCTAGACCATGACTCTAGTCTAGAATCATCTGGTAATGATGGAGATGGATTTTTTGTTCTTAAAAAGAATGCTCTGGATAAGTCATTTTGTGTCAGCTTTTATAACAGTTAGGAGTAAGGGAAGAGACCTGCCTTCATCTTGTCAGTCTCTTTAGGTGGGTTGGTCCTTACCTGCCAGGAATTTTGTGAACTTCATAGCACAGAGCCTTCTGTCTGGGGCATCTGTGGTAATTTGCTGCCAGCTCTGAATTTTGTTTTGTGATTTCTGGGCTAATTTCCCACTATTCTTCAGTATATTTTTCAATTTAACTGGATCAGTGTATGTCTCAAGTTCTTTTTCCTCCTCCTCCTCCCTTCCCTTCAAAATAGATATGCCTTCATTATTGTTCGCCCAATCTCTTCACTCACTCATCTACCTTCTAGGGAATATACATCCTACCTTCTTTCTCTCATCAATCCTTCAATGCCCAACACATATTCTGTACTCTATGAAGCCCCCTCTCAGAATTCCCAGATCCCAGAGCTTTCCTTTAACTACATCTTTAAACCATATTATATTTTCCAATATTTGAATGTATCCATCTTGCTTTCCCAAGTAGGAGGGCAAGGAATGTATCTCATCTACCTCCATTATACCCCATGGGGCCAAACTTAGGGATGGTCCTACACTATCCCTTAGTATTTAGCATCTTCTACTACGTTGAGCTATACTGAGACAGTCACCTTCTTCCCCATGGCCAAATACCAGGGAAGACCCAATGCACCAGCACTCAATTCTCTCACCAAGTGTTATTCTGAAAATATCTGTATGAGACAGTGGCCAGACTTGGACCAGAGGGAAATTCTGCAATTCTGCAGTTTATTTGGATGCTTGCTAGAGGTCACACCACAAGGCCACTGTCCACATATCAGCTTTGTCTCAAGAGCTGACTCATGTTTTTTATATAAATCATACTGAGTTGCCCATTATAAACACCTTGTAACATTCAAAAGGCTTTATGGCTGTTATTAGCTACTGCAGTTGTGATTTACTAGCTAATTCAGGCTGATGTGTGGATGAGTGTGCCCAGGGCACCATTTGTCCCATCTACATAAGTCAGAGAGTAGAATAGGCTGTGTATTCAAAAGCAAATGTCTCTTCGACAGCCTGTGGCATGTCAGGGCTTGCTTATATTTTGAGTTAGCAAGTCAGCAATCTCTCCTCTAAGGGTGGGCTGTGTCTTCACTCCATGACACCTCCATCCAAGAGCCCTTAGTGGGAAGCACGGCTGTAACAGCCAGTTTGTGTTCAGCACTTTCACTAAAGACTTCCTTATTGCAGGCAGAGAAGAAAATAAAGTTGTGAGAGAAATATCTGGAATGGCCCTTGTGACACCTTTATGTTTCCCAGTGCATTCAGCATCAGATTTTGTATTGGCTTCTAGTTAGTAGTAGTCACACTTATCACTTGTTCTTTTTTCCAATAAAAGTATCTGGCAGGAGGCAGTGACTCATGCCTGTAATCCCAGCACTTTGGGAGGCCAAGGTGGGAGGATTGTTTGAGCCCAGGAATTCAAGAAAAGCCTGGGCAACATGGCAAAATTCCATCTACAAAAAATACAAAAATTAGTCGGGCATAGTGGTGCACACCCGTAGTCCCAGCTGCTCAGGAGGCTGAGCCTGGGGAGGTGGAGGCTGCAGTGAGCCGTGATCACACCACTGCACTCCAACCTGGATGACAGAGTGAGGCTCCATCTCAAAAATAAATAAAAAAGTATCACTATTGGATTTCTTATGGTGTGTACATTTATATAAAATCAGATATAGCCACAGATTTTGTTTAGGATGATATATGTTTTATGTAACTTTTTTTTTTTTTTAATGTTTTAGGTTTTTGCTTTCTTTTAATCCTACGAATTGCCTAAGATGAGATGAAAGAAAATACACCTATACTAGTGGTATTCTGCTCTTCTGGATCTGAAAACAGGGACTAAACTGAGTAAAACTTATAAAGTAGTTTGTAGTTTATTTGACAGGGAAAAAAATTACAGAAACACACATGTATATAAAATGTATGTGTGTACACACATACATGCTTACCAGATGAACACATTATATGTTTATATATTTACTGTATAGCTATATATGCATGTTACATAATACATATATTAAACACTATCCCTTACTTTGTTGTATAGATTTCTGCTTTGATTGGCTCACATTTAGTAGACAATATCTCTTCTTATTTTAAGATTTCAGTGCTGTAGAAACAAGTAGCTTGGGTATGAGGTAGCTCTTTGCAATTCCAAATCCTCATCCTTCAACCTCTAACTACAGGTGACTCTCAAACAACACAGGTTTGGACTGCACAGATTCACCTACCTGAGGATTTCTTTTCAACCAAATGAAGATCAAAAATCGAAATTCTCGAGGTGCTAAACCCATGTATATGGAAGACCAACTTTTCATATGTGCAGATTCCGTAGGGCCAGCTGTGGGACTTGACTATGCATGGATCTGTGTATATGCAGGGGGCCCTCAAGCCAATTCCCTTTGTCTATCAAGGGATGACTGTACTAAGTTGACCTAGAAAGTATGATATTTGATTTGTACTCTTGCCTCAGCCTGGGTTTCCCTGCCTGTCACTTTGGGATGAGCTGTCCAACATGGCAAGGTTTGTCTTCTAAATGGTTGCGTCATCCACGAAATCAAAAAACAGATTTATTTGTATCTGTTGTAGTTAGTGCTTTTGCCTGTGGGTTTCTGGTGGGAGGAGCCAGAACTAGGCAGCCTTTGTACCTGTGACTCAAAGGAAATATGTCTAGCATTTTCCATTAGATGTTTATTGCTCACCAAGAATTGGCTTAGAAACCTGTATTGAGTGGTTACAACGAACAAAGCTGAATGAGATCAGACTTCAGAGAAATCAGAGAAATGTAAATTAATGTAAGAATAAATGATCACCTTGTACCCATTAGGCTGGGATAATTGAAAAACCAGGTAATGGCAAACATTAGTGGATGTGGGGTTATAGGAACCCTCATACCCTACTGGTAGCATTACAGTAATTCTGGAGTACAAACTGCATTCATTGAGCTGAATTAATATACTCATACCCTGTGCCCAGCAAGGCCACTCTAAGATAAATATCCCAATGAAATTCTTGCATAGATCCATAAGGAGGTTCATAGGAGGATTTTCTTTAATGTATTATTTGTAGTGGTAGAAAGTTGAAGCCAGCTTTGAGCTGAAGGAAATTCCGGGAGATTGGAAGGTAAAATGTGGTAGATGCCTTGGAGTACTGAGCAACAGTTAGAAGCAGGGATTCAGTGGATGCATGGCAACATGACATAGATTGCATTGACTATATTTGCTTGTTTCCTGTGCTTTTGATAAACTAACATCTGGGGCTGGGCTAACCAGGGAAAGACTGTCCCTCCCAGGGCTGGCCAACTCTTAGAGATTGCAAATGACTCACTTAGAAGTGTGCCTTTCATATGCAAAGGAACAAATCCAGAGCCCCTACTGTGAACCACCTCTTTTCTCTGGCTCTTACACTCTAGGAGGCAGTATTCTTCTGCCCTAATCATCCCAGGACCAGTCAAGACAGCCAATCCTACTTCTGCTAACCTTGCCTGGCCCATCTCTTCCCAGAACCACCACAGTCAAGACTTGGCTCCCTCCTTCTGCCTTGTCACCTACCCAGATGCTTCCCTGTGCCGCCCCGTGTAACATGGCATGCCCACTCCTCTTGGGAACTAGAGTAAGCTATGTTTTCAATGGCAGTCATCTTCTGATCTGTTGGCCTCACCATACCTAAATAATTTTAGAACATAGGTATAAAATAAAATCACTTCATGGCTGGGTGTGGTGGCTCACACCTCTAATTCCAGCACTTTGGGAGGCCAAGGTGGGTGGATCACCTGAGGTCAGGAGTTCGAGACCAGCCTGGCCAACATGGTAAAACCCAGTCTCTACCAAAAAAACAAAAAAATTAGCCAGATGTGGTGGCATAGGCCTGTAATTCCAGCTACTCAGGAGATTAAGGTAGGAGAATCACTTGAACCTGACAGGCGAAGTTTGCAGTGAGCTGAGATCACGCCATTGCACTCCAGCCTGGGCGACAAAGCTAGACTGCATCTCAAAAGAAAAAAAAAAAAAGGCTCCAGTGTGTCTTGTGGGGAAGAAGTTGGTTGAAACTTGTTTAACCATGTGTTTCCCAAGCTCATTTGACCATAAACCCTTCCTGGTAGCACCTGCTTACTTGAATATGGAGCTTGGTGGTAAACCTTTCAGGGTACTTGAGCCTTTCTTTCTAGGAGAGGGCTTCGGGCTCCTGAGCAACATCCATGAACTGAGGAAGACTGTGTAGACAAGTGGCTGGGGAAAGGGACAACAACTTGATGGAGGAGAAGCCATTAACTGAGATACCACCTCTTCCTTAGTATCCAAGGGACTTGGCTCAGCAGGAATATTATGTTTTTTCTTTTCTTTTCTTTCTTTCTTTTTTTTTTTTTTTTTTAGACGGAGTCTTGCTCTGTCACCCAGGCTGGAGTGCAGTGGTGTGATCTTGGCTTACCACAACCTCTGCCTCCCGGGTTCAAACAATTCTACTGCCTCAGCCTCTGAAGTAGCTGGGGTTACAGGTATGTGCCACTGCGCCCAGCTAATTTTTGTATTTTTGTTTAGTAGAAACAGGGTTTTGCCATGTTGGCCATGGTTGGTCTTGAACTCCTGACCTCAGGTGATCCGCCCACCTTGGCCTCCCAAAGTGCTGGGAATATAGGCATGAGCCACTGTGCCCAGCCATACTATGTTTTTTCAAACCAGAGAGATACTCAGTTCAAGTCACAGTTTTCAATCATTGTGACCTTTGGCAAGTCCTTTGAATTCTTTTGGTTCAGTTTTCTCATTGGCAAATGCAGCTTTGAAACTTAACTTCATAGGTTTATGTTGAAGGTTAAAAATAATATATGTTAAGTATCTGGCACTTAGTAGTAGGTTAGTAAAAATTAGCCACTGTTAAGAGATTATCAGAATTATTAATATCTTCGTTTGATCTTTTATGAAGACTAACAGTGAACCTATTCACAATTAGCCATATGACTATAGAAGTGGCTTACTCAAGGTCACATTGCTCATTAATAGCAGAGGTGGGACTAGAATCTACTTCTCTTAGGTCCTTGCTCAATGTCATCTTCATTACACTGGACCAAGGCTCGTTTTGCCTATTTCATGACTGAGGGAACTCAGCACAAGCTCTTTCAGTGGACTGAATGGACCACTTCATTGCAGCACTGGAGAGAGACGTGGGATGGGAATCAGAGGCCATGGGGTGGCACTGGGATTTTTGTTTTAGTTGTACTCTGCATCCTTGTTAATAACCTAGAGAAGGTTGTAAAGAATACGCTAATTATATCTGTATTTTCCCCTAAATGGAGAGGTATTACAAACCTGACCAATGACAGAGACGTGACATAAAGGGACCTGGAGTTGTCAGGCATATGGACAGGAAATCACTAGATGAGATTCAGCTGCAGTAAATGCATCCTAATACATCTGGGGACAAATAATCCGAAACACAGATACTTAATGGGAGGAAGATATTTGGAAAGCAGTAAATGCTGAAGGGGACCTGGGGGATAGTGGACAGCAAATTAGATGTGGGTTTTCATTGTGTTAGGCCAACAGAAATTGGTAATGCAATCTTGCGCTGTATTTTCCAGCAGTTCCCTGGAGCAGCTGGGAGGAGAAAGCCTCTTTCACCAGCCAAGATCAAGTCTGCTCGCCCCACACACTGCTGAAGAATGGCCTGGCTGGGGCTGGGGTGGACGGGGGGGTTACTTTACTTTCCCCTGGCCCCTACCTCACAGGGATGGTGACTTTCCTTTCTCTAAGCCCTGCCCTGACCCTGTGTCCTTGAAGAGTCGGTCTCTTTCCTGTCTCCCACCATCTTGCCCCAGAATGCTGTAGGATGTTGGTCTGCCTGGGACAGCCAAGGGAGGACAGTCCTGTCTGGAAAATCCTTCTGGTCTGCAGGGTGGACTTGGCCTCAGGTGTTTGTTTCCATGTAAGCTAAACATAGCCTTTTTTTCTAGTGATACTGGCTTCCTCCCTGCTCTCCCTCACACTCGCACCCCCATCCTCTTCCTCATGAAGGATTTCACCTGCAGATAGCCTCTATAGACAGAGGAATGTTTGACAAAACACAAGCATCTGCCCCCAGCAGCTGTTCCCAGCAATGGGGATCAGTCATCAACACCTCCCACATCCTCCTTCTCGTGCTTCACTCTTCTGCACCCATCCCCCCTCAATTTTTTAGTCTTCTCAAGTTTAAAGACTTCCCTTGACATGCATGAAACCACATTTCTCTTCTGGGGACCAGTGAACACATATTCTGATTTTTTTCTAGTTCCTCGCCTTACCCCATTCTCAGGAAAGCCCAGGCACTTCCTGAGTTCAGAGCACTTCCTTGCTGGGGGGCCTGCTAAGTGGGGTGAGTTTAACTGGAGCACCCCTCCTAACTTTTGGGAAAGAGTTCACTCTCACCAACCCACACTTTCTACCTTTCCTTCTCTGGGATTGTCTCACCTCTGGAAATCCTTCAGGGACTTCTGGGGAATGGCTGTGTCAATGGGGCTGGTAAAAAGTGGCTGTAGGCTGGTAAATGTCAGAAGCTATTTGCAAGACTGGGAAAATTCACTGTTTATTCCTTCAGCAAGCCCTAGTTTCCTCCACTGAGAATGTGCTTCATCATACTCATCATCCAGGTTTGTGTTCAGAGCAGTTTAGCTTAGGCATGCAATTGTCACTCAATACTCATAAGTAAGTGGCCAAGTTTAAAGTTACTCTGTGAATATTTCTACACACTCTATTCAGTAAGTGTTCACCAAGTCCCTTCTCTATTCCTACCACACAGCTAAATACTCGTGTGTATGTGTGGGAGACAGTTTTACTCTCGTGGAGGGGCCTGAATGAAAAAGGCATCACCGTGGAAGAACTTGAGCTTTCAGTCCTGATAGGTCATGGATATAAATGGATGGCAGCTGCTAGCACAGTGATTTATGAGTGATGCTCCCAGCCAAAGGAAGTCAGGCACATTCTAGAACTGCAGACCGCTGTGTACAGGGCATCTCAGTATATTTAGCAAATGAGATTGCAAACCACAGAGAAAAAGGCTGAGTGGGTGGAGAGGAAGAACATTCTCTGGCCAGAAACTTGCTGAACTTTGAGGCCAGGGACCGGAGGCTTTGCAGAGGTGGGGAGAGACGTTCTTTGGCTTGTCCTACAGAAATAAATCACCACTGAGGAGATATACCAAAGGCCAATTATATGGAGTGTTTTCTTGGAAAATCATCTCCCAGACAGGCCCTGTAAATCATCCCCGGCATTGGCGAGCATTCAGATCTGCCTGGTGGGGCGGGTGGCATGCCAGTGCACCCCAGTGTCAGGTAGAGGAATTACACAGGGGTGTTCTTGTTATAGCAGGGAAAACAGAGGTCAGGTACTAGCTGTCTTCATCCAAGGAAGCAGTGTAGGGCAGAACTGTTTGTTCTGTCCTAGGAATTGTAGGGCCAAGGTTTTTGACCAGGTTTTACCACTTACTTGTTCTGTGACTTTCAGATTATCTATAAACAGAGTGGGGACTGGGTTATCTCTAAGGTTCCTAGAGGCCCTGACACTAATTTTATGCCTTTGTGTTCTCTATAACTTCTGCACAGCGTAAGCTTTTGCATACCGCACCCCATGCTGATAATTATCCCAAGAGAGACAAAAATTTCCATCTACCCAGCAAGGTTAGTCATACAGGATCATATTGGGAGGGTAATAGGAGTCTCTCAAAGCCAGGTCCTCAGTGTAGCTGTAGAGAGAGATGGGAATTTACCCTGGAGAATAAAGAGCTAAGGGGGATGCCAGAGGTACTGTGTTCAATATTGGAAAGGCTTCATGTGGAAGAGAGATCGTGTCTGTTGTCTGAAACTGCAAATAGAGGGGCCCAAAAGGAAGGAAAAGATAAATCAGCAATCATTATTCCATTGCTCAGTGACACAAATTTAGTGCTTGAAAATATAGCAAGAACTCTAACTGGCCAAGTGTGGTGGCTCACACCTATTATCCCAGCACTTTGGGAGGCTAGAGTGGAAGGATTGCTTGAGCCTGGGAATTCAAGACCAGCCTTGGCAACATGGAGACCCTGTCTCTACAAACAAACAAACAAACAAACAAAAAATTATCTGGGCATGGTGTACCTATAGTCCCAGCTACTTGGGAGGCTCAGGTGGGAGTATCACTTGAACCCGGGAGGTTGAGGCTGCAGTGAGCCATGATTATACCACTGCACATCAGCCTGGCTGACAGCAAGACACACAAAGTTTCACAGACACACAGAAAGAACTCTAACCATCAGAACTATCCAACAGTGGCACCTAAACCTGGCAGAGCAGAGAGCGATCTATCATTGCTGTAATCTAGCTGAGGCTGGGTGACAGTCATGGTCACAGCAGAGAGGAAAGGATGCTGCTTTCTGCTCTACCTGTAACCATCTTCTGTCCCTGGAATGAGCTGAGTGAGGAATGCTCTCCCTCCTCTCCTCAAAGTGTCTTCCTTGTCCCAGCAAAGTTTCATTCCTCGGATTGAGGATGGGGTTGATTTATCTCTAGGAGGGTTCTCTTAAAATGTATCTACTTTTTGGAGAAAATGTATGTTGAGACTTTGAGGGTGGGGATTTTAATTGCTTGCCAGTAAACAGGAAGGCCCCAAGGGAAAGAAATGTGAATTAGAAACTGACACACAATATCTGGATGGGAAGCCAGGCAGGAGGGAAACTCAGGCTCTCAAAAGGGAAATCTGTTGGGCACCCAGCTTACTTCTTAATTACTTTTTTTTGTTAATGGCCAGTCCGTTCCTTATGGGTTTGTTGGTGGGTTTACTTAAACTTTTTGAAATATATTGGTTATTTCAGCTTGTACTAATTCTGGAGGCAATGAATCTACAAGGTTAATAGAATAATTCTTCTATCATCTTAAAATTACTTCTTCATTCAAGCCGCAAGATTTCCTTCTTCTTCCCATATTCTAGAATGAACAATTGTTTTCTCTTTATTTGTCTTCTTTGTGATTCTATTGATTCTGTTAGGATCCCTTCTCAGTCTTTGACTTTCTTTCTAGACAAAGCCCTCCTAATTGTTCTCATTAGTTTGAGTATGACAATTCTGTCCCTGTGATTAATTCAACACACACCTAACATTTATTAAATTCCTACTCTATGGAAGTCATTGAGCAAGACACTGAGGCTAGAGGTGAAAAAGACACTTTTCTTGCCATTCTTTATACAGGATTGTAGCAGAACTAAATTAGTTGTAATGAATAGAGTGCCATGATACACGATGAAAACACTGGCCATTGTTCATGAGGTCACTTTCATCTACCTCCTGTGACAGATGAAATCACTGAGACTCTGAGAATTTCAGTGAATCACTCAAGTTCCTACAGCTGGTAAATGGCAGAGCTGGGATCTGAATCCAGGGCGGTCTGACTCCAAAGCCTGCATCCTTTCCACTGTGTAACACTTCCTCCCTTTGTTTGATTGTCAATGGAAATACAGAGAAACATGTGACTTAAGAATGAATTGGGGAAGTTAACTGCACTGGTGAAAAATGAAGACATTTTATAGTAAAACATATAGGAAGATGAAGTAGAAAGTTTACCAGTGTCCCGGGATCCTCTGCAACCACTTTGAGGGGAATCTGAGCTCTTGGTATGCAGGCTCAGAATCATGGCTCTGTCTGGCGTTGGACATAAAATGGTAGAGTTGATGCAGACTCCAGCTCAGTCATCCTTGTCTGTTATGCTTGGAGGCGACAGCTCTGCATGAACCCATTAACTCAGAGAGATTTCGACAGAGCCTTTCCCTTCCCTGACCACTGGGCACGAGTGCACCACTCTGCTCTGAGCTGATCAGCTTTCCATATGCACAGTACAACCACAGCCTCCCTCCCCATCTTTCATCACCTAAATAAGGGCAGTTAATGTTTAAGAGTAGAGAATGGGGAACATAATGATGGATAAATTATAAGTTTGGGGATATGAAAAGTCAAACTGTGTAAATATGTATTTTAAACCACAAACAGAATGTTAATGCATCTTTCCCATTAACTCACTAACTGAAATTACAGAGTGTAACGTGAGCCAACGCCCACGGGTTGGTTATGATGTTTTCAGATTTAGAACAGCAAATGATAAATGCCCTTCTCGCAGACAAAGAAGCGATTGACACAGCTTTTCAGTGTAGTCACTGGCAATGTCAGCAGTGGAAAATAAACTGAGCACCAGGAGAAGAGACAACCTGAGATACCTGGGGAAAGAGGAGTGTGGGCTACTGTTAAGCACCTCCTGTATACTGGGGAATGTCTTAGGGGTCGGTGCAGCCCCTCCGAGTGATGAGGACCCGGGCGCCATTGCCTGGACTGCCTTTCTGGATTAGAGGGTGGGCTTGTTTTCTCAAGCTTCAGCTCTATCTTGCTATGGGTGGGTGGGCAGCTGCAGTGAAGCCAGTTTCACTATGGCTAGGTTTGGGTTGGGGATGTGTGGTTTTTGCAGCAGCCGTTTCATTGTTTGGTTGTTTTTGGGCAGCAGTATAAAACAGAGGTTAAGAGGATGTGGAGAAATTAGAACTCTTGTGTGCTGTTGGTGGGAATGAAAAATGCTATGGAATAGTATGGTGGTCCCTCAAAAAAATTAAAAGTAGAATTACTGTACTATATGATCTGGCAATTCTGCTTCTGAGTATATACCCAAAAGAATTGAAAGCAGAGTCTCTAAGAGATATTTGAACACCCATGTTCATAGCAGCATTATTCACAATAGCCAAAAGGTGGAAACAAAGTGACTATTGACAGATGAATGGAGAAACAAAATGTGGTCAGTACATTCAGCCCTAAAAATGAAGGTACTTCTGACCCATGCTACAACATGGATGAAACTTGAAGCCATTGTGCTAAGTGAAATAAAACATTCACAAAAAGACAAATATGATTCTACTTATATTCAGAGAGACCATAGAATAGGGGTTGTGAGAGGCTGGGAAGAGAAGGAAATGGGGAGTTATTGTTTCAAGGTACAGAATTTTGGTTTTGGAAGAGGAAGAGTTCTGGAGACTGTACAACAACATGAATGTATTTAACACTACTGAACTATATATACTTAGAAATGGTTAAGATGGTAAATTTTATGTTATGTGTATTTTACCACATATAATACGACTGTATCTTTGTAAGAGGAGAAGGAATCCAGCTTTAAGAACTTGGGTAGCTTCACTGCTGCTGTTTACTTGCTGTGTGACTTTGAACAAATTAGTAAACCCTTAAGCCTGCTCTTCTCAGCTGTGAAATCATATCTGCTGTAAGCATTGTAAAATAGCGAGTACTCAATAAATGTCAGCATCCCTCACTTTGGTGTTTCAGAAATCCTCTCTTATGCCCACCCCAATATGTCCTCCTGAAATAAACGTGGTGTGTGTGTGTGTGTGTGTGTGTGTGCGCGCGCGCGCATGTGGTGTGTGTAAGATCTTTGTATACATGGTAAGTTATGCATGGACTTCTTTCTGGGCTGAACTTCGGCTCTATTAACATTTCTTCATAAAGATTGATTCCTTCCCTTTGACACCATCTCTGTACTTTGTCCACTTCCCCTGCATGTCTTTAATTGAAGGATCAGAAAGTAAATGGGGTGTCCTGGAGAGACTACAACCTGGACATTGTATACCTCACTTCTTCTTAGCGGTCCTCATGGCCCTTGGGCAGCTCACTCATAGTCACTTGGGGGTGCACAGTCTTGCTCATCCCACCCCAGGATCTGCCTCCCTGGTACTTCCTCCCTGCCATGCATCCTCCTCCCACCAACTCCCTTCATCCCCAAACTCCCACCCCTTTTTTCAGAGGTAGACTCTCTTTGTTGCCCAGGCTAGAGTACAGTGGTGATCATGGTTCATTGTAACCTCAAACTCCTGGGCTCAATTGATCCTCCTGCCTCAGCCTCCTCAGTAGCTGGGACTACAGGTGTGTGCCACCACATCTGGGTAATTAAAAAAAAATTTTTTTTTGTAGAGATGGGGTCTGTGTTGCCCAAGCTGGTCTTGAACTCCTGGCCTCAAGTGATCTCGGTGCCTTGATCTTTCAAAGTGTTGGGATTACAGATGTGAGCCACCAATATCCCCCTTTCACTGGCTTTTTGACACTTTCTTGGTCTCTTTTGGTCCTGAGCCAAGTAACCCTAGGGCATATTTCAGGAGTAGGTTGTTGGCATTTCTGAAGCCTGTGGGACAATCTGGCTGTATGGAAATTGTTGAGGGTCATTTTCCCCTGAAGGCTAAATGGTGACCCTGGTCAATGTTTAGCTAGTGTGCACTTAAATGATTTCCCCTAGTTAATGAATCACGGGACAATTAGCTGAGGACTTTCACACCCTGCAGGTAAGCTGGGGTGGTAAGAACTGGTAATCCTGAAATTGTGTTGAGTTATGTAGGCTATGCAGTGCAGGATCTGCTTAGCACAGCTTTCCGGTGCTTAGATCCTAATTACAAATGTAAATTGAGGGCTGCAACTATTGGAGAGCCACCCAATGATGACCTGGATACTTATTTCTGAGCCTGCTCAAACATCCCTCCTCTTCACGTTAGGAAGCCCTATATCCAGTCTCTCTCTCTCTCTTCCTTTATCCCTGTCATTCCCAAATTGTGTGCTGAGACTCCCCAGAGTGCCGCAGCAGATTCACAGGGATGCTATGGGATATTTTAAACGTTTGAAGGCAATACAACCACATGTAACATCTGACAGACTCCATGTGAATTACCAGCTCAGGTGGTTCACAGTTTCATCATTAGATCATGCTACAATTCTTTGGATAATACTGTATCTTTGCAAAGTTGCATATTTTTTTTGGTAGTTGCTGTGATTAAAAGCAAGTGTGTATGGAATAGGAAATGTGGATGGCAGTGCCTAATATGTACAATTCCAATATTAAGGAAGTTGTGCAGGGCCCAGTAGGTACACACACCCCTTTAGGAAACAAGTGTGAACCTTGAAGAATGAAATAAAAAAGTTTCTTTCAATTTATGCATTTTTTAAATCAAATGGCTATTGAGTTATTAGGACATAAGTACTTATTAAGTTGTTCCATAAAATGGAACTCTTAGGTATTTCTTTTGGTCCATGGGCTCTCCCTGGAAAACATTACTGAGACAATTAGGGCACTGTGAACTAAGTTGGAGAGTTATCATTATTATTATTTTTTGAGACGGAGTTTCACTCTTGTTGCCCAGGCTGGAGTGCAGTGACATGATCTCGGCTCACTGCAACCTCTGCCTCCCAGGTTCAAGTGATTCTCCTGCCTCAGCCTCCCAAGTAGCTGGGATTACAGGTGCCCACCACCACGCCCAGCTATTTTTTGTATTTTTAGTAGAGATGGGGTTTCACCATGTTGGCCGGGCTGGTCTTGAACTCCTGAGCTCAGGTGATCCACCCGCCTTGGCCTCCCAAAGTGCTGGGATTACAGGCGTGAGCCACCGCACCCAGCCAAGTTGGAGAGTTGTTATAGACAAAAAAAAAAAAAGAGATCTTCCCCTCTTGCCTTCATCAGACCTCCCACTGGCAACTCTGCCTTCTGAACAAAATCACTGTGTCCCTTATATCTCTCTTTCTTTACCATTAGCTCCTTTTCCCACCTGAAAGATGAAGTTTCATTGATTCTTTAAAAAGAAAAGAAAGAAAATCAAGCCTTGTCCAATGTTGTTACCACCTCCTCTTCCATCCTCCTTTCCTTCTCCTCCTCCTTCTCCTCCATCTTTCCTTTTCCTTCATTGCCATACTTAAAAACAGTATTGTCCCAATTCCTTTACTGCTCATATTGTATCCACATTGCTAAAACCTTGTCTGGCTTTGTCTCCTGGTGCTGCCTTTATGTGGCCCTCACCAGGGTCACTGACAAGTTCCAAATAACCAACCCAACTCCACTCATATACCTGCATCATAGTCACAATAGGCTGAGGTCTCATGTTCCCCCACCCGATGTTTTGGCTTCTGCTGGTTCCTGTGTCTAGAACATCTTCAATTGTGTTACCTTCTCATTAATAACAGTGGTGTTGATAGCTCATCTTGAGTTTCCTTCTCCCATGGAGCCTCTGGGGACCTCAATCCCTCCTTGCCACACTATCCCCAAAAATGCTTAGAGGTATTTGAAGCCACAGGCTTCACATTTTTGTGTCCTCTGTGGTACCTTCACACACAGTAGGAAGGTAGTAAATATGGGTTTGAAAGGAGCAGTATTGTTCAGAATAGGCGGTCCAGACTTTGGTTTCCCAGGAACCCCTACTGACATATGCTGAGAGGACCTACAGGTATGATGAAGTTGGCCTCTGAGATGGAATGATAGACTCCAAATCTTTCTCTCAACTTAACAAATAGAGACCTTTCTTACTCATTATATAAGTAGTGCATGTGTATTGTAGATAAGTTAGAAAATAAATACCAAGGAAAGGAATAAAGCTTATATTTAGAAATAACAACTACTTATACTTGTATTTTTATATATTAACTGTTAGAATTTTATTTCCATATATGTGAAAGACACATATTTATGAAGTATAAAAAGGATTATATTTTACATATTTCTTTATGATCTCCTTTTGTTGCTTAGGAACACTATATATGGTGAAATAGATGAATTTAATAAAAGTTACATAATATTTTATATTACACTATTGCTCATTATTATTTTTAATTTTGAAAATATATATTACATCATTATTCCAGGAAATTATCTATATCAGTACTACTCAAAGGTGTCCATGGACTGGTGCCAGTCTGAAAATTAATACAGGTCCATGATATAAGTACAGGAATTATGAGTAAGCCTTCAGAAACTTTTAAAGGTAGGTAACATTCCCATATCTTTTAATTCATTTTAGAAACTGTTTTTAATACAAAACATTACATATTAAATGCTCATTAACAGAAGTAACTACTGTTAAAATCATTCCAATATGTATGAAATACACATATTTCACCACCTAACCACCCCATCCCCCCAGATTTTTTCATATAACTGGGAAGTCATAATCCATATTATTCTTCCACTGGCTTTTTTCACTTAGTAGATTTCTTTCCAAGAAAGTACTAAGGAGAAAAGTTGAGATAGAATCTATTAAAAGTTCTTGAGGAATAATTTACATATAGCAAAATTTACCCTTAGTGTAGAGTTCCATGAAATTAACCCAAGTGTAGAGTCTGGACAAAGATGTTTGATAATTATCATAACAATCAAGATAATGAACAGTTACTTTCCTGGAAAATTACCTCCTGTACCTTAGTAGTCAACCATCCCCAGTCATCCCCACCATCCCCATTTCCTGTCAATGCTGATTCTATTTCTGATCCTAAAATGTTGCCTTTTTGAGAAACAAATGGAGTCATACCATAGTTTGGACTCTGGCTGCTTTTACTTATCATAATGCATATAAGGTCTATCTATATTGTTGCAATGTATCAGTAGTTCATTCTTTTTTATTACCGAGCAGTTTTCCACGTATGGATGTACTACTATTTGTTTATCCATTTATAAGCTGAGAGGCATTTAGTCCAGATTTTGGTGATTATGAATAAAGCTGCTATTAACATTTGCATACAATTTTTGTGTGAACATGAAATTTGTGTGTGGACATGTTTTCTTTTGGGTAATTACTTGGAAGTCAGATTACTAAGTCTCATGATACATGTATGTTTAACTGTGTAAGAAATTGCCAGACTGTTTTTCAAAGTGGCTGGCTATATCATTTTGCATTGCTTCCAGCAATGTATGAATGTTCCAGTCCTACTCACTTGCTATATATAACTTGATACTGTTAGTATCTTTTTGTTTTAGTTTTAGTTTCAATTTTTGCCTTTCCAATAGGTGTGTAATGATATCTATGCCATTGTGGTCATAATTTGCATTTTCTTAATGACTAATGGTGTTGAGTACCTTTTCATGTGCTTACTTGGGATTCACACATCATCTTTGGTTAAAGTTGGTTCAGATCTTTTGTCCATTTAAAAAAGTGGGTTGATTGATTTTTTATTGAGTTTTGAGATTTCTTTATATAATCTAGATATAAGTCATTTTGAGATATGTGTTTTGAAAATATTTTACCCCTGTCTGTATCTTCCTTTTTCATTTTATTAACAGTGTCTTTTGAAGAGCAAAAGTTTTCAAGTTTGATAAAGTCCACTTTATCAACATTTTTCTTTTATAAGTCATAGTTTCGGTAGCATATCTAACAAGTCTTGGCTAATACAAGATTATAAAGATTTTCTCTTGTTTTATTTTCAAAATTTTATAGCCCTAGTTTTTACATTTAAGTGTATGATCCACTTTGAGTTATTACTTATATATGGTGCCAGGCATAGGTCATGGGTTGTTTTTGTTTTTCATATACAGATATTGAACTGCTTCAGCTTCATTTGTTGAAAAGGCTAGACTTTCTCCTTCTACTTGCCTTTCTCCTTTGTCAAAAATTAATTGGCCATATACATTGGTCTCTATCTTTAGACTCTCTATTCTATCTCACTGATTTATGTGTCTGTCCTTTCATCAGTATTACATTGTCTTAATCCCTGTACAGTGTATTTTGAATTCAGATAGTATAAGTCCTCTGATTTTGTACTTTTTTGACAAATTATTTTGGGTATTCTAGTTCTTTTGCATTTCCCTGTAAATTTTAATATCAGCTTGTTGATTTCTATAAAAAATTTTGCTGGGACTTTGAGATTCTGTTGACTATGTAGTGCATTTTGGAGAGAATTGACATCTTAACAGTATCGAGTCTGTGAAGATGGTATCTCTATTAATTTAGATCTTTTTAGAATTTTTAATCTGTGTTTTATAATTTTCAGCATATAAATCTTGCTCATACTTTGTTAGATTTGTATATAAATATTGTATGTGCTTTGTGCTATTATAAATGGTACAAGCTTTGAAATTTTAATTTTCAATTGTTCATTGCTAGTTTATAGAAATACGATTGTTTTTGACTTTGTTAAACTTATTATTTCTAAGAGTGATTTTGTAAATTGAGATTTTTTTCAAATTGACAGTCATGTTATTTTATTTTATTTTATTTTAGACAGAGTTTTGCTCTGTCAACCAGGATGGAGTGCAGTGGTATGCTCTTAGCTCACTGCAATCCCTGCCTCCCAGGCTCAAACAGTTCTCCTGCCGCAGCATCCCGAGTAGCTGGGATTACAGGCATGTGCCACCACGCCTGGCTAATTTTTGTATTTTTAGTAGAGATGGGGTTTTACCATGTTGGTCAGGCTGGTCTCGAACTCCTGACTTCAGGCAAGCTGCCCACCTCTGCCTCCCAAAGTGCTGGGATTACAGGCGTGAGCCACCGTGCCTGGCCTCATGTTACTTTTAAATAGAGACAGTTTTACTTCCTCATTGTCAATTCCTGTGTTCTTTACTTATTTTTATTGCCTTACTCTACCACTTAGAACAACAGTACTTAGAATCACAGTAACTTAGTACCACAGTTCCACAGTGCTATGTAAAACAGGCATAATGGATGCAGATATCTTTGCCTTAATCCCAGTCTTGAAAGGAAAACAGCCAGTCTATCACAACTCAGTATGACGTTAGCTATAGATTTTTTGCAAATGTCCTTTATCAGATTGAAGATGTTTTCTTCTATCTCTAGTTTGCTGAGCGTTTTTATCATTAATAATGTTGAATTTTGTCAAATGTTTTTCCGCATTCATTGAGGTGAGTATATAGTTTATTTTCTTTAGTCTGTGTATATGGTGAATTTCATTGCTTGATTTTTTAATATTGAACCAGCCTTGCATTCCCAGGATAAACCCTACTTGGTAATGACATATTTTTAATATTATTAATATATTGCTAGATTTGATTTATTACTATTTTGTTGCAGATTTTAGTTTTAAACTGACATTAATTGTACTTATTCATGTGATACTTCATGATATTTCAATAAATATAATGTATAGTGATCTGAGGAGGATAATTAGCATATCCATTATCTCACACATTTATCATTTCTTTGCATTGAGGAAATTCAGTATCCTCTCTAGCTATTTAAAACTATATATTATTGTTAACGATAGTCATGCCACAGTGGTCTAAAACACTAAAACTTATTTCTCCTTTCTAGCCATATTTTTTATCTATGTTTGTAATTAATATTGGTCTATAGTTTTCTTGTAGTATTTTATCTGGTTTTGGTGTCAGTGTAATAACTTGTACAATGAATTTAAAAGTGTTCCCTCCTATTTTCTAGAAGCATTTGTGTAGAGTTTGTATTATTCTCTACTTACATGTTTGGTAGAATTCATTAGCAAATATATCTAATAAATATAGATACATTCATTAGACATGTAATTTTTTTTAATCACTTTTGTTGTCATAGTTGTCAGAAGATTTTTAACTACAAATACAATTTCTTTAATTGACACACGGCTATTCAGATTATCTGTTTCCTTTTAGGATGAGCTTTGGTAATTGGTGTCTTCAAAGGGATTTGACAATGCCATTTAAATACAATTTAGGGTCCTAAAGTTTGTAATATTCTTTCATTATCATTTTAATATCTTTAATATTTATATTAATGTCCCATCTTCCATTGCTGATATTGACAACTTGTACTTTCTTCTTTTTTTCACATTAAATCTGACTGGAAGTCTATCAGTTGTATTGATTTTTTTTTTTAAGAACTAGATTTTGGTACTATTAATGTAATCACCCAGCAGGTTCACCTTGCCTGTTGCCTAGACAGAGCCAATTTATCAAGATAGGGGAATTGCTATAGAGAAAGAGTTATTCACACAGAGCCAGCCATGTGGGAGACTGGAGTTTTTTTTATTACTCCAATCAGTCTCTCCAAGCATTTAGGAATCAGAGTGTTTAAGGACAATTTGGTGGGTAGAACCCATTAAGTCAGAAGTGCTGATTGGTCAGGTTGGAGATGAAATAATAGGGAGGTGAAGCTGTCCTCTTGTATTGAGTCAATTCCTGGGTAAGGGCCACCAGATGAGCCAGTTTATCCATCTAGGTGGTGCTAGCTGATTCATCAAGTGCAGGGCCTGCAAAATATCTCAAGCCCTGATCTTAGGTTTTACAATAGTGATGTTATCTTGAGGAGCAATTTAGGGAGGTTTAGAATCTTATGTCCTCCAGCAACATGACTCCTAAAGGTAATTTCTAATCTTGTGGCTAATTTGTTAGTTCTACCTATAAAGGCAGTCTAGTCCCCAGGCAAGAAGGAGGTTTGTTTCAGGAAAGAGCTGTTATTGTCTTTGTTTTGAAGTTAAACTATTAATATAAACTAAGTTCCTCCCAAAGTTAATTTGACCAATGCCCAGGAATGAATAAGGATGGCCTGGAGGTTAGAAGCAAGGAGTTGATTAGGTCAGATCTCTTTCACTATCTCAGTTGTAATTTTGCAATGGCAGTTTCATTAATTTTTTTATTTTCTTTTTTATTTTATTCATTTCTGCTTTGTCTGTCTTAATTTCTTTGTTCTTTTGGCTTTGCTTTTAATTTGCTTTTCTTTTTCTAGTTTCTTAAGGTAGAAACCTAGATTATTGATATTCTTCTTTTCTAGTGTAAGCGTTTTAGTGCCATAAATTTCCCTCTGAGCAGTGCTTTAGCTGCATCCCATATATTTGGTTTTATTCAATTAAAATATATTTTCCACATTACCTTATGACTTCCTTTTACCTGTATTCTTTAGACTTACATTTGTTAATTCCATATAGCTGGCAATATTCCAGATATCTTTTTTGTATTCATTACTAGTTTAATTTTGTGTGGTTAAAAAGGAAATAAATAACAAATAAAATAAAACAATAATAGTAAAAATAATAATAATAATTTTGTGTGGTTAGATAGCACACTTTGTATTATTTAAATTCTGTTAAATTTACTGAGGTTTGTTTTATTGCCTGGAATACTGTCTGTTTTAGTGACTGTTCTCTATGTATTTGAAAAGAATTATGTATTTTTGCTGTTATTTCATATGAGGCTTCATAATGTTAGTTAGGTCAGGTTGGTTGATAGTGTTGTTCAGGTCTTCTATATCAGTGTCTACTTTATTGAGTAGTGAGAGAGGAGTGATGAAGTCTCCAACTGTAATCATAAATTTGTCTTTTTTCTTTCAGTTTTATCATTTTTTGCTTTATGTATTTTGAAGATCTGTTGTTAAGTACATACACATTTAGGATTGTTATGTGTTCCTGATAAATGACCTCTTCATCATTATGTAATATTCTTCTTTATTTCTGGTAATGGTGTTGCAGAAGTTTGCTCCTTAGTTCAGCTAAAACCGGGTTCTTGTCACACGACCAGGAAAAGTTAGGCACCCAGACATACTGAAGGGTAAAGGGAGTGGAATCTATTGGGCAAAAAGGAAAAAAGAAAAAAGAAAACTCTCAGAAAGCGAGAGGGGTTCCTGCTAACAGGCCCCCATCTCACAGATTGATTTCAGGCCACACACAGGAACTGAAGACGCCAGGCTCCTCCCCACCTGCACATGACACAAGCTTCCTGTGGCTTCACCGCTTTCTCCTAGTGTGCAGGCAGGTGGGAGATTCCAGGGACCCTCTCCCTTATCTACCTCCTACATCAATCAATGTCTTTTGCTTTAAATGGGTGGGTCTTGCTCATTGATGAGTCCTGCCTTAGCTGTAGGAGACCTCTAATAGTCTGGGTCCAGGATCACTTACTGTTCTTCTGCAGGGGTTGAAGGCTTTCATTCTTTAACATTTTCCTCAGATACAGTATTCCCCCAGCATGACAGTATATGCTACCTCTTTCCCAGCAATTTAAAACTTTTGTTCTTTTAAGGGACAAGTAATTATGAAGAGCTATCTGCCTTTCCATTAGTAGCATCCCCTCCCTCCTGTAGAATTGAGGGTAGCATTCCCTGTACACCAGTCCTGCCCCCAGTCTTTCTCTGTGAGCACATAGAGAGGTCCTTGGAAAAGAGTGGCTGTGAACCCCTCTGTGTCTGCAGTTCCCAAGGATTCTATTTTCTCATGCTAGTGCATAGTTGGCCTTCAGCAATCTATTGAAAATTTTAGCTGAATTCTTTACATCCAGTCATCAGAGGCCCCATCTTCCTTCCACTGGTTCAGTTCCCTGCTGCGATCAAGAAAAGTAGTAATTTTACAAATTATCTAGCTCTTTTTTGTTGTTGCATGAGTGATATTCTCTCCAGCTTTTTATATTCAAAGAGGAAGCCAGAAGTCCTAATAATTCATTTTGTTACAGAAGTATCTGTTTATGATGGATAAGAAATTTAATATAAACAAAAACTACTGCTTGTTTAAGAAGTGCTAGTCTGTACCTTTGTGAACTGATTTATATTTTCATTCTGTGCCACATCTTCGTCTTATTGGGTCCTTGGGTTTGTTACCTGGTAGTAAGGCTGGCTTTTTGTTGTTAGTTCTAAATTTACATCTTTTCAACCAAAAGTTCTAGTATGTCAGAATTTGCTGACTATACATGTATTCACCCTTATTATCCCCTTTTCCTTTTAAAAAATGTTATTGCTGGGCGCAGTGGCTCATGCCTGTAATCCCAACACTTTGGAAGGCCAAGGCATGTGGATCACTTGAGGCTAGGAATTTGAGACCAGCCTGACCAACATGCGGAAACTCTGTCTCTATTAAAAACACAAAATTAGCCAGGTGTGGTGCCGCACACCTGTAATCCCAACTACTTGGGAGGCTGAAGCAGGAGAATCGCTTGAACCTGGGAGGCAGAGGTTGCAGTGGGTCCATATCACACTGCTGTACTCCAGCCTGGGTAATGAGAATGAGACTCTGTCTCAAAAAAAAAAAAAAAGATTTATTAAGATGAAATTCATATTGAACATTTAGAAGTGAACAATTGAGTGACATTTAGTACATTCGCAGGGTTGTGTGACTGTCCCTTCTATCTAGTTCTAAACATTTCCATTGTTCCAAAGTGAAGCTCATAACCCACAAAGCAGTTTCTCCCATCCTCCCCTCTTTCAGTCTTTGGGGGATAACAATCTGCATTTTGTCTCCATGGATTTATCTATTTCTTATAAATATTATAAATATGATTATGAAATTTATATATTTCTTATACAGTCTTACAATATGTGACTTTTTGCAAATGACTTCTTTCACCTAGCATAATGTTTTCAAGATTTATCCACATCATAGCACGTATCAGTATTTCATTCCTTTTCATGACTGAATAATACTCCTTTGTATAGCCATATCACATTTTGTTTATCCATTCATCCTTTGATGGACATTTGGGTGTTTCCATCTTTTGGCTATTGTGAATAGTGCCTCTATGAATATATTTTTATCTGTTTTTTTTAACTTTTATTTCAGATGTGCAGGTTTTTTACATAGGTAAACCACGTTGTTGTGGGGTAGGGTGTACAGATTGCTACCCAGGTAATAAACACAGTATCTTACGGGTATTTTTTCTGATCCTCTTCCTCCTCCCATCCTCTACCATTAAGTAGGCCCCATTGTTGTTCACCTCTTAGTAGTTTGTGAATTCTCATTGTTTAGCTCGCATTTATAAGTGAGAACCTGCCGTATTTGGCTTTCTGTTCATGCATTAGTTTGTTTAGCATAATGGCCTCCTGTTCCATCCATGTTACTGCAAAGGACATAATCTCATTTGTTTTAATGGCTGCCTAGTATTCTATTGTATAAATGTACCATATTTGCTTTCTTCATTTAGGTCAATTCCATGTCTTTGTTTTTGTGTTTGTTTTGAGACAGGTTCTCACTCTGTCACCCAGTCTGGAATGCAGTGGTGCAATCATGGTTCACTGTAGCCTCAAACACCTGGGCTCAAGCTATTCTCCCACCTCAGCCTCCTGTGTAGCTGGGACTACAAGTATGCACCACCATGCCTGTCTATTTTTAAAAAAATTTTTTGTAGAGATAGGGTCCTACTCTGTTGCCCAGGCTGGCCTTTAACTCTTGGGTCAAGCAGTCCTCCCACCTTGGCCTCCCAAATTGCTGGGATTAGACTTGAGCCACTGGTCTGAAAATGTCCTGTTTGAGTACCTGTTTTCCATTCTTTTGGGTGTATACCTAGGAGTGGAATTGCTGGGTCATGTGGTAATTCTATGTTTAATGTTTTAAGGAACCTACCATCCATCTCCTTTGACTCTATAATTTTTGTCATATTGCTCTTTGGGTTTGTCTTCCCAGAAGGCCCTAACTTTTCATTATTGAAGTGAGACAGGCAAGGACTTGGTCATCTTTCTACTAGTTTCATGTAGGAGCCTTTGTAGCTTCTCTAAGGATGATTTTTTGGGTCTCCTTTAGGACTTTCCTAGCAATTTCATAATCTTCTTGAATGGAAGATACAACATGGCAAAATGCAGTTAAGGATAAAGAAGTTGATTTTAACAATGAGAGCCCTCTGGAAAGGTCATGAGTTTTGCATGACAAGAAGTGCTTCTGGTTGCCTGTGGGAGAGTTTCCTCATGATGCAGAGTGGGTGACTCACTGCCCTTGACCGCTCTTGTGATCCCAGGGGCCTCTGTTTTCTCACAGTAGATGCAGCACACAGAACTGCCAAGGCATTTCCAGCAGTGGGGTTCTGTGCTCAGGTTTTGAACAAGGGCAGCATGATGGAGCCTGACTCACTTGAGGTCGATAAACACATTTTCACCCCTTTTAGTTGTGGTAGGTAATGTATTCATAAATTTAAGCCTTCTTCCCAGACTGTAATGGACAGTTTGTATCTATTGCATAGTGATTCAGTTATTCAAGCCAGGATGACTGTATGTTTTCTATCAGAGTTTCAGCTGCCTCAGCAAGGTGCGGACTGGTATCTGCCCTTAGGTTAAAAATTCTGACAAGGTGTGGTGGCTCATGCCTGTAATCCCAGCACTTTGGGAGGCTGAGGTGGGTAGATCACAAGGTCACGAGTTCAAGACCAGCCTGGCCAAGATGGTGAAACCCTGTCTCTACTAAAAATACAAAAATTAGCCAGGTATGGTGGTGGATGCCTGTAATCCCAGCTACTTGGGAGGCTGAGGCAGAGAATTGCTTGAACCTGGGACGTAGAGGTTGCAGTGAACGGAGATGGCGCTGTGTCCGGAATTGGTGGGTTCTTGGTCTCACTGACTTCAAGAATGAAGCCGCAGACCCTCGCAGTGAGTGTTACAGTTCTTAAAGATGGTGTGTCTGGAGTTTGTTCCTTCAGACGTTCAGATGTGTCCGGAGCTTCTTCCTTCTGGTGGGTTCGTGGTCTCGCTGTCAGGAGTCAAGCTGCAGACCTTCGTGGTGAGTGTTACATCTCTTAAAGGCAGCGCGTCTGGAGTTGTTTGTTCTTCCCAGTGGGTTTGTGGTCTCGCTGGCTTCAGGAGTGAAGCTGCAAACCTTTGCAGTGAGTGTTATAGCTCATAACAGCAGCATGGACCCAAAGAATGAGCAATAGCAAAATTTATTGCAAAGAGCAAAAGAACAAAGCTTTCACAGTGTGGAAAGAGACCGCAGCAGGTTGCCGCTGGCTGGCTCTGGCAGCCTGCTTTTATTCCCTTATCTGGCCCCACCCACATCCTGCTGATTGGTCCATTTTACATAGAGCTGATTGGTCCACTTTACAGAGCGCTGATTGGTCCGTTTTGACAGAGTGCTGATTGGTGCGTTTACAATCCTTGAGGTAGACACAGAGTCACAGATGTTAGTTAGCTAGATACAGAGTACTAATTGGTGTATTCACAAACCTTGAGCTAGACACAGAGTGCTGATTGGTGTATTTACAAACCCTGAGGTAGATGCAGAGCGCTGATTGGTGCATTTACAATCCTTGAGCTAGACAGAGTCACAGAGTACTGATTGGTGCAATACAATCCTCCAGCTAGATATAAAAGTTCTCCAAGCCCCCATCCGGTTCAGGAGCCCAGCTGGCTTCTCTCAGTAGATCCTGCACCAGGGCTGCAGGCGGATCTGCCTGCCAGTCCCCAGCCCCACCAGCACTCCTCAGTCCTTGGGCTGTGGATGGGACCTGGCGCCACTGAGCAGGGTTTCTCCTGGAGGCTCAGGCCATACCGGAGCCCACTGCAGGGGGAGGATCTCAGACATGGCGGGCTGCAGGTCCCGAGCCCTGCCCCGCAGGGAGGTAGCTAGGGCCCCGCGAGACTTTGAGTGCCCCTACGGTGGGCTGGCACTGCTGGGGGACCTGGCACAACCTCCACAGCTGCTGGCCCGGGTGCTAAGCCCCTCACTGCCCTGGGCCTGCGGTGCCAGCTGGCTGCTCCATGTGCGGGGGGCCCCCGCACCAGCACCCGCCAAAACTCACACCGGCCAGTGAGCGCAGCACGCAGCCCTGGTTCCCGCCCGCACCTCTCCCTCCACACCTCCCAGCAAGCAGAGGGAGGGGGCTCCGGCTTTAGCCAGCCCAGAGAGGGGCTCCCATGGTGCCGCGGCAGGCTGAAGGGCCCCTCAAGCACCGCAAGAGTGGATGCTGAGGCCGAGGAGGTGCTGAGAGTGAGGGCTGCTAGCACTTTGTCACCTATCAGCACCACTGCACTCCAGCCTGGGTAACAGAGTGAGACTCTATCAAAAAAAAAAAAAGAAAAATCCACACCATTCCCTTCCAAGTATGGATGGAATTTCTTCCAGGCTCTGCCAGCTTTTGTATGTGTTTGTATGTGTTTGTTGAAAGCCTGTCCACCCCTAGAATGCAAGGCCCAAGCAAGGAAGGACCATGGCTCTTCTACCCTCTACAGACTCTCCAGGGATGGCACTATGCCTGGGTGTGTGGCCTACTCCCTATGTGTCGTCCCAGATCTATGTTTTACTCCTCTTTACCTTACTCTGTGTCCTGGGGTGGTAATGCCATCAACCACCAGGCTCCATTGTCCTCTGGCTTCTGGTTGGGTTTAGACAATGAGGGAGAGGTGGGGCTACTTCCCCTCCCATTGCCACCTGCAGCTTTGTGGTTCTGGCTGTGTCCATCCAGGACTATAGTGTTTCATGCCAGGCTGCCCTCCCTGCAGCTCTGGGTCTCCCTGCAGCTCTGAGTCTCACCATGCCTCTTGGCCATGGGTTTCTGCTGTGGATAGCTCTGGTGCTTCAGTGTCCCTGGGGTTCCTTTGATCTTGCCCACACCCCTGTAAAGAATTTGTTCTTTTAAAATCCCAGGTGAATGTGCCTTCTCTTTCTTGCCAGGGTCATGATAATGGGCTGAATTTTCGAATAGATGAGTGGGTAGATGAAAAGATGACGGGCTGTGTTTGTGGCTCACCCCCCATGTGGAACCCCACTCTGGCTCTTGTCTCACTTGGAGGCCTTGCCCTGTCTCATGTCTCTGCTGCCTTTCTCCTGCACTCCCCTTTCTCAATCCGTCCCAACCATACTGGCTCTGTTGCTGTTTCTAGAATATACAAAGCAAGCTCCTCTTCCAGGCCTTTGCTCCAGGCCTTTGCTCTAGCCATTCTCTCTGCCTGCAAGTGTCTTCTCTCAGATATCCACTTGGCTAATTACCCTACCTTTTCTTGGTTTTGATGAAATCTTACCTTTTCTGTGAGCCTCACCCAAACCACTGTATTTAATACTGGAAACTGCCCTCCACCAATACCACCTTGATAGCCAAGGGCCCCCTTCACCCTGTTCCGTGTTTCTTTTTTCCAGAACACTTACCACATTTTAAGAAACTGCATTTGACTTATATATTTGTTGACAAAAATATTATGCGTAATATTTATCATCTGTCTCCACCTGCTAGAATTTAAACTCCAAAAGGCAGGATTTTGTTACCTTTTTTTCCCACAGGTATATCCCAAACTCCTAGAGCAATGCCATCTTCACAATAAGTGCCTGTGATAGGTTGAAGAGTGCCTTCCACCCCAAAAGATACGGTCACCTGGAACCTGTGAATGTGGGCTTATATGGAGGGGGGTAAAGTCTTTACACATGTAATTAAGTTAAGGAGCCCAAGATGAAATCTTCCTAGATTAGTGTAAGCCCTAAATTCTAGGACAAGTTCTTTGAACAAAGGAGACAGGGAAACAGACACAGAGACACATGAGAGAAGGCCATGAGAAGACAGGCAGAGACTGGAGTTATGTAGCCCCAAGCCAAGACATGCCTGGAGCCACCAGCAACTGGAAGGGGCAAGGATGGATTCTCCCCTAGAGCCTTTGGAGAGAGTGTGGCCCTGCAGACTTCTTGATTTCAGAAACCTGGCCTCCGGAACTGGGCGGGAATAAATTTGTGCTGTTTTTTGTTTTGTTTTGTTTTTTTGAGACAGTCTCACTCTGTCGCCCAGGCTGGAGTGCAACGGCATGATCTCGGCTTATTGCAACCTCTGCCTCCCCAGTTCTAGCAATTCTCCAGTCTCAGCCTCCTGAGTAACTGGGACTACAGGCGCATGCCACCATACCTGGCTAATTTTTGTATTTTTAGTAGAGACAGGGTTTTGCCATGTTGGCCAGGCTGGTCTTGAACTCCTGACCTCAGGTAATCCACCCACCTCAGCCTCCCAAAGTGCTGGGATTACAGGCGTGAGCCACCGGGCCCAGCCAAATTTGTGCTGTTTTAAGCCATCAAGTTTGTGGTCATTTGTTATAGCAGCTCCAGGAAACTATTAGTATAGTGCCCAATAAGCATTTGCCGAATGAGTCCGTGCAAGCCTTGTTAACACTGATATGGCCTCCATTTGAAATAATTCTTCTGCTTTTAATAGCTACCAATGCCTGTTAGTAAATGTAAGTACGTCTGACATTTAAGCAGTGTTCCAGTTTTGGGTATGGTCCATTTTTGCAGTAGAAACTTAAACTTCCTGAAAATTTTCACCCACTATGCTTAACAGCTTAAAGTCTAACCTAACTCCCAAATAATGGCTTTCACTGTAAACCTGTCAATAGCATATGGAGAATGAACTCACAAATTATTGGTTCTTCAGGCAGTGGATAGGAACCCCTGTTGGTCTTTAGCTATGAAATATCCCTGTGTCTTTCCCCCATTTTTATCCTGAGTCCCTCCTGCTGAATTTAAGCTAATTCTCAGTGATTGTGTCTTTGGAGGAGTCCGTCACAAGCATCTATGTGATCACCCTTTGTATACCTGACAAGGGTTATTTTGTCTCCCCCAGGCCCAGTCCTGGTGCGTGCTGGGCTCGTGATGCAGTGTGGCACTAACTATCTGCTCCTTGTAGGAGACGGAAGGTAAATCAAATTGAAAACACCCTTCCTGTGTAGTGCATCTTCCAAATGTCCTCAGGTCTCTATTACATCTTCTGGAGGCTGCCAGATTCTCTGCGGGACAAGAGGAAGTGGAGCAGCTTCTCTGTAGCGACAGAAGGTGCCATTAGCAGAAATACATCATCTCCCAGTGGTGCTAGCAATAGCAGAGTCTTGATCATGTCCATTCTTTTGCCAGACTAAGGAGAGAGTCCTCAGAGGCAGGGGCTGCTGGTAACAGCGCCTCCATCATTCTAAAATATCCCCCCTGGAGTCCCAGAGCAGCTATTTCTGCCCAGACGCAATGAGAGCTTCACAGAGCTTATTTCAGGCATTGATCTTTCACAAAAGCCTCCCTGCTTCCTAGATTCCAGGCCTTCTCTAGAAGGGGTGGGGGAGGTAGAGGCCTGCATATGGCTGCTCAGTTGCTTTGGCTGGGGCTGGATCACTCCTTCCAGGTGTTGCTCATTAGATCTCTTTTTAAGGGAAATCTATTAGCCTAGAGCAGTGGTTCTCAAACTGCAGTTTGCAGGGTTTGGTAAAACAAATTTCGGAGCCCCACCCCTAAAGTTTGGGATTTAGTAAGTCTGAGGTGGGGCCTGAGAATTTGCATTTCTCATAAGTTCCCAGGTGATGCTGAGGCTGCTGACCTAGGGACCACATTTCAGAACCAGCGCTTTAGATGCAGAGAGATGATGTTCTTGTGTTCTCTCCCACTTAGTCTTGGCCTCAGTCCTCCTACTTAAGGCAGTCTGGGCCTTTTGAGGTTGGGCCAGGCCCTGTCTCACCCTGTTTCTGGAATGCAGGGAAAACAGCTCTTGATTCTGTGCAGCCCATCTGTGCTAGTTACCTCTGTCTCCCAGGAGAAGAGAGCAATGAACCTTTCTCCATGGCCCTGTTCCCGCTGTCTCTGTTAACACTGTTTCCTCCCCTGGGTCCTTCAGCTCTCACAGCTTCCCCCTTTTGCTTGTCTCTGGGTGCCTCAACGTGCCTGTGTGGCTCCTCTGACCCTGTCCTTTAAATAGACCTTTCTTTTTATTTTTTTTTTACTTTTTTGTTATACTTTAACTTCTGGGATATATGTGCAGAACGTGCATATTTGTTACATAGGTGTAAACGTGCCATGGTGGTTTGCTGCAACCATCAACCCATCATCTAAGTTTTCAACCGGCATTCAAGACCATTTGTGGTGAATTCTGGTTCCTGCTGGTACCTTGTCCTGGGATATTTCTTCCCTCAGGGGCAAAGAATTTTCTAGACAGACTGAGTCAGAATCACTTAGTCTTTATCTCAAGAGCAGCCTTGTCACCCACGGTAGAAGTTAGAATTACTGTGGAGTCTAACAGAAATTAGAGAAGTAAGAAATCTATACCAAATGGAAATATGGAAGATTTATCTCGCTTATTTCAAGCTTGGGGAAATACTAGCCTTTAAATGTCTGATTACTAGAGCCTGGGAATAAAGAGGGCCTGCTTAACCTAGGGAAGTGGCCTTTGGTGATTGGGTCTCTGATCCAACTGATCGGTGAACAAATCTGTCATCATAGAGTCACTGGGGCAGCTACCCTCGGTCCAACTCTGCTGTAGGTGCCTCCATGACCTGACTAGATGTAGTTGTGACTGGAGCTAGGATTGTGGAGGGACTTCATATGTACATTACGCATGTGTGGAAAGGTAAAATAACTATCAGTCTTCCAATTAGAAAGCCAGAAAGCTACCTGGGACATAATGAGGGCAGGCAGATTCACATTCCATTTGGGTGTGCAAGGGTATGCGTGTATATCCATGCGAAGATAAACACCCCTACACACATCATTAGAGAAAAGAATGGAAGGAAAATCACCCAGATGTTAATCATGTTTTTCTCTGGATATTACAATTACCGATGATTTTTGTTTTCTGTTTTTATTCAATGAAATATTTTTATTATTCCAAACATGTTAAATGTGGCATAGGAAATAGAGCTCAGTGCCCTGCCCTCTGCTCAGCACCTATCCAAATCCTATTAACATACCACATAGTTGAGGTTCTGCCACTTCCAAGAAGACTTCCCTGACCAGCCCCTTGCTGCTAAAGTTTGGAAATACTTTTGCTGAGTTATTGTTCCTATGTTGAGTATATTTGTCTTATTTCTTCAAATGCACTGTGAGTTATGCAAAGATACTTTTTCTGTTTTCCATTTCCCACAAGGCCAAATACAGCTGAACACATTGTAGATACTTGTTCTACAATGGGCAGCGAATTTCCGAAAGGACAGAAAAGATGTGAAAATGTGAAAAACAGACCAAAATGCCATCTCTCCCCACTCACATACCCCACAGTCACATCTCAACTTGGATGTAGCTCTCCCTCACTGAGAGGTCATGACCTCCAGCTTAATGTCAAGGCTGTGGGGCCTTAGAGCACATCCCCTGGATGACAGTGTCCCTGCGCATGGGCTGTGTGTTTCTCCCCTCCTTCCAAAGTGGTGAGCACTTTGCATCAAGCCCAAGAAAGACGTTTGATGACCTTAATAGCATTAGTGACAAGACCTCCATCCTTGTTGGGCACCCTTTGGTCTGCTGATAAAAGAAATATTCACTCTATCCCCAAGAGAAATCTTCTTTTCCAGGAATATACAGCAAACTCAATCAAGTCTTCCCCATATCGAAGGCTAGCTACTCCACCCATGTGATAGATGCCATCAATTTCTTCCCCCTCTGGGGAGGCAGAGTCATTTTTTCCTTCTTTATCTTGCATAGTCAGTGCTCCTTTACAACACGGTAATTCCCATCAGATTTTGAGAACTCTGCCTTCTCCCTTTAAGCAACCATCCTACCAGAAGCCCTCTTCAGCTCTTTCTCTTTTTGCTTTAGTGTCAAACTTTTCAAAAAACCCGTCTATACCTTCACTCCCCATTTCGTTACCTTCAACTTATTCAGCAAGTCAGTGCAGTGTGTATCAGTGCAGAATTTGGCTCCATTATTCTACCATTATCTTAATTCCCTCCATGTTGCTACATCCAGTGGATCTCTCAGTGCATATCTTATCTGGCTTTTTGGTAGTACTAGAAACCTTTGTTCACCTCTTCTTTTTCAAAGCACTGTCTTTCCTTGGCTTTAGTGACCCATGTGGCTTTTGACCACTTCCCTGGCCACTCTTACATCACCATCTCTGTACAGGCTCATCTACATTTACCCAGCTGATCAATGTTGAAACACCTTGGGACTCAGCCCAAGGACCTCTCTTGGTCTTGGGCTGTACTTTCTTTCTTGGAGGCCTCATTCACATCCAGGTTTTCATCTAACAGCTACAGTTTGAAGGTACTCAGGGATGTGTCCTCTGATTGCCAGAGAAATATTTGCCTCTGCCTTCTTGACACGTCTCAGATGCCTCAAAGGTCCCTCATGTTATTCCTGTGCATGGCCAGTCCTCCTTCAAGGACCTCTGAGATCTCAGCAAATGGCACTGTCGCCCCTGCAGGTATGCAAGTCAGAAGCTTGAGTTGGCCGATTTGCTCCACATTCTACCTGCCACACTGCCTCAGCATTTCTCAAAGCCATCCACTTTTCTTCTTTACTACTGTCACTCAAATTCAAACCATATCCTGTTCATGGCTTTCATTTTTTAAATTCTGGACTATTACAGTCCCCAAACTAGTCTTACTTCCATCAGCTTTTGACCCCTTGCAGTCTACTCTGCTCCCTTCAACAGATCTTTGCAAAATACAGACAAATCAGGTCATCCTCCTGCTTCAAACCTTACACTGGCTTAGTCTTGCTTTTAGGGTGATAGGGTTTGGCCGTGTCCCCACTCAAATCTCAACTTGAATTGTATGTCCCAGAATTCCCACGTGTTGTGGGAGGGACCCAGGGGGAGGTAATTGAATCATGGTGCTCTTCTCGTGACAGTAAGTCTCACGAGATCTGATGGTTTTATCAGGGGTTTCCAGTTTTGCTTCCTCCTCATTTTCTCTTGCCGCTGCCATGTAAGAAGTGTCCTTTGCCTCCCACCATGATTCTGAGGCCTCCCCAGCCATGTGGAACTGTAAGTCCAATTAAACCTCTTTTTCTTCCTAGTCTCAGGTATGTCTTTATCAGCAGCATCAAAATGGACTAATACATAGGGTGAAGACTGTATTCACTACCATAGCCTGCACCACCGTGCTTCACCTCATCCCACTGCCTGCACCCCAGCTCCGTCTTATACCATCAGCATCCCTGTCCCTACCCCCTACTCATCTTCTTTATAGTCCCTCTGAAGTATTCTCCATCCATAGCGGGCCTTTGCTCATTTTTTTTTTTTTCTCTGCGTGCCACATTTGAAATCCCTTCTCTCAGTAACCTAAGTCAACTTTGTCCTTCTCATCCTCCAGTTCTTAGCTTGTTATCACTTCCCCGGGCAGCCTTCCTCCAAGACCAGACCAGATCCTGCTGTTTTATGGATCCTCAAAGCAGCCTGTACCTCTCCTTCCTAGCTCTTGTCATCTTTGTGATTTAACATGTCTTTATGTGTTATTTTGCTTCTTTGTTTCCCTAAATAAGCTCCTCAGGACAGGGACCATATCTTTTTTGCTAATCATTGATATCCTTAGCACCCAGCATAATGCTTGGACCAAAGTCCGTACTCAGTACCCATCTACTGAATGGAAAAGACTTTGGCAGAAGAAAACGAAGTCAACCACTTGCTCCTTAGACCTGGGTCGAGCAAGCCACCACACCTAAATGTTCAAGTTAGAATCAAGAAAGTTCATTTGAAAGTCATGATTCAAGTTTCCAGCATAAATTATATGCAGTTGTGCAAACATGTCAAAGTTTAGTAAATTGAATTTGTTTAATATAAACAACTTTTGACCAAAATAATAACACAGCTTTAGAAAAAGACATTAGGCACCCACTTTTGAAGAGTTTGTATAATTTAACACACAAGAAAACTTTACTGTAATTATATGCAGACGTATACTAAGGATAAATGTTATTTACTTGCTCCAACCTCCATAAAATAAACCTCCAACCATGCTTCAGCTTGCTGCATTAATCCTAATTTAGAAATCACCCCCGCCGAAATGGTGGGGGCATGGTGGGCTCTCATCTTTTCTTCGCGTCAAAATTAGCCATTTAAATTAGAACCACGTTGGGAGCGTAGGTGACGCCAACGTTGCGGCACCAGTCCAGGGAGCACTTAAAAGTGGCCACCTGAAGTTGATTAAAACCTTACCTGTCAAACCCAGTATGGCTACATTTGAAAATCTTTAACGTAATTAAGAGAAGCACATTATGGGAGGTCAAGTGACTTTCTTTTTGAATTCCACTTCTAATCTGTCGTCAAATGGATGGAAATTGCCGGCCGAGGGAGTTAATGAAAGCTGCATGAGCTAGCAAGGGAGCGGGAGGAGGGGCTGGCAGCCTGGAGGGGCTGGCGGGAGGGCGGACGGGGGCCCCTGCCTCCTTCCAGCGGGGAGGAATGAGCCTGGGGGAGCCCCACCGAGCACCTTCCCTTCTGCCAGGAGGCTCTGGGTGGGGGGTTCATTCAGTCCCTCTCCCTGAGCACATCGGGGCATGCAGGAGCAGGGTAGGGGGCGTCTGCTGCAGCTCCCTGCTTATCGCTCAGTGAGATCTGTGGCCAGGACGGCGGGGCCTGGACAGAGTGGAGCCGGCGCCGGCCCTCGTCACCCTTCACTCAGAGCCGCCTGATTAGCATCAGGGTTCAGCTCGCCTCTTGCACGGATCCCCCAAAGAGCTGGTGGGGAGGAGGGGGTGCTTCCACGCGGAGCCTCAGCTGTCCAGCGTCTGACCCCAAGCTGGTCAGGGGGAAGGTCTCCCAGGTCGGCAGCTTCAGCACGTTGGATCTGGGGAGCCCCAAGAGGCCCTGGTACTGCCCTGGGTTTCCTTCTGGGCATGTGGGCTTCTGGCCCACTAAAGCCATCTCCCACTGCACTGGGTAGGTCCGGCTCCAGAGCCCCCAGTGCAATCTTAATGCCAGAACACTGCCTTTTGGAGATTAAATCACTTAATGCTTTGCTGTGTGTTCTAGCCTGAGGGTGCTGTTGACAGAAGGCAGAGTTTTTCTCCTCTGGTTGCTGCTTCTCTCTCTTTTTTCTTTTTGCATTGCATTTGTCTATATCAGCAGAGGTATCTGTGTTTGAAAAAGGATTACCTCCCTCAGAATGTTGCCACTTAAGATTTGCCCCTGCCTTGGAAACTGACATGAGAATAAACAACATATTAAGTCTTCACAGAACACTGGTACCAAGAAGTTTCCAAACCAGAGGACTTAACCTCCTTAACCCAGGCCTTTTCCCTTTGACTTCCTCCTGTTAGTCCGAACATGGGCAGAAGGCATCAGTGGGGAGAGGAGTGTAATTCTTCTAGTTGGCAAATTTCTTCCATATTCCATGGAAAAGATTGGGTGTCTCCTGTGGGGGGCAGTGTGGTGAGTTACTTGAAACAGAATGGGCAATCTAGTAGGCACTGAAATATTCAGAAGCATCTCATAGGGTCTTAGAAGATCCAAGACCTAGCCGGATGGGTCTTCTCTGTTATTAGAATTGTTTGGAAGGGTGGCAGACGCAGTTGAGGGAGTGGGATGCTGAGAGACAAGGCATTTATTAAAACGACCTCTAGAGACTTCTTTTTTTCCCCCACTGGGCTTGAATTTCTTGGGCTTGGAGAGTTGTCACTACCCCATATGAAAAATGGAAGAGATGAGTGAGAGGAAAGAAGAAGAGGGGGGAAAAAAACCAACCTGAGAGTGGTTTAAAATCAGAACAGAGTATTGGTGAGAGTCAATCTCCAGAGGTCCCCTCTTCATGCTGTATTGCTTTTTCTTGACCAATGAAAAGCTCCCTTTTTCAGATTTCCCCCCATTTCTCATCCATAGCAGAAAGGTCAGTGCTTCTAGAAATTGAGATGTGTCTCCAGGTAAAAGCCACACAAGGCAGTGGGAAGGGAAGTGTCCCCAGCCTCCATTTGACGCCGTGTTTCTCTCCCAGCCACAAGTTCACAGGTAAAAGTGAAAAGTCGCTCTGGACAGCTCATCCAAAGAAAGCTGTCTGCTTGCCATGGCAACCTTTTCCTGGGGTCTCTGGCTGTCAAGAACGGGGTGCAAAGTTCATAGAACTCAGCATTGTGCCCTCCTCTCTTCTTGTCCCTTTTTTCCTGAAGGGATCGAGACTGGTTTGCAGCACAATTTAAAGCGAAGATGCCAAATGAAAAGTTCCTCGTTTTAAGTTGGTGCTTATACAAAGCTGCTTTGTGGTTTTTTTCGGCCTGTCAGACTTGTCAGGCCTAGTAAGAAAAAGTATATTGTTTCCAGCACTTGGATTCCTTTCTCCCTGACATCTGCCACTCTGTAAAGATGATAAATTCCTGCCTCATTAGCCAAGGGTGTGGGATTACAGGCTGACAACACATTAATCACCAGCCTCTGTGGCAGGCTGACTAGCAATAGGCATTGTTAACAAAACTTTTCTAATATGTCACTCTTCTCTATGACAGCCTGTAATCAATCATTGTGATTGACGGCGCTGATAGATTACACTATTTATACTTTGTGTAATGAAAGATAGTGTTTCCACCTACTGTCATTTCTGGGCTAGTGGTAGAGGATCAGTAAATGGAAACAAACATAACAACAGGGCAAGCCCTCATTCACCCTAAAATATCCATAGAACTACCCCACCTTCCCAAGTCCTAGGCTTGGTTTCCACTTTTGGAAGTGAAAAAGGCCCCATACTGGAACTCTGGCAATCATTCTGGAATGAGGGGTAGTGGTGGGGGCACCTGGAAGGACAGAGGTAATTTGGATTTTCACAGAGAGAGCTCTTTGCAAAGGATACGATCCCAAGTATTGATAGGTCGAGTTTACATAGGTAGGAGATTCCCCAAGCAGTCCCTTTCCTTCCCCTCATCAGCTTACGTGTGTGCAGCTGAGCGTTGAGTGCCTCCTCCCCTGCCAGATGAGAGATGATTTAGATGTTGATAAAATATTTGTTCTTTCCTGGCTCTGAGGGCAAATATTATCTTTGTTTCCCATAATCGTAAGGCGCTGCAAAAGTCAACAGCACCCAGAGCAAGTACAAAACCAACACTCGGAGAGAAGCCCTTTCTGGAGGCCTTTGCCAGGGCTTGCTTGTCGCCCTTGAAGCTCAGAAAATTGCAAACAGGATACGAATGAATCAGCTGAGCTGAAATGTGTTCTGACTCTCACATCCTCGGTATTTTTGGAGGGTCCTTTCAGTCATTTTTATTTTGGTCTGGAAAACATTCGTAAAGGATACAAGCTGTTTTTGTCTTGCTGGAAGCTATTATTTCAATAGAGTGGCAAGTAAGGAGACTCCTGCGCTGGCATCCTGGGCTGGCATCCTAAGAAGGGAGCATCTTTCCTCATGTGTTGGAGTCATTTCCAGGCAATTGGGTCACAAGTGCCTGTTTTAATGAATCACTTTAAAAATGATTGTGGTATTTAATTTTCCTACTATTGATTAAACACAAGAAAATACTCCTTTATTACTTCTTTAAGGTGGTTAGGGAGATTGCTCATAGATATATAAATCTTCATTTGACTCTTCAGTACAAGCATAGATGTGCGATTCCCTGACTTTCCATTCAATGCATTTTTGATCTTTGCATCTCTGCATTGTATGTGGATTGGCGAGGCCAAGAGAAGAGAGTAGTAAGGAAGCAGAGTCGTCGTCCTCCTCCTGAATGCTGTGGTGTTGATAGGCATCGGACACTTTAGGTCGCCCTGCCAGTTGGCAAAGCAAAAGGAACCTGAGACCTACCCCTAGTGAAATTGCCTTAGAGGCAGATGAGATGGGAGGAGGTGCGGGGAGACAGGGAGCTAAACTTTAATCTCTCTGTGAAGTTTGAGTGAGCCCAGGATGATTAATGAGAGAGCAGACCATCTGATTAAGCCCCTCTGTGTCATAGGACATGATTAGTAGGTGACAGAGACGGTAACAGTATCCAGCCAAACCCTTGTTTCTTTCACGGCTCCGGCTGTTATATGATTAATGTCCCCAAGGGCTATCTTGGGGTCAGGCAGGGGAACCTGTCAGAACAGGTGGAAGTGACAAAATGGGCAGAAACTCCTAAGGGGGACTAGAGTGGTGAGGGAGAGAATGGAGGGGGCAGGGCAGCCAGATGGAGCCGGTGACCTTTCTCTGATCCAAGCAGGCACAGAGATCATCGTGGGAATGGAAACGAGGAAGAATCACAAAACTGCAGATGTTTCCCAGGTCCTCAATGCATCAAGTACTGCCAGCTCAGACTTGTGGGAAGCACAGTGTGACACGGCACGTTATCACTCGTGGTTTATGTTCTGAGATGGAATGGGATGGGGCCACTGCAGGCCCTGTGGGTATGAATGTGGGATGCTTGCACGTGTGCCTGTGTAAGCATGCGTGTTTGTGCAGGTACACTAGAACAAGTGCTCCACTCTGCTGGGGGATTAAGTATCAAACCGGTAGAGCTGATATTTCAATTTACTGCTTTCTGGGGCCAATACCTACACATTGTCTTGACTGTGCTACTTAGAAAAGATAATATGGAAAATTAACATGGATTTACAGAATTAAAGGTTTTTAATTCTGTAAATTTACAGAATTGAAAGGTTTTTAGATTTAAAGTGAACTGTAGAAATCTCTAATTCAGGTAATCCAGATTACAGGTGAGAAATCTGAGGTCCTGAGAAGGTAGTGACTTGCCCAGTGGAAGTCAAGGCTAGAACCTCAGGCTTCCCATTTCCAGTTTCATATACTAAACCCTTGATGAGTGTGTTGGTAGGAAGCCTCAGACCTTTTCATTAGATGTGAGTTTCTCAGCAAGACTTGAGTCTTTACTCTCCTTATCATATTCCCTCTTTCCCTTCCTAGAAGCACTTTGACCTCCTGGTCAAAGGTTCAAACCTCAGTTGAAATGGAGTCTCATTAAGTCCTTTTGGGCAAGCAGCCTTCCCAGATGTCAACTTTGAGAGGAGACTGTGCTCTCAAGACAGCCGTTTTGATTGACAGGAGTCCTGAGGGTAGCCATTTTTACATTAAAGGGAAACTGGTTTGTGTTGAGTTTCATCTGGCAAGCCTGGCTTCTCTCCTTCTACCTTTGATGCCCTGTGTGTCTGTTACATACATTCAAGAGTCATTCCAGGGCTGTAATGGGGTCTGGTAGAACTTTCATCTCAGCCATTTTCCAGGGCTCTCTTGGGTTACCAGGTTCCCTTTGTTATTCTCATCTACCCAATAACTCTTGCTCTTATGTTCACACAATAATAATAATAACTGGGTTAGAACTTGGGCTGGGCAGTGACCAGCCCCTTACATCTGCTTGATCTCTAATGCAGGAGTTTACAAATTGGAAATCTTTGCTAGGTAGGAAAAAGATCACCTTGCAGTATGATTTTATCCATACCAACAGTACTCGTGCTTCAGTGAGTTGCAACTGTGGACTTAATGGCAAAGCTGCACTCAGTGTTATGATCACAAAGGAGGGAGAATGAAAAATGGAGATTGTATTGGATTTTACTAAATTGTGTCAGTGAGGGAGTAGGTTGAATACGAGACCCAACCAGGGCATATTCATAACTCTGTCTCCTGACAGTGGTTGATTATGTAGGATTTTGATGTCGATAGCTCTTCTTGTTGTGGGACAAACTGGGAGATCTACCCCACATGAGGGTAAAGTACAAAGGATACTAAAATCTTCCCAGAGTTATTAGAGTCCCCATGATTCTGTAGCATAGGCTTTGGGGAATCAATTATGAATAAATAAATGTTCATTAGCTTCAGAGCTCTGGTATATGATTTTTGCCATGGGTTTCACCTCAGCATCATACAGCCTTACCAGGCCAAGCAGAGAATGACAGTGCTCCAAAAGCAGTCACTTAAAGACTGGCTCTGTGGCCTTTGAGTGAATCATATAAAAAACAACCAAGATGAGACTGAGTGCCTTCCATGGTCAAAGGGAATCATCTAGGACCAAACCTTTCTGTGAGCTGATAGAAAAATTTGAGCAAACTTTGGCAGACTGATCCAAGAAGATACTTAGCCTTTACCGTAGTATTCAGGTAATGTCAGGCATTCTGGCATAGTGTGCTGGTGGTGAAGTGGTGATATGTTTTAGTACAGAGTCCATTGGTTGCTTTGGAGGATCATGAAGTGCTTGTGCCTTTCTCCTATTGCTATATAGGCTGAGATGCCAAAAATTCAGGCTTTCATAACCTACAACAAAACCTCATCTTTTCCAAGATGTTGACCCATTCCCTCTGTGCACACTGCTTTATGTAGAGACTTCCTGGTAGAGCCATGCTGTTGTGGAGGTGACTCCCAGCTTTGCTTTTAGTAGGCCCTAAAGATATTTTGGGGTGTCACCATGACTCACTGGTAAAATTTGGGAATCATTTTACGAGAGAGGCCACAAGCAAATGGTGACTAATGATACAGTACTGAAGTTTGTGAATGATGTACATTCATGTAAATTAGACCAGATTCACTTTGGCTGCCTTCCTCTATAATTTCTTGAGCAGGGAGAGAGGAGTGGAGTTAATTAGCTTAGGGAAAATCGCATCTCACCTTAAGGGAGCCCTTGGGAGTGGGTTGGGCTCTATAAAATCCTCCAAGCACTTGGGCAGAGAAATGTTTGAGAACTTCTATATTAAGATGTAGTGTGCTAATGTTATTACCCAATCAGAGTGCGTGACAACTAGTTTAATGAAGAACAGCAAATATTCTGGGTAGCAGATATTCCTTTACTTAAAGGCGAAGATGAGCTATATTTAAAATTCAGGAAATGCAAACTTAGGTCCATTTGAGGCTAATACATATACAAGATTCTGCCCTTTCATAAAGGATGAAAACATAAGAAAAATGTAGAGTGCAAGAGACATTCATTTGTCATGGAGAAGACTATTCTGTGGCCCCATCAGCCTGGACTGCCAAGCCCAGGGTACCAAGCCCTCTTATTCTCTTTTGCATTAAAAACATCACAATCATATCTTTTCTATCCTGTTATTTATTTATTTTTGAGACTCTGAAAATGGATTTCTTTTGTGTGTGGTTGTTTAAAGAAACTAGCCCAGAAAAATAAGCCTGTGCAAATACACTTTCTTTCTTTTTTTTTTTTTTGTGCAGCGATTTTCTTTTTGTAGTTCGGAACTTGAGGCGAATGAAGGTCTCCCTGGTGCCCTGGTAGCTGCAGCCCCTCTTTTAGCATTTTTTCAAAGGGCACAGGCCAATCTGCCCATAATGAGCTTGGAAAGTGAGGATGAAGTTCCTGATAATATGACACAAATTTCTTTACTTTTGCTCCTTATTTTATCTTAATTAGTCCCTGTAGAAAGGATTGATTTTTGAGAGGCTTGTAGTGAACATCTGTTGGTATTCCTGGGGTCATTCTTAGCCTGTCCTGTGTTTGACATTTCTTGTAAAAGAGGAGGCATTTGTTCATATTGACATTAGCTGCCTCTGTATCTCTCGGTGGTACAGATGGTCTGTGAATAAAGACATCAAGCTAATAGGCAAGATGACAAGCTTCAATAGAGCTGGGGCTCCTCACACTTAAATGGCAGGGCAGCATAGATTGCTTCTGCTGCTGAGGCTGGGGTCTGCGGGTAGCAAAGCGTGTGGAATAAGTTAAAAATGAAGAGGGAACCTGGAAAATGACTCAAAATCTCTCCCTAAGACTGCAGGGGCTTTTTATTATTGTTTTCATTATTATTACTGGTCCATATAGTATGTCAGGCTTCCAAGATGTCCAGGGTCAGGGAAAGTGGAAACTGGATTTTCTGCGCATCCTGTGACCATACATTTCTGTCGAATGGGCATGCTAATCTCAGAAGGGAGCTATTGTTCTCACTTTCTCGGGAAGTATGTTCATGTTCCTCCTTCCATCAGGGGACAGTAACTCCTAAGTCTAGGGGCTGATTCCCCCACCCAATAAACCATGTTTTCTCAAGGGACTTACAGGAAAGCAACACTCTGGAACCTTGTAATTCTGTTCATTCCTGAGGTTCTGGGCTTTCTCCAAAATGCATGTCCCAGTTTGGTATAATAATTCATCATGGCTTTGGCATGATGAATCTCAATTTAGGTCCATTTATATTTTAATCATGAACCACCTATTAAGACAAAGAGGTTTTTCAGTTGATTCTTACCAGTGTGAAATGCCATATCTTATGTTACCTAGTTCAGATCTGAAGGGGAGCCTCCCAGTTGTGGTGTTGGGTGGATAAGCCCTCCATTTGTTAGGGTCTTTTTATCAGTTTCTGTTGTATCCTTGCAGCTTCTATCTTCCCAGATGCTGGAGTCCTCATATTTTCTATCTGTCCTCAATAGAGCAACCCCCTTTGACTCAATTACCTGAATAACTTTTCTTACCTTCTCCTGGACTCTCTTTGTATCTACTAAATATTCTTTATTTTCCATTTGTACATTGGTGACATGTCTACAGGTTTGTGTTGATTTTTGTTTTGTTTGTTTGTTTGTTTTTGTTTTTTTGTTTTTTTTTGTTTTTTTTTTTTGAGACAGAGTCTCACTCTATCGCCCAGGCTGGAGTGCAGTGGCGTGATCTCGGCTCACTGCAAGCTCCACCTCCTGGGTTCACGCCCTTCTCCTGCCTCAGCCTCCCGAGTAGCTGGGACTACAGGCACCCGCCACCACGCCTGGCTAATTTTTGTATTTTTAGTAGAGACAGGGTTTCACCGGATTGTTCTTTCTTTATCTTAGACATTAGTTGATACTGAGTTGTTTGTATGTGTTCTTGATGCCACCCACACAGAGGATCTCAATTTGCCAGCTCTAGGAAATGGGAAAGACCTACCTAATAGGTCTCTAGTATCTCCAAGAAGGAGGAGGAGCTATGGAATAGAAGGTGATAGGGAGAGAACAGGGGTGAGTAGAAAGAAAGAGGAAGGAGAGGAGAAAGGAGTCCTCTAATTAGCCTAGATAATGGTAAGATTAATGAGGTACTTTAGTTAACAAGGCAATTGTCTGGCAGAGGGCGTTGTTCAGTATTTCCAGCCCATTTCTATGAGCTTGAGGCACCATTATTAGGAGCTGAATCAGATATTTAAGAAGGAGGAAAAATTGGGCTTCCAAAAGGCTGAGGCCAGAAAACAGTCAATCCACAATTGCCTGTCAACTGTTTGATGCAGGTCAGATGGGGACATGGCCCTGCCTTGGTTTCTTCATTGGGACTGAGTCCTGGCTTCATATTTCAACTCTCTTGACACCTGAGAGCATTGTCATTAAATGAGAGGAAACTTCTCCCCTTAATGCCATTCTCCCATGCCAACTTGGTTTTTTGCTTCTTAGTCACTGTTTCTGTTTTCCCCTGTGTGGTGAATTCCCCCAGGATGGGGACCAGATATCCAGTATTAGATTCGGTCCTCCTCCATGTGGAGTCAACATCTTTTTGTCAGACTAGAGCTCCCTAAAGACAGGAATCAATGTATTTTATATTATTTTAGGAGCTTCTCAAAGAAACAATTATTCCTCTCCTCCTTTCTCCTCTAAATTCTATGGTTCCCATTGGGGATCAAGCATTACTTTATTCCACAAACATTTATAAAGACCTGGTATGTGCCAGGTACTGTTCTAGGCATTGGAGATACAGCAGTGAACAGAGACTGAGTTCCTGTCCAAGGAGCTTGCATTTTGGGGTGGAGGAGGTAAGAGAGACAGATAATAAGTAGATAAATAATTATGTGTCATGCAAGAGGTCATGCTGTGACATGTAGGATGATCAGAGATGGCATTTCAGAGAAGGTGACATCTCAGGCTATGTGATATACAATTATTTGGGCAGGTAGATGAGAGTTCCAGGCAGAGGGAACAACAAATGCATCTTCTGTCATCTCTGGTATCTCCAAGGGAGTGTGAGAGACCAGGAGCAGCATCCCAGGAGACCCAGGGACACCTGATCATCTTAAGTCTCAGAATCATATGCTCGAACATCTGCTGTGGCAGACTGTCTCCTGCTTGGGCTACATCCAGGCTCAGTCGGTGCCAGCAGCCCTTTTAAACCTGTCGGCACCTTCAGGTGTTTTCCTTCTCCTGCCTGTCTGTGAGGTCTTTTAAGACTTTGAAACTGGGCAATCTAGGTTCAAATATTGTCCCTGCCACATGATGGTCGTGTGACATTAGGGAAGTCACTTAACTTCTGTGTCTCTGTATATCCTTATCTGTAAAATGGAGATGACAGTTGTCTCTAGTTCTCTCTAGAGATTAAATGAGTTCATATATGAAAATGCTTATAATAAACCTGCATATAGTAAATGCTATACAAATGTTAGCCACTATCATTGTTGCTGTTGCTGTTAACTTGTTTTTAGCAAATAAAGCATCTTTCTTACAATGCAAAGCCAGCCTCTTTCCCAGTTCATCCTCCTACTTACCTACAAAATGAGGGATGGAGGTGAACATGAACATGAACTCTAAGGATTTTTTTGTTAGGCTTGCCTTTCTGGGTTGTATTCTAAGCCACATTCAGCTCACCCAAACTCTAAGGCTGCAAAGCTGATTCTGCATTGAATAGACCATTTTCCTGCTCCTGGTTCATGGAGATTAGCCTTTTCTCTTTGGTTGTAAATTCCTTCGGGGCAGGTATGAACGTTCCACCTCTGTTATGTTCTCTGGATCGTCTAGGATGATCCAAAGGATTCCCAGATCTGGGCATTTTACTCTGTGCTTATTAGGGGTTTCAGAAAAATGCTCTCTGCTCATGTTTGGCATGCAGTCCTTTCATCAGTGCACCTCTTCATTCTCCATGCTATCCTCTGGTGGAGGCAGCATAGTGTGCTGGCCAACACACCTCAGACTTGGGATCCACGTGGTTTGGGATTGAATTCTACTGGGTCAGTGACTTTGGGGATATTAACGATCCCTCCTTATTAAGAAGGTTCATGAGGCAAGGCACAGTGGCTCACACCTATAATCCTAGCACTTTGGGAGGCCAAGGCAGTCAGATTGAGCCCAGGAATTTGAGACCACCCTGGGCAATATGGCTAAACTTTATTTCTACAAAAAAAAAAAAAAAAAAAATTAGCCAGGTGTGGCAGCTCACATCTGTGGTCCCAGCTACTTGGGAGACTGAGATGGTAGGATCACCTGAGCCTAGGAGGTCAAGGCTGCAGTGAGCTGTGATTGTGCCACTGCACTCCAGCCTGGGCAACACAGTGAGACCCTGTCTCAGAAAACAAAAACAAAAACAAAACAAGTCAATATATGTAAAACACAGAAAAGTGCTGATGAGTGGTCTACAGATAGAAACTATTGATACTGTTATTGTTAATGTTCTTCCAGTGTGCTTTATACATAAAAGAGTTCTAAAATGTAGGTTAGGATAGTCCTTCTCTGAATATATATAATCTGTGAAGGAATTCTTTCACTCAAAGGTGGGTGTGGGGCAGCATTCTGCAGTGTCTCAGAAACTGGTGCTCATTAAGGCACAGGATCCTGGCTGAAGCCAGTGGCAAAGCTTGCTTAAAGACACTTTGTCATCTTTCCGTGTATCTTAAACTCTGTGCCATGTTAGGGGATGCGGCAAATATTTGCAGGATGAATTAATAACTGGTTGAAGGGTGGACGGGTGAGAGATGAGCCTCCCCGGTCTTATAATTAAAACCACCAAAGAGGCAACAGTGCTTTAGCTTGTTCCTTCCCCTCCCTCATCTTTTCCCTCCTACTCCACCTTTTCAACCTTTTGTTAATCTTTCTGTCTTCTACCTTGTCTCATTTCCGCATTGCTTTCCTTTCTCCTCTGCCACCTCTCCCATCGTCTCTAGGCCCAACCATGACTCTCTGTGTCTACTATTTGTCTCTTTTGCCATTGGTAGCAAGTACTCCAGTGTCCCTCAGATCCAGAGTATTCACAGTGCAGTGACCCAGATGAAAGGGGGTTGGGATTTTGCTTTCTTCCCTTGGTAACTATTTCTCAGGATGACCCAGAATTCATTTGCTCAAGTAACAAGACAACGAGGTCCCCCTCCTTCACTTTGACACCCTCTGTGTCAGTGTTTTGATAACAGCCCTTGCCAAGTGTATCATGGCTGAAATTGATGCTACCAGGACACAGGAAACTCACACCTTTTCTCAGGCTGCCTTTCTTTCCTCTACGCGTACTGCTGTTTAAATGTCACTGCTCTTGAACAAACAGTGGAGTAATGTGTCGGGGACAGCTAATGCTATATTTTGGTAAGTTCTTATCAAAATGCCTCTGGCAAGCTGTTTGGCTTTGATAAAAAGAATCCTGGTCTTGCTGGCAGAACTCAATAGTAATTGAACCAGGCCACACCCTTAGGACTCAGGCCCCTGTGGGTGTCCTGAATCCAGCCCCTTTGGCCACACAGTAAGTAGAGTTTGGGTCAATGCCCTTAGCATTAACAAGGCTCAGTAGTCTGAATTCTTTTCAGATATTGACTGCTTCCCACTTCTCTGAGAAGGACTCCCTTTTGGGGCCTCAGTTTCACCATTTGGACAGTGAACTTCCATGCTTTGCCAGCCCATTCCTTAAATAATCTCACCAACCATCTGCGGATAATTGCTTTGTGGGTAGCTTATGAACAGCAGCTGGGAGCTGCCCGGTCCCCATCATCTTTGTCTCAAAAGCAGGGTTTTGGGGCCATATTGTCAGTAGAGAAATGTGTTGTATAATCATTATTACTTATGACATTTCTACTTAGCTAAGAAGGTATTTCCAGGAAATACCTTTTAAATCAGTAACTTTAAGAAGCTGATGCTCAAAGGGGATTTAGAATCTGGATTATTTTTCTGATTCAAATTATCTTTTCTTTTGGCCTTCGAAGAAGCAAATAAGATATTTATTTCTCTTGTTCCCTCCTCTGCAAATGCTTAATTGATTTTATTCCTGTCAGCTAACTGCAATAGAAATAGCTGTTTCCCTTCTTCCTGTTAACACCTTTTCTGCAGGGGTGGAGGGCTAGGGGGAAGCTGAGACAGGTGAATGTCTTCTTGCGTTCGACTGTGTTGTGCATGGAGATTTGGAGAATTTTCATTCTTCCAAAATTATCCACAGCACTTTGAAATGAGGCGACCTCCTGTTCGGCAAAATGTTGATATGATAGTGTTTATGAGGACAGTTTGCTATGTTTAAAGAATGGATATTTGGAAGTCGCGTGTACTAATTGGATTTTGAATATTTTTGTTTCTCATTGTATCACACTTGAAATAATGAAAGGTCATTTAATAAAATAATATTGAACTATTAGTGCCTGAGTGGCTGCCCAGAGTAAAATTGCCTACCATCTGTCAAGGCAGGAAACCAGAGTACAGTGAAGGTTGGGGGAGAGGCTCCCAACAGGTGGGGTCTCTCACCTAGAGGAGGAGGGCGTGATGGCTGGAAGGGATAGTCTGGGTTCCTGGTGATTTTGTCCCACATCAGGACTGCATCCAGCTGGAGGGACAGAGCTTCAAGCAAGCCATCCCAAGATGACAGTGTTGACCTCCCCAGTTTCTGTGAAGAGGAGATCACTGTCTACTCACAGAGCTTAAACCCAGAACGTTTTGTTTGTTCTACTCCTGTAGACAATTCCTCCCCTTGCCAGTGGTGAAAGAGCCAATACAAAATCCTGACTATATGTTCTGACTTTTCTTAGGGGGCTTAAGGAAAGAGAGGGAGTAATAAAGCCTCTGCTTTGAGAAGCCACCTCCTTTTCCCCTTTGTTCTTGGATAGCTGTGGAATGCAATCGTGTGTATTTAGGACCTTTCGTGGGGCTTTGACATTCAAACCACACACATGCCCTTGCAGATTGAAGAGAGAGAGGATATCCTGACTAACACATTCCCGGACTGCCTCAGAGATGGAGCTTCATGAGAAAAGCCTACTCTAGGACTTGTGTGGCCTGGAGAGCATTGAGGTTGTTCATGATGGAGCTGGCTTTTCCAGTTGCCTGTGAACCTAGGATCTGCTTTCTTTCTGTCTCCCTCCCACATCGTAGATTGAATATTACTCTCATGTAATACCTTTGGCTTTTTTTTTTTTTTTTTTTTTTTACTCACAATTGCAGATAATCCATAGGCATTCTGCATACATCAATCTTAGGGTTCTGTTTGTTTTTTTCATGAAAACATGGCTTTGTTCAGTGTCCTGTGGTATAACCTGTGGCTGCAGGAATTACAGAACTACTGGTAGGATTCTTTTAGATAGCAAGGAGAATATCGCAAGGAGATATGGAGAAGAAAGAGTCCACTCCTGCTGGCGTCTTTCACCCCGGCCAATGGTTTCCCCTCTCTACACTGCCTTTCTCCTCTCTACATGTGGGCTTCTGTTTCTTTTTGTGTTTCTCCATTTCTGCCCCCACACTGTCCTTTTTCCATCTTGCAATACATTTTGTTCTTTTTGTTGCTCCACGTAAGGGGCCTCATGGATTGCTGACCAGCCTATTGCAGGGGTTGCGTTTAGCCCACGTTTTCCTCTAAGCCATTTAGCTGTGGGCAGAATTGCGGAGTTGCATGTTAAAAACCACAAGAGAGCTATGGTTATGACAGGCTCTCTGCATGGAATAAGAAAAGAACAATCTTGGGCAAAAGGCTCTCAGCATTCTTCCTGATACCACTGCCAACCAAAAACCACCCTAAGCAGATTGTGCTGAAGGTTGGCCACTTCTCAGTCCAGATACCTGGCTGAATGTTTCCCTGAAATTGAGCCTGGGGAGCAGATTTTGACTTTTCAGGCTACTTGCTCATAAAGCCAACCATGTGGATACAAAATTGCTCACATAGGAAATGCCAAGTGGATGCTCACCGTGCAGCCATTATGAGCGCTGACATTGTTGAGGGGACATTAGGATCCTGTATGCCTGCCTAGCCACTGTGGCTTGTGCAAGTAGAAATAAGGTCATTTTTTTATTCATAGCAGAATTGCCAGATGATCTTAATAAGTATGGTGTCTCATTCTTTAAAACTAAATACCATCTCAAAAAATGTATATATGTGTGCAAATATTTATACACATGCATTCATGCACACACACATTCATAGTGGAAGCACTCTTAACCAACTTAACCAACTTGCATTTCACGAAGTTGGTGTATTCACCTACACCTGCCATCCTCCTGTGAAACATACTGGCTGCAGCACATCACCCTACATATGTATGGCAGGGCACTTCTGTTCCCACCAGGTGAACTGTGTTTTTACCAAGTCAGTTGAGCTTGTTCCCAAACCTGCTTATGTTAGTTTATTTATATTGTAATAATGTGGTTTAATTAAATGTTATAAAACCAATGAATGAAACAGTGCAGATATATATATATATATATATTTTTCATGATAAATATATATATATATTTTTTTTTTTTTCATGAAAACTAAGGTGAATGTTTTGGAAAGACTCAATGAGGTTTAGTTTTTTGAATATACTCAACCAAGTGTAGACAAGGCAGTTATACAAGCTTGGGAGGAAAAAAAAAATCATAAAATTCTAGGAGTCTGCACTCAGATTGCCTTAAAAGACTTTTAAAGTTCTATTTCCTCTTTAAAGAAAACGAAACAGGAAATTTTAGAGCTATATAGTAAGAATGGTTTGTACAAAGTAGTCCATGTTAAGCTTTAGTCAACAGATCCATATGCAAAAGAAAAGGCCTAAGCCAATATGGAAAGAGCAGCAAATTAATTTGATTCACATGATTTAAATTAAAACGTTTACATATGAATGTAGCATTTTAACCAACTTAAAAAAACCCAACAAACTAGCCACCTACTGGTTCAGATCAGTGTATAAGTGCTTCTGCTCACTAATACTTGCCCATAAAATCAAAGTCTGGTAGTTGTGTTTAGAGGTGAAAGGAGAGAATTAGCAAAGGAATTCGTTCTCCAATAACTTGTCTGGATTCCGTTTTTCTTTTGCGGTGGAATTCAGGTTCTAGATGGTAACAGGAAAAGCAGGCATTTCCAGGCATCGGGAAAAGCAGGTTCTAGATGGCAACAGAAAAAACAGAAGGTGTGTGTGTGGAGGAAAATGAGGGTTTTCAGATCCTGGGACAGCTCCCAAGTCTGCCGCAGTGTTCCTGCTGGATGCAAGTCACAGGGGCAGCACAGATGGGAACCCTGAGTTGGTGTGGATGTGAACAATGAAGAGCAGGAGGCTGAAGTTCTATCAATCCTTTTCAGGTCAAGAGTGGGAGGTGGCTCAAGAATGTGGCCCCTGACGTCAGCCTGTGCAACTCTTGTCAACAAAGAGAGCTCCTACTTGCAGAAATTAAAAGCAGACTTTGACTGGGAATGTGTGGGAAGTGGTAGCTCAGTGAGTGAGGCCGGATGCTACATCAGCTCAAAGTAAATCCATGCACTTGGCTTGATGGAGATGATGGATGCTTATGATCCTCAGTGTGAAAAATCCTTGCAGTGAGATCCATCCTTGAACTCCTCCCATCTGTGAAGATGCCCAAAGACTCTAGAGAGGCCTTGGACCAGTCCCTGGGAGTAGCATGCCCTAGAGTACAAGGTCAAGGGCCTTTGTGATTGACACGATTCCCCACTGTCTAGCCCAGAGCTCATCAGGAAGGCAATCATTACAGACGCGAAAGTGTTGAGCAGGATGTATTCCATCTGATGCAAATTCATGTGCTAGAGGACCTCCTGGCTGTGTTCCAAGGAGCATCTACCTTATTCTAACATCTGTGAGGGATACTCAGTGGAGTCGAATTGGAGACTTATCTATCCTAAGTAAAATAAACCCTCTGTTGCACATATGAAAGTGATAAATAATTTAAATACAATTTTAAAATATTGGTGCTTCTCAGCATCTCCCACTCCTCATGGTTCTCTCTTTGACACCTCCAGAGTCCCTTAGGAAGGGTGACTTGATTCTCAAGCATCATTCCAGTGTGCTTCCTAACCAATACCAGCAGTGCCAGGGCCATCCAGTTGACAAGTGAACCCTGGGCTGCTGGCATGCCCATTACTGTCACTCATCTGTGGGCTGACTCCCCCTTCACTTTGCTCAAGCTCCCAGCTTGGCCATTGGTGTTCCTCCATCCTGCAGTCCTACCCCTTAGCCTGCCAGGGCCCTTGCCTTTTCAGGCCCACCTTCAGCCAGGCCTCACTCTCCTACTTCTGGCCAGGCTATTGCCCAAATTGCCATCTCCAGTGGGCAGAAGATTATTTGTAGCTCCCACTGCAGATTGGTTCGGAGACTGAACACTGGTCTCCTGAAATAGATCTTTAGTTTGGAGAGAGCTCATGGCAAGGCTTCTTGGGCATAGGGTACTCAGCTCTGTCCCCCTCTCCCTAGAGGATGTGCACATGGCTAATGCTGCAGGAGTGGGTGGGGGAAGGTTCTAAGAAATACCCAGAACCACTGTTCTCTCCTACCCTCAGGTCCTTTTGCTAAACCAGGCTTGTTTGTGGATCTTCCTTCCCTAGGAAGCCTCTTCTCAGTGTGGGGTTCCACAGTTCTGCTCTTTACCACTGGGGTTCTGTTTCTCACCTTTCCCCAACACCCACACTTGTATATACATACACACACACCCCTTCCACTGCCATGCCTTCCAGTGGTCTAGGAAGTGTTCTAGTGGGAAATAGTCTAAAGTAGAAGTTCATAGTAAGGGGTCTTCAACCAGACTACCTGGGTTCAATTCCTAGCTCTTCTACTCTCTGACTTTGCTACCCTGGGTAAATTACTTAACCTCTCTGATTTCAGTTTCTTCATATGTAAAATGCGGTAATAATCATGTTTACTTTATAAAGGCTATTATACAGAATAAATGAGGTTTTCTTTTGTATTTTGAGGAGTACCTGGCATGTAGTAAGCCCTTGATAAATATTAACTACTAATATTATATCTGAACACCAGTCACTGTGGCTGCTCAAATTCTTTTTTTTAGGACACTTCTTGACTACTGTAAATCAGTAGATGCAAAAGATACTGGGTTCAGAATGAGTTCCCAGCTTCATACCCAATATCCACTTAGACTCATCCAGAATATTTTCTTACACCTTTAGCCATAAATATTCAAAACTTGCTACATGTTGCTAGCCCATCAAGTTATTAGTAAGGAACCCCATTTGGGCAGGCTACTAGTGTGGAACCTCACCTCTGTTACTCTCAATTACTCTGTGTGTTTAAAATGTCTTAAAATTCTTTGTATCTTTAAATTTTAATTAGGGATTGATAACAGGTTCTGATAACTTGTAAATGGAGACTGATCATTTGTTAGCCTGTGTTTTGATACGTAGACTTTTAAAAAAAAGAAAAACTTCTTCGGTCAGAAGCTGCTGTTCTGTGAAACTAAACCAGACTGTGTTTTGCCTTGTGTGAGAAGGGAAAGCGTATTGTTTGTAGGTGAACAGTTTGCATGACTGTTGTGATAATCTATCCTGTCTCCCTGCCTTTTGTGTCTACCCAGCTTAGCCTATCTTTTTTTTTCTTTATGAGACAAAGTTTCACTCTTGTTACCCAGGCTGGAGTGCAAAGGTATGATCTTGGCTCACTGCAACCTCTGCCTCCTGGGTTCAAGCTATTCTTCTGCCTCAGCCTTCCAAGTAGCTGGGATTACAGGTGCTCGTCACCACACCCAGCTAATGTTTTGTACTTTTTTAGTAGAGACGGGGTTTCACCATGTTGGCCAGGCTGGTCTTGAACTCCTGACCTCAGGTGATCCACCCGCTTCGGCCTTCCAAAGTGCTGGGATTACAGGTGTGAGCCACCATGCCTGGCCCCCCGCCTAGCCTATCTTATACAATGCAAGTGGAGTAATCTTCCAAGGGCATGATTTTGATTACGTCTTTTTTCATGCTGAAAAGCAGTGAGGGCCACCCCGTTACCTACCAAAAATGCCCATTTATGGTCCAGCGCAACCTGTTGCAGCTTATTGCGTCAGGGAGCTGCTCTTTCCACTGCCCCCTTCACCATCTTGGTGCTTCCGCTGAATTGGCCGACTCCTGCTTGTCACACATGCTCTTTACTTTCTTCTTTCTCTGCCCTTTCAGTTCCCATCCACCCACTTTCCTATTGTATCCTTGTCTGGAACAGCATACCACACTCCTATTCATTGTTCAGGACTCAGTATAAAGCCACTTCTCCCAGCAGTCTTTCCCTAATTCCTCTCAGCCAAACAGAATCACCCCTGAGGTGCCATAGCCCTTCATCCCTCATCACGTGGGCATCATATACCATTTCTAGTGTGAGGTATTAGGATATTTTCGATGGACATTTTTATGTTTAAATCTTGTATATACCTGCAATTATTAGTTTAGGAAATAGTCTTAGAAATATTTAAGATCTTTGATGCATATTGCAAAATTGCCTTTTAGGCAATATTATTCCATTTATTCTCTACTGTCTGTGTACTGGGGCCCGTTTTTCCATACTCTATATAACCCTAGGTATTATTTTCTTGCTACCTTTTGCTATTTTGAGTTTGTTTTTTTTTTTAAAAGAAAAACCCTTTTATTTTAATTCATGTTGCATTGCTCTAATTTCTAGTGAGAGTGAACATTTCAAAAATGTGCTTATTAGCCATGCACATTCTCTCTGAATTGTCCGTTGACAGGGCACTTGACACTTTATATCATAGTAGTTTTGTGAACTTGTCAGCTACCGAGGATCTGTACAACAAACAGCTATACTGTCAGCCCAGCTCCTGTGCTTAGAACATGATAGGTATGTACTAAGCATTTGTTGAAAGGTTAAGTGAATAAATATATATGGCTGATGATGGTTAATGTTCCTTAAGCATTTAAAAAGATCTAGACTCTAATTTACCTCCAGTCCAATTCAAGATGCAAATCTTGAATGCTCCATTGACAGGGCACTTGACACTTTATATCATAGTAGTTTTGTGAACTTGTCAGCTACCGAGGATCTGTACAACAAACAGCTATACTGTCAGCCCAGCTCCTGTGCTTAGAACATGATAGGTATGTACTAAGCATTTGTTGAAAGGTTAAGTGAATAAATATATATGGCTGATGATGGTTAATGTTCCTTAAGCATTTAAAAAGATCTAGACTCTAATTTACCTCCAGTCCAATTCAAGATGCAAATCTTGAATGCTCCATTCAGTGTGATCATGGCAGTGCCTTTCTCTTCATAAGTCTTCCACTTGTGAGGTTGGTTGAGAGGAGCCTGAGGTTAGATTTGCAAACATAAACACCTATGGGGTAGGGAGGTCTTTTGGTCCTCTCTATGATCCTGGAACATCACGTGCTCTTTACTTATACTTCTGGGCTTCACCAAAATAGAGATGTGATTTTGGAGCCCAAGAAGCAGGAAGGCAGGGTGAGAGCAGACCTGTGCTTTGAGAGACATCTGCTTTTCCGATGAGATGGTGTAATGACAACTTCAGGGACTGATGCCTGGCTATTAGGATTGAGTCTCTTAGATGTCAGCTCATTTCCTTGTAGAAAATGAAATCTAATAGAAGCTGGTTTATCTGGTATTCTATCAAGCAGAACATTTTTTATTACATCATATTCATATGAATGACCCTAAGGCACTGCAAGATGACATTAAGGGTCACGTTGGAGTTAAAGGTCTTATAAATTATATTATCATTCTTTTGAAAATTGGTGATTGTGGCAGATGTGGTCATTTTCCATTCACCAGAATGCCTGAGTTACCAAAAGCAAAGATTTCTGCAGACTGGGAAAGTTTTGTGGGAGCGTGTGTGTTTACATGTGTAGGTGAGCGCATGGGTATGAGTGTTGGAGGCCAGTGATGGAACAAGCTGGAGTCCACTAGACAGTGAAACTTACAGAGTCTTGACCATTCATCATTCTGATTCTCAGATTTCACCGGCTGACAAGCAGCTTTTTTTTTTTTTTTTTTTTTTTGAGACAGAGTCTCGCTCTGTCGCCCAGGCTGGAGTGCAGTGGGGCGATCTCCGCTCACTGCAAGCTCCGCCTCCCGGGTTCACGCCATTCTCCTGCCTCAGCCTCCCGAGTAGCTGGGACTACAGGCGCCCGCTACCTCGCCCGGCTAGTTTTTTTTGTGTATTTTTTGCAGTGACGGGGTTTCACCGTGTTAACCAGGATGGTCTCAATCTCTCCTGCTCTCGTGATCCACCCGCCTCGGCCTCCCAAAGTGCAGGGATTACAAGCGTGAGCCTCGGAGCCCGGCCGACAAGCACCTTCTAAGGGTGACTTCACTTGGGAATTGTTTGGTTGAAGCAAGGGAAATAAGGAAACCAAAACCTCTTCAACGCTATGCCAAGTGTTACTTAATCTCATTTCATAAAGGAAATATGAGGCTGGATTATTTTTTGTGTGTGTGTGTGTAAATTTTCTTAAGAAAGCAATAAGTGTTTTTTTCCTTGTGTGCAGGTAGCACCTGCCATCCTGACCTGTTGACAGATAATTGCTTGACAGCCTGGCCTTTGATGTTAAGTGTCACTTAGGCAGAAAGAAAGTTTCCCTGCACCTCCCTACCAGTCCTGGGTGGTCTTGTCTGCTTTCCTTCCCCAGAACCTTGCCCAGGAAACCCATGGATTCAGGCCCCCGGGTGCGGGTAGGGTCAGTAAACGCCAGACCACTCCCCAACGTTTGGAGAGCAAGGAGGGGCCTGCAAACTCAGCTTAAAACAAACAAGTGCTAAATTAAAAAGAATGTTAAATACAGATCAGCTGCCTGGCTCCTGACAGCAGATTTAATTCTTCCCTCCTCTCACCTGATGGAGCTTCGCCTGCAGGGTTTGCATCAATTACCCGTCGACATGTGGAAAATGATTGATGAGCTGCCTGCGGCACTGAAGTACACTTTGTCAACCGCTCATCATTTATACATCTTATCTCTGCCAGAACAAAAGATAGGACAATCCCGCACTGAAGTTGGGGATGGGAAGGGGGGAGATGAGGATGAGGGTGAGGGAGGCAAGTCAGGCAAAGCTGTTGGGTGCCCACAGGGACCAGCTTGGGTGGTGAGGCGCCTGCTGTTGCCTTGGAACTGTCTGGTCAGTCAGCTCTGCCACAGGCCCTGGCTTTGCCAAAACTCTTTGGCTGTCCTCGCCTCCCCCACTCCCAACAAAGTCCAGGAACAGAGAACTGCATGCTGTTTTAATTACAGCATCATCTCAGAGAGCTTTAGAGGCACTACAGCCATTCTACAGCTGACCCTTTGCTTTAATCAACCACTCCTAAGGCAGGGTTTGTAACCATTCCTGACAAAGATGAATCACACCCATGGATCCAGCTTCTGAGAGAACCTGGGCAGTCTGGAGGAGCTGCCCAGGCAGCAGCGGCTGTTGGGACCAGCTTTTGGGAAATTGGGGCATCCGATGATGGTGGGACTTCGCAGCGAAATTCATGGTTTTATTTCAAGCCATGTTCCCAAGGTTGGAGTGAGACCCAAATGTTTTCGTTCAGATTGAGATGAAAGGTTGGTGGTGATGCTGACTCCTTGTTTGTTCCCCAGCTGTGGCCTTAGCACTGAGACCCCTCCTAATATGGGAACAAAAAATACCACCTTGCAAAGGTCTTTCAGTCCACAGCTATCTTCTCTTTCCTGGTGACACTATTATAGCCGCAAACCCAGGTGATGACCTAACAATCATTTCTAGGCAATAACTGCTGAAAATAGCTATTTTATTATGAGCTGATCTCTATTAATTCACTCTCTATTAAAGGCATCCCATTTATTGATTTTTTTTCTTTGAAAGAAAGGGTACTGACAAATATAAAGTCAGGTGACCTAGTTATATAATTTGAGTGATTGACCCAACAGATTCCTTAGTAATTGGTCAGGGGGTGGAGAGGAATTAAGGTAGAAAACTTCAACCTTATCATATAATAGGATTTCCCTCCAATAAAATTCGATACATTACTTACAAATTGCTAAATGAATTCTAAAAGCAAGTCATACAACTATGAGGCAAAATCATGCTAGAAAAGAAGTGACTCCACATAAGAGAATTATGAAATGGAAAAAGAAAATAGCAGAACACCAAAGGGCCCAACACCCAGGAGAACATTTCAGCAGCCTTTGAAAATTTAAAAACAGTGTTTTGAACTCTTCTACCAGTTTAGTTGGTATTGTTAGAGGAAAGGTTTTACCTATGCTCAAGAATTTGTAGATGAGACAGTGACAGGTAAATAATCATCATGACATCAAGTGGTTTTATAAAAATTTCATGGAGCGTGAATTACCCTATACAGAGGGACCCTCTTGGACCAGAAGAGAAGGGCCGCCACTGAAGATCTCATAATGCCCACAAATGTGCTAGCATTGGCAGATCATCCATAGTGCATCTCTGTTCTGAGTGAAAGAAAGCCCTTAATGAAATGCCAAGGGACAGCACCAAACAGAGGCATGTGGTCCCTGTAAGGTGGATTTGATTTGAGATTTAAGTGGTAGTCTTAATGCACCACGATGAATGGAGTTTTACATTTTTTGTGCTTTTGATAACCCTTCAAGGCTTCTGTCTTGGGAAGTGGTCACCTATTTGGCATTCATCTTGAAAGGTTTAAAAGCTATTTGTATTATTTCCCTAAAACTGCTCTAACAAAGCCCAAACAACTAGGTGGTTTAAACAGCAGAAATTTATTGTCTTACATTTCTGGAGGCCAGAAGTCTAAAATCAATGTATCTGCAAGGGCTGGTTCCTTCTGAGGGCTGTGAGAGAGAATCTATTCCATTCCTGTCTCCTAGCTCCTGACAGCCTCAGGTACTACTTGACTTGTAGATGGCATTTTTACTCTGTCTTCACCTTGTCTTCCCTCTATGGATGTCTGTCCTTGTGTTCAAATTTTTCCTTTTTTTTTGAGGACATCAGTCATATTGGATTTGGGCCCATCCTAATGACCTTATCTTAATTTGATCATCTGCAAAGACCCTGTTTCCAAATAAGGTTACATTCACAGTTACCCGGGGTTAGGACTTCAACATCTTTTTGGGAGAACACAATTCAACCTGTAACTGTATTACCCAAGAACTTTAATTCAAGAGATTCTACCTTCAGTGCTTTATCTTGTAGTTTAAGGCATAGATTGTTATCTTGAAGCAGGAGTTGTGTCATGTCTGATCTAAGAGTGGGCACGTAGTAACTACTTGATAAATATTTGTTAAATGAATGAATGGATGAGACTTTAATCTTGAACTTTCTTGGAAAAGGCATTTTTTATATGATATTTGTACCAGGAAAATTTACTACTTTTCAATTTACGAAGTCAATGAACTCCAGAGGTACACAAAAGTTTTAGCAAAAAAAGTTTTCTTTAAAAAATAATATGAAGCTCAGAATGTGGGCATTTATAGGGAATTTTCTTTTTGTGAATGGCACTTTAGAGAGAAGAATTCCCTTGATTATTCCGTTTTTGCAGAAGTCAGTGCCTTATGCTGGATTTATTGTTTTGCCAATACATTGTCACTTGGGAGAAAAAATTCCCCATGGAAACTTTGTATTAGAAGTTTGTTAAAACTGGCTCAATATTGTTTATATTATCTGGTTCACATGCTGATATATAAGGGAGATTCAATATCATGAGTAAACTATTACCTAATATGTGCAAATGATTAAGTCTTGAGTTAGTAAGGAGGAAGCTTTTGTGTCTTCCAGAAACATATTTACATACAAGTGAACTTTTAAACATATTTGAAATAAAACAGCAGCAAAAATGACTATATTTGATAAAAACTTGTCCAAAAAATGTAGATATAGCAAGTTTAGAGATTAAGATGTTTATTTGTATAAAATAGATGAATACTTTTTTGTTCTTAAACTTTCTATATCTATATTTTGCATAAGTTTTAAAAACCCAATATAGTCAATATTTGTTTACTGAAACTATGTGATGGACCATATAATATATCAGGCTGAGGAGGACCAAGTGTATTAATAGCCCAAGGCAGCACTTCTATGTGGGTAATGTTAAGGATACCTATATGTCAGGCTCCAACCAGAGACAGCATTTGTGACCTGTCACTCAAAGGAGGTTTGTGGTACTTGGAGAGGATCCAGGAGGTAACACCAAAAAACTGCGCTTAGCAATGCCTGCCTACCCCTCCCGTACAGCTCATGTTATTTTGCTGCCTTAGACCACCTTACACCAAACCATTCTTACCTCCTTGCTTTTGTTTATGCTGTTGCCTCCTTTTGGAAGGGCCACCCTCCACCACTGTGCTGTGTTGATACTACTGACCCTTCCTTTAGTTCCTGTTCAATTCCCAAGCCTTCTGTCAAGCATTCTTGGACATTCCCATCCCATGCTGGCTATTCCTTAAGCTAAAACCCTTAGAGTTAATATGATACACTTGGCTACCTCATTATTTTGTATCAGCCATTCCTGTCTCTAGCTATAATCAGCTCAGCCAAGGAAGATATACTTATATGGACAATGTCTTTGTGCCTTGGCTGTAAACAGTGTTGAATAATTAATCTCACTTGATGAGGTCTTACTTAATGATAGCCTCCAATTATTCACCAAGTTGAGGGGCAACAATGCTTGTCCATTGTCCATGCAGGTTAGACTGCAGGAAAGGGCCTTGGGGAGGAACTTATGGTAGATGGAATTTGTTGATGGAATGTGATTTACTTGATCACATTTTCCACTAGCATTGGTTCATACTTCCCTAAAGAGGATTAAAACTAAGAAAGGCCCTCCTGGGAGTCAGGAGAAGTGATGAGATGTGCTGTAGCTAGGCCCTTCCTTTGTGAAATGGAGTTTATGCCATAGACACATGTCACATTGCTCAACAAATGACCGAAGTCTATCATAAACAACACTAAAAACAATGAAATGCATTTATTTTAAAACTACTATTTTGAAAAAACAAATATAATCCCTGTGGCAAAAAAAAAAAAAAAAACCCTAAACTTTGACTTGGGGTGACAATGTGTCAGAATCATGACAAAGCTGAGTGTCCCTTTTAGACTTGATCACAGAGGGATCCGTGGGGTTGGCTGGGGGAACTGTGATTCTAAAATTAGGAACAGAAGGAAGAACTGAGGAGTGGTGAGAACTAAATTAGGAGAATGTTTTGGGAGGATTATAATTTCAGGGAGGATAGCTCACGGGAGTTGTGTATTGCCCTTTTGCAACTGTAGACATTTTTTATCTTATAATTCCCTGTTTAAACCCAGACAACTTTAATTTGGGATTAAGAAATGATGGCTGAAACACAGAGCCATGTTCTAATGATGAAGGGCTGCAATTTACAGGCCAATTAGAATGGCATTTGTTTTCATTCTGCGGCAACTTTTCCCCCCCAGAGTACTCCTCAATAATAGCAAAACAGATTCCTGGGTCCAAGAGTGGTTTTCTGGAGCTGACAGCTGCCATGTGCCTTTGGCTGACAGGTGGGGGACAGGTTCTGGGCAGCTTCCAGAGAGCCACTCCTTGAATTTTGCCCATTTTGTAGAGCCACTCTCTCTGCAAAACAATGCCATTTAACTTCAAGCTCTGACACCTTGCCTATTTCTATTTCACTATAAATAAACCTACTCCCCCCATTTGCTTGCCTTCCCCAGGTCGGGCATTCCTCAATTATAGTCTTAAACCTGACCAAGCAAGAACAAATGGTGACCTTAAGTTATATCTTAAAGTCCTGCCTCATATTGGGACGCAGAGTGAGTTTTTTTGGCATTCTTTTTGACAGGCTGCTTGTAGATAGAACAGTTTTCCATAAGGAATTGAAATCATACATCAAATGTATTGTTTTATATGTAAGCCACTGGAGACCAATGAAAGCAGTTGGTAGAGCCCAAATACCATTACAAATAGATTTATTGTAGTGTGTTTTCTCCCACCTTTTTCTAGAAGTTATTACTTTAATCTTAAGAATTTATGTACGTATGCTTGTGGCTTTTATATGGTTTATGCATTCACTTTGGAGACTTTTAGCTATTTAGTGGCAAGGTGTTTAAAACAAGTGTTATCAAGGAAATAATTTTGGCTTTACATCATTTTTTTTTATATTTGCCTCTGAATGCTACATATAGAATAGCCAATCGGCAATATAAAAGAGTTACTGTGGATGTCATGGAAACTTATCTTTCCAGTGCCCTTTAGTTTGGTGTGTTCATCTGCACCTCCAAAAAACAAGTGGAGATAAAATTGCTGTATTCCTTTGCTGCCAAATTAGAAAAAGCTCTGTGCCTTCCTTCCTGAACTGTTTCAAAGACAGAGAACATTAGACTTCACAGCAATTAAACTCACTCTAGTGTACATTTACTAAAAGGACTGGAAATTTTTTTTTTTCAGCCAGCCCCACAATAACAGAGCTGTTAGAAAATTTAAAAAGAAAAATACTGAATGATGCTCTTAGCAGATGAATTAAGTGATCTTGCAAGACCCTTCTCATTTATTATATTCATAGTATATTCATACTTCAAGTACATCATATTTAGTTAAAATTTTTTTGCATATTATCCTACAATTTAACCTATTTAATAATTTTTTTTCACAAACCCCTGTTTAATTTACCACCTTCCTGTTCAAACGTGCAGACCCACATGCTTACTCACTCTGGTTTCAAATATTATGCATAAACTGATGTTTTGATTTGGTAGCCATAATTTCTAAGTCTGTTGATAGAAACTTGTCAGTCATTTCCAAGGCAATATGTTGCCATCTAACTGTTTTTATATGTGTGAAACTCTGGTGGTCTAGTTCTTATAAAAACACTGCGTATCCCCCTTGATCTTTCGTGTACTTTCAAAACTTGATACTGATGGGGAACTTGACTCTTCAGTTTCTTTCGAACTTGTTTTAGAATTATGACAGTGTTTTTCTAGTACAGAAAAGTAGACACAGCTAGGGGACCCAAAGAGACCTGACTGTGTGTCAAACTAAGAGTGCACGTGTTATTCTTCTGACAGTTATTGAGATGAAAAAGCAGGTTAGCAGTTTTCTTAGACCATATCAGGCCCTGAAGAAGAGACAGTGGCTTTTAAATCTCTCTGTGGGGCATGTTTAGGAGGGACAGTGCCTCTCTGGGGATGGAGGTGCCTTCCAGTTCAAATACTGTTTGGAAAGTGGGGTGACTGAAATCAATTTTCTGACCCCGTTTGTGTCATCTTCCAGAACACAAAGGACTGTTTTCATTGACTTTTAAATTTGAGTTTAAGCTCTGTTTCAGTCTGAGCCAATCTCCACCCTTTGGAAACCAGAATATGCCACCCCAAAATATGCCTCTCTAGCATAAGGATTATTTTGAGCTGATTATTTGGAGGACTACAGCCATAGGAGAAGCTCTGACAAAAGAATAAGAGTTACCCTGTTATAAGGGAAATTTACATCTATCAAGGAAATTTCCATTCATAAAGGTGTCTTCTCTCTGTACCAAGAAAAGAAAGATGACTGCATCACCAGAGATTTCTTTCATTGGAGAAGGTGCCAACTGAAATCTGCAGAACAAAATCTGAAATCTGAAATCTTTTTTGTGGACCGTACTTCACCTGGATACCTCCCAAGTACATGTCTCCCTCCACTCCCACCCAATATCCTTCTTTCTCTGTTTCATTTGAAGATGGTATTTAAACCTGAACTCAAGCCACCTCTTTGAGATTCGCTCACTTCTTTTCTGGGTATCTCCCTTGTATAAATGAGTTATCGTTGAAGCTCAGAAAACAGCATCCCAAAGGATGGCACTTTGGCAGCCGGGGAACTTTGAATGAAGCAAATGAAAAGATCTTAGAAGCAGGTTCAGAACCAAAGACTTTCTCACCTTCTGTTTCTCTCCCCAAGTACAGGGTGGAACTCTCTCTCTCTCTCTCTGTCTCTCTCTGTCTCTCTCTCTCTCTCTCTCTCTCTGAAGTGCTCTCATTTGAAGCTTCTCGAGAAGAATGGACACAATTGCCTTCGATCTCCTCCCTGAAATTTCATTAGCCAGAAAAGATTAAACTCACATTGCAGGAAGGAAGACTAAGGAATCCTACCACACCTAGACAGACTTTGTCACAAGCTGTTTTCTGTTCTTTGGTCCCATTCCATTTCCAAAAAGAATTATTTAGAAACTATTGCCTATTTACAAACTATTCTTTGGGCCCAGCTGACTCTCCTAAAAATCATACCCTTTTCAAAATTGCCTACATTCCCCCATCTCCCTTTCCCCTATGAAGAGGGCAGTATTTAAGCTTGAACGATCTGGTCCTTCTTTGAGTCTCATATTTTGTATGGCTCCCATGCACACCAGCACATTAATAAATGTGTATGCCTTTTCTGCTAATCTATTGTCAGTTTCTTTCAGCAGGCTCAAACTTTCAGAAGAGGAGGGGAAAATTCTCTTTGCTGCTACATCACACATGTTAATAAGCTTCTGTTTGTTTTCTCTGTTAATCTGTCTTTTGTTATGGGGGTCCATTCCAACTAAGAACATGAAGGGTGGAGATAAAATGATCTTTCCTCTCCTATAACCCTTTTTGGCAGCAATGGATTACTAAAAGATTATTTTCAAAGCACAGTTTTAATTAATACTTTGAAATACACCTGGTAATACATAGTAGTGGCTGGTGCAGTGCCCTTCAGTTGAGAACCTCTTTTAATGTCTAGTTAAAGATCATGTGTAATTAACATACTGATTGTTATAGAACAAATGAATTTAGATATGTATGTCAAGTTTGTACACCTAAGTAGGTTAAGTACTCCCACCTGATGTGTCTCATACTATTAATTTGCTGAGTAAACACTATTTTTATAGTTGAAAGATCAGTTCCATTCCAGCCTGATTATTCCAGCCATTCCAAATTAGTTTTGTTCAAATTAATGAGACCTTATTAAATTTGAAAGGTGACCTAGATTGGAGATTATAGTCTTGTCACAAATCTCTCTGAAATTGGACCTATATCCAGCTTTCAAGCCCCTTGGTTCATCAGCCCCAAAGCATAATTCTTTCTAAGGTTTGCAAACCACAGAGTTTTACCTGCACCTTTGGTTTTTGCTTTTTACTGTCAACTTGACTTCAACATAACTGTCCTCCTAGTTCTTTTCTGTCTTGTTTTAATTGTTTTGTGCGGAGCTTTAGTTCCTTTGTCTATTCTAACTTCTACTGGATCTCCTGTTTGAATCATGGATGCACTTACATGTTGCCCCCTTACCTAGATTCTACTCTTGACTCATAATACTGCCCCAGTTGGGCTAGTTTTGGGAGAAGCCCTTATCTCAACTTTTCACCTTGTCTCTGTCCATAGCTTGTCCATGGTCCTAGGCTGCAAGAAATTTTCTACTTCAAGGTCAGTACTGGAAGACATCTTTTTCTGTTTTAAGATTTGGCTATCCCCAATGTAGGTGATTTTTTTTTTCTTTCAATGGATTTCAGGTGCATGGAATTGAATTAATCATAATTCTTGGTTTATGACACACTATCAGTTGGTTTATGCATAGTATTTATAATTATGTGTGTGTTTATATAGTCTTAAAAATGCAATGAATGGACCAACCCAAGAATTAGAATATAGATAATATCTTATGTTTTTCTATGTGGTCCTCTTCAGTGTAATCATTATCTTGAATTTTGTGTGTAATATGACATTTCATTTTTAAAATATTTCACTGCAAATACATTTATGTACCTAAATAATATATTGCTTAGCTTGGGGTTATTTAAAACTTTAGAAAAAGAAAGCTTGTCACGCTTGTTTTTTTTTTTTCTGGGATTTACTTTTTTCACTCAACATTGTGTTTCTTTTTTTTTTTTTTTTTTTTATTTTAAAATAGAACAACTTTTATTTTATTCTGTTGGGATTAGGATGCCACTAATCTTCAAGATCTTTTTTTTTTAAATTTATTTATTATTATTATACTTTAAGTTGTAGGGTACATGTGCATAACGTGCAGGTTTGTTACATATGTATACTTGTGCCATGTTGGTGTGCTGCACCCATCAACTCGTCATTTACATCAGGTATAACTCCCAATGCAATCCCTCCCCCCTCCCCCCTCCCCATGATAGGCCCCGGTGTGTGATGTTCCCCTTCCTGAGTCCAAGTGATCTCATTGTTCAGTTCCCACCTATGAGTGAGAACATGCGGTGTTTGGTTTTCTGTTCTTGTGATAGTTTGCTAAGAATGATGGTTTCCAGCTGCATCCATGTCCCTACAAAGGACACAAACTCATCCTTTTTGATGGCTGCATAGTATTCCATGGTGTATATGTGCCACATTTTCTTAATCCAGTCTGTCACTGATGGACATTTGGGTTGATTCCAAGTCTTTGCTATTGTGAATAGTGCTGCAATAAACATACATGTGCATGTGTCTTTATAGCAGCATAATTTATAGTCCTTTGGGTATATACCCAGTAATGGGATGGCTGGGTCATATGGTACATCTAGTTCTAGATCCTTGAGGAATCGCCATACTGTTTTCCATAATGGTTGAACTAGTTTACAATCCCACCAACAGTGTAAAAGTGTTCCTATTTCTCCACATCCTCTCCAGCACCTGTTGTTTCCTGACTTTTTAATGATCGCCATTCTAACTGGTGTGAGATGGTATCTCATTGTGGTTTTGATTTGCATTTCTCTGATGGCCAGTGATGATGAGCATTTTTTTATGTGTCTGTTGGCTGTATGAATGTCTTCTTTTGAGAAATGTCTGTTCATATCCTTTGCCCACTTTTTGATGGGGTTGTTTGTTTTTTTCTTGTAAATTTGATTGAGTTCTTTGTAGATTCTGGATATTAGCCCTTTGTCAGACGAGTAGATTGCAAAAATTTTCTCCCATTCTGTAGGTTGCCTGTTCACTCTGATGGTAGTTTCTTTTGCTGTGCAGAAGCTTTTTAGTTTAATGAGATCCCATTTGTCAATTTTGGCTTTTGCTGCCGTTGCTTTTGGTGTTTTAGACATGAAGTCTTTGCCCATGCCTATGTCCTGAATGGTACTACCTAGGTTTTCCTCTAGGATTTTTATGGTATTAGGTCTAACATTTAAGTCTCTAATCCATCTTGAATTAATTTTCGTATAAGGAGTAAGGAAAGGATCCAGTTTCAGCTTTCTACTCTAGCCAATTTTCCCAGCACCATTTATTAAATAGGGAATCCTTTCCCCATTTCTTGTTTCTCTCAGGTTTGTCAAAGATCAGATGGCTGTAGATGTGTGGTATTATTTCTGAGGACTCTGTTCTGTTCCATTGGTCTATATGTCTGTTTTGGTACCAGTACCATGCTGTTTTGGTTACTGTAGCCTTGTAGTAGAGTTTGAAGTCAGGTAGCGTGATGCCTCCAGCTTTGTTCTTTTGACTTAGGATTGTCTTGGAGATGCGGGCTCTTTTTTGGTTCCATATGAACTTTAAAGCAGTTTTTTCCAATTCTGTGAAGAAACTCATTGGTAGCTTGATGGGGATGGCATTGAATCTATAAATTACCTTGGGCAGTATGGCCATTTTCACGATATTGATTCTTCCTATCCATGAGCATGGTATGTTCTTCCATTTGTTTGTGTCCTCTTTTATTTCACTGAGCAGTGGTTTGTAGTTCTCCTTGAAGAGGTCCTTTACATCCCTTGTAAGTTGGATTCCTAGGTATTTTATTCTCTTTGAAGCAGTTATGAATGGAAGTTCATTCCTGATTTGGCTCTCTGTTTGTCTGTTACTGGTGTATAAGAATGCTTGTGATTTTTGCACATTAATTTTGTATCCTGAGACTTTGCTGAAGTTGCTTATCAGCTTAAGGAGATTTTGGGCTGAGACAATGGGGTTTTCTAAATATACAATCATGTCATCTGCAAACAGGGACAATTTGACTTCTTCTTTTCCTAACTGAATACCCTTGATTTCTTTCTCTTGCCTAATTGCCCTAGCCAGAACTTCCAACACTATGTTGAATAGGAGTGGTGAGAGAGGGCAGCCCTGTCTTGTGCCAGTTTTCAAAGGGAATTTTTCCAGTTTTTGCCCATTCAGTATGATATTGGCTGTGGGTTTGTCATAAATAGCTCTTATTATTTTGAGGTACGTTCCATCAATACCGAATTTATTGAGCGTTTTTAGCATGAAGGGCTGTTGAATTTTGTCAAAAGCCTTTTCTGCATCTATTGAGATAATCATGTGGTTCTTGTCTTTGGTTCTGTTTATATGCTGGATTATGTTTATTGATTTGCGAATGTTGAACCAGCCTTGCATCCCAGGGATGAAGCCCACTTGATCATGGTGGATAAGCTTTTTGATGTGTTGCTGAATCCGGTTTGCCAGTATTTTATTGAGGATTTTTGCATCGATGTTCATCAGGGATATTGGTCTAAAATTCTCTTTTTTTGTTGCGTCTCTGCCAGGCTTTGGTATCAGGATGATGTTGGCCTCATAAAATGAGTTAGGGAGGATTCCCTCTTTTTCTATTGATTGGAATAGTTTCAGAAGGAATGGTACCAACTCCTCCTTGTACCTCTGGTAGAATTCAGCTGTAAATCCATCTGGTCCTGGACTTTTTTTCGTTGGTAGGCTATTAATTATTGCCTCAATTTCAGAGCCTGCTATTGGTCTATTCAGGGATTCAACTTCTTCCTGGTTTAGTCTTGGAAGAGTGTAAGTGTCCAGGAAATTATCCATTTCTTCTAGATTTTCCAGTTTATTTGCGTAGAGGTGTTTATAGTATTCTCTGATGGTAGTTTGTATTTCTGTGGGGTCGGTGGTGATATCCCCTTTATCATTTTTAATTGTGTCGATTTGATTCTTCTCTCTTTTCTTCTTTATTAGTCTTGCTAGTGGTCTGTCAATTTTGTTGATCTTTTCAAAAAACCAACTCCTGGATTCATTGATTTTTTGGAGGGTTTTTTGTGTCTCTATCTCCTTCAGTTCTGCTCTGATCTTAGTTATTTCTTGCCTTCTGCTAGCTTTCGAATGTATTTGCTCTTGCTTCTCTAGTTCTTTTAATTGCGATGTTAGAGTGTCAATTTTAGATCTTTCCTGCTTTCTCTTGTGGGCATTTAGTGCTATAAATTTCCCTCTACACACTGCTTTAAATGTGTCCCAGAGATTCTGGTATGTTGTATCTTTGTTCTCATTGGTTTCAAAGAACATCTTTATTTCTGCCTTCATTTCGTTATGTACCCAGTAGTCATTCAGGAGCAGGTTGTTCAGTTTCCATGTAGTTGAGCGGTTTTGATTGAGTTTCTTAGTCCTGAGTTCTAGTTTGATTGCACTGTGGTCTGAGAGACAGTTTGTTATAATTTCTGTTCTTGTACATTTGCTGAGGAGTGCTTTACTTCCAATTACGTGGTCAATTTTGGAGTAAGTACGATGTGGTGCTGAGAAGAATGTATATTCTGTTGATTTGGGGTGGAGAGTTCTATAGATGTCTATTAGGTCTGCTTGCTGCAGAGATGAGTTCAATTCCTGGATATCCTTGTTAACTTTCTGTCTCGTTGATCTGTCTAATGTTGACAGTGGAGTGTTGAAGTCTCCCATTATTATTGTATGGGAGTCTAAGTCTCTTTGTAAGTCTCTAAGGACTTGCTTTATGAATCTGGGTGCTCCTGTATTGGGTGCATATATATTTAGGATAGTTAGCTCTTCCTGTTGAATTGATCCCTTTACCATTATGTAATGGCCTTCTTTGTCTCTTTTGATCTTTGATGGTTTAAAGTCTGTTTTATCAGAGACTAGTATTGCAACCCCCGCTTTTTTTTGTTCTCCATTTGCTTGGTAAATCTTCCTCCATCCCTTTATTTTGAGCCTATGTATGTCTCTGCATGTGAGATGGGTCTCCTGAATACAGCAGACTGATGGGTCTTGACTCTTTATCCAGTTTGCCAGTCTGTGTCTTTTAATTGGAGCATTTAGTCCATTTACATTTAAGGTTAAGATTGTTATGTGTGAACTTGATCCTGCCATTATGATATTAACTGGTTATTTTGCTCGTTAGTTGATGCAGTTTCTTCCTAGCCTCGATGGTCTTTACATTTTGGCATGTTTTTGCAATGGCTGGTACCGGTTGTTCCTTTCCATGTTTAGTGCTTCCTTCAGGGTCTCTTGTAAGGCAGGCCTAGTGGTGACAAAATCTCTAAGCATTTGCTTATCTGTAAAGGATTTTATTTCTCCTTCACTTATGAAACTTAGTTTGGCTGGATATGAAATTCTGGGTTTAAAATTCTTTTCTTTAAGAATGTTGAATATTGGCCCCCACTCTCTTCTGGCTTGTAGAGTTTCTGCCGAGAGATCTGCTGTTAGTCTGATGGGCTTCCCTTTGTGGGTAACCCGACCTTTCTCTCTGGCTGCCCTTAAGATTTTTTCCTTCATTTCAACTTTGGTGAATCTGGCAATTATGTGTCTTGGAGTTGCTCTTCTCGAGGAGTATCTTTGTGGCGTTCTCTGTATTTCCTGGATTTGAATGTTGGCCTGCCCTACTAGGTTGGGGAAGTTCTCCTGGATGATATCCTGAAGAGTGTTTTCCAACTTGGTTCCATTTTCCCCCTCACTTTCAGGCACCCCAATCAGACGTAGATTTGGTCTTTTTACATAATCCCATACTTCTTGCAGGCTTTGTTCATTTCTTTTTCTTCTTTTTTCTTTTGGTTTCTCTTCTCGCTTCATTTCATTCATTTGATCCTCAATCGCTGATACTCTTTCTTCCAGTTGATCGAGTCGGTTACTGAAGCTTGTGCATTTGTCACGTATTTCTCGTGTCATGGTTTTCATCTCTTTCATTTCGTTTAGGACCTTCTCTGCATTAATTACTCTAGCCATCAATTCTTCCACTTTTTTTTCAAGATTTTTAGTTTCATTGCGCTGGGTACGTAATTCCTCCTTCAGCTCTGAGAAATTTGATGGACTGAAGCCTTCTTCTCTCATCTCGTCAAAGTCATTCTCCGTCCAGCTTTGATCCGTTGCTGGCGATGAGCTGCGCTCCTTTGCCGGGGGAGATGCGCTCTTATTTTTTGAATTTCCAGCTTTTCTGCCCTGCTTTTTCCCCATCGTTGTGGTTTTATCTGCCTCTGGTCTTTGATGATGGTGATGTACTGATGGGGTTTTGGTGTAGGTGTCCTTCCTGTTTGATAGTTTTCCTTCTAACAGTCAGGACCCTCAGCTGTAGGTCTGTTGGAGATTGCTTGAGGTCCACTCCAGACCCTGTTTGCCTGGGTATCAGCAGCAGAGGCTGCAGAAGATAGAATATTTCTGAACAGCGAGTGTACCTGTCTGATTCTTGCTTTGGAAGCTTCCTCTCAGGGGTGTACTCCACCCTGTGAGGTGTGGGGTGTCAGACTGCCCCTAGTGGGGGATGTCTCCCAGTTAGGCTACTCAGGGGTCAGGGACCCACTTGAGCAGAGAGTCTGTCCCTTCTCAGATCTCAACCTCCGTGTTGGGAGATCCGCTGCTCTCTTCAAAGCTGTCAGACAGAGTCGTTTGCGTCTGCAGAGGTGTCGGCTGAGTTTGTTATTGTTTACTGTGCCCTGTCCCCAGAGGTGGAGTCTACAGAGACAGGCAGGTTTCCTTGAGCTGCTGTGAGCTCCACCCAGTTCGAGCTTCCCAGCAGCTTTGTTTACCTACTTAAGCCTCAGCAATGGCGGGCGCCCCTCCCCCAGCCTCGCTACTGCCTTGCCAGTAGATCACAGACTGCTGTGCTAGCAATGAGGGAGGCTCCGTGGGAGTGGGACCCTCCCGGCCAGGTGTGGGATATGATCTCCTGCTGTGCCTGTTTGCTTAAAGCGCAGTATTGTGGTGGGAGTTACCCGATTTTCCAGGTGTTGTGTGTCTCAGTTCCCCTGGCTAGGAAAAGGGATTCCCTTCCCCCTTGCGCTTCCCAGGTGAGGCAATGTCTCACCCTGCTTCAGCTCTCGCTGGTCGGGCTGCAGCAGCTGACCAGCACTGATCGTCCGGCACTCCCCAGTGAGATGAACCCAGTACCTCAGTTGAAAATGCAGAAATCACCGGTCTTCTGTGTCGCTCGCGCTGGGAGTTGGAGACTGGAGCTGTTCCTATTCGGCCATCTTGCTCCGCCCCCCAACATTGTGTTTCTAAACTTCATCTATGTTGATGCTATAGCAGCTGTTTCTGCATTTTCAATGCTGTATAATATTCCATCATATTGAAGTGCAACAGTTTATTCTCCAGAAGATGGTCATTATGTTATTTTCTTTACTGTTGCTTATTTTGAACAGGCCTACAAGCATCTCCTGGTGCACGTGACCTAGAGTTTCTCTTGGAATAGAGTTGCTGGGTCTTTAGTTATGCATACTTTCAACTTTACTAGAAAATACCAACCTGTTTTCCAATGAGTTGTTCTAGTTTAACATTCCCACTGGCAAAATAGTAGAGATTCTGTGTATATACATTTTCTCTAGCACTTCTTATTGTCCAATTTATTATCTTTTGATAACAATTAAGTGGATGTAAAGTGGTATCCTCTAGAATTTTGGTTTAAATGTTTTGCTTTCCTTGGGTGACTTTTCCAGAACTGGAATTCTGTATTTCCTTTGCACTAACAAAGCACTAGATTACTGTAAAGCTATAAAACACAAATTAAATAATAGGATCATCTGTAATGCAGCAGTCAAGGAGTGATTAGGATGTGCTCTGAGGACGGAAGAGAAGTCTTTATTACGGTGCAATAGGAAAAGCCTTGGCCTTCAATCAGGGGAGGCAGTGCCTGGTCCTAGCTCTGTAAGTGATTTGCTGAGTGACTCACATGAAAACCTCATTTTTCAGTGTTTCCATTCCTCATCTGTTATTTAAGGGTGTTGATCACAGAGTATGCTCTGGTCTAAGCTTTTGTCATTTAGTAAATCATAATCATCACCTTCTTTTGAGTGTTTGTCTTTAAAGCATTTGGCATCCATTTTCTCAGGTGATATTTCCAATACCTAAGTAATGTAGGCAGAGAAAAGATGAAACAAAAGCCTACAAATTTTGGCAGGGGTCTCCGTGGTGTGACTGTGGGGAAACCAGGAAGTTCATCAAGCCCATAAATATCTCCCTTCTGGCCTCCCTTAGAGCCTAAAACTCCACAATTACTGTTTCACCGCTATGGTTCTTGAAGTCCTTTGGGTCTGTGGGAGTCTTCCATTAAAATGCAAATGTCCCTGGAGGGGGTGGAGAGAGCCTTTAAGCTCATTATCACCTAAATCTTCCACAGGGATTAATTTATCAGATCCTTCCCCATCAGACACCTGGAAACAGAGCCTGTGGGAATGGGCACCTGGTTGATGTGGGGAAGCCCTGGGAGGGAGAAGAAAGGTTATAAAGAGAGATGTGGGGATGTGCCCAGAAAGCCAACCAGGGCTCCTTAGGGTTTGGCCAGTTGCTGCTTCCCACAGGCTCATCTGTAGCCAGAAACTCAAAATCCAACTGTCCAAACACTGGGCTACCGCTGTCTCTTTGGGCGAAAGTTTCCTCTTAGAACTAACTAAAGTTTGCTAACCAGCGGTAAACCCTTCTGTGTCTGCAAATGGCTGCCGAAAGCCCCTCCGCGCTACACACTTCTGTGGCAGATGCCTCTGAGCAGCCTTCTTTATGAGTCGGTGCTGAGGCCTAGCCCAGGTTCTAATGTGGCCACTCTGAGGCGTGGACAGGCCCTGTCAAAGGCTGGGCATGCATGTGGGTGCCTCATCTGCTTTGTTTAACATCCAGACAACTCTTTTAAAATGTGGCTCCAGCCCTACCTCACAAAGGGGGCCTGAAGGGTGTTGTGGAACGTGCTTGGACCTGCTCTGTTTTCCTCGGGTCACCCACACAAAAATGTGACTTCCCCTCCCCTGCCAGGAAACTCCCTCAGCAATGCATGGTTTTGCCTCTGCTGACCCTGGCCCCTTAACATGTCAGAATGTTAATAAAACACTACGGCTGTCATAACGCAAGGTTAAATGAAGTCTTCACAACCTGTCCATTAAGCAGATGTTTGTGTGTGTGGCTTTCTGCAGCTTCTCTCTGGATACAGCCTGTCTCAGTTTGTGGGCAGTCGATCAAGCCTTGGGCCTTTGTCTTTGTTCACTGTTGTGTTTAAATCCCCCCCATTCATTAATCATTCCTTTGCCTATTTATACCGGTGGCAAGGATAGCGAACACACTTAACGTCTGCTTTTGTTTTGGTGGCACCCTTTGTGAGGACCAAGGCAGAGCTAATTATTAACTGCGAAAAGACATTAAAACTTTTAGATAAGTGCCAAATGCTGCATCCACTGAGACACAGTTTTGTTTAAACCTTCGAGAGCTTGCGGCCAGGCAACTGGGGTGGCTTTATTTAGCTTTGAGTCCAGGGGAGTGATGCCAGTGCTCAGATAATTAATAGAGGCTCTCCATTAAGACCCAGCTGGGCAGCAGAATCCAAGCGCCCTGTGTGCACCTCTGAACACCCAGCTGGGGCCTCTAGACCTGACCAGGCACAGGCTGGGGTGGCAGCTTCAGACATAGGGCTTAAGGGGGCTCCTCCAACCTTTATGTTTACATTTCCTGTGCTGTGAAGATCTTTGTTGTCAGCTCTTGATGACTTTTACACTCTCCAGTAGGATCCTGATTTTCCTTTGCTATTGGACATTTTGTGGAGCCAACTACTTAGGTTCAGCTATTTCAGCTTATTAAACAGTTATGCGGCTTGTTACTGTTCTAGTCAGAGAGGTCTCCCCGACCATGTTTTCTAAAGCAGTTGCCTAAGCCCACAGTCATCCCTCAGTTACTTCTATTCCATTACCCAGTCTTTTTTCCCTCCAAGGCGTCTGTCACTATTTGAAATAATTTTATTTGTTTGTATTTCTTGTCTGTTTGATACTAGAATGTAAACCTCTTGTATCCTTTGCACTTAGCTCTTGATCGTTACCCGGCATGTATCAGGGGCCAAACAGATATTTATTATATGTGTAGGGGAGGAAAAAAATATATTTCCCTCTACCCATTTTAGGCTCATTGGCCGGGGCCCTGTAAATTAGATTGCCAAAAGATAGGTTAATAAAAAAACAGAGGTTGCCTAACATATGCATCATGGGTGCACTTAGCGATGAGTACCACCAAGGAGCGGTTAGAACATGGGCTTATATAGCATCTTTTTAAAAAAGGATGTTAAGGAGTTCAAGACCAGCCTGGCCAACAGGGTGAAACCCTGTCTGTACCAAAAATATAAAAAAAATTTAGCCAGGCATGGTGGTGGTGCCTATAATCTCAGCTACTCGGGAGGCTGAGGCAGGAAAATGCCTGAACCTGTCCAGAAGGCAGAGGTTGCAGTGAGCTGAGATCACCCCACTGCATTCCAGCCTGGGTGAAACTTTAAGTCTCTAGGGTAACCAATTATGGGAATGTAAATAGTACTGTATAGGGGAACAGATGGAAGAGAAGGGCTAGTTAGTAAAATTTGTGCTGTAGATTCCATTGGGGCCATCTCTAGGCTGATGAAGCTCTAGAGTTGTCTTCAGTGATTGACTTCCATCCTTCCTGGTGTGGGAGGGTTGTCGGGGGACACTTTTTAAAATTTGTGTCCTGGTTTTGGGCAAATGGGGTGGTGCGGGTGGGCAGAGTGCCTTTCTTGTAACTGCTTCTTCTCAATTGTCTTCAGCTCAGAAAAATCCGTGTGCCAAAGTGGCATATTTTGGGTTGGCATATTCTGCTACTCTTCATGTGAATGGGTAAATAAATAAATGAGTGAATCTGTGAAAAGACTTTTTTTCCAGGAAGGTAATTATTCAGGTCTTCCTTAATCAGAGCTGCAGACTTCAGTGCAACCCACTGTCTAATCAGCCATGTCTTGCTCCATGAGCATCTCCCTGGGACTAGTGCTCTGTGTGCTGCCTCTGTCATTGTTCCAGAGGATCTATGAGTCCGTACTTCCTTTTGGATATAGTCAAAGGTTGAATTTTCCCATCCATAAATATGGTATGTACCCATAGTATTTTTCTAAACTGTACAGTTTCATGATTTTAGTATATTCATGAAGTTGTGCAAACATCACCACTATCTAATTTTAGAATATTTTTATCATCCCCCCAAAAGAAACCTTATACTCATTGGCAGACACTTCTTATTTCTCCCTCCTTCCAGCTCTTGATAACCGCTAATCCACTTTCTATCTTTATGAATTTGCCTATTCTGGATATGTAATATAAACAGTCATGTAATAAGTGGTCTTTGGGCTGGTTGAGGTGGCTCACGCCTGTAATCCCAGCACTTTGGGAGGCTAAGGCAGGCAGATCACCTAAGGTCAGGAGTTTGAGATCAGCCCGGCCAACATGGTGAAACCCCGTCTCTACTAAAAATACAAAAAAAAAAAAAATAACCGGGTATGGTGGCGAGCACCCGTAATCCCAGCTACTTGGGAGGCTGAGGCAGGAGAATCACTTGAGCCCGGGAGGTGGAGGTTGCAGTGAGCTGAGATTGTGCCACTGCACTCCAGCCTGGGTGACAGAGTGAGACTCCATCTCAAAAAATTATATATATGTAAATATAAATATATAAATATATATATATATGTTTATGTGCATGCGTGTGTGTGGGTGTGTGGGTGTGGTCTTTCGTGACTGTCTTTACTTAACACAGTACTTTCAAGGTTCATCCATGTCATAGTATATATCAGTACCTCATTCTTTTTATGGCTAAGGAATATTTCATTGTATGGATATGCCATGCCATATTTTGTTTCTCCATTCATCAGTTGATGAACACTTGGATTGTTTTCATTTTGTGTCTACTATGAATAATGCTGCTATGACAAAATCTTGGATTTTGTTCTTTAATGTTTTATTATGAACTTATCACAAAGTTTTTTTGATATTGTAATTTTTATTTTTGAAATGCATTTTTTTCTGCTGATATATGAAAAACCAATTTTTTGTTTTCGTGCTATCCGCAACATCCTAACTTAATTTTTGTTTATTTACTAGTTTGCATTTCTTAAGTAGACAGTCATATTATCTACAAGCAAAAGGTTTGTTTCTTCCTTTCCAATCCTTATAGTTTTTATTGCTTTTTCTTATTACACTATATAGGACCTCCAGTGTAATGTAGGATAAAGTAGTAATGGAATTATATCCCAAAAGTTGTCTTAAAAATAAAGAATGCCCACATTACTACTTTATCCACATAATAAAATTTCTTAGAACTACGTAATAAAATTTCTTAGAACATAAAATTCTTCGTTTTTAAATATCCAGTTCATTGGTTTTTAGCATATTCACAAGGTTGTGCAACTGTCACCACTATTCAGTCAAAAACATTTCTATCATTCCAAAAAGACACCCCTTAACCACTTATACTCACTCCCAATCTGCCCCTTCCTTCAGCCCCGATAACCTTAATCTACTTTCTGTCTCTATAGATTTGCCTATTCTGTGCATTTTATATAAATGTAATCATACAACATGTAGCCTTTTATGTCTGGCTTCTTTCATTTGGCATAGTATTTTCAAGGATGATTCTTATTGTATCATAAATAAGAATTTCCTTTCCTTTTTATGGGTAAATAATATTCCATTGTATAGATATACCATATTTTATCTATCCATTAATCAGTTGATGGACATTTTGGTTATTTCTGCCTTTTGGCTATGATGAATAATGCTGCTATTAATATTTTGTGTATAAGTTTTTGTGTGAATATGTTTTTCATTATCTTGGTTATATACTTAGGAGTGGAATTTCTGGGTCATATGGTAAGTCTATGTTTAATTTTTTGGGGAACCACCCAGCTGTTTTCCATAGGTAGTGCCATTTTACACTAGCAATAATGAAAGTTTCAATTTCTCTACATCTTCTACATCTTTGCCACTATTTGTTATTTTTTCTTATAGTGATCTTATAGATGTGAAACAGTATCTCTTTCGGCTTTGATTTGCACTATTGTAAGGACTAATGATGTTGAGCATCTTTTCATGTGCTATTTGACCATTTATATATCTTCTTTAAAAAACTGTCTATTCACATTTTTTGGCTTTTTTCTTTTTTGAGATGGAGTCTCAGTCTGTTGCCCAGGCTGGAGTGCAGTGGCGCGATCTTGGCTCACTGCAACCTCCACCTCCTGGGTTCAAGCAATTCTCCTGCCTCAGCCTCCCAAGTAGCTGGGATTACAGGTGCTCACCACCATGCCCAGCTAATTTTTGTGTTTTTATTAGAGATGGGGTTTCACCATGTTGGTCATGCTAGTCTCGAACTCCCGTCCTTGTGATCTGCCCAACTCGGCCTCCCAAAGTGCTGGGATTAACAGGCATGAGCCATCACACCCATCCTGGCCTTTTTTGGTCATTTTAAAATTATTTGTCTTTTTATTGTTAAGTTACGAGAGTTCTTTATATATTCTGGATACTAAACCTCTATCAGATAAATGGTTTCTAAATATTTTTATCCATTCTATAGGTTGTATTTTTAGTTTCTTGGTAGTATTTCTGATAAGCAAAATTTTTAATTTTGATGAAATTCAACTTATTTATTGTTTTCTTTGATGGCTTGTACTTTTGGTATTATATCTAAGAAACTATTGGCTAATCCAAGGTCATGAAGATACACACCTGTGTGCTTCTCTAAGAATTTTGGATCTTTGGCTTATTAATTTAGGTCTCTTATCAATTTTGGATTTTGTATATGGTGTGAGGTAGGGAGGGTCCAAATTTATTCTTTTGCATGTGGATATCCAGTTGTCCCAGTTTTATATGTTGAAGAGACTGGAGGGTGGGCATTCTTGTCAGGTTCTTGATTTTAAAAGGAATGTATGCTATTAGATTTTTTTAATGTAATATTTATCAGATAAAATTAGTTTCTATATAATTATGATCACCTAAGAGTTTAAATCATGTACTAAGCTCTTCACTGGAATGTGAGAACCAGTGCCATTCCCTTCATTAGGGGTACAGTCCTGGGATGTAATCTTGGCAATAGAGATTTAGTGCTTCCTATACCCAGAACAGTCACCAAACAAGATAAAGAGAAGGTATCTGTTGCTAGTCCTGTTCAGTAGAGTCACTATTCCTGAGACTTGGCTAGCTCATAGATCTTAACTTTTGTACCTGCTTCAAATGTGGGCAGTGGCTATATGGATTGTTGTGTTGAGAAGTCGTAGGTTGCTCTGATGTCACAGTGATTGATTAATGGTATCTGAAACCTGCATGAAAAGAGATAGGCAATATAGATATGACACATTTGCCATTCTTCTATTGGTCCCTCTTTCTCTGTCAGATCTGTCGTACCTGACCCTTTTTACATTAAATTGCTCTGTGGATAGAACCCCTTTTCTTTCTTGATCACCAGATTTGGTCATTTTTCTCTTGTTCAGCTTAATGCTTAGTTCTGACTCCTTCTGATGGATACGTCCTGTTTAATACTTATGTATCAGGGAATAAAGTCACAAGCTTTGCTAAGGTAGACACATGTGTTTGACAGTCCTGGTCCCAGGTATTCTGTTTTGTTGTCAGACTATGTGTCAGAAGAGCATGTCCCCAGAGGGAGTGAGAAAATGAGATAAAAAAATACAAGATTCAGAATGACAATTAGAGCATGTAGACCAAACAATATCATAGCCAACCTCTATGTCTTTTAGAAAAATATAATATAAAAAATGACTTACAGTGAAGGAGGTAGTCCTCTTTTATGAGACATGTAGGGAGTAAGGTTGAATGATCAACTAATGTCCCAAAGTCTCACATGCCATATGGAATCAGTATCATGTTGATGGTTTGGAGAATTTCCTAGGAATGCAGTCTGTGGTACCAACATTGCCCTTTCCAAAGGCTTAGGGGTCTGCCTTTATGATCAAGGCTTTTATCTGTATTACAGTTCCTGGCACTTGAAAGCTTCTGATACATTGGATTATTTGGGATAGACATTCAGCATCAAATAGGATAGAACTTCATACCTCTCATGGCACAGTCCGGACATTAGCAAGGTGGGACTTGTGCAGTGACTCCATTGTGGCAGGGAGCCAGCTCATTCTAGCTTATTCGTGTACCATATTTATAGTCTTTGTGGCAAAGAAGATTCATCTCCCCATTGTTGTATCACATTAAGCAAAAATGCAAAAAGAAGGAGAAAGCATGCTCGTTCTCTTTAAGGAAACTGCCTGGATGTTGTATAAGTCATTTCTGCTCTCATTCCCTTTTGCCAGAACTTAAGTTATATGATCACACTTCTTTGCATGTTCCCATCAAAAAAAACCTAGCCATGTTTTTCCTAGAGAAAGAAGAATGAGACAATAGATATTGGAGAACAACCAGCAGTCTCTGCTGAATAACAATATATTGTTAAATAAATGATAAAAGCTAAATCAAAATAAAACAGCGTAGAAATGTATTACCCTTAAGATCACCAGATCCAAACCTTTAATGATCTTAATGGAAAAGAACATAGATCTAGTACTCCAGACAGCCATGAACTTTTATTTCAGGGATGTGTTGCTATGGGGCACCCTTCATTTGCCGGCAGTAACTTGAATCCTGGGATGAAATGAACATACCTGAAATATCTCACCTCTTCTCCCTAAAGGTCATCAGAGAAGGTGCTTCCACAACCTAAGTGGAAGGATCATCAATTACTTAATCTGTCTAAGGATAGATTGCCACTTACCTGGAAGCTGTTTTATAAAGGAAATATGTTAGAATGGTAGACAATACTAGCATTTTTCAATAGATGATTTTCATTTCCTTTCTGAGCTGAGGTATGAAATGCCCCTGTGCAACTTCCTATTTACCTTACATCCCAGCTGAGGTCATCTTAGAGGGTACCTTGTATTTTGGGATGGTGGAGTCACAACATCCAAGTAACTAGCTTACTAGACAGCTGCCCTGGAGAGTCATTCACATCCACATTTATATTGTTTAAGTGCCTAAACTTTTGCTATATTAGGTTGATAAGATTTAGGGATTTCTGGTTACTGCAGCATGACACAGTCTATCCTGACTATCACATTTTGCAAATACTCATCAGCTTCCAGGTATAAACAGAGTCATTGATTATGGAGTCCTGGAATTGACTAGAAATAGGAAAAGTATTTACTCTCAAACATCTTAAAATGTGGCTAACTCATCCAGTTATAGTAAGTCAAGGATAATTGTAAGCCAAGTCTTATAGAACTGTGTTCTTAAAACAAAAGAGTGATTAGTGTTGGATATGGTTCATCTGGGAAGACTTCCTTTAAGAGAGTAGAAAAAAAATCACTTTCTCCATCTGTGCTGGAAGAAAGTAACTCAAACACAGTCAGGAATGAGAATGTATGCAATGTAAATGGCTAAACCTGACAGCCTTTGGCTAATTGGAAGTGTCAGTGTTATTGTGCTTAGGTTAATGGGACTCTTTAGTTTACCATCTGAGCTGCTTCTCCCAAGGAATCATAGCAACCAGCAGACTCCAAGGGCTCAAAAACCCTGGAGGGCTTCTCTTTGGTCCCTGGGAGCTGCACCCTAGGAGCTTGAAGCAAGCTCATAGGTGATGAGAACTCATAGTTCAGCATCTGGCTTCTCTTCTATGAACAAAACAGACTGTTTTCTTCATAAATTAGACCCAGCCAAAGATCTTGATTCTTCCATTGTTCTTTCCAAACTGTCATAAAAGAGAACAAGAGGGTAGACTAGGGACCTCTGACTTCTGACCCTTCCTCCTTAAGCAGCCTGATATACTCTGCAGGCTGCCCTTCTGATGGCCACAGATGACAGGAAGAGTTGTTGAAAAAAAATATGGGCTTAACCAACATTCACAGACCAAGTCCATGCCTGGAGGTCCCTGAGCCACATCTTTGACTTGTGATGTTAGAGAAGTGTTATGGGCCGTTGGTTTAGATTCTTCATGATAGCATTGACGTGTCATGGAATGTCAGCTGGGGACTTAAGGCTCATGAGAGCTGCAGATGATGTAGCATAGGCTTAGACTAGGCAACAAGTGGCTATTGGAATGATGGGACATTTATAGGAGAGCAGTTAAGATCAGATTTCTTCCAAGATACATTCTTTTCCCTGTAGAGGCTTTTGTCATTTCACTTATCCCTCTGAATTACTTTCCCTGTTGTATTAGGTACGTCTCAGGGGCAGGGAACATAATACATTCACTTTTAGGTTCTTGGTGCCTAGAGGAGTGTGTAATGCATAGTTGGTGCTCAGTTAATAACGTTTGTATTGAATGGAAATAGCCAAGAGTCTTTGGTTTAGAAAGGATGAGAATGAAGTATCATGATGGATCAAGATCTGTTAAATCCTACATGGGGAAGACTGGGTTGAAAGGGGAGTTAGTTACTAAATCCTAAATACAGAGTTGGGAGACTCCCTTTTGAAAATGAATCAAGGTAAGTTTAGGACCAATACGAAGATGATCCAGTTTCCATGTCAGGAAATAAGCTTTTAGATTTCATTTTCCAAAAGATGATAGTGGAAAGAAGCAAATGAATTTTTGCCATAGTATGTTTCAAATTGAAGAATGGCACAGCTTTTAATGGCCTAGAACTGGGTGCAGTGGTTCACACCTGTAATCTGAGGAAGATCACTTGAGGCTATGAGTTTGAGACCAGCTTGAACAACATAGCAAGACCCTGTTGCCAAAAAAGGTTTTTTAAAAATTAGCCAGGTATAATGGCATACACCTATACTCTCAGCTACTCACAGAACTGAGGCAGGAAGATTGCTTGCGCCCAGGAGTTCAAGGCTGCAATGAGCTATGAGTGTGCCACTGCACTACAGCCTGGGTGACAGAGTGAAATACTGTCTCTTAAAAAAAAAAAAAAACAAAAAGCCCTCAATGAAGGCTTAACACAGACCTCCAAGGTGGACAGCCTGAGCCTCCAATGACTCATTTTTTAGCGTTAGTGACAATAAACAAAATTATGTGTATGTGTGTAGACATGTGTCACTTAGCAACAGGAATATATTCTGAGAAACAATAGATGAAATTAGGTGATTTTGTCATTGGGCAAATATCATAGTGTATACTTAATAAAAACCTAGATGGTATAGCCTGCTATACACCTAGGCCATACGGTATAGCCTATTGCTCCTGAGCTACAAACCTGTACATCATGTTCCTGTACAGAATACTGTAGGCAATTGTAACACAATAGTAAATATTTGTGTATCTAAACATAAAAAAAGGTACAGTAAAATACGATATTATAATCCTGTGGGACCACCATCTTTTTTTTTTTTTTTTTTTTTTGAGATGGAGTCTTGCTCTGTTGCCCAGGCTGGAGTGGAGTGGCGTGATCCCAGCTCACTGCAAGCTCCGCCTCCCAGGTTCATGTGATTCTCCTGCCTCAGCCTCCCAAGTAGCTGGGACTACAGGCGCCTGCCACCATGCCCAGCTAATTTTTTTTTTTTTTTTTTTTTAGTGGAGACAGGGTTTCACCATGTTAGCCAGGATGGTCTCGATCTCCTGACCTCGTGATCTGCCCACCTCAGCCTCCCAAAGTGCTGGGATTATAGGCATGAGCCATTGTGTCTGGCCTGGACCACCATCTTATATGTGGTCCATTGTTGACCGAAATATCATTATGTGATATTTGACTGTATATGGGACTTGTCAAATATGTTTTCCTTTTCTATTATGGCCTCAGAGCCATCATAGACTATCTATAATTTCATCTCTAACCATTCTTTCATGTGACTCTTATGTTCTAGGGACTTTGATCTATACATTGTACTTCAGACAGACCATTTAACCTGCCTTTATTCTCTTTCCCTTTTCCTACCTCCCTTGCCTCCTTCTTCCTGGTAACCTTCATTTTTGCTTTCCTGGATTAAACCTTCTAAACCAGGCTCCACTGACCTCTCTCTTCTTACATACTAATGGCAGGTGTAGACTTTACTGATGGTTTGCTAACAGCTGCCTTTAATTATTATTTATATTTTAAGGCACTTATTCTACTTCTCCAAACTTAAAAGTAGGGAATACATGGTCCTTTGTGATTTAGCTTGAGTAGAAAGCTCAGTCTTACAAAATGAAAACTGATATATTTTTTAAAGAGATCGTACTATGAAGAAACAACAAAGAATTAATAAAAATGTTAAAATCAGTAACTTATATCACTAACAATATTACTAAAGATGCAACCATTTTTAAAAAGCTAATTTAATGGATTTACTCGTTGAATATCAGAACTGCAAGAAAACTTAAAGATCATCATGTCGAATTCTTATCTCATACTGGTAGATGTACAACTCCAGGACAATTAATTTAGTGGTAGAGTTTAAAATGTTATTCTTTCCAATAACCTAGAAATTCTCTTACATAGGTATATGTCCTAAAGAAGCTTGGATATATTCATAAGGTAACATTACAGAGATATCTACTAATAGCATTGTTTTGTGATAGTGAAAAATTTGAAGCAAAATAAATGTTCATTAACAGGAAATTGGATAAAATGCAGTCTATTCATGAGATAGAATTCTAGACAGAGGTTAAATGGATCAAAAGGAATAAAACTTAAAATCATATGGTAAGTAGAAGAATATGTACAAGCTCATATCCATTATTATCAAAACAATGTTATTTCTGGACACACACACATGTTGAACTTTAAAAATTGATTCGTATTCTTGATTTTTTAATTTGGAAAAATACACCTTAAAGTGATTATGCTAAATAAAACAACCATCTGACATTCTTATTTTCAAATAAGGAAACGCACATCAAGAGTTGTGCTTGGTGTATGGACCATGTTTGGGCCCTATTTTGAACCAAACGAATGTTAAAGACCTTGTGAGCTCCACATCTTCTGTCATCAGGGAAATGCAAATTAAAATAATGAGAGACCACCATGTACCTATTAGAATAGCCAAAATCTAGATCACTGACAACACCAAATGCAGATGAGGATGTAGAACCTTAGGGACTCTCATTCATCGCTGGAGGGGAAGCAAAATGAGACAGCCACTGTGGAAGACAGTTTGGTGGTTTCTTAGAAAATGGAACACAACTTAGCTTATGATCCAGCCATCACACTCCTTGGTATTTACCCAAATGAGTTGAAGACTTATGTCCACATAGAAACTTGTGTTCAGATGCTTATGACAACTTTATTCATAACTGCCAAAACTTGGAGGCAGCCAAGAGGTCCTTCAGTAGATGGATGGGAAATAAACTGGGGTACATGCAGACAGTGAAATGCTATTCAACACTAAAAAGAAATGAGCTATCAAACCATGCAAAGATATAGAAGAAACTTAAATGCATATTTGTAAGTGAAAGAATCCAACCTGAAAGAGTTATATGCTGTATGATTCTAGCTATATGTCATTCTAGAAAAGGCAAAACTATGGAGAGAGCACAAAGAGCAGTGGTTGTCAGGGGTTATGGGGGAGGAAAGAATGAATAGGCAGAGAACAGAGGATTTGGGGGGCAGTAAAAAACGCTCTGCATGATACCATGATGACTGATACATGTCATACATTTGTCCAAACCCACGGAATGTACAACACCAAGCGAACTCTAATGTAAACTATGAGCTTTGAGTAATAATAATGGGTTGACGTAGATTCATCAGTGTAACAATTGTGCCACTCTGGTGAGGGATGTTGATAAGGCTATGTATGTATCCCCCCATTTCCCAGGGGTATATGGGAAATCTTTGTACCTTCCTCTCAATTTTGCTTTCTTTTCTTTTCTTTTTTTTTTTTTCAGACGGAGTCTCGCTCTGTCTCCCTCTGTCTCCCAGGCTGAAGTGCAGTGGCCGGATCTCAGCTCATTGCAAGCTCCGCCTCCCAGGTTTACGCCATTCTCCTGCCTCAGCCTCCCGAGTAGCTGGGACTACAGGCGCCCGCCACCTCGCCTGGCTAGTTTTTTTGTATTTTTTAATAGAAACGGGGTTTCACCGTGTTAGCCAGGATGGTCTCCATCTCCTGACCTCGTGATCCACCTGTCTTGGCCTCCCAAAGTGCTGGGATTACAGGCTTGAGCCACCGTGCCTGGCTTCAATTTTGCTTTCAAATCTAAAACTGTTCTAAAGGAAGTCTTTTTCTTTTTTTTTTTTTTTTTAGAAACAAAAGGGAAATCTGAAGCAAATATTAGAAAAATATTAGGGTGGTAGATTCACATGTGTCATTTTATCTTGTCTCTGGACCTTAAATATTTTATAATTGAAAGTAAAAAGTTCTTAATAATGTAAAAAGAAGACTATGAAATGATCAGGGAAATCTGACACTGACTGGATATTTGATAACAGTAATTATAAGTTTTTTTAGGTATGATAATTGTGGTTATATTTAAAAATTTTTATCTTAGAGATACCTAAGAGTATGTATGGAAGAAATTATTTGATGTCTGGGATTCATTCAAAAAATTTTGCTTGAGAGAAGAGGAAATAGATGTGAGTAGATATAGTTGAAACTAGATTAGCTGTGTGTTGATTTATAGATACATGAGGGCTCATTATACTATAGTCTCTATACTTATGAATATAATTTTTTTGAAATGCTCCCACCAAATTTTAAAAATTGACCTTAAAATATAAAGTTTTAAAACCAATACTCCTTATCCAGTGCTCTTTACAATCTATCTCATTGAGACCATCATTGGTTGGACTCTCTACACTGGCCACAGCAAGAAAGGGTACATAAGCATGTTTTGCTTAAAATTATCTTCTTACTGGAGGAAGTTTCGTACAAAGAATAATTTTTATTTATAAAAAGCAACCATCAGTTCTAGTCGAGGTGTATCTAAGATTTCTTTTTCTTTCCAAACATGTCAAAGCAACTGAGCCACGTGATTGAGAGTGTGGAGCCTGAAACACCCGCAAGCAACCACAAGGGGTGGGAGGTTACTCATTCCAACTTTTATGATGTCCCGAGAAACGGTTGCGATAAGAGAAAAGACTAAAAAATAAATGAGAGATAACTGAGATAATGGGAAAAACAGGGAAACAAGACAACACTCTCCAGTCTTTGGCTTGAGATATTTATTATGCCAAGGAAGATAAATTGGAGAAACATGAAAAGGGAAAGAGATCTTGTCTCTGACTCATGTATTTCTCTTTAAGTGAATGAGCAATAACACAGGAATAAAAGAGCTCAAAACAGAGCCATGTGCTCAGCCAAAATCATGGTTCCTAATGAATTTCAGCGTTGGCAGAAGCCTCACACGTTGTACTTGAACAGCTTTCTTGATTTTGAATTATACATGTTATTCATCCTGACCAGAATGTAGCCTGAGAGCCGAGATCTGAATGTGAGTGGGAAATGAGAATGATGGTCACATGCTAGAGCCGGTCTTCCTTCTTCATGTTGGAAATGTCTGTGCTGTCATCAGTTTGGACAGTTCTGGGAAACAAACAAACAAACAAACAAAACTTAGGAAATCAATTGTTTGGAGTCATCTTGGCAAATATATTGTCATATGACATATTTTCTTTTCCTACCAGGCTGTTCTGTATTAGAAAGACACAGCCCAAGATAGTCAGACTACAATGCATGAAACAAACATTGATGAACAGAAAGGGTCACTGATGAGGCCAACAGTCCAAAAATGTCCACCTGGCCTTCCTGCCATGTCTTTTAACAGGACAGAGGAGGATGAAGGGGAACAAGATAGAACTAGATGTAGCGGCACCTTAGAAAATTTAACCAAAGGAAGAGCCGTTGTTTTGCTGATTCCACTCAGTGAATGCAGCAGGAAGAAAATCAGATTCAGTGGGAAGAAAATCAGATTCAGCACGCTCTGTTTTTAAATAGTGGGTGAGCTTCAGCTCACATTTCATAGAGCAAACTTTTTTAGGGTGTAAGATAATATTCTTTAGTAACTAAATTACAGTCTTTGTTCACTGTAACTTTGACTTTACTTCTGAATAACTGCAGCTGACAGGTCATTTCTGACAATTACATGTGGTTTTTCTTGAGTTCAAGCTAATAACCCAAAATGTTAAGACAATCCTGCAAGTGTTATTTGCATGTCCTTAGGTTTTGTTAAGGTACTGGGTGCTGTGGTGTTTACTTTGGGAGAGAATTAAATTGTTGTGGGAAGGTGCTTTCAAGAAACTGTTATGAGAACAAAGGCTGTTTTGAAGGTAGGTAGGTAGGTGGAGGGAAGAAGAAAGGAGAGAGAGAAGGGAAAAGATTGCTGGCAGAGTTGGAAAAACCAGTGGGTTCCAATCCTGAATCTACCATTTAGTAGCCCTATGAATTTGGGCAATTTATTTAACAAGGCTCTTTGATCCTGTGTTAGTCCATTCTTGCATTGCTATAGAGAAATACCTGAGACTGTGTGATTTATAAAGAAAAGACATTTAATTGGCTCACAGTCCTGCAGGCTGTACAGGAAGCATACCACAGCCATCGGCTTCTGGGGAGGCCTCAGGAAGCTTTCAAACATGGCAGAAAGTGAAAGGGGAGCATGTGGATGGTGGGAGCAGGAGCAAGAGACAGGGAGATACTATATACTTTTAAAAGCTGGATCTCGTGAGAAGCCACTCGCTGTTGCAAAAACAGCACCAAGAAGATGGTGCTGAGCCATTTGTGAGAAATCCACCGCCGTGATCCAATCACCTCCCACCAGGCCCCACCTTTAATCCTGGGGATTACAATTCAACGTGAGATTTGGGCAGGACACGCATTCAAACTATATCAGCCCCTCGGATTATTTATGTAGAAAATGCAGATTATCACTACTTGCCTTGTTGTGTTGTTATGATGATTATAGATAATGGCATTATTTTTGAAAGAAAAGAATGATAGGGAAAGATACATATTCTAAAAATGAAAAATCTCCTTCTAAAGCAAATCATATTTATAGGTCTGTTGTTATAATTCCAGATTTTAGTTTTATTAAATGTTCAGAAAAGAACAAAACACAGATCCTTGGTCCCAAATAAGCACATGGGAAATTATGTGAATATTATTAAAACGTGAGCTTCTTGTGACAATAGTGACATTATTGGAGCATAAATGGCAGCTCAGTCAGCATCTCCTTGTAACTATATCAAAGAAAGACAGTTGCAGCTTTGTTCTCTGTGTGACCCACTTGGGGTTTGGCTGCTTGTTGATGGATATTATCATTTTTAACGTCAGTAAATAATGTGATGTCAGATAAATGACCTGTTTCCTTTCTGTGGTATAAAGCTCATTTATCTTTAGGGAGCTTGAGTAAGTAGAGAAATCTGAGTGGGACCAAGTGTTTCCGACTGTGGAGGATGGGACATTTTTTATTAATCCTACTTAACATGAGTCCCAGGCAGTCGCATTCAATTTTAAATGTATGTCTGGTAAATCAATGGAAGTGATATGCATTTACCATTGACTGTTTTACTGATTGGAGAAAAACAGAAAGTAAACATTTTTTTTTTTCAACTTCAAGAAAATGATGCTCTGCATAAAGCTTTACTGTGCACATGCATGTAGTAGACAGAAGACATCTTTCTATGTAATTCATACTTAGCTAGACTCTTGTTGCTTTAAGGAATTATGATGGTATAAAATTAAGGATCAGGAAGATGCATTTTAATTGACTTTATTGCTAATAGCTTTGGAGATCACAAAAATGTGAACTATGGTAGAGTCAAAAAGATTCTGAGATCACAGGAAATTATGATTTTGATTTCTGGGCTGTAGTATCTGCTTCCTTCCTAAGATGACCACTGAAAAGTCCACATCTTTTATTTCTGAGGATGAGTCTCGTCAATCCATTGTCTCTGTTTTTCATGACTGCACATTTAGCCAAAGTCACTGGAATGCCATATTCTCTGATGGGAGATTTAGTCAGGGTAAAATACGGCCATTTGCTTTTCTGGAAACCTTTAGATAGGGTGACAATTACCCCATTGAGTTTTTCTTAATATTGTGAGCTCATTTTGGAACACTTCCTTAAACAACCCTCTGGAGTTTCCTAGAAACATTCATGGACTCTCAGAAAACCAAGTCTGGAAGCCTCTTTAGAGATCATTTAATGAAAATGTTTGATTTTTTTTCCAATGAGAAATCAGAGGTAAGGAATTTGCTCTGGGTCCCAAGGTGAGTTTGCTGCATAGGAGACTGAACACAAAGGCTTTGTGTTTTTACTAAGACATTGTTGTTTTGTCAGATATTGAAATGTGCACTGATGATTTAATGATTAAAACAGAATTTTGTAGATTTATTTTTCTCAGTTCCATCACATTATAGGGCTGGCAGAGAGGATAGAGTAGGTATTTATTTTACTACCCAATGAGTAGTCTCCAGAAAGATAGTGTCCACCTGTTTTCTCTAGAATAGGGGTTGGCAAATTACAGCCCGTGAGCCAAATATGGCCAGTAGCCAAATATGTATTTTGTTTGTTTGTTTGTTTTTACGTATGAGCTATGAATGCTTTTTACATTTGTAAAAGGTGGCAAAAAACCACTCGAAAAACAAAGAATATTTGAGATATGTGATGAAGGCCATATGTGGTCTACAAATAATTAAATATTTCCTATCTGGCCCTTTACAGGAAAAGTTTGCTGATCTATGATCTAAAATATTCAGAGAAAGAGGCTCTGTGACCTTTGTTGTAGATTCCCCAATACTTTTGTGTTTTGTGTTTATGTTTTTTAAATGAGCATCACAGATTGCAGGAAAATAGGAAACAATTTAATTTAATTTAATTTTTAAGCCTTGATGCAAATTCCTTTTATTGAATTTATTTATTTTTCCAGCTGTAAAATTAGAGGCACCACTCAGACCTTGTTTGGCTCAATCATTTTATGAGTTTATGGATTACAACAGTGAACAAAGGGCATGTGTATCAGTCCTTTCTTACGTGAGACTAGGTAACTTATAAGGAAAAGAGGATTTTTTTGTTTGTTTTGTTTTTGTTTTTGTGTTTTGAGACAAAGTATTGCTCTTGTACCCCAGGCTGGAGTCCAATGGCACAATCTTATATCACTGCAAGCTCCGCCTCCCAGGTTCAAGCAATTCTCCTGCCTCAGCCTCCCAAGTAGCTGGAATTACAGGCATCTGCCACCGTGCCCAGCTAATTTTTGTATTTTAAGTAGAGATGGGGTTTCACCATGTTGGCCAGGCTGGTCTTGAACTCCTGACCTCAGATGATCCACCTACCTCGTCCTCCCAAAGTACTGGGATTATAGGCGTGAGACACCATGCCCGGCTGAAAAGAGGGTATTTTTGAGACAGAGTCTCGCTCTGTCACCCAGGCTGGAGTACAGTGGTACGATCTTAGCTTACTGTTACCTCTGCCTTTGGATTCAGACAATTCTCCTGCCTCAGTCTGCCAAGTAGCTGGGACTACAGGCATGCACGTCCACCTTCATTTTTGTATTTTTAGTAGAGACGGAGTTTCACCATTTTGGCCAGGCTGGTCTCGAATTCCTGACTTCAAGTGATCTGCCAACCCCAGCCTCCCAAAGTGCTGGGATTACAGGTGTGAGCCATTGCACCCAGCCAAGAAAATAAGTTTAATTGACTCACAGTACCTTACTGGCTGAGGAAGCCTCAGGAAACTTACCATCATGGCAGAAGGGGACACAAACATATTCTTCTTCACATGGCAGCAGGAGAGAGAAGAATGAGTGAAGGAGGGGAACAGCCCCTTATAAAACCATCAGATATCATGAGAACAATATGAGGGTAACTGCCCCATTATTTAATTACGTCTTACCAAGTCCCACCCACAACATGTGTGGATAATGGGAGCTACAATTCAAGATGAGATTTGGGTGGGACACAACCAAACCATATCAGCACACTCATTCAGCACACATTCAGTGGGTATTGAGATACTGTGCTGGATGCTTCAGGTAGGTTGGTGAACAAACAGTATGCTTCTTGCCCTTCTAGACCAATATTCAGTGGGAATACAGAGGGAACGAAGAAATCATGAGGTAAACAATGGTGGGCATTTGTAGCAGATAGGCAGCATTCAGTGTCAGAGAACTGTCAAGGGGGGGATTCCTGAAAGACTTCACCCACTCATCATTTGTCTGTTGTGAAGGGCAATTTATCCTAACTTCCACACATATTTATGGGTCATTTTCTATGTACCAGACATGAGGCTGTCTGTTAGGCTGAGTTCTCAGTCAAAACCACAGACAAAGGCCTCTTTCTGGACATTTTCCCAAACCTGCTGGCTCTTTGTTAAAATGGTACTTGTTCCAACCTTTTGTTTGTTTCTAACCTTTATTTTAAGTTCAGGGGTACATGTGCAGGTTTGTTATATAGGTGAACTTCTGTCATGGATGTTTGTTGTACAGATTATTTTGTCACCCAGGTTCTGAGCCTAGTATCCATTAGTTACTTTTCCTGATCCTCTCCCTCCTCTCAACCTCTACCTTCTAGTAGGCCCCAGTGTCTGTTCTTCCTCTCTTATGTGTCCATGTGTTCTCATCATTGAGCTCCTACTTATAAGTGAGAACATGTAGCATTTGGTTTTCTGTTCTGTGTTAGTTTGCTAAGGATAATGGCCTACAACTTCATCCATGTTCCTGCAGAGGACATGATCTTGTTCTTTTTTATGGCTGCATAATATTCCATGGTATGTGTGTACCACATTTTCTTTATCCAGTCAACCATTCATGGGCATTAGGGTTGATTCCATCTCTTTGCTATTGTGAATAGTGCTGCAGTGAATACATGAATGCATATGTTTTTATGACTGAACAACTTATATTCCTCCTGGGTCGAATGGTAGCTCTTTGAGAAATCACCACACTGCTTTCCACAATGGTTGAACTAATCTAGACTCCCACTAAGAGTGTTTAAACATTCCTTTTTCTCTGCAACCTTGCCAGCATCTGTCTTATTTTTTGTTTGTTTGCCTTTTTATAATAGATAGACATTCTGACTGGTGTGAGATGATATCTCATTGTGGTTTTAATTTGCATTTCTCTAATTATCAGTGATGTTGAGCTTTTTTTCATATGCTTGCTGGCCACATGTACATCTTCTTTTGAAAAGTGTATCTTTGTGTTTCTTGCCCACTTTTTGATAGGGTTGTTTGTTTTTTTCTTGTGAATTTGTTTAAGTTCCTTATAGACCCTGCATATTAGACCTTTGTCAGATGCATAGTTTTGCAAATATCTTCTCCTATTCTGTAGATTGCCTGCTTACTCTGTTAATAGTTTCTTTTGCTGTGCAGAAGCTCTTTAGTTTAATTAGATCCCGTTTGTCAATGTTTGCTTTTGTTGTAATTGCTTTTGGCATCTTTGTCATGAAATCTTTGCCTGTGCCTATGTCCAGAAAAGTATTGTCTATCTTGAGTTAATTTTTGCATATGGTGTAGGGAAGGGGGGGTCCAATTTCAATCTTCTGCATATGGCTGGCCAGTTATCTCAGCACCATTTATTAAACAGGGAATCCTTTCGCCATTGCTTGTTTTGTCTGATTTGTCAAAGATCAGATAGTTGTAGGTATGTGGCCCTGTTTCTGAGTTCTTTATTCTGTTCCATTGGCCTATGTACCTGTTTTTGTACTAGTACTATGCTGTTTTCGTTACTGTAGCCCTGTAGTATAGTTTGCAGTTGTGTCGTATGATGCCTCCAGCTTTGTTCTTTTTGCTCAGGATTCCCTTGGCTATTTGGGTTCTTTTTTGGTTCCATATGAATTTTAAAATAGTTTCTTCTAGTTCTGTGAAGAATGTCAATGGTAGTTTAATGGAACTAGCATTGAATTTGTAAATTGCTTTGGGCAGTATGGCCATTTTCAAGATATTGATTTTTCCCATCCATGAGCATGGAATATTTTTCCATTTGTTTGTGTCATTTCTGATTTTTTTGAGCAGTGTTTTGTAGTTCTTCATTTAGAGATCTTTCACTTCCTTGGTTACCTATATTTCTAGGTATTTTGTTCTTTTTGTGGCAATTGTGAAATGGATTGTAGGGAACCCAATTTCAAAAGATGCCTACTTGGGACCAATTTTAGGAATAGTTTTTGCCCTCAGGAATAATCCATCTGCTTTATAAATTATACATGAAGCACTGAGCTAAAATATGGGCAAATCTGTATCTCTCCTCTTCCGCAGAACTTTTGCTGACTTTTTAGCCACAGGACTTTGAATTATGTAATTTCTCATCAAAACCACATCTATTTCCTGAAACACTTCAAAATGGCTTTGACTCCTAGGAAAGTCTGGTTAAGGAGTTCAGACACCACCTTAGTGGAAGCCCATCTCAGTGACACCAGGTTTCCTATGTTGATTGGGAAGCTGTGCTCTGTTTTGGGAGAGAAAAAACATGCCTTGTAGCTAGAATTATGCCCAGGGGTCCTCATGGCTTCTGTTTCCAGAGCTAGGCAATGGCCGTCCTCAGCTTTGCACTACTGTTTTGAACAACTTTGCTCAAACAGAAGCAATTGTTCTGGAACTTGGTGAACGTGGTGATGATCTGAATCATCAGTTTCAGTTTGTTTTAATTTGGTACTGAGTTTAAAGGTTAGATAGTTCAAGGGTAAAGATAGCAAAAAAAGGAAAGGAAAGGGGATGATGAGTAGATGAAACTATGTTCTGTTTCTAACAGTATTTCTCAACAGAAGTTTTTGTTATTTTAAGGGTTTTAAACACATTTATTTTGATGGAAAATTAAAATGCAACATCAGAATTTTTTTTTAAGAAATGGCAACAGACAATTGTGAAGGAACAGAAAAATACTCACCTTTGCATACCTTATTGTAATCATGTTTTACTAAAAACAATTGGTAAAAAGTTATCAGATCTATTTCCATATATCTCTTCCACACATTCATTTGCTTTATGTTCTTAAAATTACAATGATCTCATTTTATCCTTGACATTGGAATTCTGAAACACACATGTATTCCATGAAGTCCACTGTTTATTCTTGAAGCCAATAATTAAGACAGAACAAAAGCAAAGTGAAGTTAGAAAGGTATCCACTGTATAGGTACTTTACAAATTGTGGATAACAAGGTGGGGAGGAAAGAAGGACATTCTAGGAGGGAAAAAGATAGTATGTATTAAGGAAACCATATTATGGGGAGTTAAGAACTATTGAAAATCAGTCTTTCTTTCCTTAGAATAGCTCTTTCCAGCCTGCCCCATAGTAATTCTAAAATTATTGGCAGGAAAATTTGGTGCAGGCACAGCAATTAGATTGAATCTGTTGCTGATAGGATTCTTCGGCATAAAACTGGATCTTTTTGCTACAACTAACCATTCATTCCACAGTGCATTCAGTTCCCAGAATAATTCAGCTCAAGGAAATATTGACATTTTTTGTCTGAATCCATTCTGATTTTCATCCTATAAGGAAAACATTCTTAAATATTCTTTTAGCCATGGTCTTGAGAGCCCCTGAAATATTCTTTACCTCACAGATGGCAGTGCCTTTTCCTGCTGCCTCTCCTGTTGGATCTTCTCTACCCCACAGAGCAGACGGAAAGTTGGAGCCCTTCTGTTAGAGCAGATGGGAAGTTGGTATCAGGGCTGATGGTTAAATCACTGAGACCCTACATTAGCATGTCTGAGGGAGATGGATTTGAGGCTGTCTTCCTAAGAATTTTCTTCAGTGGTCATTAGGGAAGACTCAGAAGCAAGATTGGATTAATCTCTGTAATAAGCCTATAGTGGAGGCCCAATGACAGCCAGAATATTCTCTGGTCTCATGGGTCTTCGAAGAAAGCAAACTTAAGGTCCTACCAAGTTCAGTGTTTTCAAGATTCTAAAAAATTCAAGGTTCTCAAGGGTTTAAAAGCTAGTGAAGGGCGGGTGCCGTGGCTCACACCTGTAGTCTCAGCACTTTGGGAGGCTGAGGCGGGCAGATCACCAGGTCAGGAGATCGAGACTGTCCTGGCTAACATGGTGAAACCCTGTCTCTACTAAAAATACAAAAAATTAGCCAGTCGTAGTTGCAGGCGCCTGTAGTCCCAGCTACTCAGGAGGCTGAGGCAGGAGAAAGGCATGAACCCGGGAGGCGGAGCTTGCAGTGAGCTGAAATTGCGCCACTGCACTCCAGCCTGGGCAACAGAGCGAGACTCTGTCTCAAATAAAAAGCTAGTGAAAAAAGCCCAGCTTAGTAGAACTGGTAGACTCCAACAAATTGGGTGTGATAAGAGAATTCTTCATTGTCATTTGGGATAGGACAGCTCTTTACTGTGAGGCTGCCGCATGCATTCTAAGAGGTTTACCTCTCAGAGGTTTATCCTCCCATCACCCAAGGGTATGGCCTTACCCTTGGATGACAGCCGTTTCTCCAATGAAGTTTCCTATAGCCTGTGTCTTAGAGTATGCAGAGAGGAAGCTGAAAGGTAAAATAATCAGAGGATTGGACTACAGACTTTGAACCACTTCTTTGAAAGATTCTGGTCCCCACATGTATTACAGGTCACATTCTTGCTGTACAGAATTCAGGAGTGGATCAGGGCTGGAAAAGTAGGAACAGTCTCCTCACCAGTCACCCAGGAAGGTATAGACTGGCCTGCTCAATGCATTTTAGACTCATATAAACTCAGCATTGGTAGAAAACCAAAACTAACTCATCTAACCAACTGCTTAGTAGAGATGCCTTTGCCAAATGGGCATGTCTTTAAGATGTAACCATAGGTATATGGTCAAGTCTGTGCCAGAGATTTATGTTAAATTCTTGCAGATTCTCGTGTTGGGGCTCTCAGGTTGGTGTCAGGAAATATGGTAAATTTGCTTACAGTAAATATTGGCTAATTGACTAAAAGTCAGACTACTAGAGTTTAGTTCCTGCTTCGACTACTAACTAGCTCTTTGATCTTAAGCAAATCCCTTTGCTTCTCTGGGTCTACCTCAGTTTCCCATATGTAAAGCGGAGATAATACTGCTACCAGTTTTGGAGATTTGACTAATTCTGCCCTAAAACTCTTCCATTCAAAAGCAATGGTCAAAATTATTACTGGAGCATAAGTAAATGTTTATGGTACAAATGAAACTATATCTCTAGAAATGTTAGTACATGTAAAATTTTAAAATTCTATAAAATGGTTGGTTTCTTTTTTTTATTTCTAATTTGACTTGCATCATTTAATTAATTAATTTATATATATATTTTTATTATACTTTAAGTTCTAGGGTACATGTGCATAACATGCAGGTTTGTTACATATGTATGCATGTGCCATGTTGGTGTGCTGCACCCATTAACTTGTCATTTACATTAGGTATATTTTAGACCTTTTAGTTTTGTGATATTTTAATACAGAAATTGAACTCTGGACTGAAGTTCACTTTCCCTTACTTGAAAATTTATATTTTAGAGTTTGGAGAGGGGGAAAAGGAACTAAAAAATATTATCTGTTACAACTAATCTTACAAGGTATTCATGGTATTCAAGGGGTTAATAAATATGAACTGCTTAGAAGAATACCTAGCACTTGATAAATGTACGATAAATATTAACTATTATATGTACTAAATGCATCACTAGATTAATATTTAGTTTTGTCTCATAGATGGATGTGCATTGCTTCCTATGAAGAGGCAAAAATTTGTACTGATCTGAGCAGCTATATCTGTGCTTAGAGAAAGAAGCTGGTTTTAAAACCCCTTGTCCTTAAGTTTGTAGTGGAATGGGATGAGTCATCTGGTTCTCATGCTATGCCTACCCTTCAGATGACACTGTCTCACTGCAACCTCCATCTCCCAGGTTCAAGCAATTCTCCTGCCTCAGCCTCCCAAGTAGATGGGATTACAGGCATGCACCAACATGCCTCGCTACTTTTTTTAAAATTTTTAATAGAGACAGGATTTCACCATGTTGGCCAGGCTGGTCTCGAACTACTGCACTCAATTGATCCGCCTGCCTTGGCCTCCCAAAGTGCTGGGGTTACAGGCGTGAGCCACCTCACCCAGCCTATCTTTGATACTTTCAAAAAGGAAAAGGAAAGAGGCCTCTCTCCTCCTACCTCCTGTGAGTGGTTAGGCTGGGTTCATAGGAAGCTGGCCAAGCTCATTAGCATGGCAAGCCCCTCCACTACCCACTGCTTTGGCCTTTAGTTGCATACTGGTCAGTGAGTGGAAAAAGGGAAGAGGGAGGATTTGCAATGTAACCACAGCAGGGAGTCCTGGAGGCTGTGGGTGATTCTTTAAGGTGGTGCTTTTCTTTAGGGCGTAGCACCAACATCTTCTTGTGAGTGTATCCTAAAAAGTGAGCAGGTGGATTTCTGCTCCAAGCCATGATATAATGACAAAGACTGGATTTACCTTCCTGCCTTATACAATTTAAAACCAGACAAAATATATGAAACAACAGTGTCTTAGTCTGGTTAGTGTTGCTCTAACAGAACACCTGAGGCTGAGTAGTTTATAAAGCAAAGAGGTTTATTTGGCTCACAATTCTGGTGGTTCAGAAGTCCAAGACCGGGCAGCTGCATCTAGTGAAGCCTCCCTCATTCTCCTCCCACTCAAGATGGAAAGCAGAAAGGGAGCTGGGAATATGCAAAGAGATCACATGTGAGAGAGGAAGCAAGCACCCCAGACTCTTTCTAGCAACCCATGACTCTCAAGGGGACTAATCTCTTCTCACCAGAGAGAGAACTCACTCATCGCTGTAGGAAGGCACTGGGCATTAATCTATTCATGAGGGATCTGCCCCCATGACTCAAATGCTTTCTACTAGGTCCCATCTCTCAACACTACCACACTGGGTATCAAATTTCAACATGAGTTTTGTCAGGGACCCACCCCATCCAAACTATAGCAAACAGTTTGCAAATATTGGACAATAGGTAGCACAGAACATTAATCCTGGAGAGAAGAACAAACAGGGTGAGCCCTACAATTGCTCCAACCCACCATCTACAGAGTGTATCTAGACTGCAGTGTAGGGAGGGCCAACTCAAACAGTCCGCTGGTCTCCCTGAGTTGAGACAGAGTTGAGAATTAGGGGAGACCAAAGTGGCTAGAATTCCCAGAGAAGAGTACCAGAAAGGAGAGCGTTAACGGAGAGGAGAGAATGTTTTTATAAGGGGTGTCTGAATGCTTACTGATCAGAGCATGATGTGAGGAAACTCCCTGGATCTGGGGGAAGAAACTCTCTAAAGGAGCAGATGGAACACCCCTTGGAGCTCATACAGGACCAGAAGTAGTGCTGTTCCCACCAGCTGGAGCAGAAAAATCAGAATATACAGGGCATCTGGTAGACTACTCAGAAGAGTATTGTCTCAATAGTAGGGCAAGATTAAAGAGTGCTGTGGTCCTGCCTAACAAAACTAAAAACAAGCTTCAAATTGTTTACAAATACTTTGTCCCAGAAATAAAACACCTCAAGAATATTTAAATGAATAAAAAAAAACAGCTCCCAGTAAGATCAAATTTATAACATCTGGCATTCGAAGAAACATGAGAAATATGACCCAAAATGGGGAGAAAAATTTGATCAATAGAAACAGACACAGATGATAGAATTAGTAAACAAAGACATTAAAATAGCTATTATAACTCTATTCTGTATGCTCAAGAAGATAAAGGAAAGCATGAAAGTGTTAAGAAGATAAAGAAAAGATAATAAGCATCAGACCCAAAGCAAAATTCTAGACATAAAAAATGCCATGCCTGGATGAAAAGCACACTAGATGGAATTAGTGGGAGATTAGATGCTAGGAGGAGAAAAGTTTAGTGAACCTGAAACTATCACAGTAGAAATCATTCAGAATGAATCAGAAAAGTCACTGAAGAAAATGAACAAGAAACTGTGAGCTACAGGATAACTTCAAGCTGATGAATATGTTTGTAATTAGAGTTCCAAAGTTATCAGAAGAAGAAAAAAAGTAAAGGTACAAACAGAAATCAATGAAATAGAAAAGAGAAATGCAAAAGAGAAAAATCAGTTAAAACAAAACCTTGTTCTTTGAAACTATTAATAAAATTGATAAACCTCTAGCTTGCCAGCGTGATGAGGAACAAGATAGAAGGCACAGATTACCAATATCAGGAATAAAAGATAAAAGATAAAAGATCGATGATGTTGAGAATGTAATTAGGAAATATTATGAACAACTTTATGCCAATAAGTTTGACAACTTGGATAAAATGGACAGATTTCTTGAAAGAGACAAACTATCAAACTGCTGATGAGAAGAAACAGGTAAACTCAATAGCCATGTATAATTTTTTCTTTGAGATGGAGTCTTCCTCTGTCACCCAGACTGGAGTGCAGTGGCACCATCTTGGCTCACTACAACCTCCACCTCCTGGGTTCAAGCGATTCTCCTGCCTCAGCCTCCCGAGTAGCTGGGACTACAGGCACATGCCACCATGCTTGGCTAACTTTTTGGATTTTTAGTAGAGATGGAGTTTCATCATATTAGTTAGGATGGTCTCGATCTCCTGACCTCGTGATGCACCCGCCTCAGCCTCCCAAAGTGCTGGGATTACAGGTGTGAGCCACCGCACCCGGCCTGCCATGTATCATTTTTGAAAATTGAATTTGTAGTTAAGAACCTTCCCACAAACAAAACCACAGATCTAAGATAGCTTCACTGATGAATTCTAAGAAAGATTTAATGAGGGACTAATTCTGACTCCTCATTAACTTTTCTAGGTAATTGGAGAGAAACATACACTTTCCTATTCGTTTTGTGATGTTAGCATTATCCTGATATCAAAACTAGAATAAGATGTTATGAGATACCTCAGTCTCCATGACGTGCTTATTTCACATTGCATGCCTGTATCAAAACATGTCATGTACCCCATAAATATATACACCTACCATTACCCATAAAAATTTAAAAAATTAATTTAATTAAAAATTTAAAAAAATATGAGAAAATTAAATTCTTACCAATATCTCTCATGAACAAAGATGCAAAAATGTTTTAAAGTTTGTTTTGTAAGTCAGATTCAACAATATGTAGAAATAATAATGTATCATGACCAAGTTGGGTTAATTCTAGGACTACAAAGTTGTTTTAACATTCTAAATGTGAATAGTAACCTTTTCCTAAAAGGAAAACCTTATTCTTCTCCATCTCATCCTCATTGTTGTAGAGCACTGGGTTTTCTTTCTTACTGTGATGGGTAAGGAAAGGCCTCAGGTCTTAGAGGGTCTGCTAATGAGCTAAGTAGAAGGTCCCTATTCATGTGGCCTCATATTTGTCATCCACAGGGTAGCAACAGTCTAGGACCCAGCGACCCTCAGAAGTGTGTGACTTGGGACTAGTGGAAACAGAATGAGTTTTGGAGTCAGACCTTGGTTCAAATACAAGTTTCACCATTTGTTGAGCAAATTAATGTCTCTGAGCTTTAGAGAAATTATGAGGATTAAGACCGGCTGCCGTGGCTCACGCCTATAATCCTAGCACTTTGGGAGGCCGAGGCAGGAAGATTGCCTGAGCTCAGGAGTTTGGGACTAGCCTGGGCAACACAGTGAAACCCCATGTCTACTAAAATACAAAAAAATTAGCTGGGTGTGGTGGCAGGTGCCTGTAGTCCCAGCTACTCGGGAAGCTAAGGCGGGAGAATTGCTTGAACCCGGGGAGGCAGAGATTACAGTGAGCCAAGATCACACCACTGTACTCTAGCCTGGGCGACAGAGCGAGATTCCATCTCCAAAAAAGAAGATGGTTCTGAGGCTCAGAGGTGAGATACAGAAAGCCCTTGGCATGTAGCAAGCATGCAGTGCATGGTGGCTATGGCGATAGTTCATTTTGTTGAGACCCTGTAGCATGAGGTTTAAGGACTGTGGGTCTGGATGAGGGTGGCTTGGATTCGAACACCAGCTCTGCTACATTTCTGTTTGTGAGACCTTGCCTAGTTTCCTAGTCCGTGAAATAGGATTAACAGTACTATCTATCTCAACAGAGTTGTGTTGTGGTGAGGTTGTTTGATACATGCGTAGCTCTTAGAATGATGCCTGGCCCACTTTCAAGTAAGTGCTCCCATTAACTATTATTTTAAAGCTATTATCGTTTCTCTGGCCACTGGTGTGGTCATTACTGTTGTTAACAGGCCAGATAAGGGTCTGATATTCTAGCAAGAAATGATCCTAGCAAGAAGGATTCACAAACCAAGGTGAGGACACCAGGTAACAGAGTCACTGAGTGCTCGAGTTTGCTCAGCCTCTAGATTTTATTTGGCTCCATTGAAAACAGACCTGCCTGGCCCTGACTCATCAGAGAAAGCTGAATTGCTGCACCTGGGAAAAGTGAAGCCTTGGCGGGCAAGAGCAGGGCAGGCCCTGACAACAATCTATCTCAGAGACAGGAATATTTTGTTAGAGATGCGCCCAGTTGGGGTCGGGCCTTCCTGAATGGTAATGGGATGCAGTGTGAATGGAGACCTGGGTTGTAATTGAGAACCATGTGGCCCTGTCAGCAGGTGATGGCACCTGAGTGACAGTATGACAGGGAACAGAAACAGGGCCACAGCTAGCCGCTCTGCCTGCCACAGCGATGTACACTGTGCAGATTTCTACCCAGCCAGGAACGAGCCAGGCCTGGAGAGGCCTGCCAGACGGTGGGCTGCATGCTACCAATTTCTTTCAGCACCTCCTATTTTGCCATTCATAGACTCTTGCCATTAAGCAGACAGAACAGCTCATATCCTGTGGACAGATGATAGATATGTCATATCACTGAAAAATTGTTTGTCTTCCACAGGTGTATGGGCTTCCTTCTAAAGCAGGCAGGTCACATGACACTTTTCAACACTCTCTCCTGTACCAGCTTGGCATCCAGCGTCTATCAAAAGGGGAATCTTTCATATGCAATTATGGCAGAAAATAAAGGTGATGAAGTGTTGTGTACCAAGAAGGGATAAGATCAAAGGGCAGTAATGAATACTGATTACAATGGAAGGGCGGCTTCAACTGCAGAAGTTGTGTGTGACTGTGTAGAGGCTGGCGCTGCTTGAGGGCATGCACTGGCACACCCCAGAGTACATGCAGAAATCAGACAGTAAAATCATAGGCACTGCTGTCTTAAAGTTATAAATTGCCGGTTGGGCGTGGTGGTTCACACCTGTAATCTCAGCATTTTGGGAGATTGAGGCAGGCGGATCCCCTGAGTTCAGGAGTTGGAGACCAGCCTGGCCAACATGGTGAAACCCCATCTCCACTAAAAATACAAAATTAGCCGGGCGTGGTGGCAGGCACCTGTAACCCCAGCTACTTAGAGGCTGGGGCAGAAAAATTGCTTGAACCTGGGAGGCGGAGGTTGCAGTGAGCCAAGATTGTACCACTGCACTCCAGCCTGGATGACAGAACGAGACTCTGTCTCCAGAAAAAAATAAAAAATTATAAATTGCCGAGGTAGACTATAACCCAAGAGGGTTTACAGGTAATGTGTAATTGTATCAAAGTGATGGTAAGGTATTTGTATACTGATAATTCACATAATCCCTGTTTCTTCCAGCACCATCCAATTAGTGGCACCATTTCAGACCTCCCAGAGTCTAGTATATACCCATTGAGCCTGATTTTCCAATAGAGTCTTCCAGACCACAGGACCTGGGCACCCAATGGTCTGTTGTTTATTTATTTTTTTATTGCACTCTGGGAGGCCAAGGGGAAAAGCACAGTCTGTTCAAGTTTAGGAATGGGGCTGCTTATCATTGGAGCCTTCACAGCCATGCAGTGTCGCTATCCCAGCAGCACCCTTTTTAATCAGAGAAGAATTTCTCTACCTGCCAAGTACTTTTCCTCGCAGCAGCTATCATCTTGAAAGTGCACATCACATGACATTTAAAACCCCACAAAATGGCTTGCCCAAGTCAATTTAGCAGGGGTTTTAACTTGAATATCTGATCACTTTCTTTGGAATACTATATGAAAAGCTGACAATTTTCAACTAATTTGTGAGTACACAGTTTGAGTTGGTTAAAAAAGACAAACAAACAAAACCTCTTCATTATAGATGACTTAAAATTCCTTTCTAATTGTATTAGTTTCAGTAATGACGACTGCAGCAATTTAAAGGAAGCTAGCAAAGTTTTGTCAAATGCCTTTCAGGGTTCTTGCTTTAATGGGAAAATTAAATATGCTTTATCAGTTGTAGTAAATAGATGCTCAACTTTTTGAAAATGGCTCATTTTTCTAAGTAGGTAAAATAATCCTGCTTTGTCTTATTTTAATATTGTCTGGCTTAGTAACCATTTTGCTCCTTTTGCAAATACAAAAATATGTTGAGAGACCACCCAATTTTACAAGTAAGAAGGCCTGCATCAATGAGGACTGAGGGGAGAGGGAAAGAGAACCAGCATAGGTTGAATGTCTGCTGTCTTATTTATCTTATTTAACTTCATCTTCACAAAAGCTGTTTGTTGGAGATGATAGAGTCATTTTCCAGATGAGAAACCTGAAATGAAGTAAGCTGGTCCGGTCTGTCCAATGGTGTTAGAGTTGAATTGAAATCCTGCTTTGTAGAGCCCCCAGATTGGCATTCCGCTACCTTTGCTTCCCCATGCTGCTTAGCTCCCCTTGGCTGTTTGCCACAGGCTTTCTTTCTCTAACCAGAAGCTGCTGGTCTTGCAGCACCCAGAGGCTTGTGCAAATGTCTTCTGTGAGCAACTGTAATTGAGATTTCCGAATGAAATGTCAGTCTGCTCACCAGGGGAATAGTATTACAAAGCCAGTGGCCCTTGCGATGCCCTGTGTTTTCACAGCCCTCAGGGCCTTGTGTTGAAAATGTAAGCAGGCATTGCTAAGAGGTTCTCAGTGGGGCTGAGTGAGCAATGCATCTTGCAGGATACTTTATGGTAGACCAGCCTAACCATGATGAGGACTACCTGGCCAGCTCAGAAAACCTTCTTGGTGCAAATCTCACTCTTAAGTTCCCAATGAAGTCCCCTTTGTGTCTTCATAAGTACAGCACATGGCTGCAATTGAATACATGAATCCTGGGACATTTTCACCCATTAGCACTGCAGCATAAGTCCTTAGATAGAACCATGTTTTGGGGGAAAGTGGGCACAGGGAAGACAAATTCCAGTATAAGAAGGAAAGGAGAGCAGTCTGCAGTCAAAGAGGCATTCCAGAGGGCACTGGATGGTGGTAGGGAAACAGGGGTCTTCTGAACTCAGTTGGGGTGGGGAATAGGAGAAACTTCCCTACTTGACAATTTTGCCTAAGGCCAGCTCTACTTAGTAAGCCTCCTGGGATCAGCTTGCTCACTTCAAAGGATCTGGACCACCAGAAGAACAAAACAATATTTCCCTCTGTGGCAATGTGGCATTGCAGCTGTCATCACAATTGTATCCAGAAAAGCAGCGTATTCAAGTGGCAGCTTGTTCCTTGAGGCTTGTCTCATCTTCGAGAAATGCCCAGTGACACCTCTCAGAGGAAATCCCTCATTCCAGCTCTGTGTGATCGTTTCTGCAGGCAGCAAGCGCTTTAGGAATATGTTCCTGGGCATAATGAGCCCTCGGATGGTGTTCACCGTGTCTGTTCATAAGAGAACCCAGCCAGGGTTTTGTGAGAGACCAGACAGAGCTTCTCTAGCCCAGCCAACGGGAGGCACAGAAGAATTTCTGGTTGTTTCCTTAGACTTGTAAGAGTTGTTATTTGAGGACTTCATTCAAACCAGTCTTTATGTCCCCACCCTTGCCATTTCCTTTTCCTTTTAACCCACAAACTGCTGTTCACTGTTGTAGAATGGAGTTGATCGGTGATTTAAAAAAAAGTTTCTGCAACCTTCCATTGCATGAAGAGAATAGGATGCAATCAATGAGGAGTGGGTGGAGGAGTAGAGGACATTTCCCTGTTCTCTGCTCTCCCCACCTTGGACTTACAGAATCCTAGACCTGAAAGAAGCTTTTTTGCAAGCATGTAGCTGGCCTAATTCTCAAACTAAGCAGATGAGGAAACTGAGGCCTAAAGAGTGAAGGTGTTTGCCTCAAGTGACACTGATAGCTGATGAGCAATTCCATAGCTGGCATACTTTGTTCAGCTCTGCAGAAAATAGTTTAAGGCAGGAGGATGTCTGGGAGGATTGGGGGCTTGTGAGGATGTTTTGAAGAACCCAGGGCCGTCTTGTCAGTAAGAAAGAAAATGCTTCAAGGGGTTATAAAGACCATCCTCAAATATTTGAAGGGTTTCCACACTGCAGCATAGGGAGATTTATTCTTTATAATTGCTAAGGGCACAGCTAGAATCCACAGACATATTTATATGAAGAGCAAGTTTGACTCAAGATGAGGAAGATGTTGATCTGCTTTCAATATGAGCCTGGAATGCCTGAAAGAGCAGTGAGTCTGCTGCCTGGGAAGGACCAACTGTCTATCAAAAAAGAAGACATGTTCAAAGAGGTTTCTACATGGGGAATCTCCTTTTCAAAGCTAAACTGAATCAGCAAGATTCCCTTCAGAGTCCCTAAGAGTCCCTGTCAAATAGGGAGGTAAAGTGGAATTAATGAAAAATGCTTAAGGTATCAGTTTCTGCAAAGCCAGTCATCTCCAGAGCAATATATTAATCTAGATCTACCACAGACCTTGGGGTCATTAGCTTTCACTGTTGTGGAGCCCAGATAAGGGATAGCTTTGAAAGGAAGGGCTGCTGCTACTTATAGGATGAAAGTGGAAATGTGTTAGTTTTGATTTTGGGTAAACCTGATGATAGAGAAAACAAAAAAGGCACCCATGGCTGGGATCCCTAGTTTTAGTCCAAAGATGGTAAATCAGTCCCAGGATAGAAAGACTCCTGTGAGCCTAGTAGAGACCAGGCCTCAGAAGAAGCCATGGATACTGCTTTGGAAAAACTTGGGGTTTTTTTTGTTTTTTTTGTTTTTTTTTTTTTGAGACAGAGTGTCACACTGTTGCCCCGGCTGGAGTGCAATGGCACGATCTCTGCTCACTGCAACCTCCTGGGTTCAAGCGATTCTTCTCCCTCAGCCTCCCAAGTAGCTGGGATTACAGGCGCCTGCCACCACGCCCAGCTAATTTTTTGTATTTTTAGTAGAGATGGGGTTTCACTCTGTTGGCCAGGCTGGTCTGTAACTCCTGACCTCGTGATCCACCTGTCTTGGCCTCCCAAAGTGCTGGGATTACAGGCATGAACCACCATGCCTAGCCTGGAAGGAACCTTTAACAGAGACTTTTATAGATACCTCAGAGGTTTAAAGGCCACTCAGGAGATGATCCAGGGCACTGGAATGTCCGAACTCCAAAATGGGCTGATGAAATAAAGTCCCCTTTACCCCTGGTTCCATCACACTGGCCTGCCCTTTGCCTGTCGTGGCCTCTAACCTGTCCATACTTTAAGGTTCAGGCTCTTGATTCTAACTTGGTATGGCTATCTATCTCATTTGGAGTCTCTGATGTTTGAATCTGCTTCTTCCAGAAAGCTTTCCTGGCCTCATCAATCTACCCTAGAGTCTCCTGCTTCTGAGTTTAGGGGTGGGAACAGGTGACAGGCAGTGTATCAGGACACAAGGAGGCCTCAGGGATTACCCTGTCACTCTGGGTTGATGCTTGGGCTGGCTGCTGTCAGCTTACCTCCCTAGTGGCTCTAAGAATGCCACTGTGAGTCTTCTTCAAGTGTCTCCTGCTTTGTTCCCTCTCTTTTACTGCCAAGTTCCCTTCTAGGATGGCCTGGATCTCCAACCCATTGGAATAGGCTGTTCCCAAGGTTAGGTAAACACCATGACCAATGCCCTGTTCTCCCTTTTTGCAGACATTTCTTCCGTATACATTTCTCAAGGGCCCACTGACCTCTTCCAGGCTGATGATGTGTAACCCAAAGCCTTGAGCTCATTCTCACTGGGTCATTCAGTCCATCCTCCCAGGGGGCTGTTTCTCAGTTGTGTTGTTTGTGCTTTTCCCCAGGATGTCAGTTGGTTTTGAGATGTTTGACTCATCTTCAGTACTTCCCAGCTTCCTCCTGAAGGCACCAACCATGTTTGCTAACTTAACCATCAGATATCCTGTCTGAGTTGCTCACGAGCATGAGAAAACACTAACACATTTTTTCCCTTGGGTGTTATTTGTTGACTTGTAAATCTGAACAGGAAGAGTACATTTATTTGGAGAAACTATGAAATGCCTACCCTTGAAGAGTGTTTTTGTTGGGGGCAGCAAGAGAGTCTGTATGCCCATAAGTACCGGGATTCAGGACCTGAGATCAGGCTAGAGGCCAGAGATAAGGACCTCTTTCTAATCTTTACTGCAAATGAAAATGGTCAATAAATCAGAACTATTTATGGAATGCCTACCATGTTCAGATAACAGGAGAGTGAGAAGTTATAAAAACAGGCAAAACCATCTTGACTGAAAACTTAACCTACCACTTGTTGGAGCCCTTTGTGACTAAATCTCACAGAGGTGCTGGTTGTCTAGATATTGAGAACATAATGTGGCTCCTGCTTGAGACTGAGAAGTCCTTTGTTATGTTTATTAGATGGGGCTGAGTTTTAGGATGGCAGAAATGCAACCTTAACTTTCTATTCAGCACCTTTAATGTGTTTCTGCTGAACACAGAAGACAGTTAATGTCTCTCACCCCAGTTTTTTATTTGGAGAAAGGATCTAGCAATACCTACCTCAGGCTGTAGTTCTGAGAAGTATATTAGTTCGTTTTCACACTGCTATGAAGAACTACTTGAGACTGGATAATTTATAAAGGAAGGAGGTTTAATTGATTCACAGTTCCAGGTGACTGGGGAGGTCTCAGGAAATCATGGTGGAAGGCAAAGGGAAGCGAGGCACATCTTAACCTAGTGGCGGGATAGAGAGAGTGCCACACTTTTAAACCACCAGATCTTGTGAGAACTCCCATGAGAACAGCAGGAGGATAAACACCCCCATGATCCACCAATACCTCCCACCAAGTTCTTCCCTCAACATGAGGGGATTATAATTCAAGATGAGATTTGGGTGGGGACACAGAGCCAAACCACATCAAGAAGTAAACGAAACATTGTACGTCAGGCACTTTGCATGGTGCTTGGCACCCAATAGGCACCAATGAACGGATGATGCTATTGTAGCTGGACCATCATTGCCGGTGCCTCCTGGGAAGCAGGTGGGAAACTGTTCGTGTTGTGTCTTACCTTGTCCCATGGAAAATCCTGATTTTGAGTTCTCTTATCTCTCAGATTTTGTAGTGTTAAGTTAGCACACTGTAGACAGGATACATGGAAAAATGTCTGGTTTCCCTGACACAATAAAGGGACAAATCTCTCTAAGAGAGCCACCTGGGCTCTTGTATTGATGAAAGCAGTAAAGAACTGTGAAAGGAGAGAAAAGCTAAGTGTCCAAATGAAGAGTTTGCTGTACACATTCTTAAGGGTGAAGACTGGACTAGACAGACTGGTAGAAGGAGAGGAGCTAAGGGGTGATGGTCCCAGGAAAGAATGGTGAGTAGCATCAAGGGTAGTCAAAGTTGAAATCGAGAAGGACAAGCCAGTTATAAAATGAGTGGATTGGGGCAGCAAGGCTCCACCTTCTTCCCAGTCAGACATCAAAACCCATAGTCCAGACTCTGTATGTATTTAAAGGGACTGGAAGACAGTATAGACCCAAAAGAGGACAGTCTGCCCATCTTTAGGAAGGAGTCCCCTCTCATTTTCCTTGTGGATGCTGTCCATGGAAGTAGACAGCCTCAACTTTCTTCACAGAGCAAACTTACCTTCACTTCAGTTCTGTGCCTCACACTTACATCAGCTGAAATAGCATGAATTCTTTAAAACTACAGAAATTGTTATTGTTATAGCAGTGTGTTCCCAAGTGTTCCCAAGGAACAAAGGCCACAGCAGGCTGGTATTATTTTAATTTTTTCCATGACCCATTTATCAAAAATAATGATAAGATTTCAGCATGGTTAATGAGATATTTGTAATGCAGTTTATCCGAAGTGGAGGGGCCTAGACTTCTAAACTGGTTGTCTGGCAAGATTAACCTTGTGTACTTTGCCCCACCTTTTGAGAGAAAGATGTCTCTAAATTTCAAAGAAAAAGGCATCATTTATTTGCACCAGAATGGTATATTTCAGTTCAGAAGACTGAAATCAGCTGCACACACAGGACCCGGTTGGGACAACGTCACCACTGGGGAGAGGGTGAGACAGGCCAGATTTATGAATACCCAAGGAGGAAATAAGCAGACCAAGATCCATGTGGGTACAGAAGGAGATCTAAATATGCTACACTTGTGAAAATTTCATTTGAATAAGGAATCAAATTGCATCATTTTATTTTATTTCTTATTTTTTAGAGATGAGATATTACTCTGTCACCCAAGCTGGAGTATACTGGCCTGATCATAGCTCACTGCAGCCTCAAACATCTGGGCTCAAGTGATCCTCCCACCTAAGACTCCCAAGTAGCTGGGACTACAAGTGTGTACTGCAATGCCTGGCTATTTAAAAAAAAATTTCTCTGGAGACCTGGTTCTTGCTCTGTTGCCCCTAGGCTGCTCCCAAACTCCTGGCCTCAAGTGATCCTCTACCTTGGCCTTCCAAAGTGCTCAAAGTGCTGGGATTACAAGTGTGAGCCCTACTTTTTTGTTGTTGTTGTTGTTTTGGAGATGGGGTCTTGCTCTTTCGCCCAGGCTGGAGTGCAATGGCACAATCTCAGCTCACTGCAACCTCTGCCTCTTGAGTTCAAGCGATTCTCCTGCCTCAGCCTGCTGCATAGCTAGGATTACAGGCTCACGCCACCACACCTGGCTAACTTTTGTATTTTTAGTAGAGACGGAGTTTCACCATGTTGGCCAGGCTGGTTTCGAGCTCCTGACCTCAAGTGAGAGGACCTCCTCGGTCTCCCAAAGTGCTGGGATTACAGGCATGAGCCACTGTACCTGGCCCCGGCCCTACGTCTTTTTAATGTTATGTCTACTCTCCTTAAGACTGAAGTTCTATGTCTTGCTCTTTTGGTGCATCCAATTAGAATTTGAAGCAAGAGATGATCAATTCCATTTAACAGAAGAATAGAGAAAAATGTATCAGACACAGCTGTTGTATCTCATGCCTTGCCCTGTGGCTTTCATAAAAGTATTTTCAAAGTCTGCAAAAATGGGCAGGAAAAAGTAATATTCTGGGAAAAGTGTATGAAATGAGTAAGTATGTTGGCCTGGTGGGTCTGGATATAGAGCTAACACTGTATAGAGTGGAATTTTCTAAGTTCTAAAGTTTCCCCAGTTGCTAGAGCTCAAGTATGTGTTGTGGATTGCATTTTTCCAGATTACAAAGCAATTCCCTCCCTTGACATTCCCGCTGTCTTCTTTTCTCCCAGTATATGTATTAATGACCCAAACAAGAAAGACTTCATGATGGATGGTGCTCATTTAATTGGTCGAAATGGAACGATGTGCACTCTCGGAATCCCTTTAATTCTTGGTACTAATCTACATATTGGCAACTTGTCCTAAGAAATGGGTAGCAAACGCTGAATCAAAACTTTTTAGGCTTGGCAGCAGTAAAATGGCAATGTGTTCAACGTTCTCTTAGGAGACTGGAGAGCAACCATTGTATAAGTGTAATGCAGTCATGGTAAGATAATGGATTAAATGGCCTCCTTTAGGATATTGGCTTTGTATATCTCATGTATTCAAAAAAATACTCTTTCTGATTTTAATGTGACTCTTTAAGCGCACACAAAATGGACAATGGTCAGTGATGAGTTACTGCATTTAGGATGAGGGGATGTTTGCAACCTGTTCTGTGCATCAAAATTCCAGCCTGCCTGTAGGTTTCCTGCTAGAGTTCACAAGGCTTCATGGCTAAACTTCCCAGTGGAGCTTGGAATGAAATTTTCCCAGGAGACCACATGGTGATTTGGAACCAGAAGAGCTTGTTTACATACGATCTTCTGCATGTACCAGTTGAGAGAGATTGGGAACGCCACTGAAATTTGTCTCTAGAAAATATGAATGATAATACTTGGTATTTTTCTTTCAAAGAGATTGTGAGGACTGGACAAAGTGGTGGTTTGAAAATATTTCATATACTGCAAAGCCTTGCACAAATATTGTTATTATGACTATAAAGGCTCTTCCTGGTCTGTAAAAAAAAAAACATTTTCCCAAGTCCTCCCCTGACTTCCATCAGCCATAGTGAATCCCTGTCTATTCTTAGCATGTTTATGTGAGGGATATGTGAAAGCCTCGGTGTCCTCTTGTCCCTCTGTTAAGGACCAGACAGGACCCAGCCGGGCACATTTGTATCCAGACATCGTTCAGATGTTTTGAAATGGGTCTGGTAAGAACTGAAGCTATGTTTCCAATTAATTTTTTAAGTACAAATATGCTCAAAGTACATTTTTTTTTGTAAAAAAAAGAATTCAACAATAAAGTATGGCTTGTTGCTGTTCAACTGCCAGAAACTCGGGATCTCTATGAGTTTCACTGATATCAAAGGCTTCTGTTTAATATAACTTTGTATTAAAGTGGGCCTTACTGTCAATCTAGCAAAACCTCTTGTTTAATCTCAAGTTTAGTGTAGTTTTTTTTATTAATCCAATGTGCATCTGTTAAAAATAACTCCAGATAATGCAACATTTGATTAAATGGAACTTAATACAGCCATTAGGTGGTGGGATTTTTTTTTCCATTTACGCATTCCAAGCTGAGCCTGATAAGATGGCACTAACATTTAGCCTGAGGTGTGGAATGTTAATAGTGGGATCTCGGACAGTTTGTTTATTTTTTATTTATTTCCTGAATGTGCCACTCACAGCAATGTGCCAGATGGGCGTCCTGGAAGGCAGAAATTCTCTGTTTAGCCTCGGAGCCCCAAGAAGCTGGCAGATTAGCCCTGACCCCCAGGGCAGCCCCAGCTTGGTAGAAAAAGGCAGAAGGGTAACATTAAGTCAGAGCTGCAGTATGTTTTTATTCTTTTGTCTAAGGACTGTGCAAGTAACATGCTTTTCAGGGCTGGCCGTGCAAATAACACATCAAGTGGAACTTTATGTATCACCTTTTTACTTAGGCTATATAGAAGGAAGGCCTAAAGAATGCCTTGGTCCTCTTGAGCGTTTTGAGCCCAGGCTGTCCTGGTAGCAATGGGTTTCCTCTGTTGAGAAGTCCTGCAGCTCTGGTGGGTTAGGGCCGCCCTCCGCCTGGCACTGAGTAGGTACTCCATCAGTTCTTGGAGCCATTAAGCTGAACAGTAGCCAGAAAATACAGAGGCCCCATTCATTTTGTTGGTGCACGTTTGTTGGGTAGTGACTATGTGCTAGGTAGGATACTAAGCCCTGAAGATAGGGCAGTGAAAAAGATAGACTCAGTCCCTGCCCTCATGGAACTAACATTCTGTCTAATATCTAGCTGCTAGTTGAGGATGCTGCCCATCTCTGCTTGTTTGTAAAATTTGGTTTCTACTCTATTAATTGAATTTTAGCTCATTGAATTAGACTTATGTTCCATAGACCAGTTGGTCCTTTGCAATCATTCTTATACTGGTATTTTTAGTGATTTTATGTTAGTTTTAATTTCTTCACAATAAGGATTTTGGTTTGATTTGATTCAACACTTATTTATAGACTTCCTGTCGTGTGTAAGACTTGACATTCTTCACTACTCCTAGCCTCTCCCAGGGTGAGGAGGCAAAATGTACCCCCTTCCCTCTTGCTTTGCCCATCCAGGAAGGCTGTCAAGAAAGTTAGGGCAAGTTATATACCGCACAATTCTGTCACATCTAAAAGGACATCATAGAGACTGTAGATTTGTATTTTTATAGTGGTTTCCTAACAGATGATGTGTCTTGTTCTAAGAAAATCATTGCATGTTAAGGATATTAAGAAAATGTCCCCACATAGCAAATGAACCCTGAATCAGTTTCTTTAAAAAGAATCACATTCTTTTTAAAATTAATATAAAGACACTCTGTAAGCCAGTGTAACAAGGGCCCCTTGCTCCTTTCATTTCCCTTGTATCAGGGACCAGGACCATTCCTCTAGTTCATTAATGCAACGGAGGGGAAAAATAGTGGAGTCAGAGTGGATTCCAGTTCTAACCATGCAAGTCAACCAGCTGTGTAGCTTCAAGCACAACCTATAATCATTTTGAGCTTCAATTTCCTCATCAGTAAAATGGGGATTATCCCCATACCTCATGGAGTTGTTAAGAAGATCAAATAAAGTAATTCTGGGAATATGCTCTGCTCCATGTGCTTGAACTCAATGGATGTTATTTCAATCTGCTTGCTGGTATGGGGACAGAGGTAAAGAAGGGAAGTGGGGCATGAACTTGCCAAGAGACTTGATGGGAGACAGATCTTACTTCTGTGTCCTCTGAGTGACTGGGTGAGTTCGGGGGACCATTTTGTCCTGGGAAGGCTCATCACTGAAGACTTGAAAACCTCTTTCATTTTTAGCAACTCAGAGAAAGGCATTCAATTTTTTTTACTTTCATCCTGGGGATTGCAATTTACATTTGCAAGAAAATGAGGGTGTCATTTTCCTAGTTCCCAGGCACCTAGGCTGATTCATTGCAGCGTTAGGAGTGGTTAATGGCAATTGAAGTAGCAGCAGTTTTTGGCAGCAAGCGGGACCCCACCAGGGACTCTGGGTAACTCCCAGGTGTTATTGCAACCTGTCTGGCTTTCCATGGAGCTCACTGGTTTTTCCATCAAGCTATCTGCCAGTCTCCTGCTTTCATTTCCTGGGCAGAGATTCAGAGGTCAGCCGGAAACCCCTTCGCATTGCTGCAGAGGGGCTGATGCATCCATTGATTCTCGTATTTGGTTTTGATCACAGATTGAAATTAGATTGCTTCCTCTCCTGGCTGGGGTTATGATAGCACTCTGTAGCTTAAGAAAATTTATTCACTGTGCATTTTGTTTCTTGAAAAGCCAGATAATTTGTTTCTGTCCTCTACTCAGAGAAACTCAGTAAGGACTGGCCAGACTCCAGGAGTAATGAGGTGATGGTGAGGAAAACACCACCCAAAGAAATGAATCTTTATTAGACCCTTCCTGTGGTGTTGGTGGCAATATTGCAGTGCACAAGATGATGGGTCTTGATTTCCTTCTGGCTTGACTGGGGTTGGCTAGTTCCCTCTTGCGGGGCCTCTATATCCCAGATGGTGGAATGTGTCTAAGTTTGGCAACCCGTATTCACCTGATGGAATAACACTTCCAAAGTGTACATACAACTGAGAAGATGGAGGGGGTTTAGCACTCAGTTCTGGGCCATGTGTAGATTTGTGTTTTCATTTTCAAGTTGTCTTCAAGCTCCTCTAGGGAGGATGAGTGGATGGAAGGGAATGTTTTATCTGTATTTGTAGGGAGCTTCCTGAGACTCCAAAGGCCAGAATCCTGTGACTGGAGTTTATTACCAAAAATAAAGAAACAGAGAGGTGTTCAAACCCAAGAGGAGGAGGACGGTTCCCAAACTTTCTCAGTTCATCATACCCTTTGTTTCTCAGTCGTTTTTTTTCACAATGCCTCTAGGTGAATGATTGCACGTACACGTACACACACACACACACACAGAGACACACACACACACACAGAGTTCTGTTTATTAAGTAGTTAGATCCCAATAAGTTAACTTATATCTTAACAACTTAGTAGCCATTTGAAAAAATACATATACATTGAAAGAAAATGTTTTTATTAGGCCGAGTATGGTGGCTCATGCCTGTAATCCCAGCACTTCTGGGGGCTGAGGCAGGTGAATCACTTGAGGTTAGGAGTTCGAGACCAGCCTGCCCAAGATGGTGAAACCCCATCTCTACTAAAAACACAAAATTAGCTGGGTGTGGTGGTGTGCGCTTGTCATCCCAGCTACTTGGGAGGCTGAGGCAGGAGAAACGCTTTGACTCTGGAGTCAGAGGTTTCAGTGAGCTAAGATTGTGCCACTGCACTCCAGCCTGGGTGACAGAGCGAGATTCCGTCTCAAAAAAAAAAAGTTTTTATTCTTAAATAACCAAATTACTTACCGGTGAGATGTGTGCACCTGTTAGGTACTGCACAGCATTACAAATCTTGGAATCAGGTTGGACAGTACCACTCTGTTTTTGTGTTCCCCATTGATTTTCAGGCAGTACTTGCTTTTTATCACAGCAACCACTGACATCCAACTTTTGAAAAGATATGGCATAATCGAAAGGAATGCAGCATGATCTAATGTTGACACTGAGAACTACATTGATCCACTAGTTTGCAGAGTGTCTGACAGATGTCATGTATTGCTGTGTTTTCCTTGAAAATTTAACAAATTTCAAAATTAAGTTCAAATTAATTTAAATGTCCCACAGTGTCCATATGTGTTTGTTGTGGTGACCCCGGGCCCTTCAGCATACAGCTGGGAGCCTAGATCCTGAGCACAAGATGCTCTCAGATAATCGAAAATCTGGAGGAAAGGAGTGCTTGTCTAGTCTCCTGTCCTTGTAAGTGGCTTTCAGTCTCACCTCTGACCCACCACTAAAGGAAGGTGCACCCTGCACACAGTTCATCAAATTTTATGATTCTAGAGGGTGAAGTGAAATCTGGCTACTCACCATAACTAATAGCCCTGCACTGGGTTCCTCCTTGGTAGCCAGCTCCAACAGGTACTGTGGGACTTGTTTCTTTTGCTAGCATAGCCTCGACCTCAAGGAAGAAGCAATCTGGTGGAGACTCTCACAAGCTCAAGGTAGACATGGATTCTATGTCTGAATGCTCACAATTCAAACTGGACATTTTTGCAGAATGCTTCTCTTTCCTTGGCACAAATTAGAGAAATTGAACTGGATTAAGTAATTAAACAATGATTACATTTAATTAAATCAGGATTTAAAAAAAAATTTCCACTCAGATTTTTCTAAAGTGGCATCATTTTCAAGCTGAACAAGAATAAGCCCTGGAAGTACAGGAAAGGACTTTTGTGCAAAATTGGCAACAGAATCCCTAAATGCAATTTCTGGGGGTCTAGGGATTAAATGAGAGTAATTTAAATGGGAAAAAGGCCACTTTGCCTCCAGTGGAATGAAATCCTCCTTCAAGGTTTTCATTTCTGACAATTTTGGTAAATCATGTTTCGATTTGACTGCCAGTGACTGGACATTTTCCTTTGGAGGCCTAGGGCCAGAACGTATTCTGTCAAGTTTGTTATCCAAGGAGGAGATTCAGCCCCAGATGGGTGTGCGGTAGCAGGTGGGAATTGCCATTGAAGAGTTGGGAGACCCTAAATCTCTTTTCATCAGATCTGAATGTTGGTGGCAATATAGAAATGCATTCAAGTGTTTCTAACAAAGCTGCCCTCCCTGCCTGGCATTCAGATGGGGAAAGAGGGTATTTTGCACCATGACAACAGGTGACCTCTATTTGGAATTGTCAACAAACATTAATAGGCCTTCCAAAACACATACGCTGTAATATAAGGGATTGGTTGCCTGAAGGGAGGGCCGGGTATTCAGCAGCACTGGGGTAGCTCTTACAGGATGTCAGCAGACGTAGTTAATTGGTAATGATTAGGGCTGTCTGCAAGCTGATTCCCTAAGTTTGGTGAACACATAATTGTTGTATGTAACCCCTAGCGGCTTTGCTCTTTCATCTATATGAAGAGATCAGAAAAGAGAGATTTACGGCTTAGGTTGCCCCAAGCCACACATAGCAGGCTTAATTTTCCTTTCCAAGGGAATTTGAAGACTGCTGTTGTGACTAGTTCTCTGTGGCTTATATGGTATGTTGAGGTCACCTGCGAGTTTTTGTTAAATGATTGATTGACTGAAATTAATTATTCTGTCAGAGCTGTAATGGAGGTAAGATGGGGTGTACTGATAAATACAAAAGCTAAAGTGATTCTTATAAATGCACTATGTCTCTTTCTATTTAAATAAATCAGACAGAATACATAGATCCTGGATGGTGTTGAGTGTCCCCTCCCCATTTTCCTCTATAGCCCTGAGCTGTTTTCTTTCCAAATCTGAAGCTTTGAAATGAGCGGCTATTTACTCAATTTAACTGCAGGATATTTGAATCCTTTGTCACTTCATTCCTTCTAACCTTTCCCCAAACACCTCAGCCCCTGATAAGAGGCTGATGCCAGTGACTGCCGTAGATTAAATCAACTGAATTGAGAGTCTGTGTTTGAGCTAATGGCTAGGCAACTTGGGGAATGTGGCTGGTGAGTTGGAGAGTGGATAGAAGGCAGGTGTTTGCTTCTAAATGTCAGATTTCTGAGGCGTGGAAACCACCCTGTAAGGCCCTTTTAGGAAAGCAGTGAAAGCAGCTGTTTAGTGACAGACTGTCTGCAATTTGGGTCCTTAAATCCCATGAAGGGAATCCAGTGGCTGGTTAAGGAAATGCCAAAATGACTCTTTTGATTATCTTGCAAAGGGCATGAGATTGTTTATAAGTGATTTATCCAACTTACTTCCAAGTCACCAGAAACGATGGTTAGAAAAAGTCATTTCCCACACAGGCTGTGATCGTGACAAAGGTTCCAGGACATCTTCTGGGAGTGGCACCGGGTTCAAAATGAGCAAGAACACATGGGAAGTACAGAAAAAGACTTGTGGGCAAATTGGCCAAGACAGCAGAATAACAGACCCAGGTCTCGTGTGTGGTATGCCTGTGGGGAAAACATCTATGAAGCTGGGTTGTCTAGTCCTTTGCCTAAGTGGAAAACACTTGTTGGCATTGGATAGGGTGATATGCTTCCCAAGTCTATTACCAACATTCCTAAGTTAAAAGTAAACAGCAGTCACTTGGTTCCTTGGTTCTTAGATTCTAGTGTGCTCTTTTAGAATATCCTGGAGTGCTTGTTAAATATGCAGATTCCTGGGAACCACTTCCAGTGAGTCTAATTCCTTAGATATGACTACAGAGCCTGGGACTCTTCATTTTCTTCAATAAGTTCCATGGTGATTCTGGTGCAGATTGTCCCAAATTTAACAATTGACCAGACCAGGGGCCAAGGGAAGAAACTACAGCTGTTCCGTTGACAAAAATAGCCCTCCAAAAGGCCTGTGACTTGTCAACAGGCAGAGATTGCAGATGGAACTTATTGAGTTAAAGTAATTTTACTCATCTTAAGATCAGCCCTGGCTATTTCAACGCCAGTCATCTTGAGGTATACCAGCTATTGAATGCATGGCTCCCTGAATATCTCAGAAAATGAAATGGTTAAAATAGGAGCGGTATTGACAATTGCTGTTTCTTGATGATAGTTAAAATTTCATTGGCTGGCTGTAATTTAAGCAGCAACATAAGATTCATTTAACTGTCATAAATTAAGACATCCTATTATGGAGGGAAATTTTTTAGAAATCTTTCCCAGCAATTTCTAAAAAGAGTAGGACTAACTTGGAACTCTTTGCAGTCATTCCTGCTAAAGGTAAGAATGGGCATGCTATCTCTAGTCTATTAACCTGTGATTTAGTTAGGTAGAGCTCAGACTTGCACTGCTCCAAACAATGTGTTGTGAAGTTACATTGAAGGCCTGAAAATGTATGCATATATCCCACCACTTTATGACCTCTGTGACTTACGATATATTTGAAAGCAAATTAAAGACTTTATAAAATGTTTTTAAGTACCCCCCTCCTCTTTTAAAACATTTATGGCTTCTATAAATGCTATATAAAATGCTTTGGAGAGTGGTCATTGCTGGACTAAGGCTAGGTTGCATAAATATTTAGTTAGAGATATGAGCGTGTTTCTTGAAGTTGTACATGTGTCAGAGTTTCCTTGCTGTTCCTGCAAAGTCAGGCCTGTTAGCAATGTGGTGGAAGATAAAGGAAGCGGGAGCCAAGATGGAAATGCATGCTTGCCATTGCAGGGGATAGTGCTCTATTAAATTATCACTGTTTTTGTTTCTGTAGTTTAAAATTTTAAACATGTCTTTGATTACAGACTGTTTTCATTGCCATTTTAAATAATCATTAGGCTCCCTGCTTCCGTCATTCTCTTCTAGAGTGATTTCGGAAGTCCATGACTGGAAACATCCGGTATTTAAAGGAAAGGCACCTCTGAGGCTAACAACTGGTGGTGTCATTTGACCAAGAACTTTCCCAGAAATTCAACTGGGGATCCTTAGGCTCTTTTAGAATAGTGAGTTTTGTTTTATTGTTTTTTAATCCCAAATACACCAAATGTCACTATTATCACGTATCTCTGGGAAGAGAAGAAGCTAAGATGAACGTGCCTTTATTTTTTATGTACTTCTAGTAGCTGTGCAATCTTCAGTGACAGTAAACAGAATGTATGACCATGAAGCTCTGTGTTGCAATCTGCAGTGTGCCAGTCACTGTGATGGGCAGTGAGCTTCAAAACTGAGTAAAGCATGACCCTAGGGAGTCAGAGATCCAAGCAGACAATTATAGTAAAATGTGATAAAATGTGTATAAGGAGAGGCCTGCAGCAGGAGAAGCTAATTCTAGCTGGAGCTTTCAGGAGAAATGATGACCATAAAGTGAGGAAGTAGATTCTGTGTATCCATTATTTAGCTTGCGAGCACTAACTTGCATCAACCCATACTTGATATTTTGATGGTGGACAAATAATGGCATTTATTCAGGTAGTGAGCAGAGCCAGTACAAAGGTACAGAGACTTGAAGGTACAGGATATCACAGAAAATTAGCGGTATGCAGTATTGCTTGAGCAACATTTGCAAGGAGGTTGGGGTTACCACTGGGCTAAAAGGTATACAGCGACTAGAGCATGAAGAATTTTGGATCTGTTGCAGACGTGCTTAGATTTGGCCTGTTTGCAGTGGGGGAACCACTGAGTTATTCTGGATGGACAAGAACACGGTAAGATTTGTATTTTGAGCAAAAGTTTTTGGAATCAGGAGCATCTCAATTGCATCCCATGCCCTTGGAAAATGGAAGGGAAAATCTGCGCCTCCTAACACTTCTTTTTGCCATCTGGTTCCATTATTTTTTTATCATGGGGCAGTCAGGGATGCCTGGGCTCTAACACTGTTTGGGTATCCAGATACACAAGGTAGGATGAAGAGAGAAAGGAATGAAGAGTAGAAAAACGAACATAATAGGATTATGAGCTTGAATCTCACATAGGCTCACATGTTCAGGCATTATTTCACTTCTTTGATAATACTTGTGGCACATATGGGAATCATGAAAGGTGCAAAGTCTCACGTTGGATCTGTAAGACGTAGCTTCTTAGCTTATGAGGCAACTGGAAAGCGTTAGGCTTTGTTCTCTCCAGTGCTTAAGTTATTCACTGGAAGTGCTCTAGCTACCACATCAACCTGTCTCTGCAGACAGACAATGGGTCAGACACTTGGATGGAAAGTCCAATAAGTGCTCCATGATCCAGAAAGGAGTTATATGAAAAAGGAGTTTTTTTAATCAAAAGACCACAAAATACTCTATCAAACAAAATCAAGCAAGCTTCCTTTCTTTGCAGCTTCTCAAGCCTTTTATGTTCCAAAGTACAATATGAATCTCCAAGACAATGATGGAATGTGTCCTAATTTTATATAATTTCCTAAAATTATTTATGAAAACTTATTTTTTTCTACAAAGCATCTTGTGAAACTTGTGTTTCCTGGGATGCTCTTTCGGCAAAGCTGCTCTTGAGATACATTTTTACAGGCCTCCTAATTCTACATTGAATGGAATTCCCTTCATCAAAAGCTGTGCCTACTCAGTTCCTAAAATGCCAGAGGGAGTGAAAACCAGACCATTCAGCAAAAGCAAAAGGTGGCCCCTACTAATAATTTGACATCATGTTGGTGAAACAGAGGCTTGCATTCTCCCATTCTAAGTGGTTGCTTTTGCAAAGACACAACTTCCGGTTCTGGCGGGCAGATTGGGGTCTGCTGGGAAGGTTCCAGCAAAAGGTAACTCTTCTTGACCTTGTACCATTGAAAGTCACAGAGCTATTAAAGCAGCGACCAGGGCATTCAGAAGAGCTGTGACTAGGCATAATGTGCCTTTTGAGGGTGACCATTCATTTGTCCATCTAATTAGCACTCAGCACTTTTGATTGCCCCATACATCTTTAAAAAATTCAAACAGGTAGGGTTTCACTGCTTGGATTGCAGGACTCAGATGAAAATTGAGGCCTGGCCTTGTATTTATGGAGGTTTGTTCTTTCCAGGACGTCTTACCTATTTCCTTAGCCCTGTTCTCAGTAATGCCTGCCACAAAGAACCCCATAAATTTAGCATTTGCAGCTATAAGTTTGTCATTCTTTTCTTGAAATAAGATAAGGGTACTATTATAAAACAGCAGAAGGCTGAATGTGAGAGCAGCCAACATATTGTTGACTGATTCATCTGGGGCATTTAGTTCTTCAAAATGGAAAAACAAAATAGGGTCTAAAAAGCAAACACAGTAAATTAAAGGAATGTTATTCTATGCATAGAACAGCTGTTTTAATACTTGCTCGGTAGGGTCATGTGACTAACCCACTTCTTTTAGGATAAAATATGTCTTCCTCTAAGGTTATTATTAAAGACACATGGAGACATTTACTTTGGTCTCCTTGTCAGCATTGTGCCACATTAAAAGAAAAAACGAAACAATGTTTAAATTGGGTTTAGATCCTTCATTTGCATGAAAACGATAGTTAATTGTGTCCCTGTGATGATAATTAGTGTTCAGCTAAGAGGACCTTTTCATTGTTGGCCCAAGGTGAGGCCTGAGTTACTAAGAATTGTACTGGTGGTAGCTATTTTCTTTTAAGTAACTGCACAGCTCTGTTTTGCCAACCAGCAAAATGAATTAACAGGAAGTGAAACATTTAGTATTTACTTGAGCTAGGACATTGTTACCCACCGCAAGGAGAAAGCTCACATTGGGCCCTCTTTGCTTATGGTATGCTTATTATGTAATTTCTTCAGCAAATATGGAGTACCTACTCAATATTAGGACCTGGGCTGTGGCCTGCACAATTAGAAGCTCTCAGACAGCAGGGACTCCACAGCAGCATAATTGAAATCTCTGTTCACTTTAAATCCTGAACTAGAAATGTTCTCACCCACCTGAGGCTTGACCATGTTTTCAGAGCTGCCACGTGGCCGGAAAAGAGTCCAAATCTGCTTTTTCTCCAGTGATCTCTCCCTGTGCTACTTCCTTAACACTGCCTTGCCCTGTATCAGCCATTCAGGAACATTTATCAAGTGGCTAGTTATTACAGAACAGGACATAATCCTGGGCCAGATCCCCGCTCCATCCCACTTAACTGTGCCTTGATCATTAAGCGTTCCATTTGACCTCTCTGTGAACTCCTAAAAGGTCAAGACCAATTCTATTTCACCTTAGAACATGCAGTTCTGTAGTTCATTACATGCAGGCAATTGCATTATATCCAACGTGTAATAAATATGTGCTGAATGCATGAATGATAGAATGAATGAATGATCTTGCCATATTTCAACTTAGCACAGGGTCCATTCTGTACCTTTGTGACATCTAGCTACATCTTGCATTGTCTTCTGGTGGTAGGGTCCTGGCTACCTTATGGTGCGACCCTTTTCTCTATGGGCAGCTCTGACTGTAAAATGGTCCTTTCTCTTTTTAATATCCAGTGATCTGTAATATCACTGGGTCTGCCTCCTGAAGTCATGTGGAGTTTGGTCTGATTCCTCTTTCATATGATTCTTTAGCTATTGGAAGACACCTGGTATACGTTTCTCATCTCCATATTTAACATAACAGTTTCCTCAGTTAGTCCTCATATGACATGGTTCCCCAATACATCTCTATCTTTAATGCTTTCATATCAACATAGTTAATTTAACCAGTGATTTTAAGAATTATTTTATTTTGCTTTAGTGACTGTGGGGCCAGAACTGAGCCTAGTAGTACAGAAGGAATGATCAGGACAGAATACAGATCATTGCCTTCCTCCATCTGACCTTCTGTTTATACTATTTTTATAATTGGGGACGGTGCTATTCATTATTTTATTGCATTTCATTTTCAGCCATCATGCCATTGAATTGATTCATACGAACTACTGGTTATCTAAACCAGTGGTTCTCAAGTGGGGGTGATTTTTATCTCCCTGGAGACAGTTGGCAATGTTTGGAGACCTTATCGATTTTCACTCCTGGGGATTGGTTGAGACACTAATATTTAGTGGGTAGAAGCCACGGATATGGCTAAACATCCTGCAATGCATAGGGCAGCTCTTCCACAATAAAGAATTAGCTGGTTTAAAATGTCAGTAGTGGCCGGGTATGTTGGCTTACACCTGTAATCTTAGCACTTTGGGAGGCCAAGGAAGGCGGATCGCTCGAGGTCAGGAGTTTGAGACCAGTCTGGTCAATATAGTGAAACCCCATCTCTACTAAAAAATACAAAAATTAGCCGGGCATGATGGTATGCATCTGTAATCCCAGCTACTCAGGAGACTGAGGCAGGAGAATCGCTTGAACCCAGGAGGCGGAGGCTGCAGTGAGTCGAGATTGCACCACTGCACTTCAGCTTGGGCAACAGAGAGAGACTCCCTTTCAAAAAAACAAAACAAAACAAAACAAAATGTTTGTAGTTCCACTGCTGAGAAATTCTGGTCTAAACTACGCAGTCTTTCTCCTTGGGGCCTCCTGAAGTAGACCTTGATCCCAGGCTACGTGAGGTCTTGCAAATCTTTAAAAGTGATTGAGTAAGACCATGTCCCTATTCTAGGTGAAGCTTTTCCAGGCCCACTGTCAACCATTTCTTCCAAAACTTCTACTTTCTTAACTTGCTGGTCACCCACCTTGCAGTTAGAGCAGTGCTCCTGGAATGGAATGCTTTGGTTGTCATCTGAAGCCTAGGACAGTGCTTCTCAAACTTTACTGTGCATAGAAACCACCTGGAGATTTTGTCAAACTCACATTCTGATTCAGTGGGTCTAGGGTGGAGGCAAGACTGCATTTCTAACAAGCTCACAGGTGGTGCTGGGGTAGAAGGCCCATGGGCCACACTTTGAGGAGCAAGAGTCTTAGCATGTTTTCTCTTGGCATTCTTTGGACAAAGGCTTTTTCCATTCCCTTGAAGCAGAGTGCAAGCATCTGAAGCCGGGAACCTTTGGCTGTCACACTCAGCCATAGCCATGTGTCAGGACAGAGCAGTTGAGCACCATGATGTTATAATGCTGAAGAAGACTAATGGCCTGCTTAATTGCCGAGCAGGGTTTATAATTTACAGGTCTTTGCATCACCCTATTCTAGGTTGAGGAGAAACAGTAACAAAGCAATATTACTCTCCTAATTGAAAGCCGGAGGGTGGAATGAAGAGGGAGCTGCCCCCAATCACAGACTTGGAGGAATGAACTATCCAGTTGTGAGCTGGTTTATCCAGATTATGCATATGTTTATAAATTATCCTAGGTGTTCTTTTTCCTCATTCCCTTTATTGTAGAGTGTATTTCTTTAAAGTGACAGGTTTAATTTTTTTCCCTACTCTGTGCAGATTTTGTGATGATGTAGCGTAATAAATCAAACCGATTTCTACCATTGTATCAAGACTCTTTAATCAGTTCTTTGAATTAATGCAATCAAACGGTTGAATTCTTAACATTCATCTCTATATTTATGGCTCTGTTGTGCTTTTTTATTGAATTGGAAGAGGAATGTCTTCATTCACAGCCAAAATAAAATAAATCTAGGCAGGTTATCTAGTAAAATGACTAAGGTATAGGGTATGGGATGTGTATGTGTGTGTGTATTTGTGTGTGAATGTGTGCCTAAAAATACAGACGTCATCTGTGTCGTTCTAATATTAAATTTTGTTTTGGAACTTCATATTCGTGAAGCCAGCGTTGTGTCAGACTCTATGATAATGGTCCTGTTTTTACCAGGTCACGAATCCAGGGATTCTCAAACATGTTCAAGAAGCAGGGCTTTTGAAAATTATGGTGTTTCTTGAGTGATACCGTGGATTTCATATGCTCTGGTTTAAGGGCACAGACCCTAGAGTTAGGCAACCTAGAGGAATTCCCATTTCCTCCATGGACTGGCTGTGTGACCTTGTACATGTTACTTAACTTCTCTATTCCTCCTTTCCCTTATCCTAAAAGTAGGGATAATATTGAAGTGTCTATCTCACAGAACCATTCTGAGGCTTAGAAACACAGGCATTTATTTGTATCCTTGACAGCCATGTGGCAAGTATGCACTACATGGAGACCATTATTAGTATTAACCCAAACTTAAAACAGCTAAATATGGCATTTCTGCCAAATCTGAAGTGCTATCTTATGGCACATTCTCTCAGAGACAATAGTCACAGGCACTGAGGGTGTAAGAAAAATGATTAGAGGACAGTCATAAAATTGAAATAGTGCTATCTTTTAACAAATTGGGAAGCTATCTCCATTATTGAGTTTTAATCCAGAATCTTGGCAGACACAGGAGTTTGGCTGAGACAGAGTTTGTGCATTAGCCCTACCCTGCTTTTTCACATGCTCTGAAATATCCTGAATCTACAACATATGATGAACATTGAAACCTCTTTCTTTCTGATTTTACAGTATCAGTATGGTACAGTGATCAATTAAAAATACTTTGTAAACATATGTGGAGTAAGACTGCACTTCAAAAAAAATTTTTTTTGAGAGAGTGTCACTCTGTCACTCAGGCTGGAGTGCAGTGGCACAATCTTGCCTCACTGCAGCCTTGACCTTCCAGGCTCAAGTGATCCTCCTGCCTCAGCCTCCCAAGTAACTCGGACTATAGGCATGTGCCACCAAGCCTGGCTAATTTTTTTTATTTTTAGTAGAGATGATGTTTCACGATGTTTCCCAGGCTGGTCTTAAAACTCCTGAACTGAAGCAATCCTCCTGCCTCTGCCTACCCAAGTGCTGGGATGACAGACTTGAGCCACTGCACCCAGCTTAGACCTCATTTTAAAAACATGGCATGCATACATCTGAATGTATGCATGTTTAATGTAACTAATGATAGAAATATTAGAGAGTGATTATGCTAATTACTAAACAATTCACGGGGTTTCTTACCACAGCAAATGCCTTTCATGTCTACTTTTTGCCAGTTTATAATATGGTTCACAAACATAAAAGTTCTCTGTCTTAAAATTCTGATGCCATTCACTGATCTAGTTGGATGAGTTTTTATTACTTGCACAAGAGGGGATTGGGGTGGGATGGTCATGTGGGTTTGTAGGCATCTACAAACAGCATGCTGTAAAGTCTTATTTCTTGCATTTTCACCAGTAGCAATAGTCTTATTACTAATCAACTTCATCATAAAAATTCTACTTGATATTGGCTAGCATGCTGCATATTACCAATCGCTTTCACCTGTATATTTTTTCTTATCTTTTTTTTCTTTCTGAGACAGAGTTTCACTCTTGTTCCCCAGGCTGGAGTGCAGTGGCACAATCTCGGCTCACTGCAGTGTCTGCCTCCCAGGTTCAAGTGATTCTCCTGCCTCAGCCCCCTGAGTAGCTGGGATTACAGGCACCCGCCACCGCGCCTGGCTAATTTTTGTATTTTAGTAGAGAAGGGGTTTCACCACGTTGGCCAGGCTGGTCTCAAATTCCTGACCTCAGGTGATCTGCCTGCCTCAGCCTCCCAAAGTGCTGGGATTACAGGCGTAAGCCACCATGCCCAGCCTATTTTTTTCTTTCCTAATGCTTAGTGACCCCATATTATTAGTATTATTATTTTTATTTATTTATTTATTTTTAGATGGAGTTTCGCTCTTACTGCTCAGGCTGGAGTGCAATGGTGTGATCTTGGCTCACCATAACTTCCGCCTCCTGGGTTCAAGCGATTCTCTTGCCTCAGCCTCCCAAGTAGCTGGGATTACAGGTATGCACCACCATGGCTGGCAAATTTTGTATTTTTAGTAGAGACGGGGTTTCACCGTATTGGCAGGGCTGGTCTCAAACTCTTGATCTCGTGATCCACCCGCCTTGGCCTCCCAAAGTGTAGGGATTACAGGCGTGAGCCACCGTGCCCAGAGTGGCCCTGTATTATTATTGAAGAAAGATACAGAGAGCTGAAATGATTTGTCGAATGTCACATGACTTGTAAGCACGAGAGCTGGGTCTCATACCAAGTTCTGCTTCTTCCAAATCCATTGGCCAGCTTGTTGGGTATGTCTGAGTCCATGTTGGCCACAATGCCATAATTGTTACAATGTTCTTAGAGTAGAGCTCAGAGCCTGTTATGTTGCATCCCAATCTCATCCTCATCTCTTATTTTGTTGGATACATTTTTCATGATTTGCTGAGGATATTATGGACTTAGTGTCAAATGTTTTCCAGGTCAGAAGTTTTGTAGCCCTTGGAAATCAACCAATAACCTATGTAAAACTGGTGCCAATGTTTCTGCCGAGAGCTTCAGAACTGCTGTATCAATTAGCTTTTGCTGGGTAAAAAACTACTCCCCAAAATTAGTGACTTAAAACAGCAAATATTTCTGTAGTTCTCAGTTGTGCACATTGGCACTTTGTATTCAGTTGGATGGTTCTTTGGACTCAGAGTGGTCCTGGCTCTTCTTGGCTTGTCTCTCTCACAGGTCTTTGGTCTCAGCTGGGGACCCTAGGATGGCTTATATGGCTGGCGTCTCTCTTCATGTGGCCTTTCCTTTTTCAGCAGGTTAGTCTCGGTGTTGTTCACATGGTGGCTTCAGAGTTCCATGAGCAGCAAAGAACAAGCCCCGTACCTTTCAGGTCTGCCTCTATCACATTGGCTACTGTCTTATTGCTCAAAGCAAGTTATGTGACTCCGGCCAAGCCCGGAGTCAACATGAGAAGGGACTGTTTTGGCGAGAAATCACCAGGGACACAGATACAGGGAGTTTTGAACAGATTGAGAGCCGTTACCACAACAGTCTACTACACTGCCACATCAAGTTTTCCTTTCCTTCCAAACTTTTTGAGTGAAGTTCTAATGCCCTGAAAACCCAGGAGATACTTTCTCTTCACTGAGGCATTTCCTTCCCTGACTTCCTCCATGGGACGGCTTGGCATTAATGAATTGGAAGATTGTCCTTAGTCAGGGCTTTTCTGACTTGTTAATGGTGTGCATGTAACTTCTCCTTGTCAGGTTTCCCTTTAGAAATGCATGCATTTATTTGGAATCCGGATGCTGGAGTTTTCTGTTTGGAAAATAATTTTAATGAAGCTTTATCAGGTGTGTGTTCACCAAAATGAAGAGGACTCTTTTGTGCCCAGAGAAAGCTATCTGGCAGTCAGGAGCCTTTTAGAAAAAGGATTGCGGAATGAAGGAAAGCTAAACCCCTCTTTAATGATTTTCTCTTTTTAAAACATATGACTTTGCATGAAAGTTTGTGTCAAGGAGTTTAGCTCATGGAAGGGGAACTTAATGATGTGCAATCTGGAGGAAGGTGCGGACACTAGATGATAATTCTCAAGCAGATGAAAGAGAATATTTCACATTGCTGAGACACATGTGACTTCTTTGGATGCAAATAACAGAAAGGATGATGACAGTTATCCCCGTTCTCTGCTTTGGGGAGAAATCACCAGCTTAGCAACACTAAATGGCAAGGCATTTGTGGCTGAGTTCTTTCTCTGACTAATTGGAAACACATCTCTCTATTTTCCTGCCATTGAGAAAGAACTACTCTTTGGTAAATGGTATTCAGGGGTTTACTTTTCTAAAAACTCAGCCCTATGCTGAGCTCTTGGTCAGAAGAATGGAAATGCTTTCTAATGCCAGAGAGCATGAGTACTTTTTGTGGAGACAGTGGGATCCATCAGAAAGTGACTGGACATTTTGAAGTCCCAACTTGGTAGAATCTCATCAGCTGTGCTCCCTGTGAGTTTAACAACTAGAACAAATCCCTTCTCTTCCCTGAACTCAGCTTCTTCACTTGTAAAATGAGAAGAATGGAACAAAGAATTCCAAAGGGTTTAAATTTTTTTTTTTTTTTTTTTTTTTTTTTTTTAGTAGAGACTGTGTCTCACTCACTGTGTTTCCCAGGCTGCTCTCAAACTCCTGGGCTCAAGTGATCCTCCTGCTTTGGCCTCCCGAAGTGCTAGGATTACAGGCATGAGCCATTGTCCCTGGCCCAAAGTACTTTTTAATCTCTGTCAGGAAGACTATAATTTGGAAAGATAGTTATTTAATTTTTGGTTGTAAATTTAGGATTTTGAGATTTAGTAATTCAGAGAAGACATTGTGAAATACTTACTGGGTTTATGGCGGGAGACACTTTGTAAAACAAAACAAAATAAATCTCTATTCTTGCCCTGATAGGTATTAGGCCACCCATCTCTTCATGTGCCCATCCACCCATCTCTCCATGTGCCCGTCCACCCATCTATATTGTATGTGCTCGTCCACCCATCTCTATTCCATGTGCCTGTCCACCCATCCCTCCATGTGCCTGTCCACCCATCTCTATTCCATGTGCCTGTCCACCTATCCCTCCATGTGCCCATCCACCCATCTCTATTCCATGTGCCCATCCACCCATCTCTATTCTGTGTGCCCATCCACCCATCTCTATTTCATATGTCCATCCACCCATATCTATTCCATGTGCCTGTCCACCCATCTCTCCATGTGTCTGTCCACCCATCTCTCCATGTTCCCGTCCACCCATCTCTATTTCATGTGCTCTCCATGTGCCCGTCCACCCATCTCTATTCCATGTGCCCATCCACCCATCTCTATTTCATGTGCCCATCCACCCATCTCTCCATGTGTCTGTCCACCCATCTCTCCATGTTCCTGTCCACCCATCTCTATTTCATGTGCCCATCCACCCGTCTCTCCATGTGCCCATCCACCCATCTCTGTTCCATGTGCCCATCCACCCATCTCTATTCCATATGCCCATCCACCCACCTCTCCATGTACCCATCCTCCCATCTCTCCATGTGCCCGTCTACCCATCTCTATTCCATATGCCTGTCCACTCATCTCTCTATGTGCCCATTCACCCCCCTATCCACTACCTTCTTATTTTCTTCATTTGTTCCAGACGTTAGTGTTAAGGTGCTTAACTTCTTTAATTTATCCAGCTCTTGCAGGGAAACAAGACACAGTTTTTAAATAGCAAACGAGGAAAGTGAGGCCACAAGGTTTTATCATATACCCCATGTCCTCAGATGGTATAGGGGAAAATTAGGACTAATCCCCAATTGTAGGTCCAGAGCTCTTTCCCTGAGATACACCACTTCTTTTGTGCCTCTTCTAAAATGTTCTAGAAAAGCCAGAACCTGACATCTGTTTCTTAAGTTTGGGGTGACCCAAGGTCCCAATCTAGGGCTTAATTGTTGAATGAGAAAAAAAAATAGGGCTATTTCCTTTCCAAAAAATATTGTTTGAGCTGCCATCCTCCACCATAAATGAAGATGGTAGGTGTTTGAGCACTCTGTGGCTGGAAGAATGATGAACATTATGAGAGATCCAGAAAAATCAGGAGAATCCCTGGCTTCTGGAATTTACTGGCAGAGTCTGATATGACAGTGACATACTCATGACATCCCTCATGACAGTGATGTATTTGACAAATGAGGGTCCCACATAATAAGGAGTCATTTTCATAGTACTTAAGAAAAGGGAGAGAGAGGCCCCTAGCAACCCTGGGATCCTCTAACTGCCAGAGGATGATGCCTAGGTCTCAAGAGCAGACTTAAAGAAGAGAGGAAAAGCCACCTCTTCCTAAGTAACTTTCTCTGGAAAGCTGTGATGTCCCTCCAGAGGGGCTTAGGACAAAGGTTGTTGGAGCTGGAAGAGCATATTTCACCTAAATCTTGGGGTGAAAAGGCAGACCAGAAGGGGTGTCTGCCTCTTCTGTGTCTCTCCAGATAAAGAAGGATATATCCTGGGTTTCAAGGTAGATTCAATTCTTTAAACAGACCCCATCATCCACCCCAGGCAATTTTGTTTGATCCCAAGTTCAGTAATGTGAAGTAAAGTTTCCCAGACTTTAATGGCTTAAAATGAAAGAGAATCATGTTTTTCTGTCTGCAACTGGAAATCCAAAGAGTTGCTTAGTGAGAATGTTCAGACTTCTACCTTGTGGCTCAACTACAGGAAATTGGGAAATTTGGGTCAGATGTTTCATTCACATTCCAAATTGATAAAGGGTGGGAACATTTGGAGAACTGTCTGAATCATAATGCTACTGAAAAAGTTAGAAAATATAGAATTATTTTTCCCTAAATTACTTTTCTCTGTGAGGGGGCGAAGGGGAGGAGGTTGAGGAGAAATTGTCAGTATGCTCTAGATGGCAGAGAGTGGTGCTTCATTTAACCATTCCAGTGGGTGCATTGTACCAGTGTGGAGATGCTGGGCCTCCCTGTCTCAAAGTAACTCTTGGAAGAAGTTGGTTGGTGGTAAGATATGCAGATCTTTGCTACTCAAAGTGGGGTCCATGGGCCAGCAACATTGGCATTGCCTGGGAGCCTGTCAGAAATGCAGAATCACCGAGGCCCCCATCCCAAACCTACTGAATCAGCATCCACCTTTTAACAAAACCTCCAAGTGACCCATACACACATGAAACTCAAGAAGAATTGGCCTAGATAATCATCCATTGGGATGATGAAAGGCACGCATTCTCTCCTTCCTCCCATTGATCAAAAGATGCATCTGGACTGGTTTCTTGATTTTTGTAGATGATGACCTAAGAGAAAGGGATTTTAACCTCCAGGAGCTGAACTCAGCAGTGGGACTGTGCTGCCTCATTCCCACCTGCTAACCATTGCAGCCACCCTGACCCTCTCACTGTTCTCAGAATAGGTTGGAACCTCTTACTACCCTTTGCTTGTCCCACTGTCTGGAATGCTTTTTCCCTCTTTCCTCACACATCAAACTCCTGTCACCTTGCTCACATGGCAGCTTTTTGGGGAAACATTCCTCATTTTCCCTAGGTAGGATTAGGCACTGTACCTTCTGTTTACTTATGCCTCTAATAAATTACAGTAGTACAGGAAAGTATGCATGTCTATTTCTCTTTCTGGACTGGGAACCCCTTGAGGATCTTGGACCCCTTGTGATCACCTCTGTGTCCTCAGCCCCGACACAGAGCAGGCAGGTAATCCATATCTGTTGAGTGACTGCATGAAAATACATGTGAACTGGATGTGAATGCCTTTTGTGGGATTCTGGGAAGTTCTCGTTCTTCCAGGCAGCTGTGTGGGCTGTGTTAATCATAAGTTTCTGGATCCATGAGGCTCCCAAGTTAAAGATTGGGTCAGCATTGAGCAAAATTGTCAAGGGAGCTGGGACTATCCAGTAACCACTTTCCCCTCTTATGCCTGGCATACCCGCTATTGCCCCAGACTCTCATTCAGCCCCTGCACTGAGGTTGGACAACATTCCCTGTGGCTAAATTCCACCCCTCCCAAATCAGAGCCTACCTATCTCCTTAAAGGATCAGTGCCCCTTTCTCCAGGGCTTGCTATGCACAAAACGCTCTACAGAAACTGCTTTATGCACATCATCGCATTCAGTGGCCACAACAAATCTGTAAACATAGGCTCCATCATTTCTATTTCATATGGAGGAAACTGCAGTTCATGGTGGTTAAGTAATTTGCTCACAGCAAGGTGGTCAGGCAGAGCTGGGATTCAAACTCAAGCCAGTCTGACTTACTAATTGGTACTTTGAAATGCTGCTCTGTGCCACAACAGGGGTAATGAATCAGCCAGAGAAACCCATGAAGGTGCTAACCTACCATTGCACATAATTGATCAAAACACTTGCTCTGAACAGTGAGCTGTTTTTAGATACACTTTACCAGGGGGAAGAGAATAATTACAAGTGACCACAGTAGATGCCTCTATCTGGTCGATTTTGACTTTCTCAAGCTCCGACTAGCCTTTAAGGCACTCTGTTTCTGAGATTGAGGACCACTGCCACAAGACTCAACTAGTTCAGGAATCCTATGTCTGTGAAGCCCTGGGAAGGGGGCTGGGCGTGGGAGCTGCCATTTTGCCTTTAACTTTGTCCTGTTAGTTGAGAAACATGCCATACTATTACTGACTTATATATTTATTTTTGGTTGGGGGACGGGTTGATTATTTAAAAAACAATGCCCAGTGTGTGTAACTTCCGCACATAGTCATGTGAGTCACTTCCTGTTTAGTGGAAGCCCTCTTTATCCACCCCCACCTATCCAATGGGATCATCTCACCTTCTCCAGCTCCTCTGTCCCCTCCATAAAATATGCTCACTGGTGGTCGGGTACGGTGGCTCACATCTGTAATCCCAGCACTTTGGGAGGCCAAGGCAGGCAGATCACCTGAGGTCAGGAGTTTGAGACCATCCTGGCCAACATGGTGAAACCTCATCTCTACTGAAAATACAAAAGTTAGCCGGGCCGTGGTGGCGTATGGCGTATACCTGTAATCCCAGCTACTTGGAAGGCTGAGACAGGAGAATTACTTGAACCCGGGAGGCAGAGGTTGCAGTGAGCCAAGATCAGGCTACTGCACTCCAGCATGGGCAACAGAACGAGACTCCATCTCAAAAACAACAAAAAAAAGTATGTCCACTGGTGTTCCTGCCCCCAGTGAGGAAGCACCTCCCTCTAGACCTTCCATACTCATCTGCTCTCACCAAGATACAGTTATGTTTATTCCCAAACTTATTTATGCCAGTTTTTGTTGTACAAGATTGGCAAACATAGTTCAATTAAATATTATATAAACCAATGAACTATGGGTACAAGACTAAAGAGCTGTCAGTTTTATGATCACTGAGTTGAATGCTTTGGAAAAATTTCATGAAGGAAATGTTACTGAGTTAAAAAAAAAAAAAGCCAACAAATTATATGAGAGCAGGCCAAGAGAGCTTAAAACAAGAAAGGTAGAACTTTATAATCTAAAGTAGCCTGTGCTCAGTTTGCCTTTCAAGGGTCTTTATACTCTGCTCCGTTTTAAAGAAACCCTAAACTGGAAATTGGGGGGCGAAAGTTTATGAATATTTTTGGATAAAAATTTGAAGTGGGACTAATCACAGGGCAGCCAGCAAGGAAACATGGACCTCAATCCTAGAGCCCAGTGGGACTGAATTCTACCAGCAAGCTGTCCTAAGAAGGGACAGAGTCTACCCCAGAGCCTGGTCCAGCCAGCACCTTGATTTTGGCCTTGTCAGACCCAAGGCAGGGAAACCAGCTGTGCCCACTGGCTTTTGACCTTCAGAAACAGGAGATAACACGTGTGCATTGCATTCAGCAGCTAAGCCCAGGGCAATCTGTTAGAGCAGCTATGGAAAACCAACCCATCAGGTATGTCCTCCCCTCTACCTGTGCATATCCGGACCACCAGTCCCATATTTTCCCCAGGCCCCTTCACCACACTCTGCCAGTGTGGCTTTCTAGGCCCTCAGCACTGGTGTTACCTCAGCCTTGCTTTTAAAACTTGCCTTTCCAGTGAGTGTGGTGGCTCATAGCTTCAATCCCAGCACTTTGGGAGGCCAAGGCAGGCAGATCACCTGAGGTCAGGAGTTTGAGACCAGCCTGGCCAACATGATGAAACCCTGTCTCTACTAAAAATACAAAAATTAGGCCTGGTGCAGTGGCTCATGCCCATAATCCCAGCACTTTGGGAGGCCAAGGTGGGTGGATCATGAGGTCAGGAGTTCAAGACCAGCCTGGCCAAGATGCTGACACCCCGTCTCTACTAAATACACAAAAATTAGCTGGGCATGGTGGCACGTGCCTGTAATCCCAGCTACTTTGGAGGCTGAGGCAGGAGAATTGCTTAAACCGGGTGCCAGAGGTTGCAGTGAGCCAAGATCAAGCCACTGCACTCCAGCCTGGGCCACAGAGCAAGACTCTGTCTCAAAAAAATAAAATAGGCCGGGCGCGGTGGCTCAAGCCTGTAATCCCAGCACTTTGGGAGGCCGAGACGGGCGGATCACGAGGTCAGGAGTTCGAGACCATCCTGGCTAACACGGTGAAACCCCGTCTCTACTAAAAAATACAAAAAACTAGCCGGGCGAGGTGGCGGGCGCCTGTAGTCCCGGCTACTCGGGAGGCTGAGGCAGGAGAATGGCGTAAAAACCCGGGAGGCAGAGCTTGCAGTGAGCTGAGATCTGGCCACTGCACTCCAGCCTGGGCGACACAGCAAGACTCCGTCTCAAAAAAAATAAATAAATAAAAATAAATAAATAAATAAATAAAATAAAATAAAATAAAAATTAGCCAGGCGTGATGGTGGGTACCTATAATTCCAGCTATGCAGTAGGCTGAAGCAGGAGAATCGCCTGAACCCGGGAGGCAGAGGTTGCAGTGAGCTGAGATCACACCCACTGCACTCCAGCCTAGGCAACAAGAGTGAAACTCTGTCTCAAAAATAAATAAATAAAATAAAAATAAAACTTGCCTTTCATACAAACCGTCTCCCCTAATAAGCTAAGGAGAGTCACTCTCTCCTAAAAACAGACTGCTTCCGTGCCTCTGGGCGTTTTCTCAGTCATGTTTGCCTCCTCACAGCCTCCTGGATACATCTGACTCATCTTTCCAGGCCCAGCTCATACCCAGGCTTCACCATGCGGGTCATCTCCTTGTGTGACTGCTGTGGCCTGCCGAGAACTTGCTGCTCGTGTTGCCCTCCAGGCCTTCATCTTCTGTTGGGGGGTGTTTTCTTTTCTCTCTGGATTGATGGCATGAGAATGAGTACATTGTACATCATCCATGGCTCCTGTGAGGGATTGCATGTTGCCATGATCCGTACAAACACGTGCAGAGCTCTTTTGTATATAGTGATTGATTTCTGGGGTCCTTGGCTTGAGTGGTATCTACTTCAATATTAAGATAAGGATTTGATCTCTTCTTAAAGTGTCTTGTGAATGACTTCTTTAAATGATTTTTGTTCCAAAGGAGGGTATCTCTCTGAACATGGAGCCAGCCCCTTGGATTTGTGGCTGCTTCCATTGCTGATGTGTCACATACAATCCTGTATGAACATCCATTGTGTGTACTCTGAGAGAGAGTGTCCTATAGCACCAGCACATGGGGACACTATCCAGGGAGAGATGGCAGGATGTTGGGGTGGGGAGTAGGAGCCAGGGAATATTTTGAAAGCATTTGACTTATTTTCCACTGTAGCTATCTATTCTTCATTCCATGCTAATGGGATAATTTGATCGATGAATGCACTGGGAAAAGGCAGGAGATGCATAAAAAGTGTGAAAGCGCATAGCTACAAATGAGTGGGCAGATTTACCACCTTCTCCCCAGAATCAGATCTGTCTGCCATCCGCACTGGGTATGAGACAGGCAGATCCGAGCTTTGGCTTAATTACACATAATTTGGGTGACAGCTGAAATGCAAACCTAAACATTCAATCAGCTAAAGATACACAAAATTAAGCATTTCTCACAGTGTCCAACCCCTTCAATCTTTATTAATACTTTAATTATGTTAATTATACCATGGTTTCAAGCCCTGCTACTACAACAAGCAGGGGGTGGAGGTGGGGGAAGAGGCAGTCCTCCAGCTAAGTAATGATTGCATTCGAATTAAAAGTATGAATGGAATGCAAAGTAGCAAAGAATCACAAATACATAATTCAGCAGTTTACCCACCCTGTTCACACTTCTTTTTTTCCTGCTTGCCAGTGTTTCTGAAGGGTGGGTCCAAGTCTGACTCATCCTCTGAGTGTACTGTACATAGTGAGTGCTCAGTAAACATCTATTGATTTAATTTTTAATCAAGAATGCTGAAATTGTATCCATAGAGATAAAAAGATGTGAGCAGATGTTTGGGATATATATATTGAAATGGCGGTAACCAATATTATTGCTGACAGTTATTTGTGGGTTAGTGGGAGCAGTGGTGGTGCAGGGGGTAGGAGCAAGAGGAAGAAAGAGGGCAACAGAAAATGACTAGGATTGCAGAGATTCATCACTCTTCTATGAAGTCACTTGATTTCTTTGGACTCAGTTTTTCCCCATCTCTAACAAATGAGGAGGAGGAGATTAGACCTTAGCAGTTATCAAACTTTGTTCTCCTGGATTCGTCAAAGGTACGTCAGGGACTCCACTGTGTGTGTGTGTTGGAGGGTAGGGACATCTGGAGGAGAAGGTTCTGTTTTAATTTATTTATTGGATGTCTAAGAGTTTCATTCTAAAAGTTGCTGAAAAGTGGTTTGGAAACTTCTGCATGTGATAGCCTTTTTAACCTCTGACTCACCCACTCACAGACAGTCTCCTCTGCTCTGGTTGGAGGGTTTCCATTGGGCCAACAATTCACCAGTCTTGTCCTTTGTCCTGGGTATGTGGGTACCCCTTACTCATTTACTTTTCTAGCCCCCACGTTTTTTTACTTTTCACCTTCCATGTATTTGCTCATCTTGGGCTAAAATGTCCTTCCTCCCTGTCTGCACCTATAAACATCCTACAGTTCACTAAGCCTGGGTCCCAGTTGCCTCCTCTGGAAAGACTTCCTGGACTGCACTTGTCATTGGTGCTCTCTCCTGTTTCCAGATTCCTTTGACTCACAGTGTCTGTCTCACATTCCCCCCCCACCTTTTTTATCATGTGTACCAGTCTTTTCTTATTGACTAGATAATCAGTTTCTCAAATGAGAAACATTCAGCCTTCTCTTGGAGTCTTTATTCCACCCTGCTTTAGACTGGACACATAGGTGACTGCTCAAGAAGTCTTGCTGCACATCCAAAAGTGTTTGACAGGGAGTTAGCCACATAAAATCCAATGAGCCTCTAGCCAGAGAGAATTCAGTTGCTCAAACTACAACAATGAATGACTGTACTTTAGATTTTTTACTTTATAGTTTGCTGAACTGAAACAAAAATGTCACTTGGGTGACTTGCACAAGATAGGTTTTTAGGTTTTGCTAGGCTGACATGTACAGAATCATCAGTTGTGGGGAGTGTCTTTTTAATATCACCAGAGGAAACCTTGAAGATTCTGTAAATCTGAAATAGAAATACAGTGTTTGCTTCAAAGAGCAATTCCTTAGTTTGCTGTTGATGAGAACTGGCTCTGTGACTGTACCTTTTGCCCAGGTATCCTTAGCTAAGGTAAATGTCTTCAGAGTCTCACAAATATTTCTCATATTCTGTGGTTATCACTACTGAGATTCTCCCTGGTGCACAGAATTGGCATTGGAGCTCTCCATGTAGCTTTTGGTGGCCAGCTCAAGTTGCTGTCTCATCACTCCTTAATTGTACATCCTACATATCACCTGTGTGGGGGCAAAGGTTCAAAAAGGAGCCAACTCACTAGCTTCTTGGCTCAGCAGCAGGAAAACAAGACTCTCAGCATCACAGAATCTTACAGATTATCAAAAGGAAACATGGCCCAAGTCTATTAACCAACAAATGTTGACTGATTATTATTTAAAACCAAACTTTATTACAATGGAGAATGCAGAATTAACATAGGATACAGATTTTGTAAAATACAGTTTTCTTTTTGTATATTGTAAAAAATAACACACACACACACACACACACACACACACATACACACAAACTATAGAGAAATATAAAAAATGACCAAGTGCTAACTATGATTCCCAGGTACTATGAGAATTTGGAAAGAGAAAAAATCGTTATGGAAAGTAGAAAGGGCTAAGCTGTTGGGTCCATTTTTCACCCTCAAAAGATTTTTTTTCTGATTATTGCTCCTACTCCTGGGCCTCCCTTTTTTTGGAGGGAAGTATCTGCCAAAGTACATCTGCTGAAGAATAATTCATTCACACCCCAATAAAAGTATGAATATTGCCAATCAGCCCTCTTGCAAACAAGAAAGAGATAACCAGGATGTCCACGCTGAACTAATGATAATTTCAGCCAAAAGGCAAAGAAGCTTCATGTTTTTATCCGCCTTTGTATCTTATTGCAAGTGGATGCATTATTTGTTGTCATTTGTTGGTTTCAGATATTGAAATTAGCTTTGAGAAAATCTGTGTACTACCTTGTGGGGACCACTAAGAATCTTCCACATGGATTGGGAATCCTGTGCCAAGGAGTTTGCTCATAATCATAGAAGAAGATCAAGATCAGTCTAGGTGGAAGTGACTTGGATCTTGCAATAACTAGGACTTGGTCAAGCAATGTGGGGGTGGGAGGATGCGCCAAGAAGTCAGGCAGTCCCCTCTGTGCACCATTGCTGACTGTTCCAAGGCCAGACATCTGACTTCCCATTCCTCCTAATTTTGTGAGCTCGTACTCCATGAATGGAAGATGATGGATCACAATTTTGTGAATTGTGCTGTTTTGCATCTCACCCCAAAAACGCATCCCAAACTGAGCATTTGTGATCTTTAGCAACATTCAAGAATTTCCCATCCCTTGAATGTCTTTAGTTACAGCCACAGCTTTTTAAAAACAAAATAGGTGATTTTGAGGATGTCATTGGCTAATTTGCAGACCTGCTTTGCATTGGCATCTAGACCACTGTTCATTACTGGAGGCACATCTCTCTGTCAGGGGTGATTCAGACTGTACATGAGATTGGGGGGTGCACCTTGACCACATCAAGTTGTGAATGGAAGATGCTGCCTTGGTAATTTTACCCAAGACCCTGGTTGTATCCATTTAATAAAATTAGAACATGTATCATTTGAGAAGGAAAAGTATCTCTGTTACTTGTAATCTCCTCAAATTCAAATGCATGACATAGAGATTTCTCCTCAATGGCACAGTTATAGACTTGGTGGTTAATTAAACATCTTTTCTAATCAAATTAGCTTTCATTTCCTAAGTAGAGGTTTTTAACCTGGAAGTGGCTTTGAAACATTGTTTCTTTCAGCCATCACCTATGAAAGGAAAGATAATGTCCCTTCAAAGGATTCCTCTAACAGTGAATAATTATTCTTTGTTTGACTGCAAATGCACATTCCTGAAATAATAGATTCGTAAAGTTTCATAAATTATTTCAAGATGTATTAAAGAGCATTGGAAATAGTTCTACTCCCTCCAGGAGGTTGCCAAGAATAAGTTTTGTCCTTTAAAATTTGAAACAAATTATTATTCACTGGGGGGACATCATTGTAGCTTCCCCTAGCTCCAGCTGACAGGAACAATTTGAGGTAACCTGTTAATGGTAATGCTTTTAAAATTTAGAGATACTCTAAGTGGAGCAATTTTTAAAAATTAAAACTATAGCTAGGGGGAATTGCCTGTGGAGGTCATGCAAAGTTAGGGGCACTGCACATCTACCTGGATCAGGGCCTAGATTCCAGCTGCCTGGGTTGCATGTTACATCATGGCCCATGGAGGTGAGGCAGACAGGAATGTCTTCAGTTGAATTTCACCTAAATGCTCCCAGGCATAATTCTCCTGAGACTTGTAGCTTGGCTATAAAATACAGCATAATATAGCACAAAGGCTACTGTACTTGGGGTTGGGAAAACAGAGTTCCAGTCCCAGAAGTCACATAACATTTTAAAAAATCACTATTTTCTCGTCTGCACAATGAAAGGATTGGCTTAAATAATCTCCCATATCTCTTCTAACTCCAGCATTTTGTGCTTTTACTGTAAGATGTCGCTTGAACCAAATATTTATGGAGCACTTATTTTATGCAAGCCGTTCACTCCTTATAACTTCTGCCAACCAAGGACCACTGTGATCCCCTTGCAACATCATTTCTTAATAGCTCACTTTGTAGCTTACCTGGTAAGTGATAATGACATTTCCGAAGACTTATTGACTAGATAGTTATGTCAGGGAACAAGCCTCATATCCTCATCTGAACTGAAATCTCTGAGGAAAACAAGAAAACAAGAAAGCAAAGGAAACCAACACTTGCTTGGGCACTCACAATGTGGCAGGAGCTGTACTTGGCGATTTTGTGGCTTTTGTTTTCTGCTATTGGAGTTGAACGAAGTGCTGGGAACAGCAGAGCTCTCCATAAATTCCGCCTGGATTAAATGCAACCACCTGCCGCATAACTAATGGGGCCCAAGTTTAGAAAGAAAATCAGTTTCTTTGCAGCTGTTCTTACAACCTGCCTGTTGTTCTTCAGAAACCAAATTCCAAAATATCATCTCACAGGCAGTTAAAATGCGAAATGAGGAGCACTGGGTTGAGAATGGTGTAGTAAGGTGATGGTTGGGGGACGTCAGCAGAACTCAAAGACCTGGGCCTCAGCTGTTTCTCTCATCAGTTTGCTGTTTTACACATTGGCTTGAGCATGGAAGAGAGGGTTCAGGAGCAAATACCTTTTAGGTGGCAGACTGAGCATGTGCAGGTTTGACTCTTCTTGTGCTCCTAGGACATAGCAAGCCTTGTTTTGAGGGATGGGAAAAGGTGTACCTTGCTCTACCTGAGATGGCAAATGCAAGGCGTGTGTGCAGCTATCCCCACATCTGGCAGACATTGCTAATCTATGATGGCTTTCTTTCTGAGCTCCAGGAGCCTCAGAATCCTTTCAACAGCGCTTTCTGGATAGCCATTATCAAATGGCAGGTGTTGGCACAGGAGATGAAGTCTGTTTGTCAAGATTTGGGCTAAGTAGTAGATTCTTTCTTCAAAAAAAAAAAAAAAAAGTGTGCATTTGTCACATTTGTGGGTAATCCAAAGTCCTTTTTTAGTTTAAGTGCAGGACAGGACTTGACTTTATAAAAGGACACAGTGGGGATCATTTTTCTTCTACCTCTGAAGTTATCTGTGTCCTGATTCTACTTAACTGTGTTGTTCTTGAGAAAAGAGAAATTAGGAGAAAGTTCTTGTGAATTGATCTGTAGTTGCCTGATTTATAAAATGAGTGTAAGTGAGGATAGATTGATAAAATGTGGTGGATACCATGGACTATCCACAGTCATTAGAATCAGCAAAGCAGATGTTTGTATCACAGCATAATGAATCTCAGAAATAGGAGACTGGATGAAAGAAGAAAGAGGATGACACAGTAACAATATGACTTGCATACATTTAAAATGCACAAACAGCAAAAAGATTTCCTTAGAAAGACATTGAGAGGGTTGACTATAAAAGATTGCTAATTCTGTTCCATTTAAATGAAGAAACTTGCTCATCAAAAACCAGCTTTAAAAACAGAAAAGGCAGGGGCCAAATGTGGTGGCTTATGCCTGTAATCCCAACAATTTGGGAGACCAACACAGGAAGATTGCTAAAGGCCAGGAGTTGGAGACCAGTCTGGGCAACAGAGCAAGACCCCATCTGTACAAAAAATAAAAAAAAAAATAATAGCTGGGCATGGTGGCATGTGCCTGTTGTCCCAGCTACTTGGGAGGCTGAAATAGGAGGATCACCTGAGCTTGGTAGTTTGAGGTTACAGTGAGGTAGGATCATGCCACTGTACTCCAGCCTGGGCAACAGAGTGAGACCTTGTCTCTAAGAAAAACAAAAAATGAAAAACTGAAAAGGCATATTATAAAGTAGATTTTTTCATTATATGCAATTGATAATGGATCAGTATTAAGAGTATTTAAAGAACTCCTACAAATCAATAAGAAAACTACAGATAACTCAATAGAGAAGTAGGCACAAGATGGAGACATTTTGCAGAGAAGTAAATATTTATAGCAAATTAATTTGTGGAGAGATATTCTCAACATTATTAGTGACTAGGGAATTAAAAAGGAAATGTAAGATATTTTTCATAGACAAGACTGGCAAAATTTTTTTTTCAAAATCAAATGTTGGAGAGTACGTAGATCTACAGGGAACCCTCCTATGTTGCTGATGAGAGTACAGATTGGCACAATACTTTGCAAAATTTCTCTTTTAAAGTTGAGCATTAATGTAGCTTATGACATGAGCAATTCCACTGTACAATAGGAGGCATGTAAATGTTCAATAGGACACATGTAAAGAAAGTCTTTAGGATACTATTTTTCGTACCTAAAAACCAAAGGTCTACCAATGAGTGAATGAATGAATTGTTGTATATATTTTCAATGGACTATTATACACCAGTTAAAACAAGTGAAGTGGTATATGACAATATTGTTTATCTTATAATAGGTAGAAAGTGAAAAACAAATATATTTTGTAAAAATTCAGATAATAGACATATCCATAACAAATACACTTAAACAATTGCTTGTGAGGGGGCAAATGAGAATAGGAAATGAGGAGAAAAGGAAAAATTTTAAAATACAAATGTATTATTATATAAATACATTTTATATATGTGAATGTGTATGTATATGTACAAATATTATATATGTATATGGTATAAGAATATTTTTCCATCTTCCTTATGGTTAAGTTGCATGGCTCAACTGCAATATAGGGGCATCATTGTGACATGATTAAAGAGATTTCATGGCTTCATTCCCCAAACTGTATTCCATACACATAGCAGCTATACCTTCAACTTCAACATTAACAATCATTTGAAGCCAAGACATTGTATCTGTAGGAGTGATTTCCTGATTTGCTATTAAGCTAGACCATAACCAATTCTTCTTGTGTGACATGAGTTATTTGGTGACAATAGAACCTGGCTGGGGTGGGGGAATGGTTATGAGAGTGATGAGTTTTGATGTGAGGCAAATCCAGAGCTCCTTGTAGATACGGAATATTAGTGGTAGGGGGACACAGCACAACCTGGGGACTTTCGGGGACCAGGAAGGTACTGACACTGTGAATGGGGAAGAAGAAGAGAATGTTATTTTCTATTATGTTCACACTGCTTTACCATGAGTCAAGGGGAAACGCGTTGGGAAATGGTTATGGGTAAGGTTGGAGTATACGGAGAAGTAATTTTACTTTTTGAACAGTTTCTCCCTCATGTGCTGCATGAGATTCATATCCTCAATGGGAGCCTCATCTGTTTTTACTTCCCATATTAAATACAAACAGCACATTACCCTCTTCTCTTACTTTTGTCACCTATTCCTGTAGGATATGTGGTGTCTAGAGTTCTTAGGGAGTCCTTTGGCTCTCCCAATATTGCTATTTCCTGTACAAGAATTTCAAGCTCCTACCAGAGTCTATAAGAAGCCCCATCCAGGTGTAATGGATAGAAGGAAGATCTGAAAACATGGATCTGCTGCCATCTTTGTGACCTTCCCTTCTCCCTGCTTAACCTGTAGTTTTTCATCCTGATGCGATCCAATCCAGGGACATTCAGTGTCAATTGCTTCTGGAGTGGAAGGCCTGGCGGGTACATGGAATGTGTGTATTTGGAGTGGAGTTGGCTATTGTAATACTTAGTGAATGGAATTTCATTAGGTCCTTATCTGTGTGCACTGAGGAAAAGAGGTCCTTTTACACAGTGCTTGTAATGGAGTGGAAAATTGCATTTCCCCCTTGCCCGAACAGTGCCATTAGTGGGGAGGCAGACTGTCTGCAGAGCTCAGGAAGCCACCTCGGGCAGTGCAGGGCTGACAGCCAAATGATGGCAGTGCCGAGAGACCCGGAAGATATTAAAATAAAAACAGGTTGTGGTGTTCTTTTTGTCCTGTAGCAGTTCTTCCCTGCAATGCAGGGAGTGATTGGATTTGAAGCACTGAGAAAAACATGTTAAGTAAGAAATTGTTTAAATAAAGTTGTTTGAGGTTGAAACTCTCCCCCAGGCATGGAAGGAAATGTAGTTAGCTGCCTGCAACTTATAGATATCCAAGAGGCACCATGGTTTTTTTGAGTCAGGCAAGTATGCAGGACACTTAAAAAATGAAATGGAGCCAAGATGGCGCCACTGCACTCCAGCCTGGGCGACAGAGCAAGACCCCGTCTCAAACAAACAAACAAACAAACAAAAAAATGAAATAGACAATGAGATCTCTTACTTGGTCATCCAGGTGGGTTCCAGTCCCACCTGGGAGGTGTGTGGGCACTCTTATGGCCTGTCGGTGGATCAAATCACCATTTTTACTTTCCTTAGGTTCTCAGAATTGCAGGTAAGAATAGCTGTGAGTCTTCACTGCAAAAAACAGCAAGGGAGTTTCTCAGCTCTGGGGAAATTCTTGTTCCTAACCTGATAGAGAGGGTTCCTTTCTTGAGGGTTGGTGTTAGACACAGTCCCATGGGGAGCAGCCAGTGTGATGGTAGAGGAGGTGCACAGCCTGTCCTGGCTGAGAAAACGAAATCTATGCAACTCCTGGGCCCAAATACATCCGAATACAAAGTGGTGCAGACTAGGAATGTTGGGAGGAACTATGAGTGCAAGAGCCTTTCGTGATTGCCCAAAGGCACTGAGAAAATGCAATTAAAAAGAGGCTCTTTAAATACTGAATAGAGAAACCATTAGGAAATTTCATATTCAAGCTACATGAGAATTATCTGGTCCAGCCATTTCTTATAGAGATGAGGAATTTCTTTCTCTGAAGGTGTGAGTATCAAAGCAGAATCCTTTGAGGCTCCTACCTCCCTCTAATGGATGTGTCTGTTATAGACTGAATCATGTGTTCCCCCAAAATTCATATGCTGAAATCTTAAACTGCAATGTGATGTAATAGGAAGAGGGGTCCTCAGGAGGTGATTAGGTCATGAGGGTGGGGCCCTCATCAATGGGATTAATGCCCTCACATATGGGCTCCCAGAGAGGTTTCCTGCTCTTTTGGCCCTGTGAGGATGCAATGAGAAATAGGCAGTGTGCAACCCCAAAGAGGGCTCGCACCAGAACCAAGCATGCTGACACCTGATTTGTGGCTTTAGCCTCCAGAACTGTGAAAAAATTCCCATTGTTTCAGCCTCCCAGTCTGTGGTCCTTTGTTATATCAGCTCATTTGACTATTACAGCATCTCTTCATAGTCTTTTCTCTGTTTTCTTGTCCACTCTTTCCTCCAGCTACTCTTCTTTCACTTCCTCTTTGGGAGAATTGTCTTTCTTCTTGGTCTGTCCTTTAGCTTCAGCCTTCTGTTCTTGCCTGCTGAACATGAAAGGTTGACTGGGATCAGCTACCTGCCAACCATTCTGTTTGCTAGTTTCCCCAGGTATTCCTTATGTCTATGTAAGTTAGGGTTAGGAAGTTGTAGCTGTGCCTCAGTAGGGCCCCTCAGCATCACAGTGGTTGCTAAGCCCTGTCCTAGGACATTATAGTTTGTAAAAATTTATGACTCTCAAATTCTTTATGAACACATATATCATTATGTAAAAATTATTAATATATTTAAATTAATAATGAGGGAACCAGTGATGTAGTAAAGCTGGTTCTAAGAGCACTTGAGGAACTGGGTATGTATAAGCACTGAAAAAAAAAAAAAAAAAAAAGAATGGGCCGGGCATGCTGGCTCAGCCTATAATCCCAGTACTTTTGGAGACCAAGGCAGGCAGATTGCTTGAGCCCAGGAGTTCGAGACCAGCCTGGAGGACATGGAGAAACCTAACCTCTACAAAAAATACAAAAGTTAGCCAGGCATGGTAGCATGCACCTGTGGTCCCACCCACTCAGGAGGCTATAGTGGGAGGATCACTTGAGCCTGGGAAGTTGAGGCTGCAGTGAGCCAAGGTCACGCCTCGGCACTCCAGCCTGGGCAACAGAGTCAGACCCTGTCTCAAAAAAGAAAAAAAAGGTTAGGTAAGGATTGCTAGGTTAGATTCAAAGCTGGTCAGTATTCTACAGAGAAATAAAATAATAGAGTCTAGGACTCTGTTTTGTTTTTTTTTTTTTTTTTTCCTGGACAAAAATCTACAATTTAACATGTAACTTCATTGTGTCTAGGTTGTGATCAAGTAATGAGCAGTGAAGTCAAATATAGATATGATCTCCTGAAGAATTAAATAATCTTTGGGAAGACCTGTTCACAAAGATACAGTATGCCATTGAAGGGATATTGTGTCCTTCCTTGTCCTGCTACCCCTTTACATCCAAGTTTTGGATGCTTTTTCTTAACCATATAATCCCAGCATTTGAATCTATATTTCTTTGTAAATGTACCAGATATGGTATATCTGGTTCTGTTATGACTCCATCTTGAAGTAAAGTCCCAACTGGTATGTTAGGTATCCACTAATTAATTAAACATTTAGCACATTTATTGAGTTGTCTCTGTGTGCTACGGTTTGGATATATTTGACCCCTCCAAATCTCATGCTGAAATTTGATCCCCAGGCTGGGCATGGTGGCTCACACCTGTAATCCCAGGACTTTGGGAGGCCGAAGTGGGTGGATCACCTGAGGTCAGGAGTTTGAGACCAGCCTGGCCAACATGGTGAAACCCCAATTCTACTAAAAATATAAAAACTAGCTGGGCATTGTGGTGAGTCCCTGTAATCCCAGCTACTTGGGAGGCAGAGGCAGGAGAATTGCTTGAACCCCGGAGATGGAGGTTGCGGTGAGCTGACATGGTACCACTGCACTCCAGCCTCTGTGACAGAGTGAGACTCCATCTCAAAAAAAAAAAAAAAAAAAAAAAAGAAAGAAAAAAAAGAAATTTGATCCCCAGTGTTGGAGGTGGGGCCTAATGGGACCACCTTTTGGGTGATGGGGATGGATGCTTCATAAATGGATTGGTAATGAATGAGTTATTGCTCTATTATAAGTTCCTGTAAGAGCTGGTTGTTAAAAAGAGTCTGGCACTTCCTCACTTCTCTCTCTTTTCCTCTCTCTCCATGTGATCTATGCACACATTGGCTACTGTATTAGTCCATGTTCACACTGCTATAAAGAAATACCTGAGACCGGGTAATTTATAAAGGAAAGATTTAATTGACTCACAGTTCCACAAGGCTGGGGAGACCTCAGGAACCTTACAATCATAGTGGAAGGGGAAGCAAACACATTCTTCACAAGGCAGCAGGAGAGAGAAGTGTGAGTGAAGGAGGAACTTGCCTAACACTTATGAAACCATCAGATCAGGCCAGGCATGGTGGCTCATGCCTGTAATCCCAGCACTTTGGGAGGCTGAAGTGGGTGGATCACCTGAGGTCGGGAGTTCGCGACCAACCTGGCCGACATAGTGAAACTCTGTCTCTACTAATAATACAAAAATTAGCTGAGTGTGGTGGCACGTGCCTGTAATCCCAGCTGCTGGGAGGCTGAGGCAGGAGAATTGCTTGAATCCAGGAGGCAGAGTTTGTAGTGACCAGAGGTCACACCATGGCACTCCAGCCTGGGCGACAACAGCAAAACTCCATCTGCAAAAAAGAAAACAAAACAAAAATCAGAGCTTGTGACAATTCACTATCACAAGAACAGTATGGGGGAAACCACCCCCATAATCCAATCACTTCCCTCCCTCAACATGTGGGGATTACAGTTTAAGATGAGATTTCGGTGGGGACACAGAGCCATACCATATCAGGTCCCCTTCACCTTCCTCCATGAGTGGAATCAGCCTGAAGCCCTTACCAGATTCAGATATTGTGACATGCATCTTGTACAGCATGTAGAGCTATGAGACAAATAAATCTCTTTATAAATTACCCAGCCTCAGGTACTCCTTTATAGCAACACAAATTCACTAAGACATTGTGTCAGATTTTAATGTATACTGATGAATAAAGCAAGCAATGTCATGAGGTTCATGATAAAGACAAATACATAGAATATACTGCAGAAAAAAATATTGTGGAAAGCCTGTCAAATTGCCTCTACCTGTTATCTGAATCACATGATGGAGTGAATTCTCCATGCCTCTTTGCCTGAATTAGTTCAGATAAGCAGGAGTTGGTTATGTTCTATCAAATTCTGTGAGGTATGAATGGAAAAAAGGAATTTAGAGTGGTTTCTCATGTTGGTGTGACCTTGTTTACTGTGTTCCTCCTTGGATTCAAAGTCTATCCAATAAGTAATATCGGTAAATATATTGGTAAAATATACTGAAGCACTAGCTGTGGATTTTTTTGTTTGTTTATTTATTTAAGATTTTGATAATCATCCTAAATCTATTCTTAGGCAAGAGTCTTAAAGTAGAAAGTTTCTCTCTTTTCTCCTTCCTTCCTAAACTCCTTCAATGTGATTGACAACTGGCTGCATGAACGTGGGGCATTGTACCTACCAATTGTAATTTTTCCTTCAGTGGAAATCTTACAAGTCTTTGGCAGGCAGAGTAGAACGCAGAGATTGTGGATAGTAGTGAATTTCCCAAGGCCCTGATAGTTTTAGGGTGATTTTTGTTTCTCAAGATTCTTTTAGTCAAATTATAAAGCCATTCTTGTAATCAACTGAATTTGTCCTTTGATATTATTCCCAGGACAAGTAGCTACATTAGTGTTAAGACCAGAGAATCAGCCGGGTGCAGTGGCTCAGGCCTGTAATCCCAATACTTTGGGAGGCCGAGGCGGGCGAGTCACCAGGTCAGGAGATCGAGATCATCCTGGCTAACACAGTGAAACCCTGTCTCTACTAAAAATACAAAAAATTAGCCGGGCGTGGTGGTGGGCGCCTGTAGTCCCAGCTACCCGAGAGACTGAGGCAGGAGAATGGTGTGAACCCGGGTAGCAGAGCTTGCAGTGAGCCGAGACCATGCCACTGCACTCCAACCGGGGCGACAGAGTGAGACTCTGTCTCAAAACAAAAACAAAAACAAAAAACCAGAGACTCACAGGGCATGTCCTATAGTCTCTCATAGTATGTCCTATTAGTGGCTCTCTGAGAAAGGGAGAGAGATTGGTTTTAATATCACATCAGTGTGTACAGTACTTTTTATTAAATACTGGCCAAGTGAAAGTCACTATTAGGCCATAAGAGGGATATAGAGGTATAAGAAGAGAACCTTGCAGAGTAGTTGAGGAGATGAGATACCCACAGAACACGTAGATACTTATATAAGAAAATGTGTGCAGAATGCTGACTCAGCAGTGCAGGCTACTGCTCCCAGAGTTCAACCAGTGGGGACTCTGGAGGGCATGGAAGGTTCTTAATGGAAATTGTTGGTCTCTTTTTTTTTTTTAGACGGAGTCTCACTTTGTCGCCAGGCTGGAGTGCAGTGGCTTGATTTCGGCTCACTGCAACCTCCGCCTCCCGGGTTCAAGTGATTCTCCTGCCTCAGCCTCCCAAGTAGCTGGGACTATAGGTGCATGCCACCACACCCAGCTAATTTTTGTATTTTTAGCAGAGATGGGGTTTCACCATGTTGGCCAGGATGGTCTCAATCTCTTGACCTTGTGATCTGCCCGCCTACCTCGTGATCTGCCCACCTTGGCCTCCCAAAGTGCTGGGCATGAGCTACCATGCCCGGCCAGAAATTGTTGGTCATTTAATCTATTGTAACCCAAGGGGTTCTTCCTGCCCTCTGCATAAACAAAGACCATGGCATTGTAATGGACAAAGAGTTTAATAGACACCAGGCCAGCCATGCCATGTGGGAGATGAAGTTCATACTCAAATCATCTCGTCCAGAATTCATAGGATTGGGGTTTTTCAGACAGTTTGGGGTAAAGGGGTAAAGGTGGTCAGGTAACAGGCACCTGCTGCTGATTGGTTGGGGCAAAGATGAAATCGTAGGGGGTTGAATCGGGCCTCCTATGCACTGAATCACTTCAGGGTGGGGCCACAGGAGTGGGGTTGGTGATTCCAGGTGGAGCCATGGGTGTCAGACATGCAAAAAACCTGGAAAGATATCTCAAAAGGCCAATCTACAATAGTGGTGTTATTTGCGGGAGTAATTGGGGACATTGCACATCTTATAACCCCCAGAATAATGGCTGACAATCATTTATGCCTGCACCTTAGAAGGACTCAGGTTCTCCTCTGCATAGCCTGATAGGCTCCCACTAGCTTCACAAAAAGCACTTGAGTTTTGGCCAAGATCTATTATTTAAACTATTGCTTAAATGTTTTCCAAAGTTAGCTTGGCCTAATAACTCAGGAATAACTAAGGGAAAGGCAAGATGTGGGTAGGTTACCTTAGCTTGCTGTTATAATTTTTCTCACTGATACAATTTTTGCAAAGGTGGTTTCCCTATGAAGGATAAATGCAATCTGGATTGTAGTAGAAGCAGGAGATGTTGAAATTCTAGGGAGAATGGATATGGGACAATTGAATGTGAAGGTTTGGACGATAATATACCAAGTATGTCTTTGTTGGGTGAGAACATCTGTTGAGGTTTGGTATTTGAGTCTGAGAACTGAAATGACAATAGACCAATCAACAGGAGAAAAGGTACATAAATTTACTATATGCATAGGGCATCACAAGAGACAGAGTGCCTGATAACCCCATGAGATTAAAAGCTTATATGCCCTTCTTCATAGGGGAGAAAGTAATGGGGGTCTGTAGGCACTTTTAGAGGAAAAAGTAAATGATGCTTAGGAGTGATGAATGGGCATTAAGAATAGACAATGTCCTGGGACGAAGTGTGTCTGGGCTCTGAGTGTGCTGTGTATTCTAGTCTTCATTTCTGCAAGTTAATCTTCCCTGTTTGATGAGATTATAGAGAGGTGATGCAAGACAATTGCCTTCCTTCTAGAGGAACTTCCCTTAGTCAGATGAGGGAACTTCAGAAAAAGCCGCCCTCTGTGCTTGGCAAGAGGTAGAGGGGTGAGAGAGGGTGGGCAGAAGAAGGTCAGACTCTGGTTCTGAGACTCTTCTTTAGTTCAAAATACTCAGCATATCAACACCCCCACACTTTGAGGTATCTCTTCTGAGCCTGTGTCTTTGTGGGTGGGAGGTTGGGGAGGATCCAGTTTGGGCTCGGGAGTTGGTGGCATCCTCTTTTATAACTGCTCCAGGAGCACCCAACCTGCGTGTGTTTACTGAAGTTGTACGCATGCTCCTTTGAGCCATTTTTGACTCCACCATTTTGACCGTTAGTTCACTTTCTTAAACCCATTCACCCAGCTGCTGAGATCTTTTCAGGAAGCTGCTGATCACCAGTTTCAGGTATTTCTATCTATTGGTAGGCTGCCTTTCCCTGGAGCCTCCTGGAACCAATTATTATTTTAGCAAGGCAATGTAATAACTGCCTGACCATCACCTGATGGTTGCCTGACATTCTTGGTGGGCTAGGGGTGGGTCTCTCCTGCCCTGCTGATGTCTGACTACCTACCTACTATAACACCCTAATGAAAAGTTGAGTTAACTCTGAAATCAAGCAACACCAAGCAGAAAGCAGAGAGGGAAACCTGCCCCTTTCAAAACAGATGAAATGTTTCTTATTAATTCAGTTGCTTCCACACATCTTCAAGTTTGTATCAGAAATTAAGCTAATCAGTAGTTTTAAATCAAATTACAAATACAGTATCCTTCATATCTGAAATAATTGTATATCTGTATGTAAATGCTGGGAGAATATACTTTTTTGGGTATTATTCTGACTATAGTTTCAAAAAAAAAAGTAGATAGAAATCTGGAAAAATGAGTAAACATAATTAATTAGATGAGATATTTATCCTTGGCTTAAATTAGTAAACTTACTAAGAGAAACTATGAAAATCTCAATTAAAACAACTAGCATGATTTTAGTTTTCACTGTTAAGAGGGCAAAAAAAAAAAAAAAAAAAAAAGAAAAAACAAACCCAAAAAATTCCATGCATGAATAAAATAAATATATATTTGGGGATGACACCATCTTGGCATTTCCAGGCATTCTTTTCTAAATATATTCTTTATCTGAGCTGTCTTGCAATACTTTTAATATAATTAAAAGCACATAATGAGTGCCAGACTTGTCAATTTCAACAACAAAGTGCGAAATTTGCAGTGAAACTGAGAGATCCATCTCCCACACATTGTAATGAATAGGTTCATAAAAGGAAAATAGTTTAATTACATTTTAGTTCATGGATTGTTAATAGGCTGGAGTATCTAAATTGAATAATGTGATTCTGGTAATAATTATGTGTAAATGAACTTGTTTAAATGATATTTTACAGCTTCTTTATAAAATTACAGCTAGAGGCAATCCAGTGATAGACAGACAAAGGCCATGCAAAAATTATCATAAACTATTAGCTTGTTTGCAGAGGGCTTTATGTTAATCTTTTAGTACTTAAAGCAATCTGCAATTAACATATCATGGGGAGCTGCCTCCAAGCAAAGGCATGCAAATTGAAGTGCTTAGATAAAAAGCCATTCATGTTGGGGGGAAAAGAGAAAGAAAGGAAAAAGAAAAAAAATCAAAGAAAGGGTGGCAAAGTACTCAGAGGGTGCTGGTTTTTATATTTGAGATTAAGGAGGTGTAATGATTGTGTTATCTAACTATGGCTGTAATTAAAGCTTTTCTCCAGCAGACATGACAATAGATACTGCATTGATTTCGGTGTTTTAATTGTGAAAGTCATTTTATTTCAGGGCAGAAGATATGAATAGCCTGAATCAAAGGGCTAGAAGATTGCTTTGTTGATAGTACTTGTTCAACAGCTGCCTGGCTGCTATTAATACACAAGTGTGGAGAATGCAGAGAGACCCAAGGAGGTGCTGGGTATTGTGATTCTCCTGCTGGTTTCCTTTCCTTTTGTGAAAAAGGCAAGGATCTTGGTACTGATTGTAAACAAACGGCCTTTTCATACCTCACCGATGTTTTTCCTCCCCAACTTTGCAGAACAAAAGAAGTCATAAAGGGCCTTGAACTAACTTTACTACTGCTTCTTTTAAGCTACAGAAGTTTATGCAAAGTAATAAAAACCATCTTTGCTTGTGGAGATATCACCCCTCTAATGGTGAAAAAAAGTCTCTAAGTGGCTGTGGTAGTTATTATCACAAATAGCCTTGTGACAGAAACAGTTTGTAGGAGAGAGATTGGATTATTTACATTAAGGGCATATCCACAAAATCTCACACACAGTTAGTTTGAGATTAGTGCTTTCTTATCAGTTTCTATATACAAACCACAGGAGGGAAATTAAGTGAGGGGAAAACATATACAATCCCAGAGCAAAGAGAATTCTAAAGAGAATTTTAGGAAGATCAGGGTGGACTTAAAATAAAAATCACATTCTTGGCTGTTTCTTCTGTAACACTTCAGTGTAAACAGAGGTGAAAGCCAGTGATTTCTAGTAATTTCTATTCTATTGATTTATCTCTTCTTTGTTCCTAGAAATATCAAATAGCATGTTTAAAGCAGTCTGAATAATAATAAACTTGGTTTTAGGGAACACTGTTTCTTTAAGTGATATGATTTAAAATAACCAGACACTAAGATATTACAAACATAACAATAATAACATAATCATTTACTGAGTGTTGTGCTATTTTTTATGTGTATTTCTGATGATATAGGGGAGTGAAATTTTTCCCTCTACCCTCTGAGAGTTTGATAATTGAATCTATGGAATAAATGGACATTAGACCAATTAATAGGAGAAAGGACACACAAATTTATTACATGCACAGGGGCATCATATAAAACAAAAGTGAACACCCAATGAGATCTAGAAGCTTTTATACCCTCTTCATAGGGGAGAAGAAAGGAGGAATGTAGACAACTTAGGGGAGGTACAGGCATACTTTGGAGATACTGAAATCTCAATTCCAGACTGACGCAGGATTTTCTTCTTAGTCACTTCGCAAGCTGGAGACCTCTGGCCAGCAATGCCCTACCCTGGCCTCGCTTGACCACACTACCTGCTGCAGGAGATGGCCTCTACCTGCTGCAGGAGATGGCCTGCCCACTTGTCCCAAGTCTGGCTTACACACTGTCCTGAGTTCTTGTCCTGCGCCCAAGAAAAATAAGGATGTGCTGACGATGGAAGAGTGAGCAAGACGGGGAGTTTTATTGATGATAAAACAGCTTTCAGTGGAGAGGGGACACAGGGGTGGTCCCCCTACTCAAAGGTGGGAAAGTCCCCTGTGTGACTGGGCCCCCAGCCTTTTATGGACTCAGAATGGGGAGTGTGTGCTGCTTGGTTTGGGGGTATGCAAAAAAAGGTTAAAGCGAAGACACCACTCCAAGGTGGGCATGACAATGAAGAAAACCAATTAGGAAAGGGTAGGTATATGTAAAATAAGTGAAAGGTGAGGACAATCAGAGAAAAGCACACCAAATGGGAAGACAAGTTCTCAGTATGGTCCAATAATTTAACTTGTAGCTTGGCTGTCAGGCTTTAAACTGTCTTCAGCTTGGAGCTGGGGTTTCACCGGGGACCCCCCGCCATCTGCCTAGGCATTTGGCTGCCTCCTGTCACTGTCAAGACCGCCCCAATAAAACAAAAATTGCAATAAAGCAAGTCACATGAATGTTTGGTTTTCCCAGTGTATATAAAAGCTATACAATACTGTAGTCTGTTAGGTGTATGATAACATTATGTGTAAATACACAATATACATACATTAATTTTAAAATACTTTATTGTTTAAAATGCTAATAATTATCTGCATCTTCAATTAGTTATAATCTTTTTGCTGGTGAAGGGTATTGTTTCAGAGTTGCTGACTGCTGACTGATCAGGGAGGTTGTTGCTGAAGGTTGGGATGGCTGTGACAATTTCTTAAAAGAAGACAACAATGAGGTTTGCCACATCAATTGATTGACTCACGAAAGATTTCTCTGTAGCATGTGAGGCTGTGTGATAGCATTTTACTCACAGTAGAACTTCTTTCAAAATTGGAGTGAATCCTCTCAAACCCTGCCTGTGCTTTATCATCTACATTTAGTAATATTCTAAATCCTTTGTGGTCATTTCAAGAATGTTCACAGCATCTTCACCAGGAGTAGATTCCATCTCAAAACAAACAAACAAACAAAAATCACTTTATTTGCTCATCTATAAGAAGCAATTCCTCATCTGTAAAAGTTTTATCATGAAATTGCAGCAATTCAGTCCTATCTTCAGGCTCCTCTTCTATTTCTGGTTCTCTTGCTATTTCTACCATATCTGCTGTTACTTCCTCTATTGAAGTCTTAAGCTCCTCAAAATCATCCATGAGGGTTGGAATTCACTTCTTTCAAACTCCTGTTAATGTTGATACTTTGACCTCCTCCCATGAATCACAAATGTTCTTAGTAACATCTAGAATGGTGAATTCTTTCCAGAATATTTTCAATTTCTATTGCCCAGATCCATCAGAGGAATCACTATCTATGGCAGCAATAGCCTTACAAAATATATTTCTTAAATAATAGGACTTGAAAGTTGAAATTACTCATTGATACATGGACTGCAGAATGGTTGTTGTGTGAGGAGACATTAAAACAACATTGATCTCCTTCTATATCTTCATCAGAGCTCTTGGGTGACCAGGTACATTGTTAATGAGCAGTAATATTTTGAAAGAAATCTTTTTTTCTGAGCAGTAGGTCTCAATAGTGGGCTTAAATTAATATTTAAGTAAATCATACTGTGAACAGATGTGCTGTCATCCAGGCTTTGTTGTTTCATTGACAGCACACAGGCAGAGTAGATTTAGTGTAATTCTTAAGGGCCCTAGGATTTTTGGAATGATAAATGAACATTAGCTTCAACTTAAAGTCACCAGATGTATTAGCTCGTATAAAGAGAGTCATCCTGTCCTTTGAAGCTTTGAAGCCAGGCATTGACTTCTCTCTAGCTATAAAAACCCGTAATCATATCTTCTTCCCATGTAAGGCTGTTTTGTCTACATTGAAAGTCTGTTGTTTAGTTTAGTTAATCTTCATCAAGTCTTAGTTAGATCTCGTGGATAATTTGCTGCAATTTTTCCATCAGCACTTGTTGCTTCACCTTGCCCTTTTATGAAGACAGCTTCTTTCCTTAAAACTTATGACCCAACCTCTGTTAGCTTCAAACTTTTCTTCTGTAGCTTCTTTATCTCTCAGCCTTTACATAAATGAGGAGAGTTAAGGCCTTGCTCTGGATTAGGCTTTGGCTTAAGGGAATGTCATGGTTGGTTTGATCTTCTATCCATACCACTAAAACTTTCTCCATATCAGCAGTAAGGCTGTTTCACTTTCTTATCATTCATGTGTTCACTGGAGTAGCACTTTTAATCTCCTTCAAGAACTTTTCCTTTGCATTCACCGCTTGGCTAATCGTTTGGTATAAGAGGCCTAGCTTTCAGCCTGTCTTGGCTTTTGAAATGCCTTCCTAACTAAGCTTAATCATTTCTAGCTTTTGATTTAAATGTGACTCTTTCTTTCACTTGAACACTTAGAAGCCACTGTAGAGTTATAAATTGGCCTAATTTCAATATCGTTGTGTCTCAGGGAATAGGGAAGCCTGGGGAGAGGGAGAGAGATGGGGGAACTGCCAGTTGGTGGAGCAGTCAGAATACACACATTTATTAAGCTTGCCATCTTCTATGAGCATGAATCATGGTACCCCAAAACAATCATGATAATGAAATCAAAGATCACTGATCACAGATCACCGTAACAGATATAATAATAATGAAGATGTTTGAAATGTTACCCAAATTACCAAAATGTGACCCAGAGACACAAGATAAGCACTTGCTGTTGGAAAAATGGTGTTGGTAGACTTACTAGATGCAGGGTTGCCACAATCCTTCAGTTTGTAGAAAAAATAGTATCTGTGAAGTGCAATGGAATGAGGTATACCTGCAGAGGATTTCTGGGAAAGATGAATGGGCCCTCAGAATAGGTGACAGCCTGTGACAGGGTCTTTCTGGGTGTGGTGTCACCTCTATTCTCCTCTCCTGTGATGCAGTTAATCGTCCCTGGTTGATAAGATTCTAGGGGAGGGAATTCATGACTATTGAGTTACAGGAGTAGAAGCTTGGAATTTCTGCGAGCTGGTAGGGACATGAGTTTTGGGAAGATGGGGTTAGAAACTGCGTGATGAATAACGGTTGTCTTCTTACACAGATTAAGTCTCTCAGGTCATAAAAGTTTTCTGGAGCTAGCAGCTTTTTTCTGATCCAGATACTTTACTAATGTAGATTTCCTTTACGGATGTAAGTTTCTTTACAAAAAGACAAGTTTTCAGAGCTACTTCTGTGTATGCAGTTCCTCAGAATAACTAGCTCGAAATATGCCAAAAAAAGTATAGTTTGGGGTGGTACATCCTGTTTGGTGAGCCCCAAAAATGACCTCTCATAACCATCCCAAAGAAGTCGATGTGATGATCCATTTTCTAAAACGAGCAAACTTAGCTTCAGAGAGGCCAAATGTATTGTTCAAGGTCACATAGCAAGGGAGGAGCAGAGGCAGGTTAGAACCCAGACAGTCTAGCTAGGTCTCTAGGAAAGCCAGATGCCATCCTCATAGGGTTAATAAGAATTCTGGACAGAAATGTAGTTATAATTAAGCATTAAGCAGGCGCACTTTGACCCAGTTCCTTGTAACTGAAAGTCAGGTGACACCAGATCCTGACTATTTGCATCTCCTTTGTTCCTATAGAAAGGATTTCTGAAGTTACAACATCAGGCTTTTGTTTAAGATAGATAGGATCTCTGACACTACAATCATAAGGCTTTTGTTTGAGAATTGCAGATGCAGATTCTGAATTACAGTGGAACAGCTAATGCTAACCATTTTGAAGACCCCAATAGAGGAACTGAGTCAGCATGAGAATAGTGTCTTCATCTCCCTGTCCCATGACCTACTCTGTACTCTTTAACCAATCAATGGTCTCCACACTTTGGCCCACTCCCAAACCTTTAAAAACTCTAGCCCCAAACTCCTTGGGGAGATGGATTTGAGGTTCCTTCTGTCTCCTCGTTTCGTGGCCTATGACCAAACTTCTTTTTTCTGCTGCAACCCAGTGTCTTGGTGTATTGACTTGCCATGTACGTCAGGCAGCAAACCTATTATGGTCACAAGCCCTTAGACCTCTTCTCAGATTAATGTTTTCTAAGTGCACAAAATAAAGTACAAAGGGTTACAAAGCAAATATAGTATATTGAAATACTGTTTTCAAAATATTTAAAAATAAAATGTATGACTTAGTAATTTATGTGCTTACAGCCAGCAGCAACTATAATTTCAAAGCTATGCTAACAGCTACTATAATTTCAAAGTGTTGGTAAGCATAAACAGTGTTTTGGATTTCTACAATAATGTGACATGAAAATACCTGATTTTTATCAATGATAAAGTCACAGATACTCCTTAAACTCCAGTCATTTTGTTGCCTACATTTATAATAAAAGAAAATGGGGCTGAGGCCAGAGGATTGCTTGAGTCTTGGAGTTGGAGATTGCAGTCAGCTATGACTGCACTACTGGATTTGAGCCTGGGCAACAGAGAGAGACCCTGTCTCTTAAAAAATAACAAAAACAGAAAGAAAGAAAATGTTAAGTTCCCCATAAACATTACTGAAAATAAAAACATATTTTTATATATGTCAGATATTATACAAAAATACATATGTAGATAATTAAACATAAAAATAATTTTCCCGTCAAAATTCACAGACCTCTAAATTCTATAGGTGTGCAAGGCTTAGGTTAAGAACACTTTTGGTTTTACAGATGAGGAACTGAGGCCCAGAGAAGGAAATCTAGTGACCCAAGGTTATCAGTAATTAGTGATAAGATGTAGATTAGAGCTGATCTAAGAGAACATAAGGAAAACTTAAAATACTGTATGTTGATCTTTTCCCTTTCTCCTGTGACTTTGGTGGCTTTTGCTAACATGCTCTTGGAATGAATGTTGAACCTTTCTTTTGTCTTTGCAATGTTGTCTTTTCCAAAGTGGGAGCAGCAAGCAATTTCCCTAGTCCTGAGATCAGTTGTTGGCAATTCCTGCTTTCAGTGGCAGGGCTGGAAGGAGCTCAGAAAGGGCAGCCATACGGACTCCAGGGAAGCTTCCTGTGATTGCAACCTAAATTTGAAAACTTTATATATTTAAAGGGACAAGACTGCTTTTTTTTTTTTTTTTTTTTTTTTTTTTAAGATGGAGTCTCGCTCTGTTGCCCAGGCTGGAGTGCAGTGGTGTGATCTTGGCTCACTGCATCCTCTGCCCCTGGGTTCAAGCAATTCTGCTGCCTCAGCCTCCTAAGTAGCTGGGATTACAAGTGCGTGCCACCATGCCTGGCTAATTTTTGTGTTTTCAGTAGAGATGGGGTTTCACCATGTTGGCCAGGCTGGTCTTGAACTCCTGACCTCAGGTGATCCACCCTCTTTGGCCTCCCAAACTGCTGGAATTATAGGCATGAGCCACAGCACCCAGCTAAGAGTGTGTATGTATTATGTGTCTCCTCTATGCAAGGTCTTTATACATCCTCTTCCAGTTAATATTCAGAGAGGCCTAGTAAATAGTCCCCATCCTTGTTCTAGAGGGGAAGAGAGAAACTCAGCAATTGCCATGGCACATGGTGCTCTTGTGAGCCAGAGGTCGAGTTAGACTCTAGCTATGTCCTCACAGCCTAATGACACAGGCAATTTGGTCCTCAGTTTACTTATTAGGAAACTGAGGATAAAAGACTTAGCAAAATGGCCAAGTTCATGACATTAAACGACAAAGCCAGGAATTTAACTCAAGTCTGTTGCCTGTAATGCTCATCTTTGTTCCCCAGACTCTGGAGCCCTTACATTGAAGGAATAAGGACCCCTCCCCCCGCCGCCTCCCGTCTTCTCTACCCAGGGGCCTTCTCATCAGGTGTCTGTTGCAAATCTGTTATTTACAGGGCATGTCCCATGTGGGCATGCAGGAGGGGAAGGGCAGCAGGTAGAAACACATAAGGATATCCTTGACTTTGAGTTGACTTTCCTAACGTCCCTAATTGGATAAATAAAGCTAACACAAAGGGAACACACAGAAAATGTTCAATGACAAACATGGACAACATCAACAATATAATAATAATAATTGTGATGACGATGATAATAGCTAACGTTTATTGAATGCATACTATTTTAAGGATTTTCCAAAAGTTTTTTTTTTTATTTGATCACATATCCCATAAAGAAGAGTGTGTGATGGTAATGACACCCTTACACACTAGGCAGGAAGGACATGGCTAAGAGTGCCGCAGTCATAAACACAGAAACACGGAGATATATGTTCTCCTTACTGATTTTGTAATAATATTTGTGGCAATCTTAGCCATGAATTGAGTGAACCGGTATTATGGGAAAGGAAGGGGGTGAGATGGATCAACAAGGTCAACTCCCAAGGTGCCATGTTGGCAAATTTTCCTGCCTCATGCCTCGCCTTGGTGACATACAAATTTGTGACATTTTAAAGAAATACCCCAAACTATCAGCCCTGTGCAGAGGGAGCATGGTTCACTCCCTAGATAGTCAATTTGGGTGACGGGGTGGCTAGCTGCTTGCTTGGGTCTCAGGGGAGAGGCCCTGATTTTTCTAGTCCTTCTCCCCCAATCCTAACCTCAGCCCAGACATCAGGTCATTTCTATCACTCCATTAGGCTTCTCTATCCAATAAGGAACATTTTCCCTTAAACACGGTCACCATGTCATTATCACAACTAAAAAAAGCAATAATAATTCCACAGGGCCTTTCAATACCCAGTCCATATTCTAATTTTCCAAGTTGTCTCAAAAATATCTTTTTGTATCCAGTTTGTTTGATTCAATGTCCAAACACAGCCCATACCTTTTATTGCGTTGCTGTATCTCTTTGATCTTTTTTAGTCTTTAATCATCTCCCTCCCCTTCTCCTTTTTCATCTTCTCTTTGTCTCTTGTACTGTCTGTTTCTCTCTCTCTCTCTCTTATGCATTGATTATTTTTTTGAGGAATTGAATGTGTTGTCCTGGGCAATGATCCACATTCTGATTTGGCTGGTTGCTTCTTGCCATGTCATCTAACTTGTTCCTCTATCCTCTGTACGTTTTATAACCTTGTGTCAGATCAATAACTTGTTTGAATTCAAAATCATTTTTTTTTATATGGCGCTGTATACTTCCTATTGCATCACATCCTGAGATGCATAATTAATATCTGATCATGGTAACTCTGTGAGGTGATGGGTGTGTTAACTAATTTGATTGTGCTAATCATTACATTTTATGTATATATACATATATATAATGTATATATACATATACAAGTTATGTCAAATTATTACATTATACACCTTAAACACCATATACAGTTTTATTGGTTAATTATATCTCAATATAGCTGGAAAATTTTAAAAAATAAAAACAAAGCAAAAACAATCCCATCAAAAAGTGGACTAAGGACATGAATAGACACTTCTCAAAAAAGATACACAAATGGCCAACATGTGAAAAAAAAATGCTCAACATTACTAATTATCAAGGAAATGCAAATCACAACTGCACACCCCCCCACCCCATGGAATACTACTTAGCCATAAAAAGGAATGAAATAATGGCATTTGCAGCAACCTGGATGGAACTGGAGACCATTATTCTAAGTGAAGTAACTCAGGAATGGAAAACCAAACATCATATATTCTCACTCACCACCTTACTCCTGCAAGAAGGGCCATATTAATATATATAATATTATATATATTATAATATATAATATAATATAAATATATATTATATATAATATATATAATATAAATATATATTATATATATTATATATAATATAAATATATATTATATATCTGTGTATGTATATTATATATGTATATATATAATATATCTATGTGTATATATATTATATATATATGTTGGCATGGATGTGATGAAAAGGGAACAGTTTTACACTGTTGGTGATAATGTAAACTAGTACAACCACTATGGAAAACAGTGTGGAGATTCCTTAAAGAACTAAAAGTAGATCTACCATTTGATCCGGCAATCCCACTCCTGGGTATCTACCCAGAGGAAAATAACTCATTATATGAGAAAGATACTTGGACACGCATGTTTATGGCAGCATAATTTGCAATTGCATAATATGGAACCAGCCCAAATGCCCATTAATCAATGAGTGGATAAAGAAAATGTGATATATATATATATACACACACACATACACACACATACCTCATGGAATACCACTTAGCTGTAAAAAGGAATGAAATAATGGCATTTGCAGCAGCCTGGATGGAATTGAAGACCATTATTCTAAGTGAAGTAACTCAGGAATGGAAAACCAAACATCATATGTTATCACTCATAAATGGGAGCTAAGTTATGAGAATGCAAAGGTATAAGAATGATACAGTGGACTTTGGGGTACTGGGGGAAAGTGTGGGTGGATGGTGAGGGATAAAAGACTACACATGAGGTACAGCTACACATTAGGTACAGGAAGAATCAGCTGGATTCTTCCATTGTAAAGTTCCCAACCAACCTTTTACCTAGTGTTTGAGCATTTTTTGATGACCGTGACCTAAGTCCATTATTTCATTATATGTTGGAGAATAATTTTCTAATTTTATCATCCCTTTGTATCTATTACCTGGAATTCTGCTATGAAGAATTTTCCTCCATATAGTAATTGGTTGAAATCTTTTTCTCTCACAGCAGATAACGTGGTTTGAAAAATATTTTCTGTGGGCATTGACTGTATGAAATGCGAATGTGAAGTGGTTCCAGATGCAGTGGAAGTGGGAGGCTGAGGATCCCATGTAAGCACAGGCTTCCCTTCATCCTCTGTACCTGTTGCAGAGGAGCCCTTGGGCTCCAGCATTACAATTGGGGAATGCCCTGGTGAATAACACTGCCTGACCCCTGCCCTCACCAGGCTTACAGTGTGGGGTCCTAGAGACTGAAGGGTATGCCTCTAGTACAGAGAGGGTAGCCACTCGCCAGCTTCATGACTTTGGGGCTGTTGGCCATAGTCAACCTTGTTTCCTTATCTGTAAAGTGCGAATAAGAGTACTAACCTCACAGGATAGTTGTGAAGATTCATTGTGCTAGTGCCTATAAAATACTTGGCATAGTTTTGGCTGCATAACAATGCTTACCAAATGCTGGCTTGATTATTCTTATTGCAATAAATTTTTTTTGTAAGAGACAGTCTTGTTATGTTGCCCAGGCTGGAGTGCAATGGCTATTCACAGGTGAGATCCCACTGCTGATCAGCACAGGAGTTTTGACCTGTTCCATTTCTGACCTGTGCTGGATCACTCCTCCTTAGTCAACCCAGTGGTTCCCCGCTCCTGGGAGGTCATTATATTGATGCTGAACTTAATGTGGACACACCCAATTGGCATAGCTCACTACAGCCCAGAACTCCTGGACTCAAGTGATCTTCTCGCCTCAGCCTCTTGAGTTGCCAGGACTACTGACTATTGCATTGGTGTGTTAGGATTGCCATAACAAAGTACTTCAACGTGGGTGGCTTAAAAACAACAGAAATTTATTCTCTCATAGTTCTGGAGGCCAGAAATGGGAAATAAAGGTGCCAGTGGGCCCAGGCTCCTCCAAAGACTCTGGGTAGAATCCTCTCTTGCCTCTTCCCCACTTCTGGTGGTAGCTGGCAATCCCTGGTGTGCTATCACTTATACATGCATCGTGCCAATATCTGCTTCTGTCGCCACATGCCTGTCTTTTCCTTCTGTCTCTTCACATAGCGCTCTCTCCTCTCTACATCTTCACATTGTCCTCTTAGAAAGATACCAGTCATATTGAGTTAAAGGCCCACCCTACTCCAGCATGACCTCATCTTAACTCATTACATCTGCAATGACTCCATTTCCAAATAAGCCGACGTTCTGAGGCACTGGGGTTTAGGACTTAACCTGTCTTTCTGGGGGATACAACTCAACGGATAACAATTGTGTACCCATACAACACCGAGTCATCCTACATCTTGACATATATGAGGGTTTCTTGTACTTCATTGTTTGATGTGGCAGAGCCACATTTCTTGCATTTTACTGTTTTCCTACTGGTTTTCTCTCAGATATGAGATGCCATGTAGTAGAGTGAGGATAAGATGAGCAGCTCTTCCACATTTAGACCCAGAGAAGACACTGGAATAAGTCCTTCTCCACCTCCAAAGACAGGATAGGAGCAGGAAACATCAGCCAGAACATCTCCTATAAACAGCAGAAGCAGTACAGCCTTAGAGAACCCATCCATACCTCAGAACTTCCCAGCCAAGCTCATGCTGGCAGGTGCCCAGTGATTCTCCCGTCCGTATCACGACAAGCCTCGGAGTGAACTGTTTATTTATCAATTCTTAATTGAGTTGTTGTTTACTCATGATTGCCAGTGGATGAGTAATTTACTACAGAGTTCGAGGAGTCAGATAGTGAAGAGATCATTATAAAGAGAAATTATAATAAGAGTTCCCTGTACTCATGGGTCTGGTAATAAAAGATTGATATAATTAGATGGGGCTTGGTAAAAAATACTATTACATTATGTCTGAATCTTATTTAAATATATTGGCCTTTTATCTTAAACTTATTAGTGGGTGGCTGTAGGTTATGTTGACACCTGCTAGCTCTTTTACTCTTGCAAAAGGAGGGCTGAGCTATAAAAAGGAGTCAATCATTTGATGTTTAGAAGCAATGGCAAGGTATTTGGGACAGTTCTCCCTGTTGATTTTTGGAGGAAGAGCAAGGTATAAGGGGAACTTAAGCTTCCACTTGGTCACAAACTTTCTAGATAACAAATTCATGACTGTGTTTCTCTGTACTGTGGCTGTGCCTACCTGGGAACCTTTAACTTGGCCAAAGTCATCCTTGAGAAAGCAGGTAAAGGAAAGGGCAGGAAATAATCTGACAGTGCAGTGAGAAAATGAGCTGTGGAGTAAGATAGGCCCGAGATGAAAACTTTGCCATAGTGGGTTGAGTGGTAGCCCCCACCCCCCCCCAAAGATAGGGCTCCGTCCTATCCCTGGGATCTGTGAATGTGCCTTTCAGCAGAAAATGAGTTGTTGGAGATGTAACTAAGGATCTCAAGAAAAGATCATCCTGGATAGTCCAGGGTGGCTATAAATCGAATGACAAGTGTCCTTGCAATAGACACCCAGAGGAGAGATTAATGGAGAAGAGATATGAAGATGGAGGTAGAGGTTGGAGTTATGTAGAGCTGTTAGGGAATAGATTTCTGTTGTTTTAAGCCACCAAATTTATGGTAGTTTGGTGCAAGATCACTGGGAAACAAATATACCAGTTTTATAATAAATTGCTTATATGATTTTGGGCTAGACTCTTAATCTTTACAAGCCTCAGTTTTCTCATCTGTAAAAGTTGGGTTATTACACTTGTCTCTCAGTATCATGAGAACCGTGAAAGCTCACCCAACCCAGTGCCTGGTACATGACAGGCATTCAGTACACATCAGATTCCTTCTCCCATCACCTCCTACCCATTTTCCTACATGATGTTTCAACTTGAAATCTTTTTCATCTTCTCCGCCTCCTAAAATGTCTGCAAAACTAACAGCCCTCCCCTGAAGAATGTTCCATTCTTCAGGAGCTGTTCTTAGGACTGTCAAATTAGAGGAGAAAGCATGGTACAGCTGGTGTTTTTGCGGCATTTGGGTGAGAGCCATGTAGATATTAAAAGTTTTTCAAGTGCAGTTCATTGAATGCGGCCCTATAGAGAAGCAGCTGAAGTCCACATTGTAGCTGCAGTGTGGCTGGCCAGCTGGGGTCTGTTTCCTTCACACAAGGAGGTCTCAGGGTACATTCCCAGCCATGGAGAAGAGACAACACATGTGAAAGGAGGGCGTATAATACTCTGGGCTGCAGAAAGAAGCCAATGTAAATGACTTTTTGCTGGATGTCTTTAGTTCATTGATTTTAGGCCTAGAAAGTCGTGATTGATTACATCCCACCAAATACAGGCTGGGGAAGTCAGTGTGGGAATTTAGAGCATGACTGATTTAATAAATGTTTTCAGAACCATGTATTCTTCTGAGGCATGAGAATGATGAGAAAAAGAACACTGGTTAAGAGCTAGCAGAGCTGGGGTCTGGCTTCATTTCTGTCCTTGATTAGCTGTGTGACTTTGAGCCAGTCATTTAACTTCTCCGAGGCTTCAACTTCACAGTGAGGTTTGTGGAGCCGTACATCTCAGTACTAGCATTCAATGGTTCCATGAAAACTCACAGTGATCCCCATGAGGTCAGTGTCCACCTATGTAGCACACGTATTTTGTTTGGCATGGCTGGGGAGAGGAGAATCACAGGAAGGCAACAAGGGAAAAAAATTTTTTAAAAATTGGATATTCTCTTCTATACACTATCCAGGGCTTCATCCATCATCCAGGGGAAAACCAGACATGTTTTAAAGACTTGAGACCTCCACTGCCTGGTCCTATTGAGGAACCTGTGTTAATGACAGTTTTGCCATCTCTAAATGGTATTGAAAATCCAGGGTCTGGGTATAAGTAGTCAGGGGAGCGCCTGGGGGCATGGTCCTGTTATAAGGTCGTAGTGTTGGTTTTTGGGACATTAGCCCACTTCCCATTGTCTGTTATGTTGAGGCCAGTTTTCATGTATGCTTCCCCATGTCTTCGAGCATATTCTGATCAATTCATTGACGGTGAGAGGCAAGGAAAGGGAAGGAAATAGACATTTTTTAAATGCCCATGATGAGCTCCCTACTGGGAAGGTTCTGTATTCACAGCCATCTTATGAGGCAATCACTTTACCCCTGTCTTATACATTATGAACCTGAGACTTGGAGATGTTGGGTAAGTTGGATAAAGTCACTAAATTATTAAGAAGCAGAGCCAGGAATTGAACACATGTCTGTGTGAGGGCCTGTGCTTTCTTTGCCTTGGCATCCTGCCTTTATACTATCACAGCTCTGGCATGCATTGTATACAATGCACTGGGCTGATGGGAAGTAGCAGTGGAGGAGGGGAGGATGGGAGTAAAGAGAACTATGTATCATTCTTGTTCTTGAACATATTATCTAATTAAACAAATAAAACTAGCATAAAGGGAATACGTGAGACAAGTTAACAATTTTATCAACAATATAAAAATTAGAGATATGATAATAGCAGCTAACATGTATTACATGGTATATATGCCAAATACTAAAGACTCTACAATTGTTTTCTCAATTATCACCATGATCCCATGTCCACATTTCACTGATGAGGAAGCTGAGACATAGAGAGACTTGGAAACTCTACCAAAGTTCACAGCCTTTGGACTTCCAGCGGTGAGCCAGGATTCCAATCCAGCCCGATTGGTTTCATGCGGTACTGCTGGTGTTACTAGTCATCAAATAAGGGAATGCAGGGCCCACAGTAGGCTCATTAGGAGAGATGAGTTTGGTTTGAAGTGGTCCTGGCTGACTGAAGGGAGGAAATGAAACTCAAAAAGCCTGTATGGAAATAACCCTGTGGTCACATCAGAGATCAGGTTGCTAATGCAGATTCTTACCAGCTCATGGTAGGACCTTGCAGTAGTTGCAGGGCTTTTCCCACACCTCCTCTCATGTCTCATGGCTAACAACCTATTTTCTTCTGCATTCTAATCTCCTGAGAATTCTCTCTAAAATGGAGGGATCATTAGAAGGCAGATATTTTTGGAGCATGTCTCCCCTGGGCCAAGCAAGTGCTTGGAACCAGGGGTGCAGGGAAAGCCGTACGAATCCACAGCTGACTGTGGGACAGCAATAGGGTCTGAGAGTGTTAGGTCCTGCAACCTTTCTTGAAGCACAGATAGGAGTGAGTGCCGCAGAATTATGGCCCTGGTTTAGTCCAACTGGCATTGCTTATGTAAAAGCAAGAGCTTTGTCAACTGCAATCCCACTTTAAAGGGTGTGTGGGATTGAAAGAAGATGGCTTGAAGGAAGAGACCAGTGCCTGTGCTCTGTCTTTGCATTGCACATGAGTGTCTCTTGTCCTGAAAGATCAGGTGGACCGGATAATTGCATAACAAAGATGGGTGCAGCGAAGGGATGAGGGGATATAAAAGGGGAGAGGCTACAAACAGCAGAGCCAGGTCAGGTCTTGGAGAGTAACTAGTCACAGATTGCAGTCAGATCCTGGGCTAAAATATTTTAAGTGAAAACAGTGGATTTAAATGCCATTAACAGAGCATGTATTCTGCAGGTTCTTTTATACCAGCCAGCTTCACTGATTCCAGTGACTATCTTGTCTTACCTCCTCTGTCCCTTACTCTTCACTCTTGCCACAGCTATCCCAGAATAGCTTAACTTTCCAGGGTTGCATATCAAGAAATTGTGAGTTGGAGAAAATAAAGTGACTTAAATAGATGACTGGTTATAGGGTTAAAATACAAAACTACATTTTCTGATTTCTAGTTTGATATTTCCCCACAATGCTGTACTGAAAGCATTTTTCTGTCTTTAAGGCATGGAGAAAAGTGAGGGAGTCTTGGGGTTTCTCAGAATTTGAGGCAACATCCTTAACATTGGGCAAGGTAGTCTGGCTATTAACCATGAAACCCTGTGGAGTGAGCTTAGTTGAAGGAGACTGAGCAAACCATTTCAGAGCCCAGGGCCTCTGTGACAACCAAACACATTTGCTCTTTGGAAAATAATTATAGATCCTTTTGAGAGATTCAGCTGTGGATAAAACTGGAATACTCTGGCTAGAAAAGTACTTACTATGAAATCCATTCACCTAGTGTGATAGATTGTTAAAAATGGCTACTTTTATTCCATCCCTTTATGCATGATTCCCCCCGGCCCCCTGTCTAGCAAGGTGTCTGTAATATTCCTCCTATCAAGAGTAGAGTTTCTCTACCCACCCCTTGAATCGGGGCTTGACCTTGTGACTTCTTCTGGTCAGTAGGGCATTAGCAAACATGAATGTATCAGAGGCTTAGAAAGCGTCTGCATGTGGGGCCCTATGCTCTTTTTGATACCCTGAGACTGCCATGTAAAGAGATTGGGGTACCTTCCAGAGGTTGAGAATATTTGGAGCAGACAAAAGTCATCCCAGCAGAGACTCCCTGGACCAAAGTGAAGGCACCTGCATTTTTGCTAAAATGTCTAAGTGGAAGGGTATTGTTATATGCAGTCCTATCATGTTTCCTCAAATAATGGGGAAAGGACACAGGTTCCATATATGCTTGTGAATCCAGCCGTCTTCATTGGAAAGCATGTGGCCTGCAGAGATTCAGTGGAATGACCTTACCCCAATAGTCCAGGACAGTGGCTCTCAATTAGGAGCTACTTTGACTCCCAAGAGTCACTTAATAATGTCTGGATACATTTTTAATTTTTGTATCCCCAGGGCAGAAGTATGCTACTGGCATGTAGTGGATATCGGCTAGGGATGCTGCCGAACATCCTACCATGCACAGGACAGTCCCCACAACCAAGAATGATCTGGTCAAAATGATCAAGTCCGAAGTATTAATAGTGTTGAGGTTGAGATACCCTGGTCTGGGCAATTGTTGACTTCATGTCAGGTTTTTCAGAGTTCCTTAACTTATCTAGCCAATACTTCACCAGCCTCATCTTCTTCAAGAGCAAGCTCTCTCTTTGGGAGTCTCTGAAGAGTCCATCAAAAACATAACTTAACATCCTGAGAGATGCCTCTTTAGGGTTGGATGAAGATGATTTTCTAATTTTAAAATGCCTTCCTAGCCCCAGATTTTGTGCTTATATTTCAGAGAAGTAGATTGAATGCCTGAGGGAAGGACATGGATCAAGGTGGGAAGTCAGACGTAAGCAGAGCTACATTTGCGGAAAGTATGAGTTCAGTTTAATTTTTGCTTATGGACTACAAAGATGGCCATCACCTCTAAACCTTGGAGAATTCTAAACTTTTTCTGGGAGAGGAACATCTCTATCACATCTGCCACAGCGGACGGCTTTGTGCCGGATAACATATCATTGGCTTGAAAACAGAGTGAGCATGTGTGGAAGGGCCTGTAATTTTTAATATGGCATTGACCATAATTTATCATGTCATACCACCCACTCACAGCAGCCTCATCGTATGAAATGCTAAATGCCTTTCTTATCAACACTTGATGGGAAAATGCTGTTCTGGCATCTTCCTCTAAGGGAAACAGAAATCTAACCATGTTCCTTCCAGCCTAGAACTCTGTACACAAAGATCAGACTTGTTTTTCTCCCTGAAAATTTATAGATATTTACAAGGACTCATATCCTGTTTGCTATTTAGAGGGGCAATGGAGTGAGAAAGAATTATGTAGCAAGTTTCTTTTTCTTGAGATTTGCTCAAGCTGCTCTATGACTTAAAAAACTCAGATACTACTCCCCATTTTTATGGGCGGCTTGCTTTTTCTGTTCTTGATTTCCTCACCGACTTTCTTGGCAAAGCTATGCTTCAGTACTCCTAGCGGGTGGCTAGATTCTCAGTGAGATGCTTCTGTCATAAAATACTGACCCTAGAAAAGGAGGTTCAATTCATGATCCAGGGTGAAGTCCTTGTGTTAGTCCTATTAAAAAACCAACTTTTACTGAGTGTTCCAAGACTGGATTCTTTCTTCCCTGTTGTTGGCGGCTCTCAGTAGGTGCAGACTTTCTGCAGAACTCCGATGGCACCCATGAAGGAGGAGGAATCCACTCTTATGGTATTAGAGTTTTATGAACCCTTTCTTAATATTAGAATGGAATCCTACAGCCAAGAGAAAACTGTGTCTCACATTCAAAGAGGCAGACAATTGGAACCTTCTGAAAAATTTTAAAGAAATAGAAAGTGTTGCTTCTTTTTAAATATTTGCTTGGGTTTGATCACTTAATACTTTTTAATAGATCACAATACTGCATTTTCAGGTAGATCAACTAAAATGCTTAGAGAATGGGTTCTGTTTAATTTAATTCCCTAGTTAACTTACAGCAAACCACGATTTATTTATTTATTTATTTATTTATTTATTTATTTATTTTTATTTATTTTTTGAGACAGTTTCACTCTTGTTGCCCAGGCTGGAGTGCAATAGCACGATCTTCGCTCACTGCAACTTCAGCCTCCCAGGTTCAAGTGATTCTCTTGCCTCAGCCAGCTGGGATTACAGGCATGTGCTACCTCGTCCTGCTAATTTTTTTCTTTTGTAATTTTAGTAGTAATTAGGTTTCAGCATGTTGGCTACGTTGGTCTTGAACTCCTGACTTCAGGTGATCCGCCTGCCTCGGCCTCCCAAAGTGCTGGGATTACAGGTGTGAGCCACCTCACTCAGCCACAAATTTTTCATTTAACACAGTTGAATATGATTTCATGACTAGGGTTCTCGTTGCTGAGTTATCATTCTTCAGCTGGAGAAGGGGAGAGGGAAGGTGCACTGATTGCCAAAGATCCCCTGGCATTTTGTGAAGCAAGACTGAAAGATGTATCCTGGAAAAAATTCATTAGTTTGACTCTCTTTTTAACTGCATTCCTATAAATTGAGACTTTACTCATTTAAGGTGGTTATGAGAATTGAGTGGATAAAATGAGTTACAGCGGGTGGCACATTGCAAGCTTTTGATGGTAAATTATGGATATTAGGATGTGTATGTACTTTCATTTGTAAGTAATGAGTTTTATAAAATGTTATGGTACATTTCTAGACTGACCTTGAAGGAGAATACTAAGATAACTTTGGAGAACCAAAAAATGAAAAAAGTGTATCCATTTCTCATCATGAATAGGTTTCAAATCTTGTATTTGGAGCATTTAAATTTAAGTTTGAAGAAGGACTGAGGTCACATCTTTCTCCATTGGACATTCTTTCTGATGAATAAGTACTAAAACTGCTTTGAATTTGGTTTCCCCCTTAGATAAGAATTTATTTTTTCCATACGATCTTTTCTTTGCACCTGAAGGAGCATTGAGGGTGAAAAATAGAGGCCTGTTTCCTGTTCCTAACTGGAGCCCTCCAAGGTTGTCAAACTAGAGCAACAACTTTGTGGGATTTATGCCTGGGACCTGTCAAAGTAGAATTATCATAGCAAACCCTCTCTGCTATCAATCAAAGGGGTATTGGGGATGGCAAGGGCAGGCATTTTTCAAATTTCTTTACTGTGCATATTTAGTCTTGTGCCTGGGGGAGGAAGAGCTCCTTTGAACAGTTCTTGTAGATTTCTTTTCCATCAGATGGCAGCTCACAAAACTACTTAATCTTCCCCAAAGGGCTTCTCTCATTGGCCTGCTGAGAAAAACAGCCAAGGATGAGAGAAGGGGGAAGACAGGGGCAATCCAACAGCAAATCCTAGAAAATAAGGCATTGCTTTCAGAGGATGCACGGTCTAAGTTTGGTCACACTGATGTCACGACTTAGAAAAGCACACTGTCCATTGAAGGTTATCTCCCGTCATTTCTAAGTACCGTGTGGACATTTAGCAACAGCACAAAGCTGACACTGCTATCATAGTGCTGTGAGTATTCTTCTGTCCTCCAGAGCCATTTCCCACATTTGTCAAGACAAAGGTTGAAGGGGACCGGACAAGGGAAATGGGTCACCCATTCATTCCCGTCTGTCAGAGGTTTGCTTTGTCATGATAACATTCAAGGAGCATGTTTATCTATCCTGCTACTGGAGGTTAAGGCAAGGGTAACAAAAAGAAGAGAAGAAACCCTGTTTGAAAAGTTTACAAATCCTGCCCTGAGGGCTGTAAACAGAATCCAGCCGGTGGTGGAGCGTGTTAAATACTGCCACATTGATAGGGACCTGGTTCCCTGGCACTAGAAATCCACTCATGTAAACAGAGGAACTGTTGCTGTGAATCGGGTCTGTTTTGACTTAAAGTCTAAGAAACACATTGCCTTCAAAGTGAATTCTTAGGTGTCACTTCCCATAAGTTATGGCAGAAGATTACAAAGCTACTGATATAACATATTAGTTTGATGGACAGAATTATACCCCCAACGCTTCCTGCTCTCCCCAATGACGCACACTAACTTAGTGTGCTGTGACAGCTGCCTTGATTTACCACCAGTCTGGGAGGCCAACCGGGAGAAGGAACGTTCACATGGACGCAGGGCCTGAGACTGGCCTGGAGCCTAGTTTATAAAGCTGCCCTGTAATTCACCACAAATGTGTCACCATTAAAAGAGGAAAAAAGGATAGCAGATAATAAATACTCTTTAATTTATTAGCTAACAACAAAGAGATCAGAGCCAGTTGTGATGTGATTGTTTGACATAATATTGTCAAGGAAAAAAAAGCTAAGTTGACCAGAGAGGTAAATTACACATTCAAGCAGATGCATCAACTCTTGGCTTGTCATAAGCCCAGCTAAACAAAACACCACACAGAGGGGAGGACTGGCCAAGAGCAGAGCCATTTATCTCTGAAAGAGACATATTCAAGAGCAAGTGAAATAAGACATAGTTCTTTTGGACTTGGTCAGAGGCCAGGTTTTAACTGTTATAAATTAAATGTTTTGTGTATAGGATTTGGCAATTCTAGTTGCCTTTGTCATGGCAGGGAGATGTTAGGTTTTTCTGCCTGTCCTAAACTCATGGTTTGGTCAGCTGGGGTGTGTGTCCCTACTGCTAGATACTGGAGGATCAGTACCTTCTGGTAATTAGCAGATATTGGGAAGGTTTCTTATGTGGCTTGTGATAAAATCAGTGGCTTTAGAAACACTTGTAATCGCCTTTGTTTTCTGCGATTCTTCCTCTGCGATTGTTTAGCAGTACACACACAGGTCACCAGGCGGGGATTCATACTGATGTTAGAGTCGTGGAACCTGAGGATTGGAAGAAACATTTCATCCCACATCCCACCCAGGACATGCAGACGGTTGTGTATGAGCGGGGCAACTTCCAGGGAGGCCAGGCATCTGTCGTGTGTTATTGTGATAGAGCTCAGAGTCAACCAGTGCCTGCTGGGCTTTTATTTTTTAAGCTACTGCCCAGAAAAACTCTCCCATCCCTTGCTTGGGAAATTGAGTTTTCAGATCTAAGTGGGTACTTTTACTTCGTTTTGCATATTATGGGTCCTTGGGTTTAGCCTATTGTTAGAACACAGATTTCTGGGTTTTATTCAACAATCTGGAGGCAAGGATAGAGTCCTGAGGGTAGGTTTAAGGACATTGATTCATGGATCAACATTTTTTTTTTTTTGGGTGTAGTTAATTGATCTGCTATGAATTGACCTGCATCTCATTTATTTTATTTGTTGCAAAGCAATATCATGGGGGACTTTTGTTAGATGTCTTATTGAAATCAATGTATAATGTTTATGGTCTCACTGATCTACCAGCTGAATAACTATTTCTAAAAGAGCTAGAAGGCAGGGAGAGAGAGAGACAGAGAGAAAGGGAGTGGAGGAGAGAGAGAGAGAGAGAGATTGATTTGGCCTTACTTGTTCTAGGTAAAAAGGTGTACTACCTCTTACAAATCGCTACTATCTTTTCAACTTGCTCATATATCATATATTTAATATAATTTTTCACAATTGTAGTGTCTTATTTTTAGAATCTTGTTCCTCCTTAAAAAAATCAACAAAAATATGAAATTTGCCCAAATTTGCTTTTGATCTTTATTTTTTCAAATATTAGTAATATTGTTTCCATGATCAGATCTATAAGAATTATTTTACTGTTGCTATCGTAAAATAAGATACTACTTGTATAGGTCTAGAGACCAGGCTTCTCCTGTCTTGTAAGCTCTCTAGGGCCTCATTCTTTCATTTTTTTTTCTTTTTTACTTTTCACTCATCAGTCTAGCCTAAAGATATAATTTCATGATGGAGAAAATAATGACAAAACAAGAGCTTAGTTTTAATCATTCTGCCTTTTCTCTGTCATTTGGGATTTCTTTTTTTAAAAACCATTTTCCAACAGTAGACTTACTTTCTTCCTTTGAGCATTGTTTTCATAAGTGACTTCTTAAAATCTGAGTTCATAGAATGTGCCCCATACAATTATACTAGTTTGGTTTCTTTCACTGCTTCCCCATCCTCAAGCTTCCCCAACCTTCCTTGTTGTCAGTTTTCATAATTATATACTCAGAATTTCACTTTTAGTAGCATCCTTCCTTCTGGAATTTCATGTCCTATTAGGATCAATATCTGTGGAAATACTATACTATACTGTACTGTACTATACTATACTGTACTGTACTGTACTGTACTGTACTATACTGAAATGCTATAGTCTCTTAAAAATAAAGCAAACCCAATCAAGAGTATTCATATATTTGTGTTCCAAAATATGCAAAGTTATCTCCAATTAGGCACGGTCACTTTCTCCTAGGGGTCTCATATCTTCCATACCACCAATCTTTTTATTTTATAAGTTTGATCATGTTGGCATTTGTTCTGCTATATAATATATATTATGTTGCTACGTTTTAAATATGTTCACTAAATGCACTTCTGCCTAATTTTCCTGGTATCCAAAAAGGATTTTCCCTCTTCACCTCTTCTTCTCTCCCCTCTCTCTATTGGAAATACCTTTCTTTTGAACAAGGTGTTCTCCTCCACTGTCACATTCAGGGCATGATGACCCATCACCATGTGTTTAGTTCAAGTTCCTTTTATTTTAGGAAGTTAGGACCAGTTTTATAGGAACAATGTCCTTGTATCATGTCAACTCCCTGTTCAAAAACCTTCAGGACCTCCTCCTCGCATTTGGGATACAGCCACAAACCCTTAGCCTGGCTTCTAAGTCCACTTAACCTTGACCTCAACGTACTTTTTCAGACTAACCTTCCAGGCTTTCCCTATTTACACTTAGCCTTTCAAATTAACTGATCTGCTCATATCCAGCAACATGATTTGTTCTTTTATTCGTTCACCTCTTTGGGCTTTCCCCCAGACCTTTTCTAGTTTTCTATTAATTAGAAGGTAAGTCACTAAAAAGGTCATTAAAATCAAATGTCTTTCATTGACTTTTGATTTTTTCTCTATGAAGAATAAAATAATTTTATGGTGCAAAATGAACTTTCGAAGACTAAGAAAGAACATAAAGTTTGGGGCCAACCAAAATTAAAAGTGACTTACAATTAATACTACCAAAGAAGGCAACCTTCCGCTGTCCTTTAAGTCAGCAAGGATTTACGAGAGTGCTTGATGATTGTGTGTTGCATTTCCTCTGTTGGAAATGATACCTAGAATTTTAGAAGCATAGATTCTGAAGGATGACTTCATTCTAAGGATATTAGGAGCCCACTGTTACCCATCTCAACCTTGGGTACCTGTAATACACTGACATTCGTACACATGGCTACATATCATTCTTATTATTCAGTCCACAGCCATTGCCAGGATAGATAAAAAGCAACCGTCATTTCATATCAGACCAAGCTAGGAAAGTACATCTTTCCTCAACCAAGAAGATGGAGTATGAACCAGACCACATGGCCCAGTGGATGGGAATTGATAGTACATATAGTAGCTTTAAAGCAGCGTCGAGCAAAATAGATTTAAATCATTCTGAAAGAAATAAATCCTAACAATGGATACATTGTGCTGAATGAAATGAAGCTCACAAAAGAATTGATTAGGAAGTATACCAAATGGAATAAAATGTAGCAGAAAGGCACATATTGGAGAGAATAAAATATGTTTCAGTCTGAAGGGGATTGAATTTACTAAGTTACAACCGACCAGCTATAAAGCGGATGAATAAAATATGTAGTCAAGTCAAATGGACATTCAATGGGAATAGGTTTATATAGATCAATGGCATCATGTGATCAGTTTCATTCTTCTAATTCTATGACTCATTGTGTAATATCTTTAGCTCTCTCAAGAAAATCTGGGGCTTTACCTGAATCCTGAAAGAGGGAACTCACCTTAAAGGGTGTATGATTAATTGGAAATTAATTGGAAATAAGTTATTGTTTGTTGGCTTGTCTTGGTCCAGAGAACCATGATAATTTTCTGGAATTAGAAGGATTTTACAGTAAATTGCAATAGAGTATCACAGTGAAGACTATTTAAGCATTTTCTTCCAATGAAAACTTAGTTCTACCTGGTCACTGTGCTGAAATGCTTAAAGCCATCAATGATCTTCATTTCTCTTTCTAGGAAACTTGGAAATTTTAGGTCAATATTGAAATCATCTTGCTGGAAATTTTCTCCCACATGCAAACATATTCATTAAACACTTCCGTTGTGCTTCAGACGGAGTCCTTTGGAGAATATCATTCTCAACATGAATGAAACTTATTTCCAGTGTTATTCACAGTGGCATATCAAGGGCAGGGGGACGAGAGTGGTCTACTCCAGGTACAGACAATGAGGGGATGCATTGTTTGTAGAAAACTTTGAAACAATAATAAAACCAACTAAAATTTTATGTATATTCTATTATCACCATGTACTGGCAATTCAGGCAATTAAAGTGATAAAAATACTCGTCTCTGGAAAAAAGCTGTCAGTCTAAATAATTGCCAGGAGTTCTGTTGTATTTGAAAATAATGACTATTATTGTTAATGTTTATTACATTTTAACACAGTTAAAAGTTTATCTTTTAAGACACATTGTATTCTACATGGAGTTAATCTGGAGAACTCCTAGCTCTCCAGGAAGCCTTAGCATACATGAACTTAGCTATAAATTCATAGTGGTTTGGAATTATTAGAGATCACATCACAGTCAGTATCTCTAAAACCTTAGTAGCATATATTTCTGTGTTTGAACAATATATTTGAACTAGGCAGTCACAGAAAAATGATTGAGAGATAAAGAAACAGGTCTTGAGTTAGTTCTGTCATTCAGTGAGACTACTTGGAACATTTACTTGTACTTAATATTTAAAACAATAAAATACAAACCATGAAGTGTACTATTTTTTCTTTGGTAATTGCAAATTTAAGTTTATGCATGAATAACTCAAATATATTTGAATAATAGCTTTACATTAAAAATTTAATTTTCTTTTTAGTTGTTAATTATTTCAAAACAAAAGCAAATGAAGAAAAAATAATAATTACTAATTACATGATTATAACTGAAAAGAATTTTGTTTTATGGAGGAAGGGAGTATTAAAAATTATCTGTTCTGGGTATCAAATATGCTAGCTATGGCACTGGGTACTTTTTTTTTTTTTTTTGAGACAAAGTCTCACTCTTGTTGCCCAGGCTGGAGTGCAATGGCATGATCTCAGCTCACTGCAACCTTTGGCTCCCAGGTTTAAGTGATTCTCCTGCCTCAGCCTCCTGAGTAGCTGGGAATACAGGTGTCCGCCACCATGCCCAGCTAATTTTTGTATTTTTAGTAGAGATGGGGTTTCATCATGTTGGCCAGGCTGGTCTCGAACTCCTGACCTCAGGTAATACGCCTGCCTCAGCCTCCCAAAGTGCTGGGATTATAGGTGTGAGCCACCACGGCCGGCCAGCATTGGGTATTTTTATTTTTATTTTGGTTACAGATGATAAAACAATTCAAATTGCTAAAAAAATATATAATTTGATACTTTATTAATTACCTTTTATTTTGCAACAAACCACCTCAAAATTTAATGGCTTAAAATATTAGCTATATATAAGGTCACAGTCCTGTGGGTTGGCTGGATGCTTCCTCTCTGGACTGACTCAGTTGGGGCTGTATGGTCGCAAATTTCCTCACATGTCTGGGGCTCAGCTGAGATGGCTGGAATAGCTTTCCATGTGATCTCTCTTCTTCCAGGAAGCTAGCCTGGGTGTGTTATGTGGTGGGAGAAAGTTTCCCCTAACAGGAGAAGGAAAACTCCATGCTCAAGTACCTTTTAGGCATTTACTTGCATAACATTTGTTAATGACTCATTGGACAAAACATGTTACATGGCCAAGTCCACATACTAGGGGTGGAGAACAAGACTCTACCTCTTGATGGAAGAGTGGTAAGGTTACATTGCCCAGGGAAGAATATATAGAGGGAAAAGGAATTTTTGCAGCATTTTTTTGTGAATAATCTACCACCTACCCATAAGGGTTGTGCTATCTCCAGGTATTCAAGTAACATTGGCAGTAATTTCCATCTGCATACTTTGTCTCAGTTCTACTTTTTTATGTAGTTCATATAGCCTTTTTAAATTAAATGTATTTTTTTTACTTGGCACATAATACTTGTACATATTTATGGGATACCTATTGATGTTTCAATACGTATAATGTATTGCATGATCAGATCAGTGTAATTAGCTTATCCCTCATCTCAAACATTTTTCATTTCTTTATGTTGGGAACATTCAATATCCTTCTTCTAGCTATTTGGAATGATATAATATATTATTGTTAACTGTAATCATTCTACAATGTTTTTTTTAACATGAGAAATTATTCCTCTTATCTGGCTGTAATTTTTCATCCTTTAACAAATCTCCCTAACCCTCTCTTTGTTTTACCCTTCCCAGCCTCTTGTATTATCTCTTCCACTTTTCATTTCTATGAGATCATCTTTTTTTAGCTTCCACAATATGAGTGAGAACATGTGGTGTTTAGTTAGTTCTGTTCCTGACTTATTTCACTTAACATAATATCCTCCAGTTTTATCCATGTTGCCATGAATGACAGGATTTAATTTATTTTTATGGCTGAGTGATATTCCTTTGTGTGTATATATATCACATTTTCTTTATCTACTATTCTGTTGTTGGATACCTAGGCTTAGTCCATATCTTGCCTATTGTGAATACTGCTTCAAATAAACATGGGAATGCAGATGTCTTTTTGATATGATGATTTCCTTTCCTTTATATACATTCTTAGTAGAAGGATTTTTGGATCATATGGTAGTTTTATTTGTAGTTTTTAAGGAACCTTGATACTGTTCTCCATAGTGGCTGTACTAATTTACATTCCCACCAACAGTGTAAAGAGTTCCCTTTTTTCACTGTCCTCACCAACATTTGTTATTTTTTGTCTTTTTGATAATGGCCATCCTAACTGGGGTGAGATGATATCTCATTGGTGTTTTGATTTATGTTTCCTTGATGATTAGTGATGTTGAGTATTTGAAAATATATTTCTTAGCCATTTGTATGTCTTCTTTTGAGCAATGTCTGTTCAGATCATTTGCCCCTTTTCATTCTTAATTTTTTCCTTCACTCATTGGTTGTTCAGGAGTATGTTGTTTGATTTCCATGTATCCGTACAGTTTCCAGCATTCCTTTTGTTATTGACTTCTAGTTTTATTCTATTGTTGTCTGAGAAGATGCTTGATATAATTTTGATTGATCAAAATTTGTTGAGACTTGTTTTGTGGCGTAACATATGGTCTATCCTGGAGAATGTTGCATCTGCTGATAAGAATGTGTATTCTGTAGCTGTTGGGTAAAATGGTACTTAAATGTCTGTTAAGTTCATTTGGTCTCTGGTGCGGTTTAATTCCAACATTTCTTTGTTGATTTTCTTTCTAGATGATCTGTCCAATGCTGAGAGTAAGGTGTTGAAGTCCCTTAGCTATTATTGTATTGGGGTCTATCTCTCCCTTTAGATCTAATAATTTGTTTTATATATATATCAGTGCTCTGGTGTTGGGTGCATATATATTTATAATTCTTATATTCTCTTGCTTAATTGATTCCTTTGTTGTATAATATCCTTCTTTATCTCTTTTTAGAACTTTGACTTGAAGTGTGTTTTGACTGATATAAGTGTAGCTACTTATGCTTGCTTTTGGTTTCTCCTAGTGTGGGATATATCTTTCCATCTCTTCAGTTCAAGTCTATAGATGCCTTTACATGTGAGGTGAGGGTGAGTCTCTTGTCGACAGCATATAATTGGATCTTTTTCTTTTTAAATCCATTCATCTTGTCTATGTTTTTTAACTGGATAATTTAATCCATTTACATTCAAGGTTATTATTGATAGGTGAGGACTTACTCTTGTCATTTTATTCATTGTTTCCTGGTTGTTTGGTATATCTTGTTCTTTACTTCCTCACTTATTATTTAATTTTGCACTTGGATATTCTCTGTAGTGACAGGTTTCTCTTTTTCTTTTGTGTATTGCCTTGCTTCTTTTTCTTCCTTGTGTATTGTCTCTACCAGCGAGTTTTACAGCCATTTTTTGCATGTTTTCATGATGGTGATTATTATTTTCCAGATGTAAGGCTTCCTTGAGAATTTCTTGTAAGGCCAATCTAGTGGTGATAAATCTACTTAGTTTTAGCTTGTCTGAAAAAGATTTTATTTCTCCTTAATTTCTAAAGGATAGCTTTGCTAGGTATAATATTCTTGGCTGGCATTTTTTTTTCTTTTAGTACTTTGAATATGTCATCCCATTCTCTCTTGGCCTATAAGGTTTCTGCTGAGAACCCATTATTAATGTAATGAGGGTTCCCTTATATGTGACTTGATGCTTTTCTCTTGCTGTTTTTAGGATTCAATCTTTGTCTTTGACTTTTGACAATTTGAGTATAATGTGCTTCCAAGAAAACCTGTTTGGAGTGACTCTATTTGCAGTTCCTTGATCTTCCTGGATCTGGATGTCTATCTTTCTCCCAGGACTTGGAAAGTTTTCAGCTATTAATTCATTAAGTATGTTTTCTGCACCCTTTTCCTTCTCTTAAATATATGAACTACACAAATTCATATGCCATCCTTGTGCAGGGGCCATGCTAATCTTCTCTGTATCATTATAATTTAAGTATAGGTACCACTGAAGTGAGCATTTTTAAGAAATAAATTTTGATAAGATGGCCAATATCAGCAAATGGATTACTTCTTGCCAGCTTAGCAACCCCACTGGAAAGAGAGCTGTTTCCAATAGTTCAAGACAAAATTTGAAGACTGACTTTTATTGGCTGGATTGGCTTGCATTTCTTTTCTTTTTTTTCTTCTTCTTCTTTTTTTTTTTTTTTTTTTTTTTTTTTTTGAGACAGGGTCTCACTTTGTCGCCCAGGCTGGAGTGCAGTGGCGTGATCTCAGGTCACTGCAAGCTCTGCCTCCTGGGTTCATGCCATTCTCCTGCCTCAGTCTCCTGAGTAGCTGGGACTACAGGCGCCTGCCACCACGCCTGGCTAATTTTTTTTTTTTTTTTTGCATTTTTCAGTAGAGACGGGATTTCACCATGTTAGCCAGAATGGTCTCGATCTCCTGACCTCGAGATCCACCCGCCTCGGCCTCCCAAAGTGCTGGTTAAAGGCGTGAGCCACTGCACCCAGCCGGCTTGTGTTTCAATGTTTGAACTAATCACCTGGGTCAGACCCACACCTCCTACCAGGAACTGGGCTCTGGTCCATCAGAATCATATGAAAAGAAAGGTGGAAAGCACTGGTTCTTAAAAAAAAAAAAAATGACACCCTGGTTGTTATGAAATGAAGAGTGAATTAACACTGGACATGCAAAAATAAGAGCCTTTGACTACACTCTTGTGCTTAGGTCATAGTATCAAGGAGATAATTAGCTTTAGGCATTTCTACTTAGGTTTATTGTTATTTATACTCACTTCTCGTAAGCCTTGAAAAGCAACACACATACCTTCAATAATGAGTCTGCAAGTTGAACCTTAAATATTTGCTTTACATATTTTTTGAAAGTCATATGTGCAAAAACATTTTTATACACACACTTATAAAGATAGATAACATTAATCCCAGCACTTTGGGAGGCCGAGGCGGGCGGATCACAAGGTCAGGAGATCGAGACCACGGTGAAACCCCGTCTCTACTAAAAATTACAAAAAATTAGCCGGGCGCGGTTGTGGGCGCCTGTAGTCCCAGCTACTCGGGAGGCTGAGGCAGGAGAATGGCGTGAACCCGGGAGGCGGAGCTTGCAGTGAGCCGAGATCGCGCCACTGCACTCCAGCCTGGGCTGGGCGACAGAGCGAGACTCCGTCTCAAAAAAAAAAAAAAAAAAAAAAGATAGATAACATTTCTGCAGGATGAACCCATAATGTAAACTCGTTGATGAGCCACATGTGCACAACAGGTGGATTATGACTAAAAAACAAATTTAGAATGACATTTGAGCCATCTTGATAGGTTTATGGAGTTGTTGGAGAAATATTAGTGGGGAACAAAATTGTTGGCAATAAAATTAGAAAACAAGCCTCATGCAATCTCAGCTACTTGAGAGGCTGAGGTGGGAGGATCATTGAGGTTAGGAATTCAAGGCCACCCTGGGCAACATAGCAAGACCCTGTCTCTAAAAAAATAAAAAATAAATTAGTCAGATATGGTGGTATTCACTGGTAGTCCCAACTATCCAGGAGGCAGAGGTGGGAGGATCACTTGAGCCTAGGAGTTCAAGGTATGTGCATGCCACTGTACTCCAGCCTGGACAACAACATGAGACTCCATTTCTTAAAGAAAAGCAAAAGCCTTCAAATGCTTATAATCTAGAATCAGGAATCACCTGGGTTCTCAGTGACTGAAATCTTTACCACCAGTGTTCACTCATGCTAGCCTCATGCTCCCAACCTGCTCCACTCATGCATCTGCTTCTCATCAGCATGCTTTATTTTCTGAATGATTCTCAGTGAAAAGAACAAAGTGGGGTGATGGAAAGTACAGTCACTTGGCATTCAGGTTTAGGTTCTGGCTCTGGCACTGTGTGACGTTTACAAGTCTTTTCCCATTTCTGGGTCTCAGCCTCATCTTCTGTCAAGTGAAAGATTAAGGTAACTGATCTCAAATAACTCTCTGGCATATATGTGTTTGGCGCCTGCATCTTCTCTGATTGGTCTTGGGTTATTCAACATCTTTCCTCTGCAACTTACTTGGCCCTAGGCTTGGAGAACGGGCACTAACTTCTTCCGTACAGATTCTTTCTCAAGCTTCCAAATCCATGGCCTTTAGTTCTGAGGTTCTGCTGGTCCCTGTTTTTTTCCCCAAAGTGAACCCTCTTGACAAATTCATGCTTTCCAGCAAGTTTACCAGGGGAAGTCATGCTGGCCGGGGTGACTTGTGACACTCTGTTTCCACAGCTGGCTCTGGCCTGTGCCTGATTGCTGCTGTGCCTGATTGTTGCCAGCCATTTGCCCTTTCTTAAGCCCTTGCTAACCATTTTCTTTACAGAATATACATGTTGTATGCCATAATATAATTTTTCTCATAAGGAAATAGAATCATTTTCATAGAACTTTGCAATGTTGTTAACATTAGCATTTTGGGGAAAGTCTTCTTGTAGTTGTTTATAATCTCATTTTCAAATTGAAAAAAAAATTCAAATGCTATCTTCAGAAGGATACGTTCCAAACATTAAATGACTGATCTTTACTTTGGAAGATACCTCTTGGGTCACCTTTTCATCTCTAGAAAGTTGATTACAAGGCAAACTTGTTTCTGATGAAGTGTTTCAATGTGCTTTATTATAATCTGGGACCACAAAAGGAATTTCCAACAAAATTTTTTTTTTAAAGATCATCAATTTATCTCATTCTCTCTCTTTCTTATGCTTTTGCAAAAAATGTTTGTCAGTTTACAGCAATATGAAATTCAAAGAAAAATCAAAATAGAAAAAAATGGAGTTGATGTGCTATTTTAATTTGGTGATGATTCTACTGAGGCATTGTTTCCAAGCTTGCATGATGGTTGCTTTATCTTTTTTGCCTTTTAGACTCAATAAGATATTCTTCCATAGCACATTGCTCAAGCTTCTACATAACTCATCTCACATATTTACAGTGTTTTGTCCCATTGGACTATAAGCCCAGGCAGGGATGGGAGCTTGTTCATTCTTGGATCCCTACCATCTTGCGTAGTGCTTGCTATGTAGAAAGCACGAATAGGCTCAGGTGGAAGAATGCTATGTAGGAGCAAGAATAATATGTAGGGGTAAAATGTTGAACATGCATAAATGTTGAAGCAAAGAAATAAATTGATTTTGGTGATAGGTGACCCTGAGAGGGATAAAAGTGTAACTCAGAGGCCCTTCTATGTTATAGTGGCAAAACCTCTGTCAACTCTGATGTCTTCTGCTACAGGTTAAAAAAGAATGGAAAGCTCTATTCAACCATGTAAAACTCTGCCTTCATAATAATGATGGATTTGCTGTCATCATAACTCATTCGTAGGTAATCTTGCAAGAGCTAAAACTTGGAACTACTGCCATTTGGAAGGGTTCCGTTGACTCTAAGGGAAACCTGAGAATCTGAGTTCATTTACTTTTATTCCTCCTTTTAGCAGTAATATGTTCATTTACCTTTAATGTTGAAAGGAAGCAGGTTGAGGCCAGGCATGATGGCTCATACCTGTAATCCCAACACTTTGGGAGGCCAAGACCAGCAGATCACTTGAGGCCAGGAGTTCAAGACCAGCCTGGCCAACATAGCAAAACCCTGTCTGTACTAAAAATGCAAAAAGTTAGCCAGGCGTGGTGATACATGCCTGTAGTCCCACTTACTTGGGAGGCTGAAGCATGAGAATTGCTTGAACCCAGAAGGCAGAGGTTGCAGTGAGCTGAGATTGTACCACTATACTCCAACCTGGGTGACAGAGCAAGACTCTGTCTAAAAAAACAAAAAACAAACAAACAAAAAGAGGAAGCAGATTGAAATAATGTGTTTTCCATTTGCAAGTGGCATGGTCATTTTAGTTGAAGGCATGTCCACTACAAGTATTTCAGTCAGCTCAACTGCTTCTCATGCTGTTTGCCCAATTTAGCACTTCAGATTTTGCTCTCTTAAATTCCAACTTTATCCCATAGGAGAGAAGCAGATTTCTATGTCTCCTCTCTCATCTGTTTTAATTCTTTGGGAGAGGAGTCCTGAGTACTAAACAGAAAGGTACGCATGGAGAAATGTAAAACATATTTTCAGGCACCTTTGTGAAAGGAAAATTTAATGGGACATTATAGTACTATGGGAAATGAAGAGAGGTAAGAATCATGCCCCATGCTTAACCTTTTGGACTCATCTTTGCCAATTTCTATGTGCAGTTCAGTAAATTAAATAAGCTTTCCTTAGCCTGAAACTGTCTGTGATAATGCAACCTTTCACTGAGGTATCACAGACAGACATGCAGTGTTCAAGACAGGGGCCTGACACCTTTCAAAAGTGAAGGAACCTGTGGCAATTTTAAACATTCCAACCATATTAATTCCAGTGACAGTTATCCTCTAAGTCATTTGAAATGGATTCTCCCTCTTCAACTTTCGAAACTTATATTTGATCCCATGACCTCTGGGGCCTGCACAGGGGCACTCTGTGTGACTGACTGTGTGAACAGCAGGAGGCAGAAGCAGGAAATTGTTGATCCAATCCAATTTATGTCTTTCCTCATCTTTTAGCTGTTCTCTGTACCTTATTCATGTTTCTAAGGAGAAACCTTACATTTCCAAAGGAAAGGTTGAATAGTGGTTTGGAGTTCTTTCTTTGAGGGCAATGTTTTTATTATTGCTCTTCCACCCAGGCTGAAAGTTGAGTGTCATCTGTCAAGCATCAGCAGCTATAGGCGCTTCACAATCAATATAGGGCTCAGTGGTTCTCATCAAGCACTACTGAGCCCTGGTTATTAGAGTTGCTTCTTTTCATGTGCTCACACTCAGTGCAGCCAAATTCTGCCTTCTCTGTTCTGGGAGCACACAGGGACCTGTGCCCTTCTCCAATAGTAGGACCATTCTCAGGAAGTGCTCCTCACTTTCCACATGGTCAGGAAGTTTTGGATGTCTATAACAAGCACAGGGGAGGCTTGGTATGGAGCCCAGTGTTTATACTTAAGAGAGTGCTGGGGGAATGGTCACAGAAGACCCATCAGGTCCTTATGGGCTGAGTCCCGAGGTGACTGTACATTGGTTATTGTTGGGGAAGAGTCGGATCTTCAGCTTTCCATGTGTGTTGGTTTGATGTTATTACTAGTCATTCACGTGTTAAAAATGACCTTATTAGTTCATGTCTAAGAAACTAATTTACAAACCAAAAGACTAACATGTTATTTCCATTTGCGTGAGGGATGATGTTCAGGAAACCACCAAACTGTTTACATTTGCATTCTAGGTACCTTCTGTCTTGGTATTAGGCTAACTGGCAAAGTAAATTAATCATCTGCAAGATTTCTAAGTGAGAATGGATGATGGCATAGCTGTTAAGGTTACAAGTCAAATAGCCTGCGTTTGGAATCCTGGCCATCACCCTTAATCTCTACATGATCTCAGACCAGTTACTTACCCTTTTTAAGCCTTGATTAACTGATCTAGAAAATGAGATACTAAGAGCACTTACCTCATAGAGTTGTTGGGAGGATTAACCAGGATAATAAAAAAATGTGTATGAAAATGCTTGGCATATAATAAGTACACAATAAATATTCACACTAGTATTAGTAGTATAATAATCATCATCTTTTTGTAATAAAGGTAATTGGATATGTTCCTAGGCCATTTCATCCTATAATGTTAGAATCTGGAGGTTTACACCTGCTTCTCCATAGAATACTCCTTTGCAAAGACAGGATTACCTGTTAGCTGCTAGAGGAAGACTGATAATTTCTTATTTGCCAACTCTTCTTTCTCTAGATCCTGTGTTGCTTTTTTGTGTTTATGAATACGTATTTAACTACTATTTATAGAACATTTGCTATATGCAGTAATATTGTACTCTTCATCATATTATCTATTTTAGTTCTCACAATACCTGTTTGAGGAAAGAGTCATTATCTCAATTTTTTGAATAGGAAACTAAGTACAGGGAAGTAAGAAAAGTGAGGAGGTAGAACAGCTGGGGCTTCAGCTTAGGTCTGTCTACTAAATTCCATGTCCATGACACTAGGTTATCTTGCCTCTTTATTTATAACTCAGTATATTAGACCTTGGGTTAAGTAGATTATTACTATTTTATATTTATTACAAAGTGGCATTTTTGATGAGTTTTGAGAAATGCCCTAGTAGATTTACATAAATTGAGTGGATAACAATTTGAAACTTAATTTCAAAAATTCACAGGTTAGAAGTTAAAAACTAGACTTCTAACAGGAGATGAGTTTGTTTTGATTCCAGAGAACATTCAATCTCTGGGTGATGATCCAATTAATACAGGCTGGAGTTTCCCAGATAGCTCTTATGGGAAAACGATACAGGAGGGACACATTATCAAGAGTGCTGATAAATTCAAATTGTAACTAACCTCCCTTAGATAGACCCAAGATAGTCATGCCTCCTTCTATAGGGACTCTTTGGGGCATGATAGACCAGATGCCATGATAAAGAATGGCATTCCCATAGTTGAGATGAATTTCCACAGGTCACCATATGCAACTTCCTTTCTTGGCAAGAATATCCTTAACTTTATGCACATATTTTTTTAAACAGCTATTTTGAGGTATAATTCACGTACTATATCACTTACCCATTTAAATTATATAATTCAATGATTTTTGACATATTACACTATAACTTTTAAAATTGTGGTAAAAATATATGTAAAAAACTTACCATTTAAACTTGTAAGCATACAATTCAGTGGCATTAATGATATTCAAAGTATTGTACGACCATCACAACTATTTATTTACAAACCCTTTTTTATCACTCCAATAGAAACTCTATAATTATTAAGCAATAACCCCCTCTTTCTCCACTTTCCAGCCCTGGTAACCTCTATTCTATTTCTGCCTCTATGAATTTGCCTATCTGCTTCATGTAAGTGGAATCATGCAATATCTGTCCTTTTATGTCTAGCTTATAGACATAAACCTTGAAAACAAAGTTTATCCATTTGGAAGCATGTTTCAGAAATACATCCTTTTTGATGGCCAAATAATATTCCATTGTAAACATAATATTCTGGAATGAAGATGTGGATTCCATCTATAGCTGTCAATCTTGTGAGTAAAATCACCATTTTTGTGTGAAATGTCTCATTTGACACAACCGACTTGGAAAACATGTTGAGGATATTTCTAGAATGGTACCCAGTCTATTGACCCCTGTATTATTATTTACTCGGTGTTTTTCTTGCAATCAGTTCACTTTTAAAATGTCTTAAATACTTATCTTATTTTGTTCTAATTAATGTTCATGAAGTCCCTAGGTTACATAATACTGCATATTGCTATTAAAATGATTTACATATATTTGTTCTGTATACCTCCTAAAATGTATCTTCTACCTCAGCCACATATAGGCTGTCAATCACTTCTCTAATTCCTAAACTTGAGGGGTGGGCTTTGTGTCAGTATATGCTAGAGTGCCAAATTCCCTATGGAACAGAAATGAAGAGGAGAGGAATTGTAACAAATATAACCTGGTGTGAAGGCCAAAGTTAATGCTAACCCAACCCCTAACCCTGGGAGTCAATTAGTAGGTTCAGGTCTGGGCCAAATCTGCTTCTAATCAGCTGTGTGATCTTGACACATAGTCCTCTGTGCCTTAGTTTCCTCTCTGTCTTAAGCAGGTTGAGGTAGATCATCTCCTCCTGTTTCTCATTCCTGGATGTCCTGCTTCTCTCCCACATTCAGGAATGACAGGGCTAGTGCGTGTTTCTGCACTTGCCCTCCATGGGGCTGTACTGGAGCGATTTCCATTTCTTTGGCTTTATGGTATTTACATCTCTCTCCTTCCACTTCCCTCACCCCTAATATATTAGATCAGACTCTATCTGATGTAACTCTTAATGATTTCCTTTTTAAGGAGAACATTAGAAGAGCTTGCATCAAGGACATCACTTACCTTCATTTAGAACTATGGGCATCTGCGCTGTGTCCATTTCTTGCAGCGATAAAATGGTAGTAAATCAGAAAAAAATGCCATGCCCTTCAGAACCTCGAGAATGAGCTCTGGAGCATTCTGCTTACAGGGATGTAGGCTTGTCAGTGAGTAAATCAGCTCTGTCCTTACGCCACCATTGCATCAGGGAAATCTCTGACTAGGTGGGATGGGTTTGACATGTCAGTCAATCTCTCTCTACCCCCATTTGAGGTTGAGAGTGTATCTCTCCCTTGTTTTCTCCCAGCATGTTTAGTGAGCTTATTGACCCCCTAGGTTTTATTGCCAGCCACAGCTTAGTCCTTGTCAGAGAGATTATTATATGAACCCTGGGTGACTTCTGACTGCAGAAGGGCACTGGATTTACATTTTTGCATTCCAGAGTCAGGAATATAAATGACTAATGGAACACTGGGCCACCGAATATTTATATATCTATTTTGAAATTTACATTTCTCCCTTTCTTATGATGGGGTTTGCTGCTCCCAGGGTCATAGTTGATGGGCCAGTAGCATCCGTGGTGACATAAAGCAATCATCCGGGGAGAGTGCTTCCCAGCCCCAGTGGCGCACAGTGATGTGCTGCAGGTTATTATGCCAGCAATTCAGCAGTAATCGAACCCCCCATCTCCCTGGCCCTATCCCTGCTTCCCTTTTATGATGTCCAAGAAATTTTACATGCTCCAATTTGCCTCATCCACCACCCTAATACTGTTTGAATTAAGAATCTCTTCCATAACTTTCAACAATGGAAGCTTTGCTTTCTCCAAAATTATTTATAAAGACCACTCGTGACCGTGCCAGAAAGGAGGCTGGACTGTGCACATTTGCTGGTCCATATAGAAGATGGGGTTGCCCAGTTATTGAACTTGCCGACTACATGATATATTGAGATGGAAGAGGATGTCTATAGATACACACTAAGTTGTTTTGAATGAAAAAAACTGCGTTAAATTAGGAATTTTTTAAAAAGTAGAGCATCCATTTGAAAGTTCTCTGGTCCCTGATACTTTTCATGATATATAGTAAATTTAATCATAGCAGTAACAACAATAATAGCAACACTACTTAAGCATTTACTACTGGCTGAGTTATTCTAAGCCCTTTGATGCATTTTAAAATTCCAACAGTCCCATGAGATTAAGCCTTTTCATAAACCTGCTTATAAAGGTGGAAATTGGTTCAGAGAGGTTAAGTTCCTCAAGATTACATGGCTAGTAAGCAACAGGGCTAGGACTAGATGTTGTGTTGTCTGATACCTGTTTTTTTTTATTTTTTTTTTGAGACAGAGTCTCACTCTGTTGCCCAGGCTGGAGTGCAGTGGCGGGATCTCGTCTCACTGCAAGCTCCACCTCCTGGGTTCACGCCATTCTCCTGCCTCAGCCTCCTGAGTAGCTGGGACTACAGGTGCCTGCCACCACGCCTGGCTAATTTTTTTGTATTTTTTTAGTAGAGACGGGGTTTCACCATGTTGGCCAGGATGGTCTCGATCTCCTGACCTCGTGATCCAGCCACCTTGGCCTCCCAAAGTGCTGGGATTACAGATGTGAGCCACCACGCCTGGCCCAATACCTGTTTTTAACATTACCTAGTAACACCATGTGGTATAGGCAGGAAGCAGAGATCTTGAGATGAATGTTACTAAATTTCTCATTCACTCAAGCCACTCACCTTTTCTCATTCTCTCAAGCCACTCCCCTTTTTGTTCCCCGTCAGTATTTACAAAGCATCTACTCCGTGCACACCCTGTTCTGAACACTGGATATCAATACGGTAGTGAAGATGGCCCACAGTCCCTACTCTTGTGGAGTTAATATTTTAATTAGTCAGACAATAGACAAGTAAAGAAATAAACCATGCACTTTCTAACATTGACTGGTGCCTCAAAGAAAATGCATGAGAGCAACACAATGGAAAGTGTCCAGTTGGGGAGGGGAGCTATTTTCACTAGGATGCCAACAAAGGCTTCCCTGAAGACAGGGCATTTGAGCTGAGACCTAAATGATGAAGATGGCTGGGAGCTGGTGTATAGAGCATAGGGTTCAGCTAGAGGAAAGGCAACTCTAAAGACCCAAGTCAGGAATCAGTGTCTTGTGTTGGAAAGCCAGGAGGAAGACCAGAGTGGCTGAAGCATTATTAGCTGTGGAGAGTAGATTATGAAGTCAGGAGATTGGCAGACCTTAGGGCATGCAGGGCAGGGCAGGAGTGTGAATGCCATGGTGTTTTCAGTTCTTTCAATCAATATTTTACTGCCTGCAGCCCATTTTCTTTTACAGCCTGTCTTCTTTTCCTTCTGCTTTGACTCGAATCTTACCTCATAATGGGCATTTTAATCCTCTCTGTGATGCAATCCAATGCTTCTTGCTGGGCACCTTGCTTTGTTCCAGCTCAGGGCAGCATTTAAAAAGAACAGAGGAAGTCTCCAGCTGAGAGGGGCTCAGGAAGGAGTGCAGGTTGCAATCTAAGAGCTCTAATTAAATCAATGCCATGCACATCCTGTCCGCAAAGCTGGGGGCAATTGAATGCTCTTTACTGACGCCATGATATACACTTAAGAGCTGTGTGACTTCACAGAAGCAATTAAATTGGCCCGTTTAATCAGCGGGAAGGCCACCATCAATAACAATTATTATTTTTATTGATTTGATAAGTGCACAGTAGAAATAATCACAGAGAATAGCTATCTCTTTCCCCCTCTCCTTTGCCTAAATGCTAAACCCTAGGCTACCCAGGCCAAATCTAAAGTGACCTCTTGAACAATTTTACTACAGATCCATATGTAATCAAGAATTCCTAGCTTGACTAGGCGACTCATGCCTCTAATCCCAGCACTTTGAGAGGCCAAGGTGGGTGAACTGCATGAACTCAGGAGTTCGAGGCCAGCCTGAGCAACATAGCAAAACCCCATTTCTACAAAAAGTACGAAAATTAGCTGGGTGTGGTGGCATGCACCTGTAATCCCAGCTACTTGGGAGGCTGAGGTGGGAGGATCCCTTGAGCCTGGGAGGTGGAGGTTGCAGTAAGCTAAGATCATGCCACTGCACTGCAGCCTGGGCAGCAGAATGAGACCATGTCTTGGAAAAAAGGAATTCCTACCTTATAAAATTTCCATGCTAAAAAAAATAATCCATGCTTTTTCATTGAAACAAAACTTTTCAACTTTCCAGTCCTTTGATTGGTGACAGAGGAATACTCCCTATGGCAAATAATTAAATCTGCATTTTCTCTTTCAGTCACATCCATCTTGTTTATTGTTTTCCTATAGCTCAAACTATGATCTCATTTGGGCCAGAAATGTAGGTTCAGTGACAGAAAACAGGCCTGGACATTGCCTAGCTGTGGATATATACGTGATTATGTGGCTGTTACAGAACCTAAAAACAAGGAAGATCTAAGTGCCATTATAAGAAGCTGCTTTTACCCCAAGACTTTTATTATCTTTCTCTGTCTCACTGATAGTTTGGCATCTTTACATATGTAGTTCCAAAAATCTGAATTACTTCCACTTGCCTTCTTGCTAATTAATTCCATATACTTGTGACCAAGGAAGAGAAGCAGACTCAAAGTATACCACAATTGGAGTCCAGTCTTAGGGAATGAAAGAGTGAACCTTGATTCAGGGAGAAAGAAGGGGCCCTGATTTATGTGTGCAGTCACCCAGTAAGAAAAGCTAAAATGTTTATGGGCTACATCCCTCTCCACTATCCCACTGTGAGAGATCCATAAAGGAATAGGGAGGGATTGTTGGTCTTCCACAGTACTTCTCCTGGAGGATAGCATATCGTTATTCCCACCTGACTTCATGAAAGGTAAAGGTCTCAGGAATCTTGAATGATAATCACAGAGATGCCCCCATCCCACCATTCACCTTGGATTTTTGGCCAGGTTGCCTTCTCTGGGGGAAGAAGGTTATAATCTATTGATATATGGACACATGGGTAAACTAAATTTAAATCCTCCTCAATGGACTTGGTGCCACGTGGGACTTGTATGGGGCATTGCTCTCACAGTTCTCATTCAAGAGCTGCTTTGTTTCTAAATAGTTCTACAGCTCTTCAATAGAACCTGAGATCCATGGTCTGTGAGGAGAAACAGTGACCCGGGTGGTATCAGATGTTTTTATATGTACCCATGAATGACTTCCCACATCACAAAAGTTTGGGAAATGTATTAAATTCAGTTTACCTTTTATGCATTAACAAGATACATTAACATGAGGGCTTTGAGCTTCTATAATAATATCTCAGCATTTTCCAAACAGACTCAGTCAAGGAACCCTTTGTCAGAGCAGGCCTATTCCCCAGAATATACATTGGAAAAGCTGGTCTGGAGGCCTATATTAGTCTGTTCTCACACTGCTATAAAGATGCTACCCGAGTCTGGGTAATTTATAAAGAAAGGAGGTTTAATTGACTCACAGTTCCACATGGCTGGGGAGGCCTCAGGAAACTTACAGTCATGGTGGAAGGCAAAGGAGAAGCAAGGCACAACTTACGTGGCAGGGAAAGAGAGCAAAGGGGGAACTGCCAAAAACTTCTAAAGCCATTAACTCTCGTGAGAACTCACTATCACGAGAACAGCATGGAGGAACCTGCCACCATGATCCAATCACCACCCACCAGGTCCCTCTTTCAACATGTGGGGATTACAATTCAAGATGAGATTTAGGTGGGGACACAGAGCCAAATCATATCAAGGACTAACCACTTTTTTTTTTTTTTTCCTGTAGGCTTGCATATATACCTATACATGGGGTGAGCATCCTCTCACGTAGGGCAAAATTTTTAGGGAGGAATTCTATGACAGTGCTACATAGATTGTATATAAGATATCCCTGTTCCCAAATGTAAATATCTCCACATGTTTACTTTCTAGACCAAAACTTTTTTATCTGGCTTCATGGAAAGAGGTAGTCCTTTGGGCTAGGATGTACCATTAGATCTAAAAACTGTGCAACCTTGGATTCCTTTTGTTGAATTTTGTGTAAATATTTAGGGTATTTACACCTTGACAACCAATGGCTTTAAAGTTTAAAAACTGATATTTAACTGACTTTTATACTTACTAATACCACATTATAGATGCTAAGGAATCATTGTAACCACCAGACACCAACAATTTGATTCAGAGTTTGTTAAAATCATATTGCCTTTATTATTATTTTAAAATAGTATGATATCTAATCTGTTCATTGCTGGTGTGTAACTTTCCTAAACTTTGCCGTATCTCCATATAACTTGTACTATTATATACCCAATATGTGTGACAGGGTTCCCTGATGGCACTCTCCAAAGAAATACACATGTGGGCATAAAGTAACAGTGCCTAAATTCTGTCCAGAAATGTTCTGAAATGGGACATAGGGTTGAGGTGACATGTAGTTCCCTCTCCAGAAGCAGGGAGGTGGAGGTAGTCTCCTGTGTCCTCCAGTATGTTCCCCATCCAGTATCCCTGGATCAGGTGAATGAAAAGGGCACTAACTAATGGGGATATTACAGGATGAGGTCAAATGATCCATGTAGAGTTCATACCAGAGTACCTGCCATATAGGAAGCATTCAAGAACTTCTATTGTTGTCATGGTTTTATTGTCTTCAAATATCTTTATTTTCTTTTATGGATTTTTACATACTACCTTTTTTTAGACAAACCAGAGTTTAATTTTTTTTTAAACACAGCAGGATATACATTTCTAAACATTTGAAGATATTTGAAGGTATTTGTCATCATCACTTGGTATCCCAGGTATCCCAACCATTCCATCTTAATAATATCTGAGTCATTCATAGTATATCCTAAACTGTTTCAGGGTCACCAGTTTCAAATATTGGAATAAGTTATTAAACAAGTCTTTTATGAAGATCTTAAAATACATCAGGAAGAGAAATATATTTGCCCATATTTCCTCCATTTAGTTAATCCCATCTAAACTTGCTGCGTATAAATTGGAAGAATTAAATAAATGAGTTGCGAAAATGGTGTTTTTACCATAAAATTAGATATGGATCATCTGGTTATAATGGGCCTGAGGCACAATCTGTGCATATTCATTTGAAAACCAACTGGGATGTTTTTAAAGTGAGCAGGTCAATAAGAATACAATGATTTCTGTAGACTGGTAATGCATGGCCAGGCATTAAAAGTGGATATTATATGCATCTGTGTGTGTCTTGGAAAAGTCAAGTAGAACTTGATTTGGGTAAAACCCAAATGTGTCTGTGTTCTTTCTAGTCAGTTAGTTATTTTTTTAGTTAGAATATAGTACCACTAAGGTAAAGGTTACATATTTTATTCTTGTGAGAGCTTCTTTGCTATGTATCGGGGCAAAAAAAAGAATAATGGAACACCCCTACTTTTTATAAAAATTAGATCAACAATCACTGTAATGGTAGGAAAAGAGAGTATATGTGTTTTGATATTGGACCAGTTTTTTTAGAAAATCATATATGTCAATTTTAGTCAGGATCAGTCACTGCTTTTCTGCTCTGAAGGATGAAGATCACAACTTTCCCTACCATTCCCCTACCTCTCAATTTTTGTTAGTTACTTTGTTATCATTATATTGTAAATGACAATTGCATTCTCCTCTATAACAATGCTTTCCATAGTTGTTTAGTATTGGCTCCATATTTAAGTGAACTCACATCTCAGTGGAAGTTCTTTGGATGATAGCTCTCCATTCCTGAGTTCTTACTCCAACCCTAATTGGCTGGGCTTTCTTCTGTCTTTTTCAGAAAGGGCTCATGAGTCCTGATTTTCTCAAGTTCCATGCTTGTTATATTTGAATGACATTTTAGTTGGGTATAATAGTTTTAGGCTATATACGATTTACATGTATAGAGAAATATTTCTTCATTGTTTCCTTGTATTGAATGTGAATTCTGGATAAGTATGAGGTCAGACTGACTTTTCTTCCTTGTAGTAGATTCTTTTTTCTTCCATCCACTTGTGTAGAGATTTTTATTCCCTTGAATTTTAGTAACTTAATTAAGATTTATCTAATTGTTCTTCATTCTTTGTATCAGTTTTTTAACTTGCTAAGCTCTTTTGAACTATATTTTTTTCTTCATTTTAGGGACTTTTTTAAGTATATGTTTGAATATATTTTCTGTCATATTAATTGTACACATACAAATGTTACTGTCTTTATTTCCTATGAGTCTTAAATGATCTAATTATTTTATTTTATTTTTCATATGCATTCACTGTGATTACGTCAAACTGTTGCTCTGTCAGTAATTTGATTTTTAGTGTGACCCCTCTGCTCTTTGATCTTTCCAAATTGCTTTTTAGTTCTGAACCATATTGTTTTGGTCTTTGTTTCTTTAGGTCTTCTTTTTAAATCCACTAAATTGTGTGTGTGTTGGATTTTTGTGTTTATCATATTTGTAATTGACTGAGCTTCTTGGATATATGAAAAAATTTTGCAGTAGATTTGGTGAGTTTTTGCACAGTATTTCTTTACTTTTCCTTCATAATCTCTTCTTCTTCTCCTTATATTACTCCACATACATATATGTTAGATCTTTTCATATTGTTCCACAGGTCCTTGAGGCTCTGTTCATTATCATTTTTTCCCTATTTTCCAGGTTGGATACTCTATTGTTTTGTATCTTCAAGTTCACTAAATCTTTCCTCTATTATCTTCATTCTGTTATTGAGACAATCTAGTGAATCAATCTTTCTTTTTTCTCTTTCTATTTGTGTCTTTCTGTCTTTCTGTTGTTGTTGAGAATGGGTCTCCTGTCACCCAGGCTGGAGAGCAGTGATGCAATTGCAGCTAACTGTAGCCTTGAACTCTTGGGCTCAAGGATCCTCCTGCCTCCCTCATAGCTGGGTCTGCAAGCATGTGCCACTATGTCCCGCTAATTTTTTTTTTTTCTTTTTGCAGTGATGCAGTCTTGCTCTGTTGTCCAGAATGGTCTCAAACTCCTGGGCTCAAGTGATCATCCCACTTTGGCCTCTCAAAGTGTTGGGATTACAAGCATGAGCCACTGCACCTGGCCTCTAGTGAATTTTTTGCTTCACATGCTGCATTTTTCAGATCTAAAATTTCTAAGTTTTTTATAGCTTTTGTATCTTTCCTGAGAGCTTCTACTTTTCTACTAATTTAAAGCAAGCTCAGCTTTATCTCATGGACTATGCAGCTATAATAGGTGGTTTCATGCCTTTATTTGCTAATTCCAACATCTGAGCCATATATGTGGATTTTGTTTTTACACAAATGTGACGAACACTTATTTGTATATTTAGTAATTTTTGGCTTGTATCCTGGGCATTTTGAACATTATGTGGTTCAATATTGGATTATATTACAACCCTGTGAAGAATATTAATATTTGCTTTTTTGTTTTATGAAGAATTAGCCTCATTTCTGTCTTGCCTTTTGCGGGTTCCAGTCTTGGTTCAGTTTTCAAAGCCTTTGACATCCTCCTCTTGATCTGTCTGTGCCTGTACACTCAAGAGTTAGCATGAAACCTGGATGGTGGTTTACAATCCTCATTCCATTCTCAGAGCCCTTGCTAAGCTGCTTTGGATATGTCCTGCATATCCAAATGCACAGCTCAGAGATGAGCTGGGAACTTGTGTAGTTTCATATATAGAATTAGAGTATCCCCTTCTCCAACTCTCTCACTCTGGGATTCCCTCCACACCTTCCAGTCCTTAAGGGCTGTTTTTCACAGCTCTTCAGCTGAGAAATTTGAAATAGAAATAGAAAGTAGAGTTTTAGATTTCCACAGTACTCCTGTGTCAAACGACTGTGATTGGGGCCTGCATTTGGGGAAAAGCCCCACATTAAAAAAAGAACAATAAACCCAGAAATTCACCTCTTGGTGGGTAGCTTCTCCATAAGCCACTGGCTTTTGTTTTGCTTTTCCCCGTCCTCAGCATCCTTGTATTTTGTACAGTGTTTATTTGTATCAGTGGAAGAGATAGGAGGTAGTAGGCTTACCCTCTCATGCAAGAGGCAGACTCCTATTCAATTAAATTGTATTCAGCTGAGCCCCTCTTTTATTAAAGTCTTGTTCTTATTAAGTTGTTTTATGGCATAAAGCTATTTGGATTTTTTTTTTCTGGTGTTCCTTTAGTTGTTGGGTCCTTTTTGTGTCTTTTGCATGATGTGCTTCTGTCCTCCTTTTCCTGGTTTTGTTGTTGGTCTGAATTTTTTGCTGTGCTGTTTGTTTTCTCTCTGATCATGTTTGAGTAACTCTGAAATATACAGTGTGAATGGCTTCTGAATTATCTTCCCACCTCTCATAATATGAGCTTCTTTTACCCTCAAAGTTGCAGTTCGAGAAGTAAGTATTTCATGTTTTGTCCATGTTCTGTAGCTTGAGAAAATGGGGTAGGGAGGAGAATAGTTCAACTGAGAAGGGATGTGATCTTTATTAGAATAGCCAGACTTAATTCTCTCATCTGATATTCTGTTAAACCTTCATTAGGGTTTACTTTTGGGCTTTGGATCATTTCTCTAATTCACTGGGTCGTCATGGAATTTTCATGCCCATTAGAGGGTATACCCAATTGTTAGTTTTCTGTGTTTCATTTGCTTTTCCCAGTGGTTACTTAATCCATTACTCAGTCAGAAGAAGGAGAAGAGAAGAATGCCTATATAAAGTTTGCTTCTTTCTAGATTTGGATGCATTAATGAGAATGTTTAGGATTTTGCAGATTCCCTGTGTAATTTCTGGCACTGTCTGGGATGAGCTGTACTATACCTCTAGTTAACCCTAGAGTCTTCTTTCTCCTTCATTGAATTCCAGTTTCTAAATCTGTGCTCATGTGGTTACCCAACTCAAAATAGATAGCTTTTCTCAAATCATGAAAATGTATCCCTGAAAAGTGAAGTGTTCCTCAGCAGGTTTGGTCATTACTGAATTTTCCATAAGAAATTCTTTAAAAATATAATGAGATAATGACTATGAAAGTGCTTTATAAACTATAAAGTGCTCAACGCATGTGAGACTGTGATATTATCATTGCTCACATCCCCTACGCTGCTAATCGTCAGCGGATCAGCCAGGGAGGCAGGCGTTCCTCGCTGTTGCTTTGTTCTACTGTCTTATCCTGACCTTGACACTCCGGCAGCAGTGACCCTCAACAAGATACACTGACAGTCAGCGGTGTCTCACCCACACCATTACCTGCCTTTGTTAGTAGCACTCAGACAGCATATAGGTAATTCCCCACGTTTCTTGTTCATTGTCTCTGTAATAAAACATTTTCTTTTACAGAAATCCAGAATCTAATTTCACAAAAGCTCTGCTATGGAACCTCCTCAGGCCTCTCCCCTCCTCCTGAAAGACAGTAGTGTGTGTTTCCTATTTGAACTCATGAGCTAATTGAATTTTATTGAAAAATTATTTTACTTTGCCCAATATCTTTAAATAGTGTTTTGGTGCTATGATTAGATACACTCTCAAAAACTATTGTTGCTGGGTAGAGAGAAGCTTCGAGGAAGAATGAAATAAGCAAGCATGATGGAGTTGGATGGGTTAGAACAAGTTTGTTTTTGTTATGTGGATATGCTTTTCATATCCACATTTATTTTGTTTCCTTGTCTGAAATGCAAGGTCCTTGAGGATAGGAATAATGACTGACTCAGACTGTTCTGGAAAAATGGAGTATGATGGAGGACATGAGTAATACCTATAATATTATAAATGAGAGAAATAAAATGATAAGGAATTGCTGACCAAATACAGTAACACTAAATTGCAGTGATTAAGAGCATGAACTTAAGAGTTTGACCAATTATAGCTGTATGACCTTGGACAAGTTACTTAACCTTTCTAGGTCACATCTGTGATTTGGAGATAATAAGAATATTTGCCTCCTAAGGCTGTTGATAATGAATGTAAAGTGTTTATAGCAGTGCCTGGAACATAATACAGGCAAAAATGTTGTCTGTTATCATTATCATCATCATCATCATCATTGTTTTATAAATTCTCCTTGAAGTTTCACAAGGCAAGTACAGGACAAATGAAAATAAATAAAGTTTATACAGCATGGGGTAAGAATATGAGATTTACTATGCCAAAAGTGGTATAGATAGGCTAAGGATTAAAAACTAATAACAAATGCTTCTTCTTCTTTTTTTTTTTTTTTTTGAGATGGAGTTTTGCTCTTGTTGCCCAGGCTGCAGTGCAATGGTGTGATCTCAGCTTACTGCAACCTCTGCCTTCCGGGTTCAAGTGATTCTTCTGCCTCAGTTTCCTGAGTAGCTGGGATTACAGGTCCCCACCACCATGCCCAGCTAATTTTTTGTATTTTTAATAGAGATGGGGTTTCGCCATGTTGGCCAGGCTGGTCTTGAACTCCTGATCTCAGAACAAATGCTTCTTATGGGCATTGTTTTGAAATGTTACATGTGTTGTCTAATGTAATACTCATAACACTATGAGGTAACCCCATTTTATAGACAAGGAGACTGAGGCACTGAGAAATTAAGTAACCAGCCTAAATTCCCATAACTAAGAAAGGGTTGAGCCAAGCTTTGAATCCAATCAACCTCTGCATTTAATGCTTATTTGTGAGGAGCGTGTGTGACAGAAAGGATCCAGAGTAGATTATTGGTGAAATTAGATGTTTGGGCAATATCTTCACATTTAAGATCATTGTCAAGGAAAAAATTTTGAAATGTATTTTGTCATCAGAAATAATCCAGGGACACGTAGAGCCAAGGCCTGAGCCAGAGAAGAGGTATTTATACTTTGATTCAAGGAACATGAAATTAACCAGGAAAAAATGAAAAGCAATTTAATCCTTAGCCTGTATAGGATTAACCGTGTTGGGTTTGGTGGATGTGATGGAAAGAATCAAGGGCAGGTATTGAGGACAGCTAGGTATGATTCTCTTTTTGCCATCTTCTATTTTAGTGACCTTGAGCAAGCAGGTTCAGCTTGGGGTGGGGGATTTGGTATCCACAGTAGCAGAGTGAAGAATTATATGGAATCATTTGTTTGTACCTTTCAGATTCTAAAACACAAACGTTTTTGCATTGTCTACCCTGATACTGAAAATTATTGAAACCTTTGATTTAATATTTATATTCTATCTTATTTTGTATTTTGGAAATTGATCATTCATTTACTCAGCCCCTGTTTGTTTGGAGTATACTTTGAGCTCACTGTGTGACTTGTTTCCTTAATTAAAATTAGTCTGGGAGAGAATGCATTTGACTCCTGGAATTCTCAGAATTCTAGCAAAGTGCCCTAAACATAATAAGCACACATCAGCACTGTTCGTATTGATTATTATGGTACAGTAGTGTATCAATGCCACCTGAAGTTGAGTGCTACAAATATGAGAAAACCTCCATAAAATCAGCCCTCAATAACTTTTCTGGAAAATGTGCCTTAAAAAAAAGGTACTGGGCTGTGTGCTGAGAAAACTATAAATATGAGTAAAATGATCCCTGCCTTCAAGAAGCTTACCAACAAGGGCACAAGCAACCATTGTAGAATTGCTTCTGGCCTTACTGATATACAGACTAAGGATTAAAAAATAATAATCCCAGGGATGCGAAGCTTTAGCAGTTACTTAGTCCAACTCTCCACATACGTTGAGTCCCCATTTCAACAGCCCACCAAATGGTTGTCTGGCATCTTCTTGAACACTCCAGTGGCTGTGAGCTCACAACTACTCATTCTGCTCGAGGTAGCATGACAGGCTCTCAATTTTTGTGTAGGAGGAAGTGTCTTGCTGAAGAGCAAAGGGCTTTTCTAGGCTGAGGAAAAGCCAAGGAGGTTATCTTGGAGATAAGAATCTGGAAAGTGGAGGTATATGGGAACAGACCTCAGAGATCCTTTGTTGGAGCAAAGTTACAGAAGTACAAAAGCCAAGGCACGTGGTGGGAATGTTACATAGTCTAGCTTGGTCATTTGGCAGTGACAGATTGAGAGTAGGGAACAGTGAAATTGTTAAAGATAGACTGGGATTATTATTTGGAGGACCTTGAGTGCCCTCTACTTTTGGGGTATATAACGGCCCTCTTGAAAACCCTAATTCTATATCCAATAGGTGGCTCATTGAGTAAACCACTGTTAGCAGTCAGATCTGATGTATGCCTCAAATCCACATCCTTTATACTCGCCTAGACAACTGCCATTCCCCCAACCCCCCCATCATCCATGAATTTTCTTCAGTTCAAAGAGACATGGTTAGAGCAGGAATTATGAAAAGGGCCCTCTGCCGGCCTTATTTCCATGTAGATCTATTTTATATGCATAATAACCCTAAGGGGAAGCTGTGTCAATCTGCCTTACCTGACAGACCCCTAAATCCTCCCAATGCTGCCTCTACTATTGGACATGTGCCAAGTGGCTTACAACCTCAAAGAGAGGAAGCATCCTGATTTTTTGTGTGTAGGAAGGTGGGGGGCAGTGATAAACAGGTCTTGGCCTGTTATTGTCTTCTGCCATGATAATGAACCCATCACTAGCACAGGAATTTAATGCAATGATTTTTCCAAGAACCATCCAGCCCCATTGCAGCCCTGCCTGAAAATGTAAATACACCCTTTCTGGGGACAGATTTGCATTTTTTGGTGAAAGAAATGCATATATATGGGAAAGATGCCTCTGTAATTATAGAAAGTTTATTTCTGTCCCCAGATGTCAGCAATCAAATTCCACATAAATATATTTTGTGTAAATCTGTCGGCAGCTGGTCTCCATTCAGGTTTCTGGAGATATTAGCCTGTCTTTGAGTTTATGACAAAGTTAAAAATTATTCATTAAACTGACCTGCAGTATATTCAGTAACTGGAAAATTGCCTTGCAGTTCTATTTGGTTTGTAGATGTGATCACAAGTAAATTTTTAACTTAATTAATTGGCCGTTTCTGTTGACAAGAAATTTATGTGGTAATAATTTGCTCGAAATAGATGCCGACTGTAGGAAATGAGATATCCATCATAGGCTTGTGTTCCACCAGCTGCACAGTGGCTATTATGAAAGTATTTCAGCCTGCGTCGACCCCAGTGTTTGTGCAGTCAAGATTATATATACCCACGATCCATAGCCTGCCAGAGAGGCGCTGGTGGAGGTCTATGATAACAAAGACTTTGTGATTTATGGCTTGCTGTGAAAGCAGAGCTTGATGAGATTAAACAATTTCATAGCACAAGTGTTTCTCAAGACCTGATTTGTAGTTGCAAGCTGATGGTAAATCACATTTATATATCTGCAAGCGTGCTCAGCAGAGGACTGCAATTACAGTTTAAGACAGCTACTTTTTATTTAATTTTTATCCTGGTTTTGTCTCTTTTATATCCCCTTCGTCTGCAAACCATTCACCTTCACAAGTCCTTTCCTGGTTAGAAGGCCAAAGATTGAAGTCAATGATGTTCTTCGTGTCTTTGTGCCAGCTTCAGAGGGGGGTCGGACAGATATGAGAGCCATGCAGACTGGTTCAAACTGGCTTTGACTGGTGTGAGCTCTTTGTTCAATTTCACGTCCAAACAGAAGTCTGTTTGCTGTTTTCCCTTGGCGTGCTGCTGATACTTACAAACTTCCTGGCATCCAGATGGAGAAATAGGGGTCTTCATCATCCTGGGATGTAGGGAACTGTGGAGCACATAATGGAAAAGGGAGATGAGAATTAAATTCACTTCAGAACCTCAACTTCAAGGTTGCAGCATATCTTAGGGGAGTACAGCTAGCTCCCCTTTAATGGGAAATGTGAAATTGTGTTTCCCCACAGATCTGGGAGGAATAAACTCTGCAGTGAGTTTATTTAACCAGTTTATTGATTATCTACTGTGGCCACATCGCTTCACTGCGTACTAGTACAGCAGTCTTTGCCCTCAGGCAGTTTGTAATCTATATATGGTGCTAAAACATAAAAATAAGACTGGAAGCAGCAAGACCAGTGATAGCCTTACACGAGTGTTTCACATGTTGTTGTAGGTAAGAAGGAAAGGGAGAGAGAGATCTTCCCACTGGGAAAGCATGAAGGAGCATGAATGAGACAAGTGCTTGAGGGACAGATCAGATTTCAAGTAAGGGGAAGAGGAAGTTCTGGAAATTTCAGTGATCTGTACTGAAGGAGACCTGTAAAATACCCAGTTGTGAGTTCAAGTCCAGGCTGGTGGCCAGTGATTGAATAATTATAATAATAACATAATAGTAACATCAATTGAATGCTTACTATATACCACAAAGAGTGCTGTATAGGTATTATCTCATTAATCCTCATAACAACCCCAGAAAGGGAGTATTATGGTGAGCTCCATTTGGGGAACAGGAAACTGAGGTTCAGAGAGGTTAAGTAATTTGATCATGTTCATCCAGGTGTTTGGTTGAGCTGGTTCAACCAATACCCTGGTGTATTTTACCCCACAGCCTGTGTTCTTTACCGCTGTGTTTCACTGCTTTTCTTTTTCTTTTTAAATAGAGAGGAGGTCTCACTCTATTGCCCAGGCTGATCTTGAACTCCTTGGCTTGAGTGATCCGTCAGCTTCAGCCTCCCAAATAGTTGGGACTACAGGCATGCACCACCACCATGCCTTTCTTGTTTTACTGCTGTTAGACAGAGAGTATGAATGTAATTAGGGAGGCAATTCCACTGTTCTGCACCCTGGTCACATCTTTAAGAGCTCAGGTCATTTCTTTTTCCACCAAAGTACCTAAAGTTTGGGATGTTACTTTTGGTCTTTGTGATAGGCTGAATAACAATCATCCAAATATGTCCACGTCCTAATTCTTACAAACTGTGATTACCTTATATGGCAAAAGGGACTTTGCAGGTGTGATTAAAAATCTTAAATTGTGGAGGTTATTCTATGTTATCTAGGTGGGCCTGAGGTAAGCACAAGGGTTCTGAAGAGGGACTCAGGGAAGTCAGAGTCGGAGGAGAAGGAGGCATGATGAAGGAAGCAGAGTTGGAACAATGTGCTTTTGAAAATGGAGCCAGGGGATGCAAGACAGGGAACACAGGCAGCCACTAGGAGCTGGCAAAGGCAAGGAAACGTGTTCTCCCCTCACCTCGATTTTGCCCCTGTAGGGCTCGTTTCAGACATCTGACCTCCAGAACTGTAAGACAATGAACTTGTGTTGTTTGAAGCTACTAAGTTCATGTGAACTTGTTATAGCAGCATCGGGAAACTGATACTGTCTTGGGCAAATTCCAGCCAGCTTGACAGAGAATTTAACCCTGATTTTGAAATCTTGTTTTTTAAATTATTATTATTATTTGTTTAAGATAGGGACTGATATGGTTTGACTGTGTCCCCTCCCAAATCTCATCTTGAATTGTGGCTCCCATAATCCCCAGGTGGTGTGGTAGGGACCCAGCGGGAGGTAATTGAATCTTGAGGGTGGATTTTTCCTGTATTGTTCTCGTGATAGTGAATAACTCTCATGAGATCTGCTGGTTTTATAAAGGGTAGTTCCCCTGCACATGCTTTCTTGCCTGCCACCATGTAAGACATGCCTTTGCTCCTCCACCTTCCACCATGATTGTGAGGCCTCCCCAGCCATGTGGAAATGTAAGTCCATCAAACCTCTTTTTTATAAATTACCCAGTCTCAAGTATGTTTTTGTTAGCAGCATGAGAACAGATAATACAGGGATGCTTTTTGATTTCCATATTTCCCCATTCTCCCCTCTTTTGTAGCCATAAGGGAAGTAATCATGTCTCATTCACTCATGAATCTCTAATGCCTAGTATGGTATATGGTATGCAGTAGGCACCCATTAAATATTTGTTAAATGAGTAAATGAGATTACTTCATCCTATTTCCAGGATATAGTTGGCCAATCTGTCTGGAATTCAGTTTTTTCCACAGCTCAACCAGCAAATGTCATAGCTTGCTCTTTATGAAGTCACAAAGGGAGTAGTCAGGCACTCCACTTGTAGTTGTCTGCAAACTTGGATATCTCAATGGAGGGAGAGGGGCAGTAAGGCCTTAGGAAAGCCGAGGCTGACTGAAGAATCTAATGAGTCAATGTGAGTGGCTAAATGTACTAACTATTAAAAAAAAAAAAATAGATGAGACCTTTTGTCCTGATAGCAGGACGGCAGGAGGGTTTAATAAAGAGCATATGGTCTCTGAGACCCTCACGTGTTTTCATGCCTGTGTTGGCTTTTTGTCTTTTATGTAATAGGTAGGTAGAGGAGTGTTTTCTACCTATTTATTATTCCAGGTTTTATGCCCCTGAGGGTCTTTTAGCTGGAGACTTACAGGCACAGTCCACTCCACTGAGTACAGATGTTAAAGTTGCCAATGAAGCTCTTTATGAGGGAGTGAGCCAGGCCAGTATCTTTGGCCTGGATTCCAGAGACCTGGTTTGAAAATCCTGGGAAAGCGGAGAGCTTCGTTTCTCCCTCTAGGGTACTAGTGTATTAGCCTCCCAATAAAAGTTAATTGAATTTAATTTTATGTTTTAAGTGTGATGCATTTTAAAGTTCTCCCCAGTGCTAGAGTCCCTCTTGAAAAGGCAGTAAATTCATATTATTAAACTACCAAATGTAATTCAGCTCAAATAAGCATATTCGGCAATCTTTATTCTGGATATGTGGGAATGACCTTGCGTTGAGGCTAAATCATTTCATCCCAGACAAAGTCTGTTTGGAGTTAATTGGGGAAGCAGTGTGGGTGTACAGCAGGTCACTCTGGGCTTTTTATTCTCTTTCTGGCCCTCATTCAAAGAGTCGCTGTAGCATACATTTTCTGATGCCAGTTCTTCCATTATTTTATAAATATCAATATTTGACACAGTATGGAAGGTGAAAAAGACAATGAAGATCTTCCCACTGGAGATTCTTCATCAGATGCCCTACTTTACCATATTTTAAAATGGGCAGTTTGTCACCGATGCATTAAAGGGCTGTGTAGAGTAGAGAAAGCACATTGGGCTGGAAATCAGATGACCTGGATTCTAACCCCTGCCTGTCCATTAACCAACCTGGTGACCCCCAGGTTTCTAGTCTTGGGGCCTCATTGTTCCACATTTTTAAAGTGAGAGGATTGTGAAAGAACAGTGGTTTTCAAACTGCATTTCAAGAGGTAGGAATATTTTGCCGCTGTATCTTAGCAGCTCTGCTGAGTGACCAGAGAGGGGATGGGGTGAGCAGCAGTTAAGGATGAGACAGGCTGATGGGCATCAGGCTCTCAGACTCCCACCCCTTTGTGCAGAGTAGCTCACTTTAGTAGCAGAAATCAACCCACCATCTCCTAGGAGAGCTTCAAGAGTTCTGCCAAACATTTTAGGTGTCTAAGACATTTGGGGCAATTTCTCCCTAAAGTTTGTCAAGGCAGATGTTGGATCAAGCACAATGAATTGAGTCATCCATTCTTTTGGGAGTAGAAAAACCTTAAAGGATTTGTTATGTGTTTATTTGTCCAATGTTTTAATGTTTTTCCAAATTTGTTTCTCCAAATCCTAGCTTTGCCGGCCCATAATGTCATAGCAGCTCTGCGCATCTTGACATGGGACATCTGTAGTGGTAAAAGCAGGTTGGCATCCTCTTCTCAAATGTGTAGCACTCTCTTTACTATTATTTTATGCACCTCAAACTTTATTATTATGTCTTCTATTATTAATGGCAGAGATGATGATATAATTATTTATGCTGGAACTCATGCTTTTGAATTTATTAGATGGAGATCTTCTGAAACTAGTCCATATAATTTCTACTAAATGTCCCTGCTTATCCCTAAAGAGATGTCTTTTATTTGAAACCTCCTTTTTCACTTATCTCTACATTTTGGTAGTGAATCTGGTTGTGGCTTCTTCTTTATATTGCCATCTGCCTGCCCCACTCTCAGCATACAGGTGGCTGTGGACTATCTTTATTCATGTAATCTTAGTTTTGTTTCTATCTAAACATCCCATTTGTCAAGGGCCAGACCAGATTTCATCTTTATAGGAATTCCTGCCCAGCCACTCTAGATTCCACAAAGATCCTGTTCTGAATTCCTTCAGAACCTAGTTGGGACCAAAAATGCTCCTACTGTATAACACAGTGTCTTGTACTATTCATTATTGGTTTATTTTTCTTAATCTAACTTGACTCTAAGCAATTTGAGGACAGAGATCCTGCAATTCTTTGGTATCTTCTGTAGTAGTAGATATTTAACATAATAACAAAAGTATTTATTATAATAAAATAATATTTATGCCAGCCTGCTCCTATTAGGAAAGACAATGCATTCTTAGTGAGTGGAAATAAGGTGTATTTTGTTTGGTCCACTTTTAAACGTTGTATTCATAAACACTCTCTGGCAATACTATCATTAATTCATTTCCAAGAGGAGAAAAAGTTCTTGTTAAAAACAAAATTCTGCTCCATAAACTCTGTAAAAAGACTAGCAAATAAACAAGTCTACTCTGGAGGAACCACAGCCACACCAGGGCCTTCAGATCTAATCTGAACTTTAATTCCATTTGAATATCTTTGTTGTGCTGCACTACATGGTTTGGGATTCATTTTGCATTAGAGAAATGACAAAGACCCAGGAAGCAAGCACTGAGTCAGGACTGGTTTCAAAGAGCTCAGCCTCTTGGTTTAATTTTCAGTTCATTTATTTGAGTACTGTCAAAAAACAAAATTTCAACATATTTAGGTTAAAGATATAATGGCCTTTTATTAGTGATTCATGAACTAGGCAGCATCTTAATCTAAAAATAGAAGTGCTTTGTTGGAAATGGAAACAAGTCAGTTTTTGAAAAATAACAGATGCTGATGAGGTTGCGGAGGAAAGGGAACGCTTATGCACTGCTTGTAAATTAGTTCAGCCATTGCTGAAAGCAGTTTGGCAACTTCTGAAAAAACTTAAAACAGAATTACCATTTGACCCAACAATCCCATTATTGGGTGTATACCTAAAGGGATATAAATCATTCTACCATAAAAGACACATGCACATGTGTGTTCATTTCAGCACATTTCACAATAGCAAAGATATGGAATTGAACCTCAATGCCCATCAACAGTAGACTGGATAAAGAAAACGTGGCACATACATGCCATGGAATACTATGCAGCCATAGGCATGGGCAGAGATTTCATGATGAAGACCCCAAAAGCAATTGATACAAAAGTAAAAATTGACAAATGGGATCTAATTAAACTTAAGAGCTTCTTCACAGCAAAAGAAACTATCATCATAGTGACTCCATTTTGGTTTGGTCTGTTCTGTTGGGGCCTAGTGCAGGAGCTCAGTCTAAAAGCATGGCTTCCTATAAATTTTATTTAACAGTAGAATTCTTCAATACTACTACAATTCTTTTTAAATGCTATGACCAGATTTGCACCTCCAACCCCAAATCCCTCAATGTTAGTTACTACAATATAAGGATAAACTGTGATTCCCATAGTAGAAAAGAAGAGATTCTTAGAAAATTGCTTGGGATGTTTAAAGCCAGAGCCAATCAGTCAATCAGAAAACATGATGGAGGGCCAGCCCCTTGCAGATCAAATGAAGACTGGCTCTCTGCCCATGACAATAAAGATTATGTTACGAGAACAGTTTCCTTCAATAAAGAAGTAGTTATGGAAACAAACAAACATAAAATATATTTAATATGTTCATTCCACAAGGGTTTGTTCAAGGGTTGAATGAATGAATAATTTATTAATGGTTTGCCCAAACCAAGGGCAAGGACATATTACAGTGGAAGGTGGAGGTGGGATGTTGGATTTGCTTAAGATTAGAGACATTGATGGCATCTTTCTCTAGGAAGGGCAAACTTGGCCTGTGTGGTGCTGAAGCAGATATTTCTAGAGCCTTTCTCAATGAAGGGGAAATTTGGAGAAAAGAAACAAAAAGTGGACTTGGACTTTACTAAATTGTTTCCCATTCCCAAGCTTTTAATATGTACAGACAGAAAAATAGACAGTCTCTTTTTGACACCCAAAGTTGTACCTGCCAAATCATCAGAGTGGCAGAATTGGCCTCTGAGAATGTGAGGTCACCTTCTTTTATGACTATTTCCAATGTTATTTTTTTCAATATCTCTTCCTTAGTGTTTGTAATGCAGAAAACACTTAAAGTGCTCCACAGACATGGAGCATTTCCCTCACCCTACACAGTATTACAGGAAGTAGGTTATAAGGAAGTCAATATTAGGAAGCGTTATCTAATAAAATGCATTGTCTCATCTCCCTATTACAGACAATATTTGGATAGATTCTGGTTAGCTATAGTCTGGCATTTTCAGGAATACATTTATGTGTACAGTGAGGCATTGGGCTTGGTGTCTTCCAATTCCATACATGTAGCAAAAGCCTCGTGGCTGTTTCTCAAATGTGCCTCATAACTGACCAGGCAAAATGGATGAGTAATTGTCCTGCTGAATTCCCTTTAATCACCCTCTTTGAAACCAATCCTTTTCGAGCATCTGATGATGCCAGGTTATTGACTTCATGTCTTTAGGTTTGGACAGTTTTTAGGAAAGATTATTCCGAAGAACCAGGATCATCTAGAGGGAAACAAAGGAAGTTTCACTGTTGATTCTGAGAGAAGAATTTTGAGGCCGGGCGCGGTGGCTCAAGCCTGTAATCCCAGCACTTTGGGAGGCCGAGACGGGCGGATCACGAGGTCAGGAGATCGAGACCATCCTGGCTAACACGGTGAAACCCCGTCTCTACTAAAAAATACAAAAAACTAGCCGGGTGAGGTGGCGGGCGCCTGTAGTCCCAGCTACTCGGGAGGCTGAGGCAGGAGAATGGCGTAAACCTGGGAGGCGGAGCTTGCAGTGAGCTGAGATCCGGCCACTGCACCCCAGCCTGGGCGGCAGAGCAAGACTCCGTCTCAAAAAAAAAAAAAAAAAAAAAAAAAAAAAAGAATTTTGAGGGGGAGCATTTATATTAGGTTCTCCAATGCCTGCACGGCTTCTGCATTTCTAGTCCCAACAAATTCTTCAACATTTTTAGGACAAGATTAAATTTTAACCACCATTAACTGTGTGCCTAGGTCCATATTCATGCATACCTATCCCTGCCTCCTTTGGCAGAATGAGTTACCAATGTATGTAGCAGAATAATACAGACTTTTAGGATATCCTAAATACCCCAAACTTTCTTGTTACAATTTCTTTAATGGGCCTTATCATTCAGGCGAGTCAGCTGGTTTGTAGAGTTACGTAAGGTACATTAGTCCTTACACACATTTCCCAAAATGCTCAACTCTGAAAGGAATTTATTTCCTTGGTAAGACTGAGTTGAAAAGCATGGGTTTGCAGCAAGACTGAATTATTTATATTACTGATTTCTTACAACAGTCTTATAAGTAACTGTACAATTTAGGTTTATTTTCTTTTTCTGTTTGTTTGTTTGTTTGTTTTTTTGAGAAAGAGTCTCACTCTGTTGCCCAGACTGGCTTGCATACAGTGGTGTGATCTCAGCTCATTGCAACCTCTGCCTCCCAGGTTCAAGGGATTCTTGTGCCTCAGCCTCCCCAGTAGCTGGGATTACAGGTGTGTGCCACCACACCTGGCTAATTTTATATTTTTAGTAGAGACAGGGTTTCACTGTGTTGGCCAGGCTGGTCTCGAACTCTTAACCTTAGGTGATCCACCAGCCTCAGCCTTCCGAAGTGCTGGAATTACAGGCCTGAGCCACTGCCCTCGGACTCTGTCCTCTATTCCAATGGTGGTGGTTAGGTGGAGATCTCTAGAGAAACCTGTCTTACTTCTTATAAGGAGGTGCTATACCTTCAAGGTAGAGACATACCCTGCTTAGTTAGTATATAATGAAGAGATGAGAGACCAGTTGACTCTGAGAAATAGTATGGGTGTGTGCGACATGAAAAAGGGTCACGAACTACTTTGCTGGTTTCAGATGTAAATTAATGTTGACCTCTAATTAAAATCTTTCAGTTTATATATAATAGCTCGAAGAAGAGCGAGTACCATGACACTTTAGATGATGGTTTCAAAATTACGGGTTTTGGGAGCACTTTTCTTTTGTACTTCAGCCTGATCCTCCAGAAAGGAAACAAGGATTTATTTTTGCTCAAGGAGCGGTCAATGAGTGTTATTGCAAAATGAATCTGAAGTTTTTCTCTGCCTTAGGAGGGATGCAACGTTCACAATTTCTCCTTGTCTGTCTGCTGTCTTCACCCTCCCTCCTCCCTGTCTTTCAGTGCTGGATCTCAAAATAAATAACACAGGCACTTCATCTTTAACTTCAGATAATCAGAGTCACAGTCATCTGGAATATTGTGATGAACAATGTACATTTCATACACATGATGTCATAATAATTTAAAATGTCATCTCAATCTATTTATGATCTTCTAATGACTGAAATGTTTTACAATTGTGGGGGATATTTTATAACTGAAGTTTTAATGGCTGAATCACTAACACCTGGCTGTCTGGAATGCTTTTCTTTCTCCTAGTTAGGCATTTAAATGCATTTCTGGAAGGCCCAAGGGGTGGGATGTGACATATAAGCTCTTAAAAGGAGGAAAATTAGTTCTTGATACCTTAATGATCAGTCAGGTGAACGTTTGCATACTTAGCATTAATGTTTTAAAGTGGAATAGCTTGATTAAGACCCTTGGTAGGATTTTTTTTTTTTTTTCTTTAAACATCCTTCTATGTGAGATTACAGAGGGAAATGCTGCTGTTATGCCCATCCCTTAAAAAAGCTCTTAGATTTTTCATAAGTTTTATTTTCTAACTCTATTGTTTTCACTACTTTGAAATTTTCTATCTTTGGTTTCTAAGACAATCAAGTTACCTCTTTATTGAGAATTTACTATATATTTTCATTTTGCTGGGCTAATATGTATATAGAGATACACACACAGAGACACACACACACACACACACACACACACACACACACACACAGTCTTGTCCCTGGATGAGCATACAGTTGCCTAAAGAAGACCAGACATATACACATGAAAATGTCAGTGAACCATACAAGCCAATGTATAATTAAGCCCACAGCAGGCCCCCGGTGGATGTTTACTAATGATGATAGTGACACTAAATTATCTGGTGCAGGCCAAGAGAGGTCAGTACAAGGTTGCCCAGAGGCCTGTATTAAACAATCACCGAGATAAAGATGCATTTTAGTTCCTCCTATCTATACAACATGTATTAATATATAGCCTTCCAATGCAACATCCCACTTAATTTCCATAGTAATCCACTGAAGGAATTCGAGGTGTATGTCCACAGTTTGGCAGAAGTGAAAATAAAGGCTTAGAGCCATCAGATCACTTGCCCAGCCAGACTCACAGAGCTGGGGTGGTGACAGAGCAGAGCCCGGACTCCACATCCTTGGGACCCTAGTCTGCTTTTTTACCCCACCATGTTGCTTCCAGTCACCGGGTTTCTAGCGGAGTCTCTTTAGGCTAAATTGTTGCCTTGAATGGGCAATTTGCTTGAAATGTAGCTGGATCTGCAGCATGTTTGCTCATGTTGTAGCCGGGAATATAATGGCAAATCTCTGTATATTTGTTTCCAATGAAGATTGACTACCCTGATGAAATAATGATAGGCTTTACTTCCATTTTTATCAACTAATGGTGTTCCTGGTGACAAGTCCCCATGATATTATTTTATGACTCTTTATGCACACACTTGTGTCGCTCCTGCATTCTAGGTAGATTGGGCTGATGTTACTCACACAGGCCTGCTTTGACTGACACCAGAAAGCTGTGTGACAATTGGCTTGTAGATTGGACAGTTAATATAGAGAAGTGTCATACTATCTGTCCCAATAGGTCATTAAGATGCCATAGACATGGCTAAACAGGGTGGCTCCATCTCTGAACAAAAGGCCACTCTGAAATGTCGGAAAACAAATAACTAGAACTGCTGTGCTTGCAAATTTGCAAAATGGGAAAACCGTCTGTGTTTTTATTTGTTTATTTATTTATATATTTATTATGGAGTCTTGCTCTGTTGCCCAGGCTGTAGTGCAATGGCACAATCTTGGTTCGGCTCACTGCAACCTCTGCCTCCCAGGTTCATGCAATTCTCTTGCCTCAGCTTCCCGAGTAGCTGGGACTACAGGCATGTGCCACCATGCCTCGCTAATTTTTGTGCTTTTAGTATAGCTGTTGTTTTGCCATGTTAGCCAAGCTGTTTTCAAACTCCTGGCCTCAAGCAATCTGCCCGCCTCAGCCTCCGAAAGTGCCAGAATTATAGGTCTGAGCCACTGTGCCTGGCCCACTCTGTGTGCCTTAATCATTGTATATCTTTAGGTAAATACTTTTATTTATCTCTTAGCCCCATGTCTATAAAACGAGAGGGTAATGTTTTCTTTATGATGCTCATGAGATTGATTAGACTACCCCAAATGGTAATTTTGTTGAAACATTTAGAAAAATGTGAAGAAGAGTGATACAAATGCTGTCTTATGTTTGCATTGATGTCATTTCAGATTTTTGCTTCTAAATATCTTCCTAGTGGCATCATACAGGTGATCTGGCCTAGGTTGGCAGCCATAGTTTAGCTTTTACAAAAGACTAAGAGTTTAAATAAACATGTGGTTTGGTTCTTTAAGTCCAAGCCTTAGGGAGATAACTATGAGGAGTTAGGGGTCTTTGTAATTAGTCAAATTAATGAGCCAAAGGCCACATGTGGCAGAGTCATCTATGATTTCTGTAAACATTATAAAGTTCTCATGTTACCTTATCTCATATATAGGATTCCAGCTGGGCTATGAAAAATGGCTCAAACCACCATCTATTTCTCCCATTTATCTCTGAGAAATAACTCAAGACCCTTAAATCTGTTTACTCTCTGGTTTGTTGTAACATTGTAATATTTAGCTTCATGTCACTCAGTCATAATTAAACAGTTCACATTCATATCCTCCATTATTGGATTTAGTAGCCATTCTTTAGCCACAGTGTGACACTTGGAGGTTGTTTTGGTGCTTGTTTTTAATAACGCTTTCTTGAACTTCTACAGTAAATACACTTTCCCACTCCACTTGATAGGAGAGGAGTTGACAAGCATGGGTGTTCTGGTATTGGCTGTGCAGATGTTTGCTCGTAAATTCATCTAGCAATCTCTTGTGGAAAATACGTTCTAAACTTGGTATTAAGTTCTTGGGCCTATGACCAGAGTGAACTCATTTTGTGTGTGTGTGTGTTTGTGTTAATCTTTCCAAGAGCAATAGGTTCACTTGGATAGTTCTTAGTTTCTCTTTTTAAATTTCTTGATTAAGCTGAGAGAGTTCACACTGGAAACTCTTTCCTTTGCTGATTACTCCAGACCTAATACAAGTAGATCCTCAGGGGAAAAACAACATGGCTCATCTAAGTATTTACCTTTATACTGGTGAAGTCATCTCTTGGTGTCTATCTTCACATTTCCCCAAGAACGTACAAAACACATCTTATTTCCTTTCCTAAGTCTGAGGCCTTATCCATATATTTTAACTTCAGACTTAAATTTGTCCTTGTCCCTGACCTAGTAAACATTTTTGTCAAAAACATGCAAGGAGGTGGAAAAAGGCCCTTTTTATTAACTTTTAAAGTCTAAAGTTGGAGAGGTCAGAACATTCCAGAGGTTTTAGATCATGGTTCCAAGTGGTCTCAGCAAGCTAAAACATTGCCTGACACCTATCATACAAAATTTAATAGGATTATAAGTTTGAAGTCCTAGCTTCATATTTTCAAAAATCTATTATTGAAGTGCTTGAAAGGTCTGGCTTGGCAGTGTTTCACATGAAAGGCATTGGGATATTTTATTTGACTGACGTTTGATATATACCAGCATAGGCTATAGCTTGGGAAGGTATTGCCAACTTGGATGTGATGGAGGCTTTGGGTCACATTGTCTTCTTGGGATTCATACAGTTCACCCATCATCTATAAGACTAGGTTCAGGCCAGAGTTTCATGTTTTAAGAAAACCAGAAAAACTAATGGGGATGTTCAGGAGAGGCACTAGGCTGTTGAGTGTTATGGAAATATTTGGCCTAGAATAGAGGAGATTAAGATGATACATAGAATCTTCTCTCAAATAGTGGATACATTACTGTGGGGATGAAGATGTAGCATTTGTAGAGGAGAAACCTAGGACTATGGTTTAATGGTATAAGGAGGGAAGTTTTGATACAATGTAAAAAGAAAGTTTTATTAAAGGATCTTGTTAAACAGAATGATATTCTTCCTTACAAAGATGTGGGTGCCGACTGTACTGGAAGAGCTAAGAGCAAAGCTGGAGGATCATTTTTGTAAGGCATTGTAGAAGAGATGTCTACGTCTGTGTGGGAAGCTGGACAGGTCAACCTCGCAGGATGCAAGGACTCATTTGAATTCAAATTCATTGTTATACTGAGAATTTCAAAGTGTGCCTATATATTTTCAGTCATTTCCTTGTTTGTATTCAGGTTATTATACAGCATTCTCAGTTAGAAATATCACATGGTCGCTAACCTGGATACCAGGCATAGGTTGAGTTTCTAAAAGTTGAATGAGCTTTCATGGACACTGCTGCTGCCATCTCTTTGGGTGTGCCCTCTGCTTTGCTTTCATGGTAGTGTCACAGGCATGCACTGGCTGATTCTAGCTCTCCTCTCTGGTAACCCTTATAACCAATAAATGTTAAAAGAACTACAGTATCCCTATTGCCTTTCACTGCCCTCTATCTCTTGCTTAAGCTATCTCTGTCCCACCTCCTCCAGCCCTCCTCAGTTCCACTTTCAGATTCTCCCTTGACCCTTCATTTTCTCCTTGCAATGGAAATCTTCTCATTTTTTCCAAGGCACAGCTCAATTCCATTCCCTTCCTAAAGTCATCTCTTTGCTAATCTTTACTCATCTCTTTCTTGGGGACCGATATATCTTTGGAATTATCCTGCATAGTGCTTAATTGTTTTCACATTTTCATGTCTCTTAATTTTATCTCCCAGTCTCCATAGTATGTAATTTGGGATTAGGGACTTTGCCTTACTGAGTACTACATGAATACATGTTATTGATTTACTGATTGAATTACAAATATGATCACCACATAGAACCAACTGGCTGAAAAGAATTGTTCCCTGACCCTGGCCTCATCAGCACAAGGTCAAAATTAACCAATTTATTTAAGTGTCTAAAGGATAGGATATCATGTGAATTATATTAACTATCAAATAAGCCTAGTTTGCTTATTATTTAGACATTCGTCTAAATCCTAATAACCCCTTGTCATCTCTGTTATGAGGCCAAGGTTGCACATTTAGAATAGATTTCTGGAAGGCTAAACTGCAGAGCCATAGGCAGATGTGCTGCCACTCTTGCAGGTTTGTTCACCAGATGGAGAAAAATTCCCTTCCTAGTCCCTGGCTTCCCATTGCAAACTAAAATGATCTCTGGTTTAGAGCTACTCAAAGGGTTAACTTTGACTCCTTCACCAAACCCAACTATTTAATGTTTTTAGCGGCATAATGTGTTAATAGCCATACAGCTGTTGTTTCTCAGCCTCTTCCTTTATTGAGTTAGACACCATTTAGTAGGCTGAGTTCAAATTGTAAACAAATTATTTTTGCATATGGATCAATGGAAATTTAATAAAGTTTATTAAAACCGTATATTGGACCAAGGAGTGCTGTTTTCTCTCATGTATATAAACCAACCTCATTAGGTCAACCCATAGTAACTGAATTGCAGGGAAGAAAGTATTTCTGGTCATTTAAAGATTATTTCGGTTCAACAGATGGTGACTAGCATCAAAGTATAGTTTTTCTTGTTTGTTAATTCATTTGCATGAACATATTTGACGGATACCTAGTGATCCCAACATGCTTGATTTTAGTGTCTAGTGTGCTTTCTAGCACATAGCAGGAAGTTGATAGAATTGTCACAGAGGGGATTGTGATCTCAGGTGCAAAGAAGTGGAGTGAGATGCTGAGAGTCACACAGCTGTTGATGGGTGGAGCCATGGAAGAGCCTGGAGCTCTGAGCTCTCAGTTCAGTGCTCTTATCACTCACACAATGGCCCTCCTTTGATTCACTGCCTGTGAAATGTCTTAAATGTTCTACAGATACCTTCTGCCTGTTCTCATGGCAATTCCAGTTTATGTTGCAATAAATGTTATCTTAATCTCAATTGATTGACGAGTTCTTAAAATAACAGCATTACCGAAGTTCTCACTCACATTGTAAATCACAAATATTCCACTCTTTGGAAAGCATTCAGGGTGGTTAACCACTATTTCAGATATGGCTTGGGCAGCCCCACTCTTGTTGGAGGTGTCTGAAGGGGCTTTTACCAGAAGGAGCTAAATGGTTATCAGATAACTTAGAGTGGGATACAGGGAATTTGTAGTAAAGGCCTAGATTCCACAACACAAATACTGACTGCCCTGTGGATTTGAAGTTAAAGCAGAAGAGAACTAAGATGGGCCTACTTTTTTGGCCCTGAGTGACAGCAGTTGGCAGAAGTAACCCTTTGGGGTAGTAGAACAAGCTTGGAATTTTTCATTCCAGCTTCCTTGTGTCAGAGTCACTGGCAAGTAGGAGGTCATTCTGTTAGACTCTGGTTGGAATCATTCTCTGTCTGGGGGCCTGTTGTTTCTGTCATTCTTCCTGGAAAGTAGAATCCTAAATATGGGCAGCTGGTTAGGACCGAAACCTTGGTGACTTCTGAAAGTTATAACAAATGGAAGTCATTATCACCATTGTCCCCCTTTACCTTTGTGCTACTTGAGGCAGAAAATGATTTTCCCCTCCCCCGGTTTGTTTTGGAGTCTTTCATCCAGAGAGAAAGGGATTAGCCTATGGCTACAATAGAGCTTTCAGGGCCTTTTGGCGTGCTGCAAATGTTTACTTATCCAGGTACAAATAGGTAAAAGCACATAGTTAAAGCTCCCAGCTGCAAGGTCATTTACCTTTTTAAAATTCAGCTGCATGTGCTGACTGAAGTCGAGGGCTTGCTGGTATGAGCCATTAACTGCCTGTTGTACGTAACCTCGCCTTGTCTTACACACAGCTGCGTGCGAGCTGCTGGTGCCATGCAGCCAGCCCACCATGCATGCCTTGTGAGCAACAAAAGCAGTTTAACTTGTGATCGCTGATCATATGATCCACTTACAGGGTGTAGGCTCAGTCAAGTAGAACTGGTAAATCATTAAAAATGTGCCTCGATGCTATGCCTGCTGAGTAAAACATCATGCTAACATCTCTGCCTCCCACCCCCAACCAGTTAGCAGCATGGGGAAGGAGCTGGTACCAGCTGCATATTGGAGAATCCCGTGTTGCCTGAGCTGGACGTGGTGAGAGATTGTCAGCTGCTTCCAAGCAGCATGGGAGAGGAAGGCAGGAAGACAGAAATAATCTGGAGTGGCTGCCATCCTCTCTCCTTGTCCTTTACTTACTCATTAACTGGGCCTGTGCAAAGGGCCTTCTGTGTACTAGTAGGCCTGGTACTAGTGCCTAAGTTACAAAGGTAGGAGAGGAAATGAACTGTGACTTAGAGACTCTCAGAGTCTGTCAAGAACTCAGTCACACATAGGCAAGTACTTTCACATAGGCACCCATGAGGTGCCGTGCAACCCTAAGAGGCCTGGGGTAGCCAAAGAGATGATGCTTAAGCTGAACCTTGAAGAGGAATAGACTTTCATCAAGGAGGCATCTGGTTAAAGGCACAACATGGACTGTGCCTTAAAAGTTTACTTTCTAGAATTCTCTCTTCCATGAAGCATACCATTCTACTCAGTTTCTTATAGGTCCTAACAAATTGTTTTGTGACTGTGTGATGGAAGGTCCAATGGGTCCCCTCTTCTGTCCATCATGTGGCCATCTAATTGTTTCTGGCATCGTGTTACTCAGCTACATAAACCCTTCTGGGATGGGACTGTATCTCCTCAGTATTCTTGATCTTCCTTACAGCTCCAAAAACTTGGGGAGTGGGTGTTGTTCGTTGGCCACCCTTCTTCTATTTTCTTGATTAGAAATATTTTCTTTGACTTATTTTCCTTAGAAAATAAGAAATTATTAAATTAGAAATTAGTTTGTTTCACTTAAAAGCTAAGACAAAATTGCCATGAGTAGGCAATGAGACAGGGCATACCAGATAGGTGTTCCTCCTGCATAAACATCAGGAACATCTTCTGTTAAAGAGAGAAGAGCCGTGTGTGTGTGTGTGTGTGTGTGTGTGTGTATGTGTGTGTGTGTGTGTGTTATGTTTAGGTATACTGTGTGTGTCCATATGTTCTGGGATATTCAGGTTTCTCAGGAGTCCTGCAGTTTGCCTGGCTGATACAACCTTTAAAAATGACTTGGACTTCTAGAGGCCCTGGAGAGTAGATTTAATAAAATGTTCATTCCTCTAGATGTGAGACTATGCCATTTTAGTTTATCTAGATACACCACTGTCTTCCAGTTAATCATAGACCTTAAATACCTTCTATTGCCTCTCAAAAGGTTTTACCTGGACCTAGAAGTTCATACAGAAGCTAAACTTTGGGAAGAGGTCAGATGTGGAATCTGTGCTCCCTTCCCTTTCTGCTCTGCTCTGCTTGTACGATGAATAGTCAGGTACAATGTCTTTGAACCATCCTTCTTCCTTTTTTTTTTTTTTTTAATGGGAATCATTCCTGCAACGACAGTTGTTTCCTGCAGAATAACTTTCTCATTCCTCTCAGGATCACTGCCTGGAGGCCAAAACTTGGTAATTAGAGGGTTGGAGGAATTCCTCTAATCTCTTTGCAATCTGGTGTCTTCATTCTCAACACTAGTAAGAGCTAACCTTTGGCTGGTTGTAGGAATGAATGAGTTTTGTCCTCTAGAAAGATGTCCATCTTCGTTGTACAAAGAAATGGAGGCCTGAGACTCAAGCTTTGTAGGATTAAGATTCAGATAAAATTGGACAATTTGCTCACCTTTCTGCTTTACATCTCTGTAAAGGAAATAATACTTCTTCCTACCTCCCCTAACTTTACCCCAATCTCTAAAGAAATGAGAGAAACTCTACATCTGTTCTAAAACCAGGGGTAGTTATAGCATAATAGGTATGAAAGATCTATTCTTATCTCTTCCTTGTATAGGGGCAGATACATAGTGGCAGAATTGAGAATAAACCAAACAATTCAGTGTTTTCACTGGAAACTGATATATGATTAACCATGTACCTATGAACATATTTGATTGGTGGTATTTAAAGAGTTGCAAATATTTGTCATTAAAAATAGACAGTGAGATCTGTAGTCATCAAAGGTGGGATTGCCACTTGTGGAGGCAGAGCTTTGTTTTATTTGAAATCAAGAAAAGTTGTGCAGCTACATTTGGGGACACTCTGGGTTGTTGGCACAAAATTTAAACTCAGGCTATCAGGAAATTCCTCAGTGGGAAGGCATTTTACAAAGTTGAGATATTATTATCCATTGATCATGGTAGGAAAGCAGGCAAGAAAGCTGTGTTCTATCCTGGGCAAGCCATCAATGCCTGGGGAAGGCACTTCTGTCTCCATGTTCTCATCTGTCTAATAGAGAAGTTAATACCTTTCCAACATACTTCACATGTGAAAATCAGACAGTATAACACGTTCTCTGTCTTTCCTGGAACAGACGAAATGTCTTCCATCATTCAGACCCTAGGCTGTTTTGTTTGGACTCTCCTCTGTGGGCATCTGTCTCAATCCCTTTTTCTGCGGTAGTTATTGACTTATCTTATTCCCTCCTAGTACAGTGTAAGCTACTTTAATTTGCAACAGTTTACTCCTCTCAACATGGTGCAAAGAGCACAGCGCTTGCATCAGGAAGCCCTAGGAATACAGAATCAGAATGGAATTCTGTGCTGGAATCCAGGCGCTTGGTTTCCCCAAGGATACCATTGTAGCATTGTTCTATCTGCCCCACTAACTTGTTTTTGGGAGTTAAACAGGAGGGCTTATGGGAACATGCCAAGTACATAGTACATGCTTAATAACCATTAGGCTCCTTCCCTTAGTTCTTTGCTCATAGCTTTTGGACCAAATCAAATGTTGACAATGAGGAGGAAATCTGTGCTATTTGTTTTTTCCTTCTGGTTAAGATGTTCAGGAAAGGAATGGCCCTGCGCTCAGAGTTATATTAAAAAGTTTAAACATCACCATTTCAATTGTTGATACGAAGTATTTTTGAGGTTTGCAGAAAACATGATGCAAATTTTATTAAGTTACCATTATCCTTGTCAGTGAAATTAGAGCATTTTTCTAATCAGTATCTTCGCCAATTACAAACAACAAGGAAGTAACTCATGCTGTTATATTAAACAGCTTATAAATTTTTACATACATGTGAGAGGAATCACTTGGAATCCAAAGCTGCCAAGAGGAATAATTAGGAACCACAGAACAGATCTTGGTAATGTGACAGCAGCTTCTAAAACATCCCACAGGACGAAGAAGCGCAAGCTGGCTTGACCTATATCTTTAATAATACAGATCATTGCCCTTGGATTGAGGCTAAAGGGTAGGACCAAGTAAGTGCTTGCTTCATCATGTTTTAGGAAAAATTGCCAAGGTATATTTATGAATTCACCACACAATGGCCTCTTGCTTTGATTATGAACTGATGGATCTCTCTAAGTAGCAACTCAGCATGCAAAATTTAAAACAAAAAACCCCACCACAGAGCATAATTTCTTATATTCTGTCATGCTTGGCAAAAAGTATTATGTAAGACCCAAGTAGACAAATGGCTGTTAACAGTAGAAATAACCTTTTGTTTAATTAGAAAATAGGAGCTATATGGGACAATAAAAATGGTTACTGATGCCCTCCGTCACTGTTTAATAAATACGATCGCGCTAGAGATAATGGTAAGTGTTATTTATTTGTGCAATATCACAGACTTGGTAATTGTTCATGTTGTTGAGCATTTTCCTGTGAGGAGATCACAGTAGTTTTAGAATTTGTTTCCTTTGATCCAAGAAAAGAAAATAGCAAGTTGTTTGCTTAAAATGATCATGGCCTCCCTAGTAAAGCATCTGCATATTTTTAGCCCCTCAGTTTTGAGGACAGAATCTCTGTGGCGTTGTCTGATGCATATTGAGAACTGGTGGGTTATTTTGAACTGGCTCTTTTTTTTTTTTTTTCCAGAGTGCCCTCAGGTGCTCATGGAACATACTTCTCAGCAATGCCATTTCATGTTCAGTTCAGATTTTCCAGCACAACTAAATTTAGTAGCCTTGCTGGAGGGAGGAAGTGCGGCAGAGCTACCTACCTGAGGATGTGTTCATGGGAAGAGAAAAATCTCCCTGTTGCTCCGTCTTGAGAACCAGCATATGGGATGAAGATCAGACTGAATTTCACAGCATGTGTTTCACTATCTTCCCCGGGCGGGGGGGGGGGCAGTGGGGAGAAAACGCTGTGTGTTGGCGATGTTTCAGGGTCACTTCCATTTTATGTTTACTGTGAACACTTTAGTTGTGAGACTGTGCTATATATTTGGGGTCATCTGGCTAGATTTATTTCATTGCACATGGCAGTTCACACTTGGTTTCTTTTTTTGGGGGGTGGGGGGTGCGGATTCTGTTTTCTTTTGTATTTTGATTTCTGGAGTGGATACTCCGTTTCTTTCCTTTTGGAGAAAATGTTTGTGGTTTACGATATTGGATGATTTATTTTTTATGATGGCAACCTGAGGATTTTTCACTGTTGACTTTGGTGATTGTGAGATATTTCCTCAGACCTTGAACTAACACTCGATTCTTCTCATACAGAGAAATCCACAAAAATGAGATATGGCACAAATTTGTATACAAGTGTTTTGTGTGACCACTTATTTCTGTGAGTCCTAAGTAGCCCTTTCTAGAAGGTTTCCATGTAGTACCTTTATAAAAATATAGACAGTTTGTTAAAAGGAAAACACAACACAACAAAACCCCTTTTCTTCACACAATTCATTTTAAGCTTCAAAATCCCTGAAAATCCCCAATCTCCTTTTGCAGTCTGGTTCCCACTCTAACTTTCCTCATCTCCCCCTGAAAGAAAGAAAAAAGCATTTCTTCCAGGGACTGATAAGTTGTAGGCCGATGCTTAGCAACAGCATTCCTGTGCTTTAAGTAGCTGCAAGCCCCTTGCTGAACTCTTTGATGTGACTGTCAGGGCAGATTTATTTTGTTTTAGCACATTGTCTACTTGTCCAGATGTATCAGGAGATAAAAAGGAGTCATGTTTACACTCCTCCCTTTTTTTTTTTTTTTTGGAGATGTAATTAAATTGTGTTTTTGATGAGTCTTGGGGAGCTCCAGTTGAAGAAAACAGGAATTGGCTGGAGTAAAGGGAAAAATGAAAACTTGCTTGGCAGAATGAACACCTGACTGGGTCAAAAAATAAAGCATAAGTACCAGCTGGTGTGGTTCTGTGAGGTCGAAGGTTTTGTTCTGACTCTTTTATTCCGCTTCCGTGGAAGTCCAACCAAGAAGAAGGGAGAGGTGCCCCTCCAGCGCTCACTTCCTGGGCACTATCTGTGAAACCTCTAGCTCTCAGTGATCTCTTCTTCCTTACTGCACACAGGCACGCACATGAGACCTTAACTCCCTTCTTCTTCTCTCTATCATTTACTGGGTAGTACGTCTGTGATAGATAGTTGTCAATCTAAAGCTAATAAAATTGCTGAACTCCAGTGATCTTGAATAAACAAATCTTCATTGAGCTGGATGAGTTGAATTCCCTGGGAATGGGATTGCCACTCTTTTTTTTTTGGTGATCAGTTTTTTAATGTGCACATTTAGTAACACCATTCTGAGTTCTATTAATGACCTGCAGTGAGCAGTGACAAGCAGAAATCCAACATTCAGTACTGCTGAGGACCTGCCAGGCAGCGGCTAACACGCTCGCTTTCATCTGCAGCTCGGGAGACCTCTATTTGCATCCTAAATAGGTTACACTACAGCACCCCCTTCTGCCGACTGAGCTGTGTGACAAGAAGGTCTCACTACAACTCAGTTTTCTCCCCGATGACAGCCCTGAAGGCCCTTTCACGGCTTTCTCTAACCTTCCCAGCCCTTCCCTTTGGTCCCTGGAGGAGCACAACAGTGACTAATGGTGTGCCTACCTGCACTCCTGGGGGCTTCATTTGGATTACACTTTTAATTACTCATTCATCAGAGGAAAGGAACAAAAACCATCCATTGAACGAGACAGAAAGATGGGTATAACAAAAAGAAAGCTGAGCGAAGCAGGTGCTACCTTAGATCACTCCTGGCTGGGGTCCCTCCTGCCAGACCCCAAATCCCAGACAGACGCCTCTGGACGCATCTTAGAAACTACAGTCTCGTGTTTTGTGTTTCCCATTTGCAGCCCAGTCTGAAATACAGGAAGGAGGTTTTCCTTTGTTTGTTCTAAACACCTTTTGGATGACTCCATTTGGCAGAAGTGCACCTTAAACTTGTAGTCCTTTCACATACGAGAAATCAACTGGGCTCTGCTAGAAAAGAGTGTGCACATGGGGAATTTTGGAGGGAGGGACTATGCGTGCCACCTGTCCAACACTAAGAAGCTCTGTTTGCAGGGGTTGGGGTATGGGGTAGAGAGGTCCCATCAGAGGACAGTGTAGAGGCTGACTTAGCCTGGGAAGATGTGGACTTACTGTTATCCTCCACCCTTGGGCGCCGGGGAATGCTATTTGTTCAATATTTTAAATTCATTCAATTTACCATTTAACTAGTATTTACTGATATTGTGGGCCAGCCAGGTGGAGTAGGGCACTGCCCTCAAGGAGCAAAGTGTCTAGTAGGGGAACAACTCAGGCAAAGCATGTTGGGGAGGGATTTAGGAAGGAAGACCAGGCTGTCCTCATCCTCAACACAATGAACCTGGAGTCTTGGATGTATTCAAGGCAAAGATCTCTGGCTGGATGGGGCACAGTGTCCTGTGGGAGCAGGAGATCATGTGATGGCTCTCAGGGTGAGGGGTGAAGGCAAGAGATGGGCTAAGAAGAAGGCAGGGACTGGGGCAGAGGGCCTTCTAGGAAATGGATGGTGCTCTTTGCTTACCCCAAGAGCAAGGTGAATCATTACATGTTTTTAAGCAGAGGGACCCCAGTTTCCCCATGAATCTCTGTGGAGTCCTTTGAGCTTTATAACCATCTGGGTTACAGGTCTTCTTTGTGTGTCTCACTCCCGTGCCTTACCCTTCTGTAAGCTGTCTGTGCACGTGTGGTTGCAGGATAAACCCAGGAGCTGGAGAAAGCAGACAGGTTTCTGTGGCCATGTTTACCTTTCAGAACCTAGGAATCCTGGATGTGGAATAAGAGAAAAGAGGGCTTGCAGCATGTGTGGGGCCTTTCTATCTTGTAATTGGAGTACAAAAGACAGTAGATACAGTAGAATGGAGTCAGGAAATATGTTAGAAAATGGTTTAATGAATGAAAACTCATTTGGAAAGTAACCCCAAAACATCTTTTTTTCCTTTTCTTTTCTCCCTCCATCCTCTTTCTTTCTTTCATGGCTTTCATGGTCAGGACATTGGACTGTCCTGAGCAAAACATATACCCAGAATGGGATCTCCCACCCAGGGTAGGTTCATGCACACTTTGTCAGTGACTGAGTCCCGCTAGACCACAATGTGTTCGAGAGTTGAAGACTAAGATTTCAGAGGCACAGGGTAGTGTGTCTTTAGGAAATAAACTTCAATTTTGCATTTCCTTTGGCTTCAGGGAGAATAAGGCTGCTAGAATCATATAGAAATATTGTACAGCCATCAGACTTACTGATTATGATACTTGATTTGTCATTTTTCTTGTAGTAATCATATATTTGGGTCTGGAATCTCTCAAGGAAACAGCTTCACACATATGTATATGTTTAGATGAATGAAACTTTTGATGTTAACAGTTATTGATACTATAAAGCAAACAAAAAGGCCTCTTTCAAGAATGGCTCTGTGAATAATTATCAGATAATTTTGAAAAAAGAAAATAAAGGAGAAAAGATTTTTGGAGGTTATTTCTCAAATGACTTTCCATCTATTAAACTATTTTCCACCATTTCCCTTGGCTCCACTCTACTATATTAACTATATTTTATAATAAACACATTAGTATTATGAAAATTAATATTTAATAATGTAGAGTCCTTATCTAGAAAAGTTAAGTTCTTATCTAGAAAGGTACACAAGCTGAGGATTAGTATTAACTTTACAAAGAAAGACTGGGTTTGGAACTCAGAGTTTTTTATATCCTTATCCTCTCCTCTGCAATCAACACATACACACACACTTTTGCATACTGCAGCCCTTTTGGAATTCCAAATGTTAGCATCCAAGCTGCATGGTTCTTCTTCAGATTTTAGCTATCCTGATATAGACACTGAGAGCATGTGGGCTCTAGCCCAGAAGGGTTTTAGCAGCCTAGCAGAGCATTTGTACATATCCCCCTTTGGTTGCTATAGTGGGTGCTGTTGAATTGCTAAGCAGAGAATCCTCCCTACTCTCTTTGGGTCTCTTGGGGGAAATGAAACTCAAGTGTAGGATCCAGTCCTAAGTCTGTAGGTCTCTAGTTCCACATCGTAAGTCACACATGACATGGGGCATGGATCTTCAGGGGGTTACCTAAGCTGCCCAGGACACATTGTCCTCATCCTCAACACAATGAACCTGGAGTCTTGGATGTATTCAAGGCAAACATCCTTGGCATCTCTTATAAATAGGCTTGAGAGATAAAAAGAGGACTGAGTGATAGAGTAACGGGGAAATGCTTTTGGAAAATGAGAGATGCACATTAGAATTAATTTTCCCACACCCTTGAGATTTGCATACATCAAAATTAAAACTTTTTAGAATGTTGTTCCCAGAGGGCTTCCTTGTGCTACTCTTTTGTACTGGTCACATGTTCTCTTCTGGTATTATCTGTTTAACATGTGGACAAAATGTGTATGATATCTCATCCCCAAAATTGATGCCAGTAGTTGCTTGACACATGCTAATTAGTTATTAAATATACTGTATTACTCCTCACTTAAACAGAAAATACCACACTGAGTTTAACTTTATCCTGTTGACATATATGTGTGTGGAGGAGTGGAGGAAGCCTGGGTGTCATCATTTCAGAGGTCTGTTGCAGCATCTTGTGGTTCAGGCTCTTAGTCTAGCATTTTTTTTTTTTTTCCCATGTCATACTGTGACCCCAGCAGCTACCCTTGCCCACCCCTCATGTTGCTCTATTTAGATATCTGTGGCTGTTTTTAATCTTCTGTGGGATACCAAAGCTTATAATAATACAATTGTATGATAAACCTGTCTGGTGTCAACTAAGATCCTGAAAGGTATAAACTCTATGATATCTGCAAGACCTCGTGGGGAGGGTTTTCTGGAGGTGGAGGCCTTTTGTTGATGTTGATATCAGGATTGAGCTACTGTATAACGAGTTCAGTTTGGCCCAAAGATAATGATGAGATGTTTTGAATGTCTGGGATGTAGTGAGGGGCTCCCAAAGACTTACGTAGGAGGTCATCTGCTTTCAAAGGGGAATTTGCCCTTTTGGCCTCTTTGGTGTCCATTACACTGTATTCTGGGATAGACCTACCTCTGTGGAACCACCACATGGCCACCCTTAATCAATTGTGGTCTGAGGGGGCCAGCCGCTCTCTCAGCACTAGGAGTAGCACAGGAGCCAGGCTCAATCAGGCAGCGGGTTCTTTCTCATGGGTGAGGAGATTCTTTCCAGGATAGGCGCATAACCCAAACCAGGCCACGGATTCCCAGATTTTGTTGGAACTTTCAGGAAAGAGAAACTCTTTATTTTTTCTTTGAAGATGGTGAGGTACAGATGTGGGGGCCTCCTGGGAGGTCACCACATGGAGAAACCAAGAAACAAAGCTGAGATAGAAATTTCTGATGAGAAGTTTGAACACCTGGATCCAACCGTACCTTGAGCTCATTAAAGCCCCTGCTCCTCTTTTTAAACTTAAAGCACTTTGAGGTGGATTTCATGACTTACGATCAAAAAGATAATCTTATTGTCCTGAACTGTTCTACAAGGGAGATTTTACAACTTACCCTGGAAATGTAGTAAATGGTCTCTATCGAGTCATTTTGGTCAAGAATTCTTAATTGTGCATGACTTAAATTTCATTTTCTGATAGTCTCTTTGTAATGTAAATAACAAACCAACCCTACTTGCCCTCTCCCCAAATCACAAAATCCCTAAACCCAGGAACAAAATTCTGATTAGTCTACTCTTTCTAAAGACACCTTCATCTACTTGAACATCAATTTTCAATGGTCCCTTCAACCTTCTCTTTAAACACTGTCTTTATTATGCAACTTTGAAATGATCTACCTATAGATATGTATGACAAGTGTCAACCCTAGTGAGTCATGAGAATTTGTCATAGCAGCGATCTCACAAGCATACCTTTTTTTTTTTTTTTTTTTTTTTTTTTTTTTTTTTTTTTTTAAGATGGAGTCTCTCTCTGTCATCCAGGCTGGAGTGCAGTGGTGTGATCTCGGCTCACTGCAAGCTCCGCCTCCCGGGTTCACGCCATTCTCCTGCCTCAGCCTCCTGAGTAACGGGGACTACAGGCACCCGCCACCATGCCTGGCTAATTTTTTTTTTTTTGTATTTTTAGTAGAGACGAGGTTTCACCGTGATGGTCTCGATCTCCTGACCTCGTGATCTGCCCGCCTCAGCCACTCAAAGTGCTGGGATTACAGGCGTGAGCCACTGCGCCTGGTCCTCACAAGCATATCTTGAAGGTTTTCCTGTGGTTTCATCCTGGCATCCGGTCCTGAAAGACAAAGATGGATAGGGAGCCACGTGGTGGCTGTTCACTGGCCCCAGGAGAGGCCCTGCTGGTTTCCCTTCCAGAGACTACTTCCATAGGCCGAGACAGGTAACTGCAGCTTCCCAGTGACTGGCGGAGATGGAGAAGATTCCAGTATAACCAGCCACTCTAAACCCAGGTCTTTCTCTGTTAAGTCACCTTTGCTCCACATCAGAGACCATGGGGCTGCTGCTTTCTCACCAACCTCTCTTCTGTTCTCACCTCTCTCCTCCCAGCCTGGGGATGGGGAATCCATAGCAAGCACCCATATGGCTCACATTTACTTCTCCCCAAACCCTCTGCCCGTAGTTCTGTCTGAATCGGAAAGTGACTGCTCCAATTAAGACACAGGAGGAACAGAAATATAATTTCTAAGTCACTTGGCCTAGTGACATATATGTTGGGAGTTAGGAAAGTCAGCGTGCGGCTTCTCTACCATCCCAGGCGCCGCAGTCAAACAAATCAATTCAGCCTTCAGAGGGGCATCCATTGCCTTGTGATTATGTTTGTGTAAAGTCTTGGGGTCTTTGATCAAAGAATGGCATTTCAGGCCAGGCCCTAATCCTCACTGCCTTAAGATGTTTAAATGGGTTAAAAAAAAAAAAGTTGATAACAGCTGGGATTTAAATTTGCCTTTGCCCAGCTTTTGTTTTGAAAGGACTTCTATTATCCGTGGCTTCCCTTTTCGAGGCAAAGATGGATCGTTGGGTAAACCAAAAAGGGAAAGAGGATATGGGAGGAAATGGGCGGGGACTCTGAATTAATCTTCTGAGGAAGAATGTTTGATCAGCGGGGAGGAGGGGATGAAAACCTCTGATGCTGACAGCAGGCACCTTTCTGATGAGGGTGTGATTGGCACCTTTGAAGCTTCAGTCGGGAGCCAGTGTCCAGTGGGTCAGAGCTTCCTCTGTCTGTGGGTGGTGGAGGTAATAATGAGGCAACTGGAAGGATTAATTGCGGACAAGCAGCAGGATTATGAGGAGGGCTTCTCAGCTCCAAAAGGAACAGTTCGAGGAAAGCCTCTGATCTGTCAGCCTTAGAGGAAATTAGTGGGAGCAGACTCGAGCAGGCTTAAAAAAAGGCATTTAGGATATTAAAGAGAAATGTGAAGAGGATATTAAAATAGGGCAAAAGGGCAAGGAGCGCTGATCTCGAAAGGCGGGTGTCTCCCTCTTCTTACTAGGAATTTCCAAGTTTTTCCCAGATTTCATAGACACCTTCTTTTTACAGTCCAGCAGAGTGATTTTACTTGCACTGCAACAAGTTAGGGAAGGGTCAGACTGGATTTGAGGTGGCACCCAAGGTCCTGTCCAAAACTTGTTTGCTGTCCACCCTCTGGCAGTTTCAGAAGCTCCTGAAACTAAGGCTCCTGGTATAATTTTACAACAAGCCAGCACATTACTGACATCCTATCTGCATTAGCTATCTATTGTATGTTTTACTTCTTACCCTTCTGGTTCAAGTCTGGATGCTGCCAATAAATCCTGTGTTACCATTAAAGAGGCCATTCATCACGCTTCCTAATGCGATTAATCAAGATACACCACAGTACCCTTAAAATGAGATCATTTTGATAAATCATGTATGACATGAAAAGACTTTATTCCTTTTAAGTGCAATTTAGACTGTAATTTTTTTCCTCATTTATGATTCATGGGAGAAACATGGATAAAATTCCCTTGCACAGTTACACCTTATCTACAGCAATAACTCAAAACTGCTTTTAGATGAAAATTCAGGGTCTTATTCACCAAAGCTGAATGCCAGCTCGTTATTTTCTGGCGTTCAGTAGTCCAAAAATAATGTCCACACATTAAGCAGCATTCTCAAAAAAGTTGGAATTGGCCAGGCACCAGGCACATCAATTACACTCCGTCATCCTTAATAAGGAAGAAATATCAGATGTCCTCTTGGAGGTTTTTTGAATCAGTAAGGCTCAGCCTTTACCTTCCCAATTTAGAATGATTGGGAAACAAAAATGGTAGTAACAAAAAAGTATGGGAATTTCGGGGCCTTTACATGACTCTTCTCCTGTTGCATAAGTCTCAAAAGAGGTATTTTTTCCCTCCCATGTGGTTCATGCTTCCTTTTCCATTCCCCTTTTCTCATTTCATAAAGGAAACTACCATTTTGTTAGGTCTGAGTTTTGTTTCTAAGCTGCTGGGTCTGTGATGCAGGCTTTCCCCTCACAGCTGTCACAATAATTTGGGAAACGATATTCATAACCTCCAATAGAAAAATAATTTGAAAATGTGCCTTCTGGTGAGATCCATCAAGTTTAAGGTCACATTTTTGGTTAAAAGGGAGACACTGATGCTATTCATTAAACTGAAAAATGGCTTGTTTTCCACTAATATTGAAATAAACTCTGGATGAATGTTAAGTCATGCTGGCATGCACTCATATTGAAAGCAAAAGGAAAACAGAGATATATTTAATTTGGACATGTAAAGTCAACAGAGTTTTAGGTCTTTCATGAGAAAGGGAATCAGGAAGATTGGCTGAAACAAATGTGAACAATTAGAAGTTCATTTGCCTCTTGCGAAGAATGAGAGCATTTAAAGAGGGATTCAGTGTCTGAGAATTACAGACCCATTTGCGTTTTTTTTCAACCACTGGTACCTATGAATAAAGAAATAAAGACTTGATCAACATGTAATTTGTTTCCCTGCTGTTCTTAGAGATTCATTTGGGAAGTAGAACAAAAGCCAGTATTTGACTCTGTTTTTAAGTAACCCAAGAATGCACACGTATCCTATTCATGCCCACTTAACATAAATGCAGCAAAACTCAAGTTTATTTGGGTTATCATATTTATGCTAATGCTCTGTACTTTAATCGGATAGACACTGACATAAAACAAAAGTTCCTTGCATGTTATTCATATTTAAGTGAAATTTCCTGTGTTTTTAATTTTTTTCTAATATGAAGAGTCAATTAAGAATCTAAGGCCATTAAAGCTGCACTTGCCTTGTTTAGGTTTCCATTTCACATTTATGACTTTCCATTTTTGTGAAAAAAGATCTGTAAATTTGAAAAATATGCATGTATCTCATTAAAAAAGTTTCCCAGCTCTAGCAACACTCAGCAAATCTCCAAAGAATGCAAGTTTAAAACGTAAATATTTTAAGGCCCCATAAAATTGGCAGTGAATATTTTTCCCCCTTTAATACCATGTTCATTTCATTCCAGTTTACTACCAGGATTATATTTTCCGAAGTGGCTTTTAATATAATACACAATTATTTTGTATGGGGTTGGGTAGGTCGCCTCATTAAGCCTGCAAAGATCAGGCTTCTTGTGATCCCCACAAATAGACTTGCATTTACTCCTAATTACAATGGCCCTCTTGAATTGTCCCAAGTTTATTAATATAAATAACAAGTTAAGCAAAATAGCCACAATTGAAAAGTTAGCAGGGCAAGATGACCAGGTCCCCAAACCTCACACAGAGCAGACTGTGGTATGTATGCAGTGGTGCCCTGCCACCTGTTGGCTCTGCTTACACATAACAGGGTATTGATGTCCCTCATGGTGGTGCAGTAACCCTCTCTGACCCCTATCCCTAGTTCATCATCCCCAAGAGACAAGAAGAGGCCTTTGAGAATCCCAGGCTTTCTGATTTCCCCCATCATTCATTTCCTTGGCCACATGTTTCTTCTGTGAATGCTAAAAATTTATGGCTGAGCACATTAAGGGCAGTGCGAGTCCTTCCCTACTTCTGGATTATTTCAGAGTTTCCTGTCATAAGGAAATCCAAGATGTGTCCTCAGCGGATTGCATGTGACAGTGTCTGCTTATATCTCAGGAATCTGAGGCATGATGGATAAACTGTCAGTTTTGAAGGATGATGTTTTCTCCATATTTCCATTATGAACTGGGCTGTCATCTCCTAATAAATTTCTTGCATTGGTATCAATTTATTTTTACAAGCAGAGGGTCTGATGTATTTGGGAAAGGCACTGACAGCAGATCTGGCCTAGCTTGACAGAGCTGGCTTCAACTCATTTTGGAAAAGTACTTTGGTTCCAAGGACAGAACTTGACCCGCAGCCCTCGAGATTAAAAAAAACCTCCATGAGAGGAAAAGAGACACATGAAGCAAGTTGCTTCTTTTAAGCCAAAATAAATCAAGCCTTTAGGACTACCATGACATATTATTATTTCTAAGACAGTCCTACAAACCCAGTTGAGATACGCCATGTGTAGCCTTCTCGTCTGGGTTAGATGAGACCATCTAAATATTGTTAGAGCATCACAACAATGCAGTGAATCGATGGATGAATTTGGGTTATAATGAAGTTAGGAATCTCACCATTTTTTCTCCCAGAAGGGATCTCAGTAGTGCTTTTCTGCTTGACAAGTGAGAAGCAAAGTTAATTCATATAATGCCTATTTAATTATGAAATATGGGCATGTCTCTGTTATGGCTACTGTGAAGGGCAGAAAAAGCTATACAACATTAGCTTTACCTCTCAAGAGACTTAAAGTCCAGTTGAAGAGATAAGATATTAAACAAAATTAGAGTGAAGTAAGAATAAATCATGGCTAACATCCATGAGCAGTGGCTAAGATGGTTGTCTCTTACCTTATTTAACATTTACCTTTATTGGGAAGGGAGGCAGCATAACATTGTATTGTCAAGACAGCGGCAAGTGGAGGCAAACTGCCTGGATTTGTGTCCCAGCTCTGCCAAGTAGTAGTTACCCAAGAACTTAAGTGAGAGTTTAGTCACGGGACTTAATTTCTCTGGTCCTCAGCTTCTTCATCTGTAAAACAGAACTAGGAGTTGTGACTCCTTCATGAAACTTTGTGAAGACTGAATAAATCAATACATGGAAAGTGTTTAACGCAGTTCTTGACATAAAGTAAGCACTAACTAAAAATGCTAATAAGTGTTAGCACTTTTTAACTATCATGATCATGACTGTGACTATCATCACCATTATCACTGTTAGTCAAAATGTGGCTTAACGAGTTTAAGTATATTGCCCAAGATGGAGCCTGGCTCTAAATCTTGATCAATAAGGCATCAGAGCACAGAAAACAGAGAGTTAAACGATATACAAATTGTGAATTAGTCAAGAACAGAATCCTTGAAAGTTTAGTATTTGTCTTACTCTTCTTTCCATTCCTAGACTATAAAATAGCCCTTTCTCCATAGCCTGAAACATACTTTAGAAGCTACTTGAAAGGTGTTATATATAGTGATGTGTAGGTAAATGCTTAACAGCCAAATCTCTGGGAAAAAAAGTGTGTGTATCACATGCATATATAATTTATTGCATTTTTTAGTTATATAAATGATGTGTAGAACACAATTAAAAATAAATAAAAATTGAATATATAATACTCTTTATAAAAAAATTCCTTACAATCACTTAATTGTCACAGATACTTTCAATGATCTTGACCAAACTCTTGTTATCTCATATCTGTGGTTGCAATTGATGAACAACTGTAGTTCCAACTGGAATGCTGGTTGATATTCCTTTATCTTAATGAGTTTGTCAGAACTTTACTCATTTGTTAATGATATAACATATTTTGCTGAATTGGATAATAGTTTTTGAATACTGGAAGAATATTTTTTCAAATTTTTGTGCTATTCACAATGCTTTGCAATACCCAACAAAGCAACTTCTCAAAGAATTAAGGAAGGATTATTAAATGAGAAGGAATATACTAATACCAAGGGTAATTTTTATAAAGGCAGAACATCCTATCTATAAATAAGCAATTATATTTAGCCAAAAATGTATGGAGCACAAGTTAATATTTTGCTACCATTATGCTACGACACAACATCCTTTTTTTGTTGTTTTTAAGAGATGGAATTTTGCCATGTTGCTCATGGTTGGTCTCCAACTCCTGGGCTCAAGTGATCTGCCTACCTTGGCCTCCCAAAGTGCTAGAATTACAGGTGTGAGACATCATGCCCAGTCACACAACATTCTTTTAGGTTCTATCTGCTACATTAACATTTTCTCCATCACTTCAAGTTTAGCAAATGCACACCAATAAATCAAGCTCTAACTTGTAGCATTTGCCAGTTTCTGCCGCAAATACTCCCGCAGTGGCCAATGTCAAGCTACAAAGTGCCATCACCGAAGAGTTGGAAAGTGATTGCACATCATTATATAGTATTTTTATCATACAAATACAGTAGACTCAATTTCAAGAGCATAAATAACAGTAAAATTTTGTAAAATAAGAAGTGAGGAGTCTTGTTAAATAAGGTAATTTATTCAATTTTAAGTGTATATAATTTTAAATAATACCTGTGTTTAACAACTGACCAAAGTTCCTGAAACCTTAATAATTACTTCTTGTAAGCCAGTACAGGTTAACACTTACACACCCCTGTTTATTTGAACCCAAAAGGCCAAAGAGATCTGAAACACTAATTTGTCTACATTGCACAGCTAATCTTTCATGTATTATTAAATAAGCTGATAGTTTTATTAGCACGCCACAAAATATGTTGCATATTAACATGAGTTGATTCATATCTCACTGCTAACATATTACCTACCTTTGTATGTGCACTAAATAAGCCTAGGAGGGTTTTCTTTGCCAGGCACCTTTGAACATCAAGTTCATTGTACAGTGCTTAGGATTCAGGCTATGGAATCAAGCTGTGTTATTTCTCAATTCCGGTCTCCACATACTAGCTGGGTTTTCTTGGACAAGTACTATAGCCTCTCTCTAAATCTCAACTGCCTTACCTATAAAGTGGTAGTGTTAATGGTACTTGTGATGGCAGCCGCGGCCTGTCTGGAGCAGCTGCTTCAAAGATGCTAGCTTCAGTGCGGGAGGAAGAGCTGGTGGGAGCCAGGAACAGACAAGAGCCCCACCCTCTACCCAGTTGGCGGGGCGGGAGCCCGCACTCCTGTGTGCAGCTGCAGTTTCCCAGCCGTGTTCTAGACCCTGGCATCCCTGTGCTCTCAGGGGCCTGGGAAGCCCCTGCCCCTGTGGGCTTGGAAGTGCCTGCTCCTGCTTCTGGGCCTCTCCCTGCTCCCGGTGCCCACTCCAGTGCAGAGCAAAGTTGTGGCCAAGCCCGAGCGCTGTCGTGACCCAGCTGGGTTTGCGTGCACTCGGGGCGGCACTCACACGCCAGTGCCCCCTGCTGCTTTGGCCCCCTCCAGACTTTGGGCATCAGTGAGCGCAGGAAGCAGCCTAGAGGGTGCTGAGGGCAGCTCCCTGCGGGCCTGCAGACAACCCTCAGCATGAACAGCCTGGCAAACGTGGAAGGCAGACAGGTCCCTAGGCGGAAGGGTGTGGATCCCCAGTGAAACCCCATCTTCAAAGCCAGGAATGGCTTGAAGCCTGGGGGCCGGGCTTCTAGTTCCGGGAGGAGTCCATTGCCTGGAGTGAGAATTTATGATGCTTTTTCCGGCTGGCCCATGGCAGCCCATGGACCAATCAGCACTCACTTCCTCCCTTCTGAGCCCATAGACACCCTCCCCACTCCAATGACCTGCCTGCCTAAAGGAGCTACACACTGTGGGTCTTCTGAGAGCTATTCTTTCGCTCAATGAAGCTCCTCTCTGTCTTGCTCACCCTCCAAGTTGTCCACGTACCTCATTCCTTCTGGATGCAGGACAAGAACTCAAGATCCGCCAATGGCCGGACTAAATGAGCTGTAACACAAACAGGACTGAAACATGCTTCCCCGCCTGCCACGTTGCAGGTGATGAGGAGAGAGGAGCTGCGGCCCTTCAGGGAGCCCAGACCTAGGGGCTCTCCAAACCAGGGCTGTGACGCCCTCTTTAGGGCTCTGTGGTTCCTGGCGTCTCCAAGCTTCCAGGCACCACGGCATTCCCTGGTGCCCATGGTGGAAGCTACTTGCAGGACGCCTGGTCTAGCTGCAGCCTCGCTTGGAGCCAGCGCCTGAACTGGCCGTTAGAGCTGCCTGCCTGCTGGTGCTGCGCAGCCAGCACACCTAGCTGTGCGCTGTGGCCTAACCCCGTGCTCACTCACACATTCCTTGCCACTCCATGCCTGGCTCACCCTTGACAGATGTGGGATCTGGACCGGTAGTGCCAACCAAGCGCAGCCTGCTGGGCCAAGTGTGTGGAATGAGCCCAGTGAGCCCGAGCAAAACTCAAGCAAAGACGCCACGGGCCACAGAGGTTTCTGACTAGAAAAGTGACACCCCAAGGATCCTGTGACACTTGTATTATAAGGCTATTGATAGGGTTAAATGAAACAATGAGAGAAAATAAATTATAAAATGTCTGCGTATAATTAATCCTCAATAAATGTAATGTATACACCCCCACATTACTTGGAGGTTATATGACATATTGATTATGTTCTATGTTTGAACATATGACACAAAGCAAATCTTCAGCAAGAATTAATTAGCAGCAAACTATTAATTTGTGCTCCATCATACTTCTTTGGATAAAGATATTTATTTGTAGATAGGATGTTCTGCCCTTATTAAAACTACCCCGTGCTATTAGTAAATTCCTTCTCATTTGATAATCTTGTCTCAATGCTTTGAGAAGTTGTCCTGTTAGGTGCTGCAAAGCATTCACTGTCAAATTAGGACTGGCCCCTACAATTTTGATGTCTGCAGTTCTGCAGAAGGGACAAGTATCCAGTGGACAGTGAGGCAGGGGAGAATAGAGTAATGGTCAGAAGAAGAGCATCATGAAAACCTGAGGGCTCCAATGCAGAGAGAGTGTGGGGCTATGGCAACAGTTTGGGCTTTAGGAGTCAGGCTGACTTGGTTTCTAATCACACTCTGGACTTTAGAACTGGATAGCCTTGGACATGTTACTAATCTTTCCTAAGTCTCAGTTTTTTTCGTTTTTCAAATGAGAGGAATATAGGACATATCTCATACATTGGATAACCATTAGCATTTACTATATATTCAAGAAATATTAGATCCTGTCGCACACTTTGCCTCCTTTCTTTACCATTTCCTTCTTTTTCCTCAATTTGTATTTTTCCTCCCTTCTCTTTTTTCCTCTCTCCTCAATCTCTGATAGGGCAGATTGAAAAATATTTAATGGACTAGGCATTATTTCATATCAGCAATTGTATATGAGTAGTGTTTCAATTTGTAAATATTATAAATTATAAGAAGTAATGATATGTTAAATAAAGTTTACAACACCAACCATCTTGATCATACTGCTAGCAAAAATATTTATTTTTTGAGATGGAGTCTCGTTCTGTCCCCCAGGCTGGAGTGCAGTGGCACGATCTCAGCTCACTGCAACCTCCGCCTCCCGGGATCAAACAATTCTTCTGCCTCAGCCTCCTGAGTAGCTGGGACTACAGGCGCATGCCACCACGCCCAGCTAATTTTGTACTTTTAGTAGAGACAAAGTTTCACCATATTGGTCAGGTGGGTCTCAAACTCCTGACCTCAGGTGATCCACCTGCCTCAGCCTCCCAAAGTGCTGGGATTACAGATGTTAGCCACTGTGCCCAGCCCAAAAATCTTTTTATCTTTGCGTATTCTACCTAATCCAAATTTTATGTAGTTAAAAACCACAACCTATGTATTATTTTAATGTTTACTATGTTCACTTAATACTAGGTAATTAATATCTTTGCATCTTTCTCTTTCCTTTGTACTTATAGTTGTATTAGGTTACCAAAAGACATTATGATCACTTCCATAACATGCAATATTTAGATGATTTTATTTTTTCTTCTGTTATATAAGTGTCTGATAAAAATGTTTTGGAACCACTGCTCTAGTTGATTTGTAAGATCTTTTTTTTTTTTTTTTTTTTTTTTTTTTTTTTTTTTTTTTTGAGACGGAGTCTCGCTCTGCCGCTCGGGCTGGAGTGCAGTGGCCGAGATCCAGCTCACTGCAAGCTCCGCCTCCCGGGTTCACGCTATTCTCCTGCCTCAGCCTCCCGAGTAGCTGGGACTACAGGCACCGCCACCTCGCCCGGCTAGTTTTTTGTATTTTTTGGTAGAGACGGGGTTTCACCATGTTAGCCAGGATGGTCTCGATCTCCTGACCTCGTGATCCGCCCGTCTCGGCCTCCCAAAGTGCTGGGATTACAGGCTTGAGCCACCGCGCCCGGCCGTAAGATCTTTAACAACTCTTACATTCTGTGATTGGATTAGTTATGTAATATCCCATAAGATGCCCAAGCCACAGGCCTTCCTTCCTTTTTTCCTTTCCTAGTTCTCCTCCTCCCTCCCTTCTTTTCTTTTTCCTTCCCTGCCTTTCATAAATATTTGTGAACTACTACTCTGGGCCAGATGCCACTGTGGGCACTGGCAGAACTGGGTCCCCTGTAGATCAGATAGAAACAAATGGGAAGCTCCGGCCCATTGCCTTCAAAAGTCTTTCTTATTCCAGAGAGGCTTTTGACACAATACTCCTCTCCCCACCAGCCTCTGCTGTGACCAGCTTCTCAATTGAATTACCCTTCAGCGCCCTCACTCAGCTTCATGGTCAGCTTTTACCCAGACTGACTTCTTCTCCATTGGGATCTTTTCTTGGTCTCTTGGTTCCAGACTCACCCTCATCCCTTCCTTGCCTTTTGTTTTCCTCCCAAGTTCTTGGCTTCTTACTCTAGACAGGATATGGCTGTTCCTGCTTTCAAACCTGTCTATTATTCCCAACTTAATCTGTCTGTCAGTGACACCTTCTCCCTTGCTTTAGTGAAAGGCATGGTACCTTAGTCTGTGAGAGGAGTGGGAAGCTTCAGCCTTCTACCTGGTTCTTTAGTTTCTCTAACTTAATCCTTCGGAAGATGGCAAGTCTTTATGTTCTGATTCTGGCAACTTGGCCTGCACTTTCATGTTTAATTACAATCATGGTATGTAGTTTTATCTTTGACTTTAAAATGTTTTACTCATTCAGTTATCATGCATTGACTTCTTCCTATGTTTCTGGCAGTATGTTGGGCACAAGGGTTAATTGTATAATTAGTTTCAGAAAGTTCATATAGTTAACCTCTAAAGCTCTCTGTTAGTATGAATGAGAAATGGGTAAGGACATAACTACTGTTACAGGGGTTTAGATGTCATAATCAAGGTCAGGGACAACATTCTGTGATAATCCAGAGTATGGGAGTGTGAGGGACACACTATGAGTTGATGGCTCTTTGTAACCAGTATTAATCATAGTATGTTTTTTTTTTTAATGACCCAGGAATGCAACCAACATTCTCATTTTATTTTTCTTGGTATTCTTAGCACAGGGCTTGGCATATAGTAGGTGGTTATTAAATACTTGATAACTAAATGAGTGATGCTTTTTCTTATGAGAGAAAATAAATGTTTTTAGAAGAGTCAGCTTTATACCATGGTTTCAGGGAATGAATTGTGATGAAAAGTGAAGATTGTTTTTGCTTGAAAGAGGCTGACATATTTCCCAGACTCGGGATCACTTTCTGTGGTATATGATTTAAGGGTGAGCGAGCATGCCAAAGCACTCCACTTGAGTTGAGTGATGGGGAATGAGTTGTGGAGCTGTGGTCTTAGATGGTATTTTGTGAAAAATAGTGGGAGATTTATGGCTATTAAACAACTTTGTAGCTGCCCCCTTCTTGTTTCGAAGTCTGCCAAATCTCTCCTCCTGTGGTCTGTATCAAGTTCTTTGAGAGCGTCCATGACATTCAGAAATATCCACCGGACTGCAGTTTTTCATTGAATGCACCCATTGGAAAGGGGCTTGAATTTTACGCATTTATCAGTTCCGGTAATCACTGAGTGAAATTCTCGCTTTGCAAGTCTGTTGTAGAATACACTGTACGTGCATTGAATCTTCTCCAAGCAGGTTGCCAAAGTTCTACCTTCCTTCTTTCCGTTATGGATATTGCAGAGTGCAGTATATTAGTGGCTATTTCCTTTATTGATGTGAGTTTTAAAAATTATTGGTAACTCTTTGATTGTAAGCAGGAGAAGAATCAAGTAACCTTCAGAATGCTTTAATGTATATTCAGCAGAAGGACTTACAAGGCCAGAATGAATGTTTCAAGCCTTGCGGGGAAGGGGATACATATTTACCATCATCTGCTTTTTTCTATTCTAGAACTCACTCTCAGTAGCTCTAGAAGAAACAGAAATGGGATATTTCATCACAAAAAGCCAATCAGAGATGACATTCATCCATGTTGTACAAGTACTAGAGAACTGTTACAGGAATTTTTCTCTCATTATGGGTTCATGTCAATATAGGAGTGCATGGATTAGAAAAGAAATAGGGCCTTTTGGTGTTTTTTAAAAAATTTCAGGCTTAAGTCTGAGAAATTTCCAAAATGTAGAAAAGTTTTAAAAATAATGAACACATGTAGGGATCATCCAGAATTTGTGGTTTCTAATACTTTGACATTTTTTTAAAGTCTTCTTTAAATGAAAGAAAGAACATCATATATACAGCTGAAGTTCCCCTCTCTCCACATCCCACTAGCCCCAGTCCTACTACACTGCCCCTTGGCAGAAGCAATCTTTTTCATGAATTTAGTGTATATTTTTTATAATTTTTAGATGTTTCCATACATACATGAAATCAACAAACTTTATGTTTCCATAAATATTATATTACATTTATCATCTTGCAACTTGAATTTTCACTCTGTATTACATTTTTAGACCTATTCTAAGTGAGATATAGAAATCAGGTTTGTTTCTCTTAAATACTAAATATTATTTGGTCTTACTGATATACAACATTTATTTATTTTCCTCATCGACAGACATTTGAGTTAATTCCAGTTTCTTCTGTTATAAATAATGCTGCAATAAACATTGTTTTATGTTTCAATTTGCAGAACCATGTGAGATTTTCTGTAGAGTATATATTTTAAGTGAAATTGCTGCACCAATTTTCAATTTTATTAGATATTGCTAAGTTACTCTTCAAAGCAGTCGAACCAATGTACATTCCCACTAGCAAGGAATGAGAGGATAACAGTTTCTTTTTCCTTTGTTCTCACTAGTACTTGCTATTGTGAGACTTAAAAGTTTGTCAATATGATGAGTGGAAAAATCATATCTTGTTTTAATTTGCATTGCCCTTAGTCCTAGTAAATTTCAGCGACTTCACTTATGTTCATTGACTGTTCAGGTTTTCTCATCTTTGAATTTCCAGACATTTCCTTTGTCTATTTTTCTATAATATTTTCTATTGATTTAAAAACATTCTTTTTTTATTTGGATATTAATTATTTATTGTAGATATTGCAAATATTTCCTGACAGGAGAATTTAAAAAGTAAAATGTAAAACTATAATTCCTTGCCATAGGCATTTACAAAATATGGCAAGAGCCGGGTGTGGTGGCTCACGCCTGTAATCCCAGCACTTTTGGAGGCTGAGCCAGGTGAATCACCTGAGGCCAGGAGTTAAACACCAGCCTGGGCAACATGGTAAAACCCTGTCTCTACTAAAAATGCAAAAATTAGCTGGATGTGGTGGCACGTGCCTGTAATCCCAGCTACTCAGGAGGCTGAGGCATGAGAATTGCTTGAACCGGAGAGGCAGAGGTTGCAGTGAGTTGAGATTGTGCCTCTGCACTCCAACCTGGGCAACAGAGTGAGATTCTGTCTCAATAACAACAACAAATTTGCCAAGGATTCAAATATTTGAGAGTCTTTATAATCTTCAAGATTCAGATTTACTCAGATTTGCTTATTCTCATTTTAGGCATATCTTCTTAATCCAGGCAAAAGAAAACATTATTTAAATTTTACATTACTGCATACTCAGTATACAATGGGTATACTGCCTCAGTTTCAAGGCGAGTTCTTTATTCTTTGGCAGATACTGTATAAATTTAAGACATTTTCTTGCCCACTTCTTTCATATGATAATTGTGTCTTTCTGAATTATGCTTCTAATCCTAAGGTTCAGTGAACATCACTATTGAAAGGATCACATGGGCTTCATTTTGAAAAAAGCCAAGTCAAAGAGCTGATAGTTGGAACATTGATTTGTAGTTGTTTTCCTAAACATCCAGCCATAGAAGTCCCACCAAAAGGCATAGTTTGCAAAATCATTCTTTCCTGGATTATTTTCCATGATGTGAGTTTATCAATGGACACTGAGCAGAAAAGTAATTAAGTGCTGGTCATAGAATGATGACTGCAAAACAACAGAAGCCACACCATTTTTTGCTCTACCTAAAATACAGAACAAAACTAAATATCTCTTTTACGCTTGGTTACAAAATTCTAATGTGTAGCACAGTCAGAGGTGTATCCGAAAAGGTGGCATTTGTTCCAGTAATTGTAGAAAAAAGCTGTCATCAAATTGTCAACAGCCCAAATCGAGATTAAAAGTTCTAAGAAATATCACAACACAACAAACTAAAACTCATACTGGATTTTTGGGTCTTTTTTTAAAGTGATGAGATGGAGCAGAAATATTGACAGCTATGGCTTCCTATGGAGGAAGTATGATAGATCTAGGGAGGATGACCCCTGTACCCTCACCCCATATATCCTGCCTCAAGCATTAAATAGATGTCATATTTAGGACACTATCATCATGTTTCATTCATCATGTAGAAATTACAGGAGACCTTGAATACAAATAGAGAGATACTTGGTGACTGTAGTATTTGATTTTTAATCTAATTTTGGGCTCCACATTCTTGTAGTGTGCTAAAAAGTGGAAAAGTCTTTCCTACTTTAAAACATGTTTTTCTTGATGACTAAGCCTTTATTTCTGTGGACCCAATAGTCTTGGATCCAACTTGAAACACCGTATATTTGCCTTGGAGCTGGAGTGAAGAAGTGCGACCTGAAAACTGTTTTCTACCTAGGGACAGGGCTTCTGATTTTGCTGCACTCTCTTCCTGTAAGTCTCCACTGAAAGCCGCTTAGTCAAACGTCTCAAATGTCAGAAATGAAATTTAAAGGGTTTTTCTAGCAAGTAGGTCTAATCTCCTACTTAGTTTTGATTCCTATAATATAGGTAATCTCTTTGGAGAAAAGGCCTGCTTTTAGGAGGGCAAATATATCCCATAGAATGTATTTCCTACTCCGGAAAGAAAAATGTAGCATTAATGAAATTTACTTTTTCACGAAGCTTGGAAAGATTGTAAGCTTCAGATTTTGATCCTAGCAGATGTTCTTTTTGGGATATTAAAAAAAAAAAAAGCTGCATTTGATTTAGGCATCTCAGTTAAGAGTTACAGTGGTAATAATGCTTCTTGCTACTAGCAACCACACTGTGAGTGTGGCATACTGGCCATTGGTTCTGAGTGATAGCTGACCCCAAGCTGAAGTACTTTCTTTTGGCTTTAGCTCACAAGGATGTTGGGTTCTGAAAAGAGAGCCTTAGCAGCTTGGGCCATCTCAGACACCGTTCTATGGTTAAAGAGTTGTCTGCATGCAGTGAAAAAGCATCATCCTAGATGTATCTGATGTTATTTTCTTTTAGGCCTTGGAGTGACACATTTGTTGATAAGCACTACATCCCAAATCCAAATTTCAGATGTATTTCTCATCGCTGTTGTTAAACTGAGCCAGAATCCCCAGTGCACAACACAAGACAATTTATATCCTTTCCTATGGTGACTTCATTCTGCTGAGTCTTTCATGCCACTGGGCTCATGGAAGTCAGCCCTGGTTTTCCCCATTTATCCCTAGGGGCAGAACTTAACCTCTTCACTAGTATCCAAAGAAATCTGCCTATAGCCAGCCTTTACTTTGTGGGAATTACTGGATGAAGGCCTGATGGAAATCTAAGCCTTTAACTTTTCCTGTCTTCTGCCTCTCTCTTTCTCCTCCTCCCTCTCCTTTCATTTCAGCACATAAACTGCCCCCTTTTCTTAGAGCTATTCCATATGTACCAAGGCCCCTCAAAGCTTTGGATCTTACCCAACACTTACCAGAATATTATTTCAACAAAAACAACTCTTGCTTCCTAAGAAATATCTTGGTGGATAATTTTCTCCAAGCTTAGATCCCAAGGAGACAAGTCTAGGTAAATGAGGAGTTTGGTATTTGGTGTTGCTTCATGTTGACTTTGTTTATGTCACACAGGCTTCCAGTGAGGATGTTGCCGGCTCCCCGGAGCTCCACTACACGCCCTTGCCTTCTGCTTCCAGGGAACTCACCAGTCACCAAGGTTGGAACTCAGCTTTTTATTGCTCTCAGTGGGTGCAGGGAGGGACACTTGGCTGTGCAGAGCTCTGGCTCATTACTGCTGCCTCGGCACTTTAGAAAGAACACAGTGCTTTTTAAGTCCTTGATGAGAAAACCATACCTGTCACACGTAGTGATTTTAACCTGTATTAAACAGAATTTAGTGGCAGTCTACTCAGGAGGCAAATAAATCTACGGTATAATATAATTTTGTGATTTTTTTTCTTTAAATAAAGAGATTAGAGTACTTAAAAATTATCAAGGAGATGTTAACTCCAGTATTAGTGATGGAGAGAATTTGGGAAACTCACTAACATTTATAAAAGTGTCATTGTTTGAGAATATAACAACATCTGTAATTTCAAAATGAATGAACTCTACGTTATAACTAAAAGGAATTCCAGTTTGCCTGGCAACATTGAGAGAAGCCATGTGCAGTTTTTGCTGAATTCCCTTATTCTCAAAACGTTAATTTGGTTTACTCAGTTTTACCAAAGCCTTGCATGTCTGTTGCCATCTCTAGAGTCTTCAACTTCAAAAGCAGACAGAACACTGACATGAAATATTTGAAAATGTCTTATCCCTAAGCTGGCTGTTTTAAATATTGTTTCCCCAAGAAGGAAATTCCACTTGTACATGTAAAGAGGAACGTGAACAGGGACTATTCCGGCATTGTCATCCCAGCAGCATTGCAGGATGAGCAGGTGGAAGAACAGGCTGTGTAGATGCTCAGAAAGTAGTGAACCTGACCCTCCGAGTCACCATCTGGGCTCTGGGCAAATGGGATACTTGTATTCTGCAGGAAATGAAGAAGAGAGTAGTGCAGGATTTCCAGTGTCTGTGGCTTGGACCTGTGTTGCCTTTTTGGTGTCTGGGCATCAATAGAACTTTTCTACATTTAAATATACTTTAGTTAATTTGGTGAAAAATCAATTTTTGCTCCAAGTTGGGGGAATAAGCTGCTGCCGACCTGCTGTGTTTTGAGGGGTCTGAACAGGTCTCTTTCGCTGAATATTCTTTTGGAGGTCTTAAGCATACATCCCTTTCGAGACTGTTTTTGGGGGAATTTCCCTAAAATGACACCACATCTAGTTGGAGCAACAAATTAACTCTTAAATTAGCCTCATATCCTCATGTGTTTATTTATTGGTTTCTTGTATTTGAATAAGGGTATTTTTACTTTAGAGTCTATTGAATAAGTTGCATAGAAACCGAAGTCTCAGAAACCTCCCAGCCACTTGTAAAGTTTATCTGGCCATGAAATTGAGATTTCACAATAGGGAGAGATGATCAGATAGATGATAATCATTAGGAATAGGGCAAATATCATCTGTCATTTTTAACAGTAATATAAAGAATCTGAGACTTGAAGGAAGGAAATATAACACAATATGGTTTTAAGATATTTGGAATAATATTTGGAATATGGAAAAATGCCTAAAGTTGTTAGAGTTCAAATAAGTGCTCTTGGATGACATTAGGGCCTAACATCAATGAGAGAAATGTAAAGACATTTTTTAAAGGGAACCAACACAGACATCTCAATTTTACTGAAGAAAATCCCTACACATTTAACACATTGGTTTCCTGATCAGTGCTGATTTGGTTGTTGATAAAAGCAAGTCCGCACCATCAAATGATCTTTGGGCTGATGGCCATAAGGAGACCAATAAAGAGAAGACCAAGGAAGTTCATTAAAGCTAGATTATTGAACTGATCTGTGCCGGAGAAAGGTGAGACTAATATATTTTAGCTTGGCATAAACCAATTTGGCTTGAACCAACTTGGCTTTTCCCAAATGAGAAAGTCATTATTTTTTGGCACTAAAATGAAACCACTTAATACTATCTCGTTTTTTTTAATATTTAAGAGAATTATTTCAAGTTTCTGATCATGTAAATCACGAAACTATTTGAATGTCATTTGTTAATACCTTCATGCAAACAGCTTACAAACATTTATGCAGAAGGGGGCCTTTCATGGTGTGAGGACAAATTACATCAATTCTTTCTCCAGTGAAATTCTCCATGATGTCTGAAACTTTTGTCTATACAGTCCTCACTGGAAGTTCTCTTTGCAAATAATTTTTTATTCATCCAGTTCCCAATCTCTTTTCCTTCCGCACCAACAACTACAGAAACTGGCGGGCAGTAGTTCATGCGCAAATTGCTATTTTTCTGTACATGCCATTTTCCCTTTACTTGTCCTTTTATGTAACTTCCAATGTCGAGTATGATAGGCCCAAGATTCGTGTCCTAAAAACTGTAGATTCAAATGCAAAGGAAGTCCGGGCTTAGAATAATGATCAGGAGACCTGGGACTCAATTCTTCCATCTGCTACTTGTAGATAATCCATATATCACAGGGATAGTAACATGTCGTACTTTGCTTCCTACATGAAACTTTTACTGATCTGAGTTATGTTGATTTTCTTCTTTCTATAGGTACATCTGATATTTGTTTCTATCTTCCAGGTGCAATTGTTCATATTCTACTTTGTATGATAAAGGTCAGGTTCTGTGTGTCTTAAACTCCTTATAAATGAAAACTTCCTGAGAGGTAGCAGTAAGTCCAAATCATCTTTTTTTTTTTTTTTTTTTTTTTTTGAGATGGAGCCTCACCCTGTCACCCAGGCTGGAGTGCAATGGCACAGCCTTAGCTCACTACAACCTGCCTCCCGGGTTCAAGTGATTCTCCTGCCTGAGCTTCCTGAGTAGCTGGGATTACAGGCACGCACTACCACACCTGGCTAATTTTTTGTATCTTTAGTAGAGACATGGTTTCACCGTGTTGACCAGGGTGGTCTCAAACTCCTGACCTCATGATTCACCTGTCTCGGGCCCCCAAAGTGCTGGGACTACAGGCATGAGCCACCGCTCCCAGCCTCATCTTCTCTTTGATATCACTGACACTGCCCATTCTTCAGGTATCAGCTTACATATCACAGCTCCAAAGGAAACTCCCCTGATCCCCCCTACACACTTATATTAGGCCAGTGTTCCCTGTTCAGGGACTATCTTCCTAGATGGGCCATAAGCTGTTGGAAAGAGTGGTTGTGATTACATATGTTCACCACTTTATCTGCAATGCCTGGCACAGGGCCTCCTACCTAAATGGAGTTCCATATATATTTGTTCAGTAAAGACTGAGTAATAGAAACCCAGGGGAAGCGTGAGTATCTTAGTCACCTCTGCAAGGTAACTTGATTGCATGTGAGAAAGGAGACCCTGCCTCCTTTGGGGGTGAACACACTAAAGGGAAAGGTCTAGCTGTGTGGACCTCAGACTTCAATTCTGTTGCTTTCATAAACCCAAACCATCAGGGATGGGTGTCATATGTGTTGATTCATTACCAGAGAGCATTTAGTCGCAAAGCCTAACTTCTAAATAGTTGATTATTTCAATGTTGTAGTTTTCAAGCATTGGTAGTTTGATGGTAGGGAAGGGAATAGAATGAATTGAAGTAACTGATGGAATTATGTTACTAGAACAGAAAGTCTCAAGGAAGGGGTCAGACTCTCAGTAAGGTAAAGATTGTGGTACACACATGGATTTAGAATGGTCCACCTGAATTCTCTCTGAGAATGCTGCCCTGGGTTGGAGCACATCTTTGGAATGAGGAGGACACGGGGATGTGTCAGTAATCTCAGTTGTTCCCTAGTGACAATCTACATATTGTGCCCTTGGCTGTGTCCATGTTATGAGGAGTGCTAAAATATCTGTTGGAGAAATGTCCCTTTAAATATGTTATGAGTACAGGACATGCCCTAGCATGCCAGGTATTGCCGTTCTTTACCTAGTAGCTCTTAGAAGTAGAATTCACATTTGTACAGGGCATTGTATCTTTTGGGGAAAACATTTCTATTTAGAATGTAAACTATATCATCCTCAAGAAAACCCTATAAAGTGGGGAGGGCAAATATTATTCCCATTTAACAGAGGGAGACATCAAGAATTGATGGGGATGATGGAGCAACTCAACAACAGGCAAGGGAAACAAAATCAAACCCTGTGCCCTTAATTCTCAGGTCACCCCTGACTTTTGTCCTTTACCCAGTGCATATGAAGCAAATGTAGGTAGGACTAACTGTGGCCTTGAGCTGGAAGGAAGAGGAGAAAAAGTACAGGTAGAGGCATGGCCTGGAAATGTTCACCACTGCCATGCATTTCCAAAGCCTGTGCTAAGGCTGCTAGGAGATACTTGCCTGCCTCTGTCAAAGAATTGCATTACTCCTGCTCCACCATTCTTTATTTTTAAATTACAGAACAATAAAATCAGGAGTGGAGAAGGTTTGAAAACAAAAAGGGACAATGCTCCATGTCAGTCTGGATGGGGAAAATAGAAGGCACGCTATGTATTCCAGTAATGAAGAGTTTTAATGGAAGGAATTAGAGGTGCTGCCACCACCCAGTCTCAACCTCAGCACTGAACCAGTGATTCTCAGCAGCTTGCTGGAAAGTTTCTGTGGATCACAGGAACACCTAGGTATCTCTCACTGACTTTCTTTATCTGAAGCACCTGTGCAGGGATTCTCACATTCACCTGGAGACTGTTTCAGTCATTGCCATTATCCATACGTTGCTCTGCTCCTCCTTTTCTCTAGATTTCCAGATCATACTCCAGCATCTCTCTTAGGCCAACTCTCACCTAGGTTGATTCGCTGAAGGTGATTCTGAGATATACAGTTTTCAGTTCTCCCTTGAAGCTACAGAGAAAACCTTAGAAGAAAGCGGATGGTGGTAATGCTAAAACAGAGAATCCAGCACATCTACCATAACCCCGCCTTGCCAATAGCTATCACGTGGAGGATCTCATTTCAACTTGTCTGCATACACGCTTTGCAAGATAATTGCAAGCCTAGTGAATGCCCCCGAATTATTTATTTCCTGATGCTTATACTATAGTCTTGAAGGTATGCCATAGTTAGCTTGCCATATTAAACATTGGACTTGAAATGTATAAAAGAAAGAAAGCAAAAAAAAAAAAATGAAGAGGAAATTTGCTGTGAAACTTGCTTAGAGATAACCTTTCTACTTTGACTATTGTTGGCAATCTTGCCATTATTTTTATTGACACAGTTGTTAGGTACTCATCTTCCTCTCCAACCAGGGGCTTGATCTATTTGTGTTTGAAATTGGTTGCTGGGACTGTCACAAAGTAATTTATACAGCAACTTATCATAATTAGTTATCGTTTGCAGTTTCCCTAATGTGAGTTGCATTTTATGCTTAGCAATTGATTTTTCTGTATATCTCCATGAAGCAGCTCAATGTATGCCATTCAAAAAAGAAGAAAAAGACCGAAAGAAAAACTGTGGTTTTTTATATTATTTAAAACATTTTTAGCCTGAGATATCATAAAATACGTTTCCACAGGAGCCATAAATACAGAATGCTTTGCTTCAACTCATTAAATCAGCCAAAGTGAAGGTGAACAAAAGGAAATTTAAATGTCTGTATGTGAAGAGGTAGCAATGTAGACAAAGATATTTGGGATGGGGAGATGTTGGCCAGAAAAACTTCATGCCAACAAGCATAATGCTTTCAGGAGGGCTCAAAAGGAAGTTACTTGATGACTAAACTATTGCTCACAATTTGTTTTGGGCTTTTATAGGATTTAGAGGTGCAGGGGCAGAATGATGTGATACTTTTCCTTATCCATTATAAGGGTCACAGCCTATAACAAAAGACAGGTTAACAAGAGAAGAGGATAAGAAATTTACTTAATCAAAGTTTTCTGAGACAGGGGGGCCTTCAGAAATGAAAGGGAAAACTATTTTTATGCTTATGTTAATGAAGAATGGACAGCTGTGTAGAAACATGATTAGACAAATGGTATGATCTAATGGTAGTAAATTGAGGGGAAACGCAGCAAGCCCTATCTGTTCAGATTCTTCTTGACCTCTCTATGTAGCATTCCTTCCCCTGGTTATAGCACAGGACCCTCTGAAATGAGAGTCTTCAAAGGAGAAGAGAGAGTGTGACCTTTCTAGGTTTCATGGCTGGCTTTAAGGGACAGTATTCTAGTTTCAATGACCCCACTTAGGGAAAAGGAATTCTGGTTTCTGTAACTCACTGCAGGGGAGAGACAGAGGGATGAAGGAGCAGGTAAGAGAAGTCCAGAGAGACCTTGCTTTTGAGGCCCTTCCAGTGTCTTTTGTTTCAAAGCACTCAGCACGTCAAGGTGCCACAATTTGGGGTATTGTGTTCTGAGCCCTGTCAGAGGCAGTATGTCTCTTTTAGCAACTTTTAGTTTTTCATTTTTAGATTTCTACTATCTTGTCGTGTCAGCCACAGGGAATGTGAAAGCTCAGTGTATCTGATCATTATAAACAAAATCTACAGCAAACAATAGCAAAGACTCAGGAAAATAGATGCATTTATTTAGGCCAGCTTAATAGCTCAGCATCAAGGAATCTTTTGCCTACTGCCTCTTGGTTCTCACTGATCATTTAAAAAGATGGGGCTGGATGCAGTGGCTCACGCCTGTAATCCCAGCACTTTGGGAGGCTGATGCAGGTGGATCACTTGAGGTCAGGAGTTCGAGACCAGCCTGGCCAACAGTTTGAGACCAGACAGGCCAACTGGCCCGTCTCTACTAAAAATACAAAAATCAGTTGGGTGCAGTGGCAGGCACCTGTAATCCTAGCTACTTGGGAGGCTGAGACAGGAGAATTGCTTGAATCCAGGAGGCGGAAGTTGCAGTGAGCAGAGATCATGCCACTGCACTCCAGCCTGGGTGACCGAGTGAGACTCTGTCTCAAACAAAACAAACTAACAAAAAGATGGGATGAACAATCTGATGGTTCTGGTGACTTTGCCAGGTAGGTCTCACCTAAGGTCAGACCCTATTACTGAGACAACCTGCTTATATATTGCCTTCTGCCTTCCAGAATATTTTGATTAGTCTTTCAAGAGAGCTAAGCATCAAATAATTTCTCCAAAAATTGTCACTGACTCATTGAAAGTTCATAGAAGCACGACAGATCCAAATTTTCCCCATGAATAATGTATTGAAAAGTCGCAAAAGGAAAGAGAGAAAAGAAAAAAGAAAAAAAACCTCCTTAGAGACAAAGACATGTTTTTGTTCAGGGGTCCTGTCAAATAAGAGTATGGCCTTGGCTTGTATCTTTTAGACTTCTTGCCACCACTGTGCCTTGACTGTGTGGGGGAAGAGTGTGTTGGTTCCTCGTGCAGAACTATTATTAGCATTTGCTAATTATGTAAAATGATTTCCTCTGATGACATTTTCAACAGAACCCATTACTTTAGTTTTCTTTCCTTCATAATGCTTTTATGGGCTTATAATCTTTGTGGAATTCTCAGATGCTGAGAGATGCTAAAGTTTCCTTTATTTAATCGAGGTGACTAGTAATTTGACAGTAGTGGTTGACAGGTTTATTTTATCTGCGTGGCAGTAGGAGTCTATTTTCAGTGGGTGCACTCTGTTCCAAAGTAAAAGGACTTTACTAAGTGCTGAATAAATTGTACTTTCCTTTGATTCTAGACCTTGCTGAAGTGGTTTAAAAACTCTGGTCTGGGTCATCAAATTCATCTCCCTGCTACTTTGCAGGGTCAATAGCTTCACTCTGTACAGAGCCGGGCTGGGGTGGATTGGAATGGAGGGTAGTGTAGATTAAAACTTCCGCACATATATAGATAGATGTGCATGTGTGCACTCGCTGTCTGCGAGGGTGGCAGTGATGGAAGAGCAAGCCAAGTGGAGTCTGAAGATGGATGAATCTGTTAGACTATTACCAAGACTGGCATGGAGTTTAGCCAGGAACTTTAAGCAACCTCCTTTAAACATTTGAAATCCATAGGGGTCCATTTCCTCTCCTTTTTCTCCAAGGATGATTTTTCATTTGCAGTCTCCGAGATTGCTTTATTTCTATTCTTTGGACAGAATTGTGGTATTCTCATAGACACAGAAGGGCTACGAATCTGGTTTTTCTTTCCCAGAAGCGAAGCAAGGAGGGAAAAATGTATTTCAGTTTTCCCCTGCCCCTCAAATAGTAGCAAACCCTACTTCTGTAAAATGAGAGGTCAGAAAGACAACTCTTCCCCCAACAGGCAGTCCCAATAAAAAATGATGTAAAAACATGCTGCCTTTATCTTAAAAAATGGGAGCTTAGAATGTACGGGGTGGAAGGTTCTAAATGGGCTTGTGTTTTAGAGTCCTTATGTTTCTTGCCCCTTTTTATGAGGAAAGAAGTATGATATGGTCAGTAAGACAAAGATTGCTATGAGCACAGTCATTCAAGAATCTCCCCAACATGTCTTTATTTAGTACCTACTGTGTACCAAGTGTATTGTTAGGATTTGTGGAGAATTCAGAAATAGAGAATATTATCCCTATCTTCCAGGAATTTATGGTTTGATTGAGGAGATCCCAAAAATGAAGTAATACCAACCAAACAAGATATTATATGTTATATAAATAAGGGCTATATTAGTTGGTAAAAGCTGCAGGTGCTCTCAATGTTTAGAAAAGATAGGGCACAGTGTAGGTGAGACTCCTCAGGCATGGCTCTTTGGAGGATGTTGGCATTGAGCTTTGAAGAACATGTTAAGTGGGGAGCAAAAGAACGGCATTCCAGAAAGGTAAATGGGTAAAGATAAAGCACAAGGGCAAGAACAGGTAGAACTGATGAGAGAAAGGGACCCTGTTTTGAAAAGGTCAGAAATAAGGTTCCTTATGTAGGACAGGTCCACATTATGGCAGGTCTCGGACAGACAGAAGGGTTTATATTTGATTCAAAACCACGCTGTAGGATTATTAATCTGCAAGTAGTATGCAGGGGTAAGTGGAAAGGAGGGAGCCTGGACTCAAGGAGGCCATGGGGGGATGGGATTGGAGGGGGATCATTTCAGTCTTAGAAGCCTTAGATTTCCAGATAACCAGGTTCTGTGCCCATAGACTGTGATGCCTCCAAAGAGCAGGTTTCTAGCAAAGGTAATTTAGAAAACAACTTGGTAACAGATGGGGAAGACAGCTGGGGCCAGGATAGATACTGCCAGGAGAGCAGGGGTGGGGGCCATGCACAGGGAACCTTATGGCCACTATGGAGTTGTTGTATGAGGTTGCTGATGGTTTGGTCACGAGGACTCAGGCATCAGAGAAACTGGACAGTCAATGTTTTCCCTTCGCATGTTATTCAGAATGTTTCTGATGTTGGCTTTTGAAACTAAAGCATAGGGCCCGGGATAATGTTGCAATAATCCAGCGTTTGATGATCAAGGCCTGGAGTGGCTGGCTGGCTGGCTGGGGGTACAAAGAATAAAGGAAGGAGTATGGGAAACATTCTGTTGCAAACACAATAGACCGAATACTAATTATATTTCAGGGTAGAGAGAAACAGAGGACCAGAAAGCTGTAAGGAAGCCAGCATGGTGTGTGGGAGGCTGTGGTCTCTGCCTGTTGCCCCTCTCCTGGTTCATCCCCATTGCAGGATTCTCTCCCACCATTCATGCATGAACTCTAATCTGGCCTGTTAAATGAAAGACTGGTGGAGTTAATGTAGTGGAGCTTGTGGCAGCAGGAACAAACGTACAAAAAGCAGGCAGAGCAGCCACAAACATTTGTTCTCATTCTAGTCTTTGGCTTAAAGATGAGCTTCATTCTCTTAAAAACTAATAAGTACCCAGGGTGTTTTATTTCTGAATCTTGGGCTTCTGGAAGGAGAGTGATTTGAAGCCAATGCTTTTGGACTAAATTGTTCTGCCGTGACCTCAGGCCGGTATTAACTTCCTAGTCCCAGTTCTTCTGACTCTTTATTTCCCTGTCTCTTATAGAAAACTTTACCCTGCCCCAGGTTTTTCCTCATGTAGTGATTTTACAACCTTTTTTGGAACAAATAAACAAACATCTGGAATCATGTGGTACATTTAATTAAAAAGTTTGCATTTGGCCAGAAATGGTAAAATCATGAAAAATGGCCTGTCGGTGAGCTCAAGAAGGCCAAATGATGACGTTGTTGGCTGCAAACAGACTGAAATTGAGGGAGGTGAACACCTGCTCAGCTCGGCCTGCTGTCCTCTAGCTTCCTCCTCCAGCCATTAATATTTACTGCAGTTTCTTTATCCATTCTAATGAAATTTTTTGGTTGGGGCTGGTCTGGGGAGAGGGCTGTTACTTTTCCAATAACCTTGGATTTGTTGCGATGTGTGTGCTTTATAAAAAGGGTGTGGTATTGGGCTTTTTGGGCTTTTCATTTCCCTTGCTCAGAATTCCATATGCTTCAGGTCACCGCAGGGGCCTATTTCTGTTTCTTCAATCAGTCACTCAGCCATGGTTTTCTTGAGAGCCGCTACCCAGGGCATGTAGGAGATGCAAAAGAAGCTGTGGGCTCTGCCTTCAGAAATCCTACAGTCTAATTGGAGACAAGGTCCTACGCAGACAAAGCAGAGGCCAAGCTAGATGGAAGAGTGCAGAGAAGGGAGGGATCTCCGACCATAGAAAGATTGGGAGGTGGCCTTGAATGAAGGTAAGAACTGAGTTGAAAGAACTTTCCCTGAGTGAGTTCCAAGTGTGAAAGGATTTAGGGAGAGACCAAGTTGTGGAATTCTTGTCTAGTTTCTGGTCTTAATCTAGGTGAAAGTAGGGGGTGGATACGTTTAAAGCAAGAATTAGATATGATTATTCTACATTTCCAATTAGCTTCTCCTTTGCAAGACATAGCTAGGGTGAAGTAAAATTTAAGTTTTGTTTGCAAATTAGGATAAAATGTTAAGATGATCTGGCTTTACAGAGTGTATTGCTCTCATATGTCTCCCACATGAAGATTTATACCAAGGATGAGATTATTCTTAGGACAAAGTGAGAAGTTTTTCTTGTTGCACGGAATACAAGGGAAGTGACCAGGGGCTGCAAATATAGTGAGCACCGTTTAGGTTAGATCCAAGGGAAGTGTGAACCCATAGGTATCTGAGACATGTCTCACAATACATTTAGAAAGTTTATTTTGCCAAGATTTAAGGATGCACCTGTGACACAGCCTCAGGAGGTCCTAGTGACATGTGCCCAAGGTAGTCTGGGCACGGCATGGTTTTATATGTTTTAGGAAGACATGAGACATCAATCAAATACATTTAAGATGTACATTGGTTTGGTCCAGAAAGGCAGACAACTTTAAGTGGGGGGAGCTTCCAGGTTATAGGTAGATTTAAAATTGTTCTGGTGGGCAATCAGTTGAAAGACTTATCAATAGAAAGGAATATCTGGGTGATATAAGAGGCTGTAGAAACCAAGGCATAATCATGCAGATGAAACCTACAGGCAGCAGGCTTCAGAGAGAATAGATTGTAAATATTTCTTATCAGACTTAAGGTCTATGTAGATATTAAATGCTGGTTGGCTTTTCCTGAATTACAACAGGGAGGAGGGCATAATGAGGCACGTCCAACCCACCCCCTACTTTCCGTCATAGCCTGAACCAGTTTTTCAGGTTAACTTTGGAGTGCCCTGATCAACAGGAGGGAGTCTATTAAGATAGTTGAGGGAGCCTTAGAATTTTATTTTTGGTTTACAGAAGGATAAGTATTGTTTTGAACTCAGGTGTGGATTGGCAAGGGAGATAGAGAAATCACCATTCCCCAAGGCCTTTTACTGAAGGACTTGCTCATCTGTCTTTGAGGTAGCCTGAAGGAAGTGAAATGAAACTTAAACAATGATCAGATCCTGACTGGATGTGATCCTGGGTTCTCTATGTCAATGCTGGTTCAGCTTTTTCATAAAATGAAATCAGGGTTTCACCTTGACCCTTCTGGACTTGTGCAAGCACAAGGAGATATAGGATCATGCTGGATGGAGCATAACTTCAGTTGCCAGAGGAGTTCTTAGTCCTCAGCTCTTTATTATTCTTGTGCATCTGTTTCCTTAAATACTCTCTGCAGAAGCATTAGCATGAAAATAAAAGAGTACAGCAACTTGGAATTTTCCATCTGTAGCTTCCTTAGTCTGTGGGGTCAAAGTTGTGTCCTCAGGGATGCTAATGCAAACTCTGTGTGCTGTTCCAGGGCAAATGTTTCTCAACTAAAAGACAAGAGGGAGTGGGGAGCCAGGGAAATAATGCAATGCTAATTCCCAAACACAGACTGACCAGAGGTCCCAATTTAAATTGCTGCTCCCCAAACTCTATTCCCACCCTCCCCCAAAGGAAAAAAAAATATCCTGTGTTGTTAGGACAGACATCTGTGTGAGAGCAATAAAACAGTCTTCTCCCTTGTGGATTAGCTCTTTATTCCTTTATTTATCTTGCTATACTTCATCAGTTTATCCTAAATCAAGGAGAGTCAAAGAGGATAAGATGCAGTCCCTTTTTTGTTTTTGATTAAGGAAACCCATACAACCATCCTCCTACACAAATTTCTTTTCTCAAGAGAGAGCTTTCCTTGTTATGTCTAATTTCTCCTCCCACTTTTTTTTTTTTTATTGGCCTCCTTGGAAACTCTCTGGAACTTTTATTTCATATAATGTTCAAATCAGATAATGAAACTCCTCCAGAGACAGGTTAAATAGGGCAGTGAATGTTGGCATGTCTGCATGATTCTAAAGTACAAGGGGAATTAGGATAGCAGACTTAACATATTCCATAGCCTCCTTTTCTTCTTCCAAATTCCTAGAAGTTTATTAATTCTTTCAAGAGATATCTATGGAGCATGTTCTATGTGTCAAGCCCTGTTCAAAACATTAGAGCTAGGGCTGTGCACAAAGTAGGCAAACATTTCTGCCTTCAAAGAGCTTATGTTCTAGTCAGAGAGACGATCTATAACTAAGATAAAAATAAAACCACCACATAATATATCAGTACTAAGATGAAAACAAAAGCAGATCAAGGGTATGAGAGAGTATGTTTTGGCAATTTGAGATCTGATAGCCAGAGAAGCCACCACTGAGAAGATGATGGTGGAGTAAAGACCTTGGAAGTTGAGGCATGGAGCCCTGAAAATGTCTGAGAGAAAAGTGATCCAGGTCAAGGAAGGAGCAAATGCAAGGCCCTGAGGTGGGAGCATGCTCCTGGCATACATGAAGTACAACCAAGAGGCCAGTGTGGCTAGGGTGAGCAATCTAGAGAGAGAGTGGTAGATGAAGCCAGAACAATAGCAGGGGCTAGAACTTGTAGCCCATTGTTAAATTTTAAACCCAGGAACATTAAACTTTTAAAGAATTTATTTGAGCAGATAGTGATTCATGAATCAGGCAGCACTAGATTGCATGTGGTTCAGGGCTCCACCAAGAGGGTGTGAGGGGATATTTTTTATAACGTGTTTGTGGAAGCCAAGACAAAGAATTGTTTGACTGGTTAAAGTGGAAAGTCCCAGTTAGAGGTTAATTGGTGGTTTCTTGTTGGTTAAGCTTAAGTTTCGTTTTACTGCTTACATTGACTTGGGTTTTGGTTTGCTTATGTAGGAATCCAAAGTGCTGGAACCATCTCAGCCTAATGGCTTCCTGATAGATTATTTTAACACTGCTTACTGTGACTAAGACAGGAAGCTATTTCAAGGCAGAAGAAATAATAGAAATGATATTACCCTTCTCCTTATAGAAAAAAGCAACAACTCCCAAATGAATAACTAACTGGAAAAGAAAGAAAGGGTACTGCTTTTGATCAGAAACTATTGGTTTTCTGAAAGATCACAGCCCAAAATAAATGCAACAGAGTTTCAAAATGCAGAACCAAGACCCAGCAGGATGGCATATACCTATAAGCTCAGATATGCCTGAGGTAGGAGGACTGTTTGAGTCCAGGAGTTTGAGACTGTAGTGTGGAGTGATTGAGCCTGTGAATAGCCGTTGTACTCCAGCCTGGGCAGCATAGTGAGACACAGTCTCATAAATAAATAAATAGTAAATAAATGGATGTAGAACTAGCTTCAGGAGTTCTTTAAGCACAGAGAAAGCTACTAGGGGCCTCATAGCAGGCAATAATTTAGGCTTCCTCAGTGGGTACAGCCACATGGGTCATATCATCTATATACTTCTCTCCATCCTTAGTTTAGGCATCAAGTAACAGAGCTATCTCTAAGCCAGAACAGTAAGTGTGAGTGATTGGATCAGAAAAATAGGATGGCAGGAGTTGGTACAAATGTATAAGTCATAATAAATGAGAATGAACTAAATTAAAAGAGCACTCCCAGATTTGGTTAATAAAAAAAAAAAGAAGATGTAAAATAAAGTACTTTTTCAAGAGGTACATATAATAAAACAACATAGGCAGCTTGAAAATACAGGAATTAAAGGACAGAAATACTGGATACCTGCTTACACAAAATCCAAGAAGAGCAATGTTAATATTCAACAAAACAAGACTCAAGATGATTACTGAAATGCCAAACAGGGTTATTTTGCATAACTAAGAAGATACAATGGAAATCTAAAACAATCATGAATCTTAAGGCAACCAATGATACGACTTTGAAATTCATAAAGCAGAAATTTCTAGAAATACCAGAAAAAATGAACAAAGTCACCATCACGAAGACTTTAGCACATCTCCTATGAAAATGACAGCTAAATGAATGGAAATTTTACAATACCTTCATTTTGTTACATAGAAAATAGGGTGATATTTTTTTTTGTTTTGTTTTTTGTTTTGTTTTGTTTTGTTTTGTTTTGTTTTGGGACGGAGTCTTGCTCTGTCGCCCAGGCTGGAGTGCAGCGGCTGGATCTCAGCTCACTGCAAGCTCCGCCTCCCGGATTCAGGCCATTCTCCTGCCTCAGCCTCCCGAGTAGCTGGGACTGCAGGCACCCGCCACCTCGCCCGGCTAGTTTTTTTGTATTTTTTAGTAGAGACGCGGTTTCACCGTGTTAGCCAGGATGATCTCGATCTCCTGACCTCGTGATCCGCCCGTCTCGGCCTCCCAAAGTGCTGGGATTACAGGCTTGAGCCACGGCGCCCGGTTGGTGATATTCTTTAATAACCTGTATGAAACTCACAAATTGGCTCATATCCACAAATTGGCTCATAAAGAAAAGTGTAACATGCTTCATTCAAATTAACTGATCATAACTAAGTCAAATTAGAAATTACATTAAAAAAGGAAGACTTCCCTCCCCCTTCTTCCAAAAAAAAGTAAAAGAGGAAAGAAAAAGTACTATAGACTACAGAATTAGAAATAAATGAAGTTTTGGGTTTATGAGGAAACAATATAGAATATTCTTTAAAAGTAAATGTAAGTGATAACACTGTAGTTAGTATATTAAAAACTGTGAGATATAGCCAAAAGTCTAATAAGTGGATTTTTCCTCCTTAGAAACATAAACTATAAAACAAGGAATAGAAGATAAAAATAAAAGAACTGTGTTTTCATATATTCTAATTAAAAACCCAAGCAAATGTAATGACATATGAAAGGACTTAATAAAATAGAAACCACGTACAATATACTTTATCAACAATACCAACAGATACTTAAGAAAAAGGTGAGCCTAGCAGATCAAAGTAAGAAAAAATAGAGATTGACATTTAACATTAGGAATAAGGAGACAAAAAATCCCATAACACTATTGAGCTTTATGTTGATAAATTTGAAAATCTAAGTAAAACAAGCAATTTTAAGGCAATTGTAGTTACCAATGCTGTCTCAGGAAGAAATGTAGTCTAAACAGAGAAAAAAAAAAGATGATAAAAGAAACTTAAAAAATAGCCATATATCCCTCAAAGAGAAGTAGCCTCTCATCTTTTATAATTTATTCCAGAAAATAAAAAGTACGGAAAATTACTGTTTCTCTTACTATGAATTCATAACTGACCTAAGCAAGGTGAGAAAACATGAAAATGAAACTCTAGGTCAGTCTCTTTTTCAAATATGAGTAAAGGAATCCTCCATGAGAAATTAACAATAAGATTTAGTAGTGCATTTAAAAAATAGTACTTCCTGACCAAGTAGAGTTGTATCTCAATATTGAAAGGGTAGTTTACTAGTAGAATTTATCAGTAAATGTGTCATATTGGCATATTAAAAAGAAAACAGGATTATATACGAGGATAATGTTACTAGATATAAAAAGAGAGAGAGACCAGGCATGGTGGCTCACGCCTGCAATCCCAACACTTTGAGAGGCCAAGGGGGTTGGATTGTTTGAGCTCAGGAGTTCGAGACCAGCCTGGGCAATATGGCAAAACCTTGTCTCTACTAAAATTACAAAAAATAGCTGGGTATGGTGATGCATGCCTGTAGTCCCAGCTACTTGGGAGGCTGAGGCAGGAGGATCTCTGAGCCCAGGAGGTGGAGGTTGCAGTGAGCCGAGCTCATGTCATTGCACTCCAGCCTGGGTGACAGAGTAAGACCCTGTATTTAAAAAAAAAAAAAAAAAAAAAAAAAAAAAAAAGGAAGGAGAGAGAGAGGAAGAAACCTATGAAATTTAACAACCATTTCTGCTAAAAATCTCTCAGTAAACACGGTATAGATAGGAACTTCCCTAAATTGATAAAGTGTATCTACCAGAAACCTATAGCAACCTGCATATTAAAGAGAGATATAAGATATTTCCATCAAAGTCTCAGAACAAGCAGAGAAGGACTATTCTACATTCCCTTGGAGATGCTAGCCAAAGCAATGAGATGTACAACAACAACACAGAGCACAATAAAGATTGGGGTAAATTCAGCATTATTTGCAGTCGATATTATAACTTAGACCAGAAGTCAACAAACTTTTTCTGTTAAGGAGCAGATAATAAGTATTTTAGGGATTGTAGGCCAGAAGACATCTGTGACAATTACTCAGTTTTGCCCGAATAACGTAGCAGAACTAAGATCCATTATATCTGTAGTAAAATATGTAAATGTGCTTAATTCATGTATTTTAAAGATTTTCAGAGTGAATTATAAGGCAAAACCCAATGCTCTGTGTTGTGTAAGAGACACAGAAACAAACTGACTCAGGAAAGTTAAAATAAAAGGATAGACAAATGTGAATAAAAAGAAAGCAGGTGTTGTAGTCCTTGTAGTATTTTACAAGGTAGAATTCAAGCAGAACATAAATGAGACAAAGAAAGATGCCTGGTAATACTGAAGGTTGAAATTCATATTAGAAATAACTGTTATGAATAGCTATATAGCAAAATAAAGTGCCAATATTCATGATGGAGAAATCATAGGCTATGAAAGGAGAAATAGAAAAAAATACTAGTCTTAGGGGATTCTTCTTCACCTGTCTCATTTACTGACAGATCAAGTGGGGAAAAATAAGGATATGAAAGACAAAAACAGCAGAATTATTAAGGTAGATTTTATTAAAACATATCAAACTCGGTACCCTAACAATATAGGATGTGTTTCTTTTCAAGTCAACATAAACACTCATTGTTACTCCAGTTAGTATAGCTGTGTAACAAATTACCCTCAAATTTAATGCTATGAAAGAATGACTTATTATGTTCAGATTCTGTGGGTCAGGCATTTCATGAAGGGATTGCAGGAATGGCTTATCTCTATGATGTCTGGTGCCTCAATAAAATACTTGAAGTCTGAGAGCTAGAATTATCAAAAGATTCATATGCTCAGGTTTGGTGGTTGATGCTGGCTGTTGGCTAAGGACCCCCCTTTCCCTCCATGTAGGTCTCTCCATGTGGTTTCCTTTTGTTGGCTCATTTGGGCTTTTTCATAGCCTAGTAGCAGAGTTCTAAGGGTGAGAGTCCCAAGAAACAGGAAGACCCAGGCAGAAATTATAGAATCTTTGATGACCTCAGAAGTCATGCAGCATTACTTTGGCCATATTCTGTTCATTACGGTAGTTACAAAAGTCCTGCTGCTCACGTTCAAGGGAAGAACAAATAGACTCTGCTTCTTCTGGGGAGTGGCAAGATTCTAGAAGAGCATGTGGGACCAGAAGTGTTGCTCTGACTGATTTTGGCAAACACAGTCTTCCCTAGTAATATACTGGATCACAAACAAAATTTCAATAAATTTCAGTAGATAGAGGTAGTACAATAACACTGATATCATAATATAATAAAACTAGAAATAACAAAATTAGATTGCAAAAAAGCCCTTCTACCCAGAAATTTTCTAGTACTCTTAAATTTCAAGTCAGAGATAACATATATGGCTGAGAATTCCTGGGGAATTAAAAACAAACAACAACAACAAAAAAGATAACATATAAGCCTAAACTGTAGAACAGCTAGAGAAGTATATTAATGAAACCATTACCTATGAGAATGTATAGCTAGATTTAAGGTAATTATTAGAGAAAAACAGATAGCTTGAAGTGCATATATTAACTTGAAAAAATAAGCAAAAAATGTAAAAGATATATTAAGCATCTGACTCAAAAACAGTATCAGCCTCATAAAGGAAAGTGGAAGGGAGGAATTTGTAAAGTTAAAAATAAATATTAATAAGCTAGAATATAAAAAGTGTAGACCAAAAGCTATTTTTTTGAAGAACTAAATTATTAACTATCCCAATAAAGGAAAAATAAAGAAAATGCAAATATACAAAATAAAAAGATAAAAAGCCAGAGTAACAAGAGAAAACTAAAATAATCCTAAGAACAAACTGTGTTTAATTCTGTGCAAGTATCTGAAAATCTAGATGAAGTGGGTAATTTTGTAGGAACATATAATTTCCCAAAGCTGACCCCAGAAGAGGTAGAAGATTGAAATCATTTTGATTTCCACAGGCAAAATAAAGTTCATAAAGATCTATTACTTCTCCCTCAAAAACACCAAGCCCAGGTGGTTTTACTGGAAAATTTTACCAAACATTAGAAGAGTAGATACTTATAGTATTCTGCTAAATGTTTAACAACTGGGTCTGGGGGCTGGGGCAGGGAGTGAAAAAAGCCCTGATCTGTATTGTTTGCTGATTTCTAAGCATAAATATTTCTGCCATAACTTATTTCAAGCTACCTGTGTGACATCACTTAAAGTGAAGATGAGAAGAGATGTACAAATAGGCTCTTGTGAGTCAGTACGAGCTGGCTTTTGCATACCATGGAGCTGATCCCAATGCTATTGAAACTGTTGCAGGGTGTGGAAGTACTTTTTACAGAAGTATATTTACAGAGTAAAGAAGTACTTCCATATTTCTTTTGTGAAGTACATAAGGCCTTTATAGAAACACTGATAAGGTCTTTATAGAAACACTGATAAGGATTACAGAGAAAATGACTACATACTCACTCCAATGTTAAATATAGGTGCAAAAATAGTAATTGAAATAATTACAAACAGAATCTAGCAGCATAAAAGCAGAGTAAAACATCATGACCAAGTAAGATTTATTCCAAGTATTCAATGAAATTTCAATATTAGGATACTCATTTATTTATTTTTTTTAGTAGATCTGACAATGAAACCCGTAATTATATGGATGCCAAAAAGGCTTTGGCCAAAAATTTTTATAACCATTCTTGATAAAAAGCATTCAAAAATAGATGCATACTTCCTTAATATGAAAAAACACATCCATCTCAGTCCAAAAGCCAACATCAAACTTAGAGGTATTCCTATGAAAGTAAGAACAAAACAAGATCTCTGTTCCTACCTATTATTTAATGTTTTACTAGAAGTACTAACCAAAGCAATTAGATATGAGAAGAGATTACAGGCATGAAAGTGGAAAGCAAATTATAAAAGTTTCATGTTTACAAGTATTTTTTTTTTTTTTTTTTTTACGGAGTCTTGCTCTGTTGCCCAGGCTGGAATGCAGTGGTATGATCTTGGCTCACCTCAACCTCAGCCTGCCGGGTTCAAGAAATTCCCCTGCCTCAGCCTCCTGAGTAGCTGGGATTACAGACTCATGCCAGCATGCCTGGCTAATTTTTTTTTTTTTTTGTATTTTTAGTAGAGATGGTGTTTCACCATGTTGGCCAGCAGGCTGATCTTGAACTCCTGACCTCAGGCAATCCACCCGCCTCAGCCTCTCAAAGTGCTGTGATTACAGATGTGGGCCACTGGGCCCGACCAGGTGATTTTTACATTTGGAATTTCAGGGAAAAAACTAAAAGTCTAACAAAATAACTCAGTGAGAAAGTAAAATGTACAGTGAATATGCAACATCATTAGACTTTTTATATTGAAATGAAAGCCTGTTAGTATTTTGAATGAAAAACTTCATTTACAAAAGCAACATAAAAGATAATAAATTGGGAATATTATAATCAAATATAAACAAAAATATAGAATATCTCCAAGAAAAAACACAAAAACCTTCTAGAAGAGTATGCACAAGAATGCTTAACATTAAGAACAGACATTTATATTATTTTATAGGAAAACTCAAGATCATAAATATGTCAATTAACTCTTTGTAAATTTATAAATTCATTATGAAATAATGTACAAAGCTTTTTTTCTTCCTTTTTAAACTAGAAGAACTGAATCTAAAGGCCATGTGGAAAATATACAAAGATAATAGCTGGGATTATTTTTAAAAAAGAATTATAATGAGGGAAAACCAGCTCTATTGGATATAAAATATATTATGAAGTTTTAATAATTAAAACAATGTGGTACTGGCACAGGAATCTCCAGAATAATGGAATAGACTAGAAGTCTAGAACTAGACTCAGTTACATGTAGAAATTTGTATATGGTAAAGTAGTATCTTAAATAGGTAGGGAAAAGATGGGCCATTCAATATATGTTTTTGGGACATATAGTAGGCATTTGGAAAAAAATTTAGATACCTTATACCTTACAGCAGGATAGATTGCAAATGGATTAAAATTTTAAGTGAAAAAAAAATGTTAAAAGTATTTAAAAAAGCATAAGATAACTCATAATTCAGAAACCCAGATATAAAAAGCAAAAATAGACAAATTTGACTTTATTAGAAATACTTTTTTTTAAATTTATTTTTTATTATTATTATACTTTAAGTTCTAGGGTACATGTGCATAACGTGCAGGTTTGTTACATATGTATACTTGTGCCATGTTGCTGTGCTGCACCCGTCAACTCGTCAGCACCCATCAACTCGTCATTTACATCAGGTATAACTCCCAATGCAATCCCTCCCCCCTCCCCCATCCCCATGATAGGCCCCGGTGTGTGATGTTCCCCTTCCTGAGTCCAAGTGATGTCATTGTTCAGTTCCCACCTATGCGTGAGAACATGCGGTGTTTGGTTTTCTGTTCTTGTGATAGTTTGCTAAGAATGATGGTTTCCAGCTGCATCCATGTCCCTACAAAGGACACAAACTCATCCTTTTTTATGGCTGCATAGTATTCCATGGTGTATATGTGCCACATTTTCTTAATCCAGTCTGTCACTGATGGACATTTGGGTTGATTCCAAGTCTTTGCTATTGTGAATAGTGCTGCAATAAACATACGTGTGCATGTGTCTTTATAGCAGCATGATTTATAATCCTTTGGGTATATACCCAGTAATGGGATGGCTGGGTCATATGGTACATCTAGTTCTAGATCCTTGAGGAATCGCCATACTGTTTTCCATAATGGTTGAACTAGTTTACAATCCCACCAACAGTGTAAAAGTGTTCCTATTTCTCCACATCCTCTCCAGCACCTGTTGTTTCCTGACTTTTTAATGATCGCCATTCTAACTGGTGTGAGATGGTATCTCATTGTGGTTTTGATTTGCATTTCTCTGATGGCCAGTGATGATGAGCATTTTTTCATGTGTCTGTTGGCAGTATGAATGTCTTCTTTTGAGAAATGTCTGTTCATATCCTTTGCCCACTTTTTAATGGGGTTGTTTGTTTTTTTCTTGTAAATTTGTTTGAGTTCTTTGTAGGTTCTGGATATTAGCCCTTTGTCAGATGAGTAGATTGCAAAAATTTTCTCCCATTCTGTAGGTTGCCTGTTCACTCTGATGGTAGTTTCTTTTGCTGTGCAGAAGCTCTTTAGTTTAATGAGATCCCATTTGTCAATTTTGGCTTTTGCTGCCGTTGCTTTTGGTGTTTTAGACATGAAGTCTTTGCCCATGCCTATGTCCTGAATGGTACTACCTAGGTTTTCCTCTAGGGTTTTTATGGTATTAGGTCTAACATTTAAGTCTCTAATCCATCTTGAATTAATTTTCGTATAAAGAGTAAGGAAAGGATCCAGTTTCAGCTTTCTACTTATGGCTAGCCAATTATCCCAGCACCATTTATTAAATAGGGAATCCTTTCCCCATTTCTTGTTTGTCTCAGGTTTGTCAAAGATCAGATGGCTGTAGATGTGTGGTATTATTTCTGAGGACTCTGTTCTGTTCCATTGGTCTATATGTCTGTTTTGGTACCAGTACCATGCTGTTTTGGTTACTGTAGCCTTGTAGTAGAGTTTGAAGTCAGGTAGCGTGATGCCTCCAGCTTTGTTCTTTTGACTTAGGATTGATTTGGAGATGCGGGCTCTTTTTTGGTTCCATATGAACTTTAAAGCAGTTTTTTCCAATTCTGTGAAGAAACTCATTGGTAGCTTGATGGGGATGGCATTGAATCTATAAATAACCTTGGGCAGTATGGCCATTTTCATGATATTGATTCTTCCTATCCATGAGCATGGTAGTTCTTCCATTTGTTTGTGTCCTCTTTTATTTCACTGAGCAGTGGTTTATAGTTCTCCTTGAAGAGGTCCTTTACATCCCTTGTAAGTTGGATTCCTAGGTATTTTATTCTCTTTGAAGCAATTGTGAATGGAAGTTCATTCATGATTTGGCTCTGCGTTTGTCTGTTACTGGTGTATACGAATGCTTGTGATTTTTGCACAAAATCAATGAATCCAGGAGTTGGTTTTTTGAAAAGATCAACAAAATTGACAGACCCCTAGCAAGACTAATAAAGAAGAAAAGAGAGAAGAATCAAATAGGCACAATAAAAAATGATAAAGGGGATATCACCACCGACCCCACAGAAATACAAACTACCATCAGAGAATACTATAAACACCTCTACGCAAATAAACTAGAAAATCTAGAAGAAATGGATAATTTCCTGGACACTTACACTCTCCCAAGACTAAACCAGGAAGAAGTTGAATCCCTGAATAGACCAATAGCAGGCTCTGAAATTGAAGCAATAATTAATAGCCTACCAACGAAAAAAAGTCCAGGACCAGATGGATTCACAGCTGAATTCTACCAGAGGTACAAGGAGGAGCTGGTACCATTCCTTCTGAAACTATTCCAATCAATAGAAAAAGAGGGAATCCTCCCTAACTCATTTTATGAGATCATCATCATCCTGATACCAAAGCCTGGCAGAGACACAACAAAAAAAGAGAATTTTAGACCAATATCCCTGATGAACATCGATGCAAAAATCCTCAATAAAATACTGGCAAACCGGATTCAGCAACACATCAAAAAGCTTATCCACCATGATCAAGTGGGCTTCATCCCTGGGATGCAAGGCTGATTCAACATTCGCAAATCAATAAACATAATCCAGCATATAAACAGAACCAAAGACAAGAACCACATGATTATCTCAATAGATGCAGAAAAGGCTTTTGACAAAATTCAACAGTCCTTCATGCTAAAAACGCTCAATAAATTCGGTATTGATGGAACGTACCTCAAAATAATAAGAGCTATTTATGACAAACCCACAACCAATATCATACTGAATGGGCAAAAACTGGAAAAATTCCCTTTGAAAACTGGCACAAGACAGGGATGCCCTCTCTCACCACTCCTATTCAACATAGTGTTGGAAGTTCTGGCTAGGGCAATCAGGCAAGAGAAAGAAATCAAGGGTATTCAGTTAGGAAAAGAAGAAGTCAAATTGTCCCTGTTTGCAGATGACATGATTGTATATTTAGAAAACCCCATTGTCTCAGCCCAAAATCTCCTTAAGCTGATAAGCAACTTCAGCAAAGTCTCGGGATACAAAATTAATGTGCAAAAATAGAAATACTCTTGATTTTATTTAAAAAAATTATTGCGTTCCTTTTACACAGGAACACAAAACCTTTTCAGCAAAGTCAAAAATGAACATCGAACTTAAAAAATTATTTGGGAATTGTGTTACAGACCATGATAAATTTAGATATATATTTATATATTTTATATGTATTTATAAATTTATATATATAAATAAAAGAGAATAAAACAAGGTGTAGAATAGTATGTATAGTATACTGCTACTTATGCATAAAAGGTGGGACAATAAGAACCTATATTTATGAAAAAACTCTGAAAGATGCGTGATAATAGTGACAGTTTATGGATGGGAGAACTAGGCATGGAAAAAGAGTATGGTGGGAAAAAGACTTACTCCTGCATTTACTTTAAAGCTTTGGACCGTGTTCAAGAATAAACAAATTGAATTTTCAAAGACCAAAATAAAGTTCATACTGTCAATAACCTAACAATTACACATGGCCAAAGGGAAGTACACAGAATAATATTCACTGAAGCATTTTTCTAGTAGTAAAAAACATACAAAAATTGCATATCTATCAGGAAAGAAATGATTAAAATATGGTAAATTTGTAATATTGAAGGCTATGCAGCAGTTTAAAAAGGTTAAGGTAAGCAAAATACTAACATAACAGAAAGATCTCCAAGACATATTTTTGAGCAAAAACATGTTTGAGTGCAAAAGATTTGTACGGTGTTGGCATACCTTATTTATTTAAGAGTACAGTGCTATACACATTTTTGTGTTTAAAAGCACAAAATTATACACACATGGAGACACACACACAAATCTATAAATACATAGTAATTGTTTTGAAAGTGTAGACACAAAATTCCTAACAATAATTACTTCTATGGGAGGACTTTGGAGTGGAAGAGAGTAAAAGAGGGTGAAAAAGGACTTCAGATTTTTCAGTATTTGAGTTTTTATTAAAATATGCTAATATTTTACTCATATAATAATAATAATAAAAAGTCCCAAAGAAGGTGATAACTTTGGGTGATTTATAACTGTTTTGGATACTTTGCAAGTTTGTTTCCCTAAGGCCAAGTGACAAATTGCTTCTGTGAAAACATCCCTTTTCTTCTTCAAATTTAAATATTCCAAATGTTGAGAATCCACAGTAAACTTGCTGTACTCTGTCACTGTTGAGGAATGGGATATTCACATGAATCAAATATGCTGGTAAATAAAGAAATACGGAGAAAAATATAGAAGTACGTGTATATATTGTTTGGCTTATAATCTACTGAGAATGGAAAGGAAGACATTAGCGTTAAAAATATTCTTTATTGAGTGAATTCTTTAGAGCCAGGCACTGTGCAGGTATCTTTACATATGTTCGTGATCTCATTTAATCCTGGAAACATCTCATAAAAGTGGATATTATCCCCATTTTATATATGAGGAAATTGAAGCTTAGAAAGATATTTTGTTGTTTACCCAAGGTCCCAGTGCTAATAAGTGTCCTCCATGAGATGCAAAACCAGGTCTCTCTGATACTGAAGCCTGTGTTCTTTCCCCTGTTCCATTCTGCCCCCCAATAAAATGCACAACAATACAATTACACTGAATACCTTTTAATGTTGCTTGATGATTAGGAGAGTACTTCTGGCTTTTTTGAGTGCTTTGGAATCCTGTTATGAGCGTCAATTATCTGAGTACTAGTGAAGCATGGAAATGATGTCTAATTGGAGATATCTAGTTAAAAGAAAGCAGAGTAATACTGCATTGACAGAATTTAGTGCTTTTATTACAGATAGATAAAGGTATGGCAAAATCACTGGTGTGATTCTTGCATATCCCCTTTATTAATTGATCTGCATATTCTGAAGGCCATTATTCCCTATACACTGATTCCAAATGTTCTGTCTTTATTAGTCCCTTTATATAAAACCTTGTATCTCTATTTGTCATCCTAAAAATATTGCTTAAATACTTGATGCAGTTTCTCCCCACATTGGAATCTGATAATGAAAGGTCTTATCTCTATAGCCTGAATTAACATGAGCAGAATTTAGGTATACTACGCCAATAGCTTCATGGACAGCCCCTTTGGTTATAGATTATAAATGCCATTTAATGAAAGCACAGGATGGCTCCTGAGTGTCTAGTAAACTTCAACAACCACCTGAGAGATACCTCCGTGTGACTGCATAAAATGGAAATAAAGAATGGCAAATAACCCATTGACTATGCACTTTCTCACCCGCTGAGAGCAAAACGCAATCCGATGCAATTTTAGTACTTACATGCCTCTGGGGAAAATAGACCCCTAAAAATCACCGAGTGCAGCACTGGAAAAATTCCTTAAATTTGTGCTATGCTTGGTGTTATAAAACTCAAGGAACCTTAGATGCTCTTCTTGAGTAAAATGGACTGGTAATTTTGTTTTGTTATATTATCCAGCAAGCGTAATGATAATGGGTCACATGCAATTTAAGAAAAAATTAAGTCTAATAAGAAAAATCTCTAATAAATACTAACAGCATCTTATTGGTATCATCATTGGTCTAACCCTTCTATTAACATTTGTTTTTTTACATATTAAATGATCTGTAATATGTTGAAAATGAAGAGGATAGTAAAAATTAAAACAGGCATTCGAATAATATATGCATTGTACAAATGTTTGCATGTTTCTTCCCTCAGGCAAGTACTAGGAGGTGTGGTACATGCAAAGGAGTGATGCTAGGATAGAGCAGGAGATTTTGATTTTAGATATGCTGAGCAGTGAAGATGCTCCGTGCAGGGGATAGACCTCATCATTAACCAGGAATGCAACCAATTCAATGAAAGACAGAGATTAGAAATCAAAATGCAGCCCTGAGGAAAGTATACAGTTATCCCCTCAAATCAGGCTTCTTCTGGGCCACTGAGAAAGGGTGAACAAACTTAGTGAACCTCTGGTACCCAAGCAAAGGGCCTCGGGGTTCCTGTGCATTGATAGCTATCCATCATGGGCAATGTGGTAGAGTGGGACAGAGCAAGAAGGGTATATTCAGGAAGCTCCCTTTATTAGAAATGTGCTCCTCAAGCCTACATAAGAATCTCCTAGGGAACAACCATAAAGTAAAAGTGCTTAAGCACCTATTTCCATTGATTCCGATGGAACACCCCGGCATCTACTGTTTTTAATGAGTTCTTCTGGTAACATGTCTGCACGTAATCATGTGAAGAGCACTGCATTAAATGATATTGACAAGGAGTCTCTTTCCCTTAGTCCTTTCCACCATGTGATTTAGGAGAATAGCAACTATTTCCAAACCCTACTGAATAGTGGCAGCCACAAATGTCTTGCCATGTCAGGCTCTCAATGGTTTTTCAGAAAGATTAAGCAGCCTTCAGGAGGCTAATCATGATTAGGTATTTGCTATGCAAGACACTGTACTATGTGTAGAAATGACAAAGGTCCCTGCCTCAAGGAACTTACAATTTAGGAGGACCTAGCAGACAGAAACTCAAACAAATAAATGCAGCAAAGTGTGACATGTGCTGTGAAAAACCATTTGTATAGGATAGTGGGGACAAATGGGGTTTGGTCATTAGCTGAAGGGTTGCCTAAGTCAGCATAAGGCTTGCACAAAGGAGTGGCAGATGAGGACATCACAGGAGCCATGTTGAGGAGGTCAAATACTTGAGTAGTATCCACATGTTGGTTGTAAATGTGTGTAGGAGGGAAGAGCATGAAATAACTCCCAGGTTTTTCTGGCCTGAATGTCTCTGTGGAAGGTGGAGCCGTTATGAGGATCAGCATTTGGAAGAAGTGGATTTGAAGGGAATGTTGAGTGTGAAGTGTTCATAGTCTATAAATGCAGATGTTATAGGTTGTGGGTCAGCAAACTTTTATCACAAAGGGCCACATAGTAAGCATTTTAGGCATTGCAGGTCAGTCAGTCTTTGCCATGACCACTCAGCTCTGCCATTGTAGTGTGCAGGTAGTCACAGGCAATATGGAAGCAAATGGGGCTGGCTGTGTTCCAATAAAACTATTTAGAGGCCGGGCACGGTGGCTCAAGCCTGTAATCCCAGCACTTTGGGAGGCTGAGACGGGCGGATCACGAGGTCTGGAGATCGAGACCATCCTGGCTAACACGGTGAAACCCAGTCTCTACTAAAAAATACAAAAAACTAGCCGGGCAAGGTGGCGGGCGCCTGTAGTCCCAGCTACTCGGGAGGCTGAGGCAGGAGAATGGCGTAAACCCGGCAGGCAGAGCTTGCAGTGAGCTGAGATGCGGCCACTGCACTCCAGCCTGGGCGACAGAGTGAGACTCCGTCTCAAAACAAACAAAAAAACAAACAAACAAACAAAAAAACCCCAACTATTTAGAAGAACAGGCAGTAGGCCAGATTTGGCCCACTGGAGCTAGTTTGCCAATCCTGCTGTACATATAGGTATGATTAGAAGATAAAAATATAAATGTAGCTATGTTGACTCACATACATACATATATATTTTATACATATATATACCTAGTATCTTTCTATGTAGACATATAATCATACCTACTTGATATAAAGGCTGCACTTCCTGCTTATTTGGGATAAAGAGGTTTTTCAAACTATCCAAAAGTCAGCTAATGATTGTCTATAAGGAAACAATTAAATATCAAAATATAAATTAAAACAACAAAATACATTTTGTACTCAATGATTTAGCAAAATTTAAAAATCTGGTGATACCAAGTGTTAGCAACATTGCAGAGCAACAAAAACTGAAAAGCAATTTTGATGGGAGTTGTGAATTAATATATCTCTATTGGAAAACAATTGATTATTTTCTAGTGAATTTGAATATATATGCCAATCCTAAGATCCAGAAATCTCACTCCCAGGACTCTACCACAAGAAAAGCTATTATATGTGCTCAGATCAATATGAACTATACTCATAGCATAACAAAACAAAAACCAGAAGCCAGAAACAACCCAAATGATTCATTAAATAAAGTGAAATAACATTCAATATGAACAAATCTAAAAATCAAAAGAAAAGAAACCCACTGAATGATACCATATAATATCCTTTACATAAAGCTTGAAAGTGCAAAATAAAACACTGTTGTAAAGTGTCCTTAGATTTTTGGCAATACTAGGACGAAAACCATGAAAATGAAAAATTCAAAATGCAGGTAGGTGGAGGCAAAAAAAAAAAAAAAATTCTGACCTGATAGGAACAATCAATGGTATTTATTTATTTCTAAGCTTGGTAATGGGTAGACAGATATTTTTTAGATGATAATTCTTATTATTTTACATATATTATATTTGCTCCTTAACATCAAGCAAGTCTTACATGATAATGAAAAACAAGGCAAAACCAAAATCTTACTAAGTTATCAATTTTATATTTTCAAAAATAATTAAGTCAAGTTTATTCTTTTGTTCAAAAGAAACATTCATTTTGGCGACTGATTTTTTTTTTTTTTTTTTGTCTAGCTCAGTTTTTTTCCAGTCATGTCACCTCTCCCTGTGATGGAGGGTCAGCTGGCTTCCAGTGTTTCAGCTGGGCAGGAGTCAGGGGGGATTATGGATAGCATAGAAGAGGGAGGAACATCAGGAAGGAGCTAACGTGGCTGGTGTAGGGTCATTTGAGTTCCCTATCTCTAGGAGAACGAGCATTGTCTTTGGCATAGGACCAAATGTGGTCAGAATCCTCCCTGTCACTCAGAAAGTAATTCCATTGCTGTCTTAATATTACCCTAGTCATCTGGGGTTGCAGGGACACTGTGTAGTGGTCTTGTGGTGTGGAAGCTATTGCTACATAATGTTTTATTTCTTGAATATCACTTTGTAGTGTCATGATTACAAGGCTTGGAAGAAGATAAACTCTCTGTCCATTCCGAATATAAATGGGCACTTGAGATGAAACCACCTCGTTAATTTCCCCTTGTTGCTGAAGTAGAATCTGAATCCAAACCACAACACAACCTAGCCCCTAAATCTCTATTAAAAACCACCTTGGGTAGTCTGGTAAAGCTTTATTTAAAGTCAGCAGAGAATTATAAAGTCAAAAGTGAAAAATGGTACAACAAGAAAGAATCATAAAAAAATACTAGATCAGTTAAATGTAGTCAAAGGCAATTTAGTGTGTTCTGGCACCAGCACTTATTGATGCAAAGAATGTGATGTGTCAGGGGTTGGCAAGAGCATGTAGGAAATGCAGAATGAAGGATGCCGCTCCATGTGTTGACTCTGAAACAGCCATACACGGCCGCAGAGGATGCTTCAGCCACCTTGCTTTTGTATCAGAAATTTCAGGGAGAATATTGGAATTCCTCCAGGATGGACATCTTTCTTCTGTTCTTTTGTTCTGGATATAGTTTATGTTTTAAAGTAGAATTCTTTCTTTCATAGAGATAAGCTAACATAGAGACTGTGTAAATCGGGTCTCACCAAACTAATATAAAGACTGTGTAAACTGGGTCAGACCAGGAGGGTAAGTAACACTTGCTGGTACTTCTGAGCATCCTAGTATTCTAGTTTCTCCGGGGCTGCTATAGTTATCTGCTTTTTTGCATCCCTCTCCAAGGTGTGAGAGTTTCTGCCTCATCTTCTTCACCCCTTTGGTTTCCCATTCACCAATATTAGCAGGTTTGCTCAGTAATGAACACAGCTACCAATGTTATGCACCCACCCTTTTCCAGGCACTGTGCTAGGCCCTGCATATACATTCTCTCACTAATCCTCAGTAAGCCCTGGTGATTCTTAGAACTCTTGTCTGAAAAAAAAAAAAAGCCCCTGTGAGATAGGTCTTATTAGCATGTTGATTTTACACATAAGGACAACTAGGGCTAAGAGACTGAGAACTCACTTGAGGTGCCACAGAAACAGGACTCACCAGGCTGGACTCCTGTGTAGGAGCAGGCGCTATGCAAGAAGTGTTGGTTCTCTGACTCCATCAAAAGGTGGGTGCCAGTACCTCTAGGGGACAGATTACAGGATAGCATAGTGTCAAGAGCATCAGGCTGAGGTCTGGGTTTGAATCCTGGCTTTGCCACTTATTGACTCTGTGGCTCTGGACAAGGTACTTGACCACTCTGCATCTCTCTCTCCATAAAATAGGGACAATAATAACATCTGCCTTACTGAGGTTGTTGTGAGGATTGTGTAAGTTGCTATGAATGGTTTCAAATAGTTATTGTGGAAGTGCTGAATGGTGGTCCCCCTTACCTCTAGGGGATGCATTCCAAGATCCCAGTGGATGCCTGAAACCATGGAGAGTACTGAACCCTATGTATACTGTAACATTTTTTTTCATGTACATTCATACCTGTGGTAAAGTTTAATGTAATTATTAGGCATGGTAAGAGATAACGATAACTGATAGTAAAATAGAGCAATTATAAGAATATTACAGCATCACTATTCTTGCACTTTGGGGCCATTATTAAGTAAAATAGGGTTGCTCGAACACAACCACCGCCGTACCACAATAGCCAATCTAATAGCTGAGACGGCTTCTAGGTGACTAAGCAGCCGATTCTATATACAGAATGGACACACTGGACATAGCGATGACTCACATCCTGGGCAGGATGGAACAGGACAGTGTGAGATTTTATCATGCTACTCAGAATGGCATGCAATTTCAAACTTATGGATTATTTCTGGAATTTTCTATTTAATATTTTCGGACTCTAGTTGACTGTGGTAACTAAAACCATGCAGAAAGTGGATGGGGGGGCTACTGTATACATGTTTTTGTTGCTGCTGTTTCTATTATTATTATTATCAATAGCGTTGGTATTTTTGTCTTAAAAATATATCTCCTGAAAGTAGAGTGCCTTCACTGAAAGAAGTGGTTGTGGATGGAATCAGGGACAGGGGAGGTGGAAGGACCTGCCCCTGTCGCAGGTCAGATGGGAGGATATTCTTAGACATGCCACTCATTACCCTTCAAATCCCACTTTGATGTGGGCCATATCCACTTTTGGTAAACTCATTTGCGCCAAATGAAGCAGCTTTTGAAGATCAAACAAGAAAACTGGATTCTTTGAGTATATCCAGCTTGAGTACTTCCATGTTCAAAATTCCTTTCTTTCCTGTCTACAGATTCACCTCTAGGAGAGAAGGAAAGAGGTTTGGAGACTTCCTTTGGATCTAGCGGCTCTTATCAGAGTCTCAATGTAGATTCAAGAGGAGTGATTGGTATACTGTAAATGCTTTAGAGGCTCTGAAATAGATTAGAGAAACCTATTCCAGAGGATAAAGGCAGGACAAGAGGGAACCATTAATCTCATGGACATTACATTCCCTAAGAACTTTTTTTGGGAATGACCAGAAACATGCCAGGCCATGTGCTGTCCATTTGCAGTTCTTTGAGCTGTGGACTTGTGTGCATGTGTGTGATAGATTGAGGCCAATGTCGTTGCCTCATTTGCAATGGTTCTTAAACTTGAAAAGGAACTGAAAGGTTGACACATGCATGCAGAGTCAATGCAGATGATTCGACTGAAGTAGTCCTGACAAATACCAGGGCTCTCCACATTGTCAGGAACAGTCTGATGATGACACGTTCGAAGCTCCGCAGACTGGCTTGCATCTTAGTAAATGTGTATGATCAGGGGAGACATAGTTATGCCGTGGAGAGTTCTGAGATGTGAAGAGAACAAGTTAATTGTTCAGCCTCAGCTGAGACCTTTCACTCAAGTCATTAATCACAGTGCACAGTCTGGAGTCTTGGCTCTGAAGTTCGATTCTTTAGGCTGCTTTCCTGCTCCAGATGAAAGCTCATTCCAGGTGCTGGCCATTTGTGTTTTCCTCCAGCCAGGCTGATTTATGGACCTGGAGATGTTTTCTGGTTTTTCCAAATTCTGTTCCATTACTTTGTAATAAGGGGGGACATGTGATTTCTGGCTTTTTTGCAGATCCTCAGTTTTAACATCCCTAATACCAAAGATTTTTAAAATTAGTTTGTGGTCTGCCTTCTGTGATCTGGAGAATAGAAATGCTGTTCTGTGTTTTGAGTATCAAAGTTAAGACTTAGGGACTCTTATTTCTTTCCCCTTGGGCTAGATTTGAAGTTGCAAGGGACGGGCAGGAACCTCTGTTCCTGCCTTCACCATCCCAGTGCAAATTAAGTCTTGGGAAGCTCTAGTGACAACAACTCACTGCAGGTATTGGAGATATCACCGTCCCATGCGAATGCTTATGGCTCAGGGCATAATATTAAAGGCCTTCTACACTTGGGCTAGGTCTCCAGTGACAGTGTAAGGCAATATTGAAGTTTTCAAAAGAGAATCTGAGTGTCAAAGGAGGACATTGTGATATGGAGGCTGAACAGGGTGCTGTCAAGTGTTACCTGTTTGACTGAAAGGTAAACCAGATCTGAGTTGATATGGGGCAACAGATCCCTTAGGAGTTTTCCCAGGAGGATAGAAGTGTGTCACAGGAAAGTAATTGGAAATTGATATTTGGCATATCTCTGGGTTACTTTTTATTCCAGATAATACCAAGAGTCACTTGGTATTGGCCAAGAGTCATTAGTGACTTATACATCAAATCCCACAACCCATTGCTGAAATACAATCTTCTCTTCGTTGACAGTAGCCAGCTGCTTCCTGGTCCTCTGCTTCCTAACTAGTACTTTATGTTATAGGCCCATGGCCCTGGTTTAGGTGAAATGAGTGGTAAAAATAGAAATTCAATCTTATAAAAAACCTGTCTATACTTTTTAAAAATTGATATATAATCTTTGTACATATTTATGGAGTGCGTGTGGTATTTTGATACATTCATATAATGTGTAATGATTAAATCAGGGTGTTTGTGATAAATCACCTCCAACATTTATCATTTCTGTGTGTTAGGAACATTTCAAATCTTCTAGCTGTTTTGAGATATAAAATAAATTATTTTTAGCTATAGTCATAATTATGTGACTGTGGTTGAACATGATGTCTTCTATCCAACTAAATGTTTGTGCCCATTAACCAGCCTCTCTTCATGCCCCTGCACCACACCAATTCTACCTTTTGATAATTCTCTGAAATAAAATTTTCACTGTCATTGCTGTCCTTAAAATTCAACTCAACTCAACAGGTACTCGTTCAGAGCCTCCTATAGGCTTTATGTTGTATTGTGTGCCATGGGACCTATAAAATAAGAATGAGACATGACCTGTGCCCTTGAAAAGCTTATGAGCTCATAGGAAGGATGATGTGCTTATGAAAAACATTTTACATGGCAAGATAAGCTATCGTGTATGTGACAAAGTGACTAGAATCGGGAATAAGTGCAACAGAGAGTCAGAAAAATGAGAGTAGGTTGTACTGGAATTGTCAGAGAAGACTTTATGGATGAGGTGGGACAAAGACACCAATATCCTAAACCCAGAACTCTCCCTTAAAGAAATTGTAAGAAGCACAGCATCAGGTTACCAAGAAATTGTGGAGCCCTTTTAAGTGAAAGTAAATTTGTTCAATATGAGAATGGATTAATTTAGTTCAATAAATATTTATTGAGTACATGCTATGTGCCAACAACTATATCTGATGTGATCAAGGAAGAATAATGAGTACAAAGGGGACATGTGTGTATTCTCAGATGCTAACTTCTCTCACATAGGTGTTTAAAGTTATTCCTGGTCTGTTGATTCCAAAGTCTGTGATTTTTACCATTCACCATTCAACCTCTCAAAAAGACTTTCTCATCCAAGATATATTTGGGTTGAGGAGCTGAGTCTAATTTTTTGTGTGGTGGAAAAATGGTATGTCTAACTTCATAAGCTGTATGAAGTATAAAGAGTTGCATGCATGCTGATTGTGAAAGAAAGGGACATTGAATTAGCATTGAATGTGGGCCTAAATTATTGGGTTAGGGAGTATTTGGAATAGCATTAGAAAAGCCTGAATGTGGCCCACATTCAGGGCTATAAGTGAAGCCCAAGTTCTCTATAGATCAAGCTTTTCTTGGAACTTGTATCATGCCCCTTGACAGCTGATTTGGAAACCCAGTTAGAAAGGCCTCCCATCATTAGAGGTGAGACAGTTTTGCACTGAGCTTTGTTACTTAAGAAGTTTAAAATTGGCTCCACCCAGATATATTGGGTGTATATATTATATATACACTAAAATCTAGAATTGATCTGCATTCCTCCTTGTAAAATAAGGAAAGCCATTATGTGTTCATTTCTTTGGGGACAGGTATAACTGGACAATTGCAAACAGTTTTAGAAAGAAAACAATGTCAGGATGATAGTGGTGGTACTAGTCATCATCATGGAGATGGTAGTTATTATTCCAAATATCCAGATAATTTTAAAATAATATAACCATAGAACCCTAGTAAATGCTAGAAAGAATCTAAGATATCAGGCATTGAGGCACAGAGGTGTCAGAGTTTATTTAGCTAAGCAATACCAGAAGATAACTAGAAAATCCTGCTTCCTAGCTGGCAGTCATTTGCATACCACAATGAGACCCCTGCTTAGTAACCCCTGTATTTCTGCAACCCATGTAACTGCTTTCTGAAGCTAATTTAGGTATCAAATAAAAAATGGAATTTTGAGAAAACTGTATTTTTTTTTTTTTTAAACTGAAGGGATTGGTGGAAGGAAAAGGGAGAAGAAATTTGAAATCTTGGTTCCTGACATTTTCCTTACTGTTCAATTACTCTCTTCATTGGAAATGTTCATCTTGGCCGCTATAGGTGACATATCCACATGTGGTCGCTCACTCCTATGTGTGCGTGTGCATCTGTTGATATGCATTCCTCTTCATCATCTGTAGGCATTTTACAAATAATGGCTTGTGTGCGGGTGTGTTTTTTATCATCTTATTTTTTTAAATGAAAATGACAACTTGAAAATTCTTTGCAGAAATAATTCTTCAGCATGTCTTCCAGGGTCATCTTTGGGTCACATAATTTCATGGAGGAGTTGGTGGGTGGGAGAGATATAAACAGTGACTTTGGAATTTTTATCTTTCCATCCTGTGGCAAGTGGGCAAAGTTGGTAACAAAGAAGGTTGGTTGGTGGAGAACTAGGAAAATATATTCAAATAAGAAAGGTATAACAAGGTTGTGAGTGCAAACCAAAAAATTGGCAAGTGCAAAACAAAAAATTGGCAAGGCATAGAAAGACAGAAGAGGAGGCATGGATACTCTTCCCCTCCCTCCAACCCTGCTCCTCTGTGAAGCCATTGCTGGGGTGGGGGCGGGATCAGGAGAGTATGTAAAGGAGCTTGGACTTTGCGGTTGTAACTCTTGTTTTTGATGAAGCTGTTTTGGAAGCTTTCTTCTTGAATAGAGCTAGGGGGATCTGAGGGAGGCTCAGAAGAGAGGAGAAAGGCCATTTGGAATTCGATCCAGGTTCTGGGTATAAAGATGAGAAAGTATTACAGGGTTTCTGTAAACCAAGGAGTTCAGGTTGGCAGGATGGAAATCTGACCCAGGTTTTACTCACCAAACTATGTGTGTGGAGGTACACCTCAGAGGGGTACCTTTTTCATATTTATCCAAAGCACTGTGTAGAACAGACTAGTCCCTGGATAGGGGAATTTTAAACTTCCTTCTAAGTTTTCCAATCCTATCTGCATATTTTCAGAGCTGGAGTTTCTAAGCAAGGCACTCTATATTTGTTCTCTTGGGTAGTTAAAGCACAGACAGCAGGGAAGCATGGTGGATCACAGAGCGATCTAGCTGCAGAGACCACCTTATCCAATGAACGAAGTAAGTATAAAATGGAAATGACTAAAGGGGTCCTTGATTTCACTCTCTTGAGATAGCATCCACAAAGCCAAGTGTCTGGAGACCCACATTTCCAGCTTCTCTCGTCTCCAGTCTCCCTTCAGGAAGGCTGTGAGCAAGCCTGGCCTTCGTGGTTCTTTACTTCCCTATCTGCAAACTCCCTGCAATTATTATGCAGATCCTTACGCAGTGTACCATGGGAGTGTGAGGCCTCTGGAAGAAACTCTTGATTTTGAGGAGCTTGGAGGCCTTTGTGAAAACAGGAAAGACAAGCACAATCCTAGTAAATGAAGTGTGTACAAAGCCTGTTTGACAACAAAGTCCTCTCTAGAGGACCTTGAAAAATCAGAGACCGCCATTCCATATGGAGAGGTCTTTCCACCCTCACCTCAGTGGTTGTTTTTCTCTCACTGAAGAATGAAAACGGTAAATGGCCTCAAGCTAAAAGCAGATCCCTCAGCTTTATTCATTTCCTGACTGCAATACTTGGTGGTAGTATTAGTAAAGGCTCTGGCAGTCCTCATAGGAGAAATGCCAGTAATGAGGCAATGGAATGTTCATTCACCTGCTTTATGTTCTTTTGGAAATAACATGATTTATAAAAGAATACAGAATCATAATTGCCAGCCAAGATGTCATTTTAACCTTAGGATGTCCAGAAACAAAGAGATATTACATCCTTTGTTCTTGGAGCACCGCTGGTGTCAAATTATGCACAGCGTTTCCTCTTGGCATTGAGTGCTTGTGAGCCTAACAGCAACCAAACACTGACTTCAGAAAGATGATGCTTCTGATGGTTTTCTCACCTGAATATCTCCTTGGTGCTATGGGAGACAGCATGGGCCTCCTAGCTTCCCTGCATTCTGATAGAGCAGGAGCCAGGAGGCATGGCAGTCTTAGAAATGGCTAAGGGTTGGGGTATACTGTCTTTGGCCTCTATCAAAGGAGCTGAACAAGAGTCCCATTAAAATTCTGGTGAAATAATTCATAACCTTGGTTTTATCTGCACATCAACATATGCCAACAGATGCTCAGTGCAAAACATGAATATTTGATTAATATAACATCAGGCATCTGGAGCAGAGAGCAGTGGAATGTTGGGGGGTGAGTGGGACTGAAATGTTATCCATCTAATCACAGCTGTCTGAATGCACATAGTAGGCATTGAAAATATCCGTGATTATATTTTCGTTGATTTGAGTAACTCTGTTGCTTGGTTTTGAGCCCAGATGTTTGGCGTCCTGCTGGAACTGTGTGCTCTGCCTCCTGTCATCGGTCTCATCAGCACACAGATGTTCGGCAAGGGACAGCATTCCTCTAGTCTCCGTTGTAAGGCCTCTTCTCTCTTCTCCCAGCCCATCCACTTGGGCTCCTGTGACAGTCAGCCACAGAACACATCGCAGGTCACCCATGGAGCTTGGTGCAGAAACTGTCCACCATGCCATTTTGTCATTGTGGTTTTATCTGAAGGCAGAGAACACCGGAGCCTCAGCTAACAGAGTAGACTAATGCTGGTGACAAGTACTTGAGTGGTCATTTCATCATTATTCCATTGGTCATTGAAAAAATGTTGAGTAAAGGCTTATTAGTCCACAGCACTTCCCTGAAACCTGAAGAAGACATAGGAGAAGACCCTTGGTAGGAGAGGGAGAAGGTTACAATGTGAGTGAGAATATGAGACATTCATTAACTTCTAGGGAATGATAAGACTGGTTACATTAGTGCTGAGGACATTCACAGCAGAGGGGAGGGGAAGCTAGTTGGTAGAGTGGATAGATAGTACACTAGGTCCAAGTCTGTATCTTGGATCTCTCTCATAACAGCAGCATGTGGCTGTAAACCCAGACCTCAGTTTCCTCCGTAAAATGAGATGCATTAAGATGCTTTCTATGCTCTTCCGTACTATCCTTCAGTGCCACTTTGCTCTGATCAAGAATTGAAGAGAACCCCATATTCCCATGGTTTAATTTTCCCAGAAGACCTAGGACTGACCACTTTCATAAGTAATCAGATAGACTTCTAATAGTCAAAGGACCCTATGAATGAAAGGTAGTAAAAGAAGGCATACACTGATGCCTTAATATCTTGGTTAGAAAATAGAGCTTTTGAAAGTCTATGAAAATCAATTTTGGATAATAATAGAAAAATTTGTTAAGGCTGGGAGTAGAGCTCTGCTTCAAAGTGAAATAGCAGCAAGTTTTACCTTTCTTCATGTACCATCATTCTTGAATTAGTTATTAACCTCAGGACCAAGAGCATCTTGTTGCCCTTGGATTGGTCCAGTGGCATTTCTTTCTTTCTTTTTTCTTTTCTTTTTCTTTTTTTGAGGCACAGTTTCGCTCTTATTGCCTAGGCTGGAGTGTAATCGCACAATCTCGGCTCATCACGACCTCTGCCTCCCGAGTTCAAGAGATTCTCCTGCCTCAGCCTCCTGAGTAGCTGGGATTACAGGCATGCGCCACCATGCCTAGCTAATTTTGTATTTTTAGTAATGCTGGGGTTTCTCCATGTTGTTATGTAATAATTTTGTATTTTTAGTAATGCTGGGGTTTCTCCAAGACTCCCAGGCTGGTCTTGAACTCTTGACCTCAGGTGATCTGCCTGCCTCAGCCTCCCAAAGTGCTGGGATTACAGGTGTGAGCCACCATGCCTGGCCCTAGTAGCATTTCTGACTTCCTTGGTTCACACGGTCTTGGTATGACAGCCCTGTGAATGGGTACCTGAGGACCTCTGTGGCCAGTGTTCAAGGTGGCTTTTCTTTAGCTCATCTAAGCTACAGGGGCTGTATCTTTAAAAAGTAGAGACAGCATGATTAATCTGTAGTTGGACAGATTAATTGTGGCTTCCAATGTCTTCAGATCCTGTGTAGGCAGATCAAGTAAGTTACCTATATAAAAGGCAAAGCACAGAAGTCATGAACATTCTCACTTCTGTGTAGTACTATATAGCCTCTCGAAAGGTTTATAACAATTACTAACCAACTTGTTTAATCCCCACAGTTCTGTGAGGTCAGTATTACATTCTTATGTTGTAAGTGAGGATACTGAGATACAAATGTATTTGTGGAGTTGGAAATTTTTCACAGGACATATTTGGTGGATGCTGGGAACAGCTACTCTCCTGAAACTCCAAAATACCCTCCCTACCTCACCTGCTACAGTTGAACTTTTTCTGTAAGTTAAGACATTTCTGATTCTGGGTACTCTTTTAAAATGCGAATATCCCTGGAAGAGAGGTCAGACCAAATTTCTTATTGCTTAAATAATTGCCTGACTAATGTTTAAAAATAATTTTCATCTAAGATAGTTGAGCACAACATGCTAACATGTTAAAATCAGGATTAAATGGGCTGGGTGCGGTGGCTTATGCCTGTAATCTGAGCATTTTGGGAGGCCAAGGCGGGTTGATCACTAGACGTCAGGAGTTCAAGACCAGCCTGGGCAACAAGGTGAAACCTTGCCGCTAGTAAAAATACAAAAATTAGTTGGATGCAGTGGTGTGTACCTGTAGTCCCGGCTACTCGGGAGGCTGAGGCAGGAGAACTGCTTGAGCCTGGGAGGCGGAGGTTGCAGGGAGCCGAGATTGAACCATTGAACTCCCGCCTGGGTGATAGAGTGGGACTGTCTCAAAAAAAAAAAAAAAAAAAAAAAAATCAGGATTAAATGAAGGCGGACCAGGATAGATTTGGGTTTGGGGAGCTTGTTTAGGAGTAGCTATCTGATAGGGGTGTAACAATGGTGACCCCAGGACTCCAATTCTGAATGAAGGAAGTCCCCATCTAAGGGAGAGTATGGGACATGGAGCAAGAAGATAATGGAAACAGAGCAACTCAGACTTGGTTGGCTTATTTGTGCCAGACCCACCCCTGGTGAGTGGGCAGGATTGTGATGGATGGGGTCAAGCTTCTCTACCATTACATGCCAAGTACCTGGCTTAGGGCATTGATCCATTTCATATACTCTCTTATTTTGCTAACTACTTAAGGCAGAAAAATCATTTCCCTGTTCTACTCCAATATGTGCCAGTTGAAAGTGAAATCCTCACACTGAGCAAATGTACCAAAGAACACTCTATAAACTTAATGAAGGAGATGAAGAGATATGTGCCAGAAACCTAGAAAATTTAACACTGATGAGGTTATGACTATTATATGTTTAGTTAAATTGTTGACACTGACGGGATGTGACTGAGGAAGTCTACCATCCGTTTTCTCCTTGTATCAGTGATAATGGTTCCTTGGTGTGCTCTTCTCAGTTAACAAAAATATTCCCGAAAGTTAAATGCAGGGAGAAGAAGTGACATAAGAAGTACTTTTATTATCTCTGTTCTTCTGGGAGTTCCCTCCAGGAACATTATTTAAAGCAGGACTTCTCCAGACTGGCAAATGAGTTTGAAGGGAAGGACTCACAAGTTCAGAGGGGACCGGAGAGTCTCCTAACCCTGTGCTTGAAGACTTGCCCCAGAAAACCCACGGAGCACGACACTGCCATAGCCTCTCAAAAACACCTTTCTCTTTCATTTTCCTCCTTTCAAAAACTGACAAAGGTTATCCACGGGCTAGTGAATAAAATCTCAATTCCTTTAGCTGACATTCAAGGCACAAATGTGATCATGATTTTTGTAAGCTGTCAAGTGCTGTATAAACAGGTGGTGGAGAGAGTATTGAATTTGAAGTCAGAACACTTTGGTTTCAGTCTTGTTAGCTGGGTGACCTTGGGCCGGTCGCTTGATCACTCTGAATCTCAGTTCCTTCACTTATAAAATAGGATTATTTCAATAGTTAAAGTAATTGAAAGTAACATAGTACTTAGCAAAGAGTGAACATTCAATACCCATTAATGAAGAGATGGTTACCAGAGGCAATTTATTCTAGCATTTAAGAACATTGGCTATGGAGACAAAAGTTAGTAATCTTTTTTATTCATTTATTTTTGTTTTAGATTCAGGGGGTACATGTGGTTGTTTGTACCCCCCTGGTGGAGTTGGGCTTCAAATGTACCTATCACCCAAATATCGAACCTTGTACCCAAAAGTTAATTTTTCAACCCTTACCCTCCTTCCACCCTCCCCCCTTTTGGAGCAGTCTTTCTTTTCTCTTTGATTTCTACCTATAAAATGGGGGTAAGTTGGAAGATTTAGATGAGTTAATACATATCAGTAACTTTCAATAGTGCTTGGCCCATATTGATCCTTCTGTAAGTATTAAGTCTTTTCTTGCTACTGTTGTTGCTTTTATTGAATGACCTGTCCTAACCTTATTTTTCCTGACTTACCTGATTTTCTGTTTTACCAGCAGACAGAGCTCCTCCACAAAGTCATGATATCATTAGGATGGGGATTAATTCCTGCCTTTAACTTCCATGAGCTTTACTCAATGCCTGAAAAATACTCAATAATTTTTGTTATTAAAAAGTGTTCAAACATGCTTGCTAACATCTACCTAGCATTGCTAGAGGTTTCAGCTTGTAGAGTAAGCGAAAGAAACAAAGAAAGAAAGAGAGAGAGAGAGAGAGAGAGAGGGAGGGAGGGAGGGAGGGAGGGAGGGAGGGAGGGAAGGAAGGAAGGAAGGAGCATCCAGATTGGAAAGGAAGAAGTAAAACTGTCTTTATTTGTGATGAAATTATCATCTGTGTAGAAAATTCAGTGGAATGTACATAAAGCTATTAGAAGCAACAGGTGAATTTAGCAAGTTGTGGGATGCAAGATTAATATCCAAGTCAATTTTTTTTTAGTTCCTTAAACTTAAGACAGCCACAAGTAGACCAGTTTAACTGGAGCATAGGATAAGTGAGGGGTAGTGTGGTATGCAAAATTAGAAAGGCAAATCTAGATAACATGGAATTATCTAGATTTGCTTTTGATTACTCTTTCTCTCCCTTTGTTCATTCCTTTTCCCCTCCCTCACCTCTTTCCTTCCTTTTTCCTTTCTAGTTTCTTGGCATAACAACCTTTTTTCCATAAAAGAAGGGCAGAACTTGTTTCTTAAAAGCAAAGTTATTTATTCTTTGGGTTAAGTCAAACAAAATGACCATAACTATGTTGTTTTGAGCTTACAGTGAATGTTCTGTTATATATAAAATGGTCCCAAAGACAAGGAGTGAAATGTCAGCAAGCAATCATTGGAACTTAGAGTATCAGGATTCAAGTTCTGATTTCCTCTTAACTAGCTCTAACAACTTTGGGAAGATCACTTCACCTTTTTAAGGCTCAGTTTGCTTGTCTTAAAAAAGGGATAATGATTGCATGACTTCCATATTTATAGGGTCGTTGATGGCTTACTCCAACAAAATTTTTCTAGTTCTTAGAAACTAAGAGCTGGAGATGGGGAATCACTCCCCTCAGGGAATATTTAGTGAAAATATGTGTAGAACTAACTCCAGTGGCATAGGATAGGCTATTCAGAGTAGCATACATAAGGGCCTAGGAGAGTGCAAAGAAGGGATTAATTAACCCTGCTTGTAGGGTTGGGAACAATTTCACTGAGTTGATATCTAAACCCAAGTTCCAGCTTAAGTAAGATTTTTGACAGAGAAAGGGACAAATTTAATATAACAATGGAAATAGTGTCTTTTGTTTGTTTAGCACTTTACCATTTTACTTGACATAAATTAGAGTGATCTAAAAACTATATAGATGTTAGGGATTATTATTGCTGTTCTAGGGGTGGTTCTTATTACTTTAAACTACTTGTTTGATAAGGCTGGGGAAATTTTGACCCCAAATTGTAGCAATTTAGAAAAGTTTGTTTATATGAAAATTTCCAGGGAATTTTTCCATGTTGGGGGAACTGGGAGCCTTAGGAGCTTGGTGGGGTGTCAAGGATTAGGGGAGGGGCATGGGAAGAGGGAAAAAGGATATTAATTAAATCTTTGCAAAAAGGTGACTCATTTTGTAATTGTGGCATAACTTGCTAAGTAAAAATACAAGAATATGAAAACCTGGACGTTTAACTTTTTTCCCATAAGTTATTGGGGTACAGGTGGTATTTGGTTACATGAGTAAGTCCTTTAGTGGTGATTGTGAGATTTTGGTGCACCCATCACCCATGTATACACTGCACCATATTCGTAGTCTTTTATCCCTCACTCCCCTCCCATCCTTTCCCCCAAGTCCCCAAAGTCCATTGTATTATTCTTATACCTTTGCGTCCTCATAGCTTAGCTCCCATATATCAGTAAGAACATACGATATTTGGTTTTCCATTCCTGAGTTGTATCACTTAGAATAGTAGTCTCCAATCTCATCCAGGTCACTGCAAATGCTGTTAATTCATTCCTTTTTATGGCTGCATAGTATTCCATCATATATATACACATATATATACACACACATATATACACATATATGTATATATACACACATACATATACACACATACACACATATATGTATATATGTATACATATATACATACATATATAAACATATATACATGTATATATACGTATGTATACATATACATATATACACATATATAGATATATGTGTATATATACGTATATATACACACAGGCACACATACACACCACAGTTTCTTTATCCACTCGTTGATTGATGGACATTTGGGTTGGTTCCACGATTTTGCAATTGTGAATTGTGCTCCTATAAACATGCATGTGCATGTTTTCAAATAATGACTTCTTTTCCTGTGGCTAGATACCCAGTAGTGGGGTTGCTGGATCAAATGTTAGTTCTACTTTTAGTTCTTTAGGGAATCTCCACACTGTTTTTCATAGTGGCTGTACTAGTTTACATTTCCACCCGCAGTGTAGAAGTGTTCCCTGTTCACTGCATCCATGCCAGCATCTACTGTTTTTTAATTTTTGATTATGGCCATTCCTGCAGGAGTAAGGTGGTATTGCAATGTGGTTTTGGTTTGCATTTCCCTAATCATTAGTAATGTTGAGCATTTTTTCATATGTTTCTTGGCCATTTGTATATCTTCTTTTGAGAATTGTCTATTTATGTCCTTAGTCCACTTTTTGTTTGGATTGTTTGTTTTTTTCTTACTGATTTGTATCAGTTCGTTGTAGATTTTGGATATTAGTCCTTTGTCAGATATATAGAATGTGAAGATTTTCTCCCACTCTGTGGGCTGTCTGTTTACTCTGCTGACTGTTCCTTTTGCTGTGCATAAGCTCTTTAGTTTAATTAGGTCTCAGCTATTTATCTTTGTTTTTATTGCATTTGCTTTTGGGTTCTTGGTCATGAAATCCTTGCCTAAGTCAATGTCTAGAAGGGTTTTTCCAATGTTATCTTCTAGAATTTTTATAGTTTCAGTTCTTAGGTTTAAATCCTTAATCCATCTTGAGTTGATTTTTGTATAAGGTAAGAGATGAGGATACAGTTTCATTTTCCTACATGTGGCTAGCCAATTATCCCAGTACCATTTGTTGAAAAGGGCGTCCTTTCCCCACTTTAGGTTTTTGTTTGCTTTGTCAAAGATCAGTTGGCTGTAAGTATTTGCATTTATTTCTTGGTTCTCTATTCTGTTCCATTGGTCTGAGTACCTATTTTTATACCAGTACCATACTATTTTGATAACTATGGCCTTATAGCATAGTTTGAAAACAGGTAGTGTGATGCCACCAGATTTGTTCTTTTTGCTTAGACTTGCTTTGGCTCTGCAGGCTCTTTTTTGTTTCCATAAGAATCTTAGAATTGTTTTTTCTAATTCTGTGAAGAATGATGGTGGTATTCTGATGGGGATTGTGTTGAATTTGTAGATTTCTTTTGGCAGTATGGTCATTTTCACAATATTGATTCTACCCCTCCATGAGCATGGGATGTGTTTCCATTTGTTTGTGTCTATGTTTAGAAATCTGTGATTTCTTTCAGCAGTGTTTTGTAGTTTTCCTTGTAGAGGTCTTTCAACTCCTTTGTTAGGTATATTCCTAAGTATTTCATTTTTACTGCAGCTATTGTAAAAGGGGTTGAGTTCTTGATTTGATTCTTGGCTTGGTTGCTGTTGGTGTATAGAAGAGCTACTGACTTGTGTACATTAATCTTGTATCCAGAAACTTTGCTGAATTATTTTATCAGTTCTACAAGTTTTCTGGAGGAGTCCTTAGGGTTTTCAAGGTAAACGATCATATCATCAGCAAACAGTGACAGTTTGACTTCGTCTTTACCGATTTGTATGCCTCTTATTTCTTTCTCTTGTCTGATTGCTCTGGCTAGGACTTCCAGTACTATGTTGAAGAGGAGTGGTGAGAATGGATATCCTTGTCTTGTTACAGTTCTCAGAGGGAATGCTTTCAACTTTTCCTCATTCAGTATTATGTTGGCTGTGAGATGGCTTTTATTACATTAAGGTATGTCACTTGTATGCAGATTTTGCTGAGAGTTTTACTCATAAAGAGATGCTGGATTTTGTTGAGTACTTTTTCTGCATCTGTTGAGTGATCATGTGATTTTTGTTTTTAATTCTGTTTATGTGGGTATCACATTTATTGACTTGTGTATATTAAACCATCCCTGCATCGCTGGTATGAAACCCACTTGATCATGGTGGATTTTCTTTTTGATATGTTGTTGGATTTGGTTAGCTAGTATTTTGTTAAGGATTTTAGCATCTATGTTCATCAAGGATATCGGTCTGTAGTTTTCTTTTTTGGTTATGTGCTCCCCTGGTTTTGGTATTAGGGTGATGCTGGCTTCATAGAATAAATTAGAGAGGGTTCCTTCTTTCTCTGTCTTGTGGAATAGTGTCAAAAGGATTGGTACTAACTCTTCTTTGAATGTCTGGTAGAATTCTGCTGTGAACCTGTCTGGTCCTGGACTTTTTATTGTTGTTGTTGTTTTTGAATTTTTTAAATTTTAAATTTAATTTTTTTTTGAGATGGAGTTTCACTCTTGTTGCCCAGGCTGGAGTGCAATGGCACGATCTCAGCTCACCATAACCTCTGCCTCCCAGGTTCAAGTGACTCTTCTGCCTCAGTCTCCCAAGTAGCTGAGATTACAAGCATGCGCCACCATGCCCGGCTAATTTTGTATTTTTGTTAGAGATGGGGTTTCTCCATGTTCATCAGGTTGGTCTTGAACTCCCGACCTCAGGTGATCCACCCGCCTCGGCCTCCCAAAGTGCTGGGATTACAGGAGTGAGGCACAGTACCTGGACGGTAATTTTCAAATGACCATTTCAATCTTGCTGCTTGTTATTTGTCTGTTCAGGGTCTCTAATTCTTCCTGATTTAAGCTAGGAGTGTTGTATTTTTCCAGGAATTTATCCATCTCTTCTAGGTTTTCCTTTATGTGCATAAAGGTGTTCATAGTAACCTTGAATGATCTTTTGTATTTCAGTGGTGTCAGTTGTAATATCTCCTGTTTCATTTCTTAATGAGGTTATTTGGATTTTCTCTCTTTTCTTGGTTAATCTTGCTAACGGTCTATCAATTTTATTTTTTCTTTTCAAAGAACCAGCCTTTTGTTTTATTTATCTTTTGTATTATTTGTGTTTCAATTTCATTTAGTTCTGCTATGATCTTGGTTATTTCCTTCTGCTGGGGTTGAATTTGGTTTGTTCTTGTTTCTCTGGTTCCTTGAGGTGTTACCGTAAATTGTCTTTCTGTGCTCTTTCAGACTTTTTGATGTAGGTGTTTAGGGCTATGAACTTTCCTCTTAGCACTGCCTTTGCTATTTCCCAGAGGTTTCAATAGGTTGTATCATTATTGTCATTCAGTTTGAATAATTTTTTTAATTTTCATTTTGATTTCGTTTTTGACCCAATGCTCATTCAGGAGCAGGTTATTTAATTTCCATGTATTTGCATGGTTTTGAAGGTTCCTTTTGGAGTTGATTTCCAGTTTTATTCCACTGTGGTCTGAGAGAGTATTTGATATAATTTCAATTTTCTTAAATTTATTGAGACTCGTTTTATGGCCTGTCACATGGTCTATCTTGGATAAAGGTCCATGTGCTGTTGAATAGCATGTGTATTCTGTGGTTGTCAGGTGAAATGTTTTGTATGTATTTGTTGAGTCCATTTGTTCCAAGGTATAGTTTAAATTCATTGTTTCTTTGTTGACTTTCTGTCTTGATGACCTGTCTAGTGCTGTCAGTGGAGTATTGAAGTCCCCCACTATTATTGTGTTGCTGTCTATCTCATTTCTTAGGTCTATTAGTAATTGTTTTATAAATTTGGGAGCTCCACTGTTAGGTGAATGTATGTTTAGGATTGTGATGTTTTCCTGTTGGACAAGGTCTTTACCATTGTATACTGTCCCTCTTTGTCTCTTTTAACTGCTGTTGCTTTAAAGTTTGTTTTGTCTGATATTTAAATAGCTACCCCTGCTTGTTTTTGGTGTCCATTTGCATGAAATGCCTTTTTCCACCCCTTCACTTTAAGTTTATCTGAGTTCTTATGTGTTAGGTGAGTCTCCTGAAGGTAGCACATAGTTGGTTGGTGAGTTCCTATCCATTCTGCTGTTCTGTATGTTATAAGTGGAGTATTTAGGCCATTGAAATTCAATGTTAGTATTGAAATGTGAGGTGCTGTTGCATTTATCGTGCTCTTTGTTGCCTATGTACTTGGTTTTTTGTTTTTGCTTTTTAACTTGTATTTTTGTTTTATAGGTCCTGTGTGATTTATGCTTTAAAGAGGTTCTGTTTTGATGTGCTTCCAGGATTTGTTTCAAGATTTTGAGCTCCTTTTATCAGTTCTTGTTGTGGTAGTTTGGTAATGGTGAATTCTCTCAGCATTTGTTTGTCTGAAAAAAACTGTATCTTTCCTTCATATGTGATGCTTAGTTTCGCTGGATACAAAATTCTTGTCTGATAATTGTTTTGTTTGAGGAGCCTGAAGATAGGTCCCCAATACCTTCTAGCTTGTAGGGTTTCTGCTGAGAAATCTGCTGTTAATCTGATAGGTTTTCCTTTATAGGATACCTGGTGCTTCTGTCTCATAGCTCTTAAGATTCTTTCCTTCATTTATTTTTTTATTTTTTATTTTTTTTAAGACAGAGTCTCGCTCTGTTGCCCAGGCTGGAGTGAAGTGGCGTGATCTCTGCTCACTGCAAGCTCCGCCCCCCGGGTTCATGCCATTCTCCTGCCACAGCCTCCCGAGTAGCTGGGACTACAGGCACCTGCCACCACTCCCGGCTAATTTTTTTGTACTTTTAGTAGAGATGGGGTTTCACAGTGTGCTCCAGGATGGTCTCGATCTCCTGACCTCGTGATCCGCCTGCCTCATCCTCCCAAAGTCTTTCCTTCATCTTAAATTTAGGTAATCTGATGACAATATTCTTAGGCAAAGATCTTTTTGTGATGAACTTCCCAGGTGTTCTTTTGCTTCTTGTATTTGGCTGTCTAGGTCTCTCTCAAGGTCAGGGGAGTTTGCTTCAATTATTCCCCTAAATCTGTTTTCCAGGGAAAACCTGGACATTCAAGTGCTAGTTTAACATGGAGCAGAGAACTCCATCTTTGTAAAATGATGCGACCTGGGAATTTCCCTTCATAATTTTGATAGACATGTGGCACTTCTGGTTGAGAACTGGGCCTACAGCAGTACTTAACTTAAGAGTTCCCTAGATCCTTGCCTTGGTTCAACATATCCCAACTATGAGATAATGACTGTTTGATTGAAGAAGTATTGAAGAGTATTTGGAACTATAGACAAATAACACAGTATCTGGAGCTTGCAGCCCAGTGGGAAATGGAGCCAAGAATGTACCTATAATTTAGGGTAAGGAGCAATAATGAGGTCCCATAAAAATAAAAAACCATGATGTTAAATAAACTACAGATCATTTGCACCTTGAGGCTTTTCTTAGATTTTATGCCAGCAAAAAAAAGTAGTAATACGCCTCATGCTTTATGCCAAAAGAATTCTTCATACACAAGATTTTATTTGTTTTAGTGTAATCAAAGAGACCCTCCTCCTAAAATTATTTAAGGGTAAAAAGAAAACAAAAAACCATCCAGCTATAAAGAGCTGCCAGCCTGGGTTTGGAGCATGGCTTTAATCCTCTCTGCCTGGGGTCGTACTGTTTTTATGCTGCTCTTGACTCTGTTTCAAAGCTGATGTCGCTATCTACAAACCTTGCCTAACAGCTGTTATTATTTCATTTTTATTTACTGTGAAGTCCTTTCCAATCATGTTAGAGAAATGGATTCCAGTGTTTGCAAGTGACCCCTTATCCTGTCTTTTAAAGAAAATAGCATATATTTTAGGCTCCCCTTATCTGTGCTTTTGCTTTCCACAGTTTCAGTTCCCCACGATCAACTGTGGTCCAAAAATAAGATATTCTGTGAGAGAGAGAAATACCACATTCATATAACTTTTATTATAGTATATTGTTATCATTGTTCTATTTTATTATTATTATTGTAAATCTCTTACCATGCCTAATTTTTAAATTAAACTTTAACATAGACCTGAATGTATAGGAAAAACATAGTATACATACTATATATAGGAAGTGGAGAGCACACCAAGTGTATATCATTTTTGTACTGTAGTAAATTTGAAAAATTGTAGGCCAACCCATTATAAGTTGAGGATGGAAGGTCTGTCTATAGGGTTCAGTATTACATGTGGTTTCAGGCATCCACTAGTGGTCCTGATGTATCTTCTACAGACAAAAGGGGACTACTGTATGTTTGTAAAACCATTGAACAAGGAATTTCAAATGTGACAAAATGTTAAAATGAGATTCTTCAGGTTCAGCTGAAGCCACAAATAATAGGAATCAACTGGTCATACATTCCAAGATGAGGTGCTAGATCACCCCAGCAGGACCTGCAAGAGTTCTAAAATTTGGATCATGTCATTGCCTGAGCTTTCAGACATTAGATAAGTCAAGTCAGATTTGATCCTCAGTTTTTTCCGTTGTCAAATGGGAACAGTCATTGCTACCCAGTCACCTTGTAGGGATGTGTCAGTTGAGATGCTGGGCCTGAAGATGCCATGAAAATTCAAGGTAGTGGTTCTCTTTCTCCTTCTTGCAGTGGGGTTTTGGGTCACAAAATGATAGGATTGTCCTCAAATACTTTATAGAAAACCATTGGTGCTTTTAACACAGTATGAGTTTAGTGTTTAATTTGGGGTCAAATACACTTTGTTTTTTTTCTCACAACTGGTTTTGTGAATCTACTCTGCAGGGCTAGATCTTCTGCCCTGGAATAGTATCCTAGCTAGTGTTCAGAGCCTGCCACTCACTCTTAGTTAGTAATAACTCCTCTCATTGGTTACCTAAGTTTCCAAACAGTGTTGATTATACTATAAATAAGTATAGTCTCAGGTCATAATCAAAACTCTGAAATTCATCCATGGGTAATGCATCTTCTGGCACCATCAAGAGCTTGCTACAGGGGGAGAAGTGGGCTGAGTACCTTCTTTCTCCTTTATTCTTCCATATGCTAGGTGAGTTGGATAGGGGAAGGGAAGAGAAGTAGGAGCCAGGATCAGATTTGCTTGGCTGGTCCCAATCTGGTATTGGGTTGCTTTTCGACTGGCAGATGCTGAAGACTGGCGTTTTTTCTCTGCAGGCTGTTTCATGATTTGGATGCTTATCACTAGGGTTCCTCTTTCTTGCAGGTGATTCTCTTGCTGATGATAAATGAATCATCTAGGGACTTTTATCTGCTGAGCTCTCCTTGCCTCTAATAAGGCAAGGTCCAAGACTACCTCAGGGTGCTTTTACTTGTACTTGGCACTTACCTCCTCCCTGGAAATATGGATCTTTGACCTAAGAGTGGTATATAGTTGTGTCCCCAAATTGAGTCTCTTTTGTTTAGCCACCTAGCGAGCAGCTTCAGCCATAGTAGTTCTTTCACTCATTAACTTTCTTAGACTTATATAAGACTGGTATCAGTTCACTCTGACCCTCAAAGTTCAGGGGCACCTACCAAGCTATCTGAGTACACTACCAAAGTCCCTATCATTTGCTTGAAATAAAAGGAGTAGCATAGCCCTAATACTTGTCCACTGGAGGGAAGCATTGCAAGTACACTTGAAAATTCTCTTTAAAGAAATCCTTGCCGGGCACAGTGGCTCACACCTGTAATCCCAGCATTTTGGAAAACTGAGTGGGGAAACTGAGGTCAGGAGTTTGAGACCAGTTTGGCCATGGTGAAACCCCATCTCTACTAAAAATACAAAAATTAGCCAGGCGTGGTGGCAGGTGCCTGTAATCCCGGCTACTCAGGAGGCTGAGGCAGGAGAATCGCTTGAACCCAGGAGGTGGAGGATTGCATTGAGCCAAGATCACGCCATTGTGCTCCAGCCTGGGTGACAGAGAAACACTTCGTCTCAAAAATAAAATAAATAAAATAAAATAAAATAAAATAAAATAAAGTAAAATAAAAAGAAATCCTTAATTCCAAATTCCCAGCTCCTCTGATAGTATATTCAGCATCTTTTTTCTGCTATGCAGAGATGTACCCAGCTAAGGGGTGCAGACCTGGGTCTTAGACGTCACCTTTGCAGGTCCTGCTGGGATGATGCGGCACCTCATCTTGGAATATGGAACCAGTTGATTCCTGTGATTTTGTGACTTCAGCTGAACTTGAAGGGTCCCATTTTCACATGTTGTTATATTTATGTCAGTCTACCCCAAACTGTAGTCTATGGAGCCCTGCTTCAGAAAAGTGTTCCGATTTTTTTAAAAAGGGTCCTGATCAAACATATTTGGAAAATATGTGTAAGATTTCCAGCTCTTCAAGTGCTCATGGCATATAAGCCTATCAAAGATTATGTGGAATCTAGCATGAGGTGTGGTGTTTGACACTTTCTAAACTCAGTGTTTCTCAAATATATTTAACCACACAATTTATTAACATGGTGTCTCTTTGTTTGCTGGTGATGCTTCCATTGGGTTTAGCTAAGGATGTCCATACATTCTTTCAAAGGTTTCCTAAATAAAAAAGCTTAATTCCTTCTTAGTAGAAATGGGCTCATTTTAAGATGAGTTATCTGTTTTGGAAATAGTTAATCAGTATTGGCGATGTGAGGAACAAAAGAGTAATGAGTAGGCTTGCTGCCTTGCTTATTGCAAACAGCAAAAAATAAAAGGTAAGATTATAATATTTATATGTATTATAATATTGATTAAAATATTGATTATTATATACTACTCATTATAATAGGAGTTTGTAGTATCCTGGTATTCTGTCTGGACTTTGAGAGCTTAGCTTCAATGAACTGTAAAGGGAAAGTCATAGTTAATTATTCTCACCTGGATAAGATATTGTTATCTCCTGTGTTTTTAAGTCACAGCCATCAGTTGCATTAGTTTTGAGTCTTCCCAAATGTGTCTACCTTTGGGAAGGCACAATTGGTCAGTTCTTAGACATTTTTTTTTTCTGTACACAGCTCATTTTCACATATGGATCATAACTTCCCAGGCTATCCCAGTATAGCCTATTCCATCTATTCCTCATTGTACTTTAATGATAAGATGATTGGCTTTATAGTCCTTTTCTGTTTCAAACTTTGCAAGTATTTATTCTGAATAACATTAGAGTCTCGCTAGCATGAAAAACTGTCCTGGTTTGCCTGGGACTGTCCTGGCTTTAGTACTCAGAGTCCCACATTCTGGAATCCTCTCTCTAAGATGCAAAATGTCCTGGTTTTCAATAGTGGATGGCAAAGCTTGGAGACATACAAAGCCCATTTGTCAGCCCAAAATATAGGTGCTGAAAGCAATGCTGTTTTACTGTCAAATAGATACAGCATAGATTATCTATCTTTCATAGTTATTGTTACTCTTCTCCCCTCCCATGTTGACAATCATGATTTGCAGTTCACACTAACAGATCATTCATTATTGTTTCACTCCAACTGATGAGACTCAAGTGTACACCATAACTACATTGTAATTTGAGTGTTAAAAGTCCATCTGTCTTTGACTTTGTTTTTATATTAACTTGTGCTTTGTATCAAGATAATGCCAGTAATTTTTAACTTTATGAATATTGTGACCATATTCTGTAAGAGTTCAGATAGTGACAATGAAGATGATTATTATACCAATGCCAGCATCCTAGAAAAAGAAGGTTAGATGGTTGCTATTTTAATGGCAGGTGAAAGGACTCATATATCTGCATTGGGCAGATAAATAATCGAAACAGAGCATACTGCACAATATGCAGAAAAGATATAAAAGTGCATAGAGACTGCACAGAGACTGAATCCCACAATTTTGGCATGAGGTAGACAAGTACTTCTAAGTCAATCAAAAGTTTCTTGTCTCCCAAGAAGACACCAACGCTCAGTTGAATATAGCAGCCACTGAATTATCTTGAGTATACGACACAAATAAGCAGCGTCATTGCATTATTCCCTTGATTGCTTTCTGAAACTGATAAAAATTATGTTCCTGATTCATAGGTTGCAGTTAAAGCGCCCTAGGCATGAATAGCAGGGGACATTTTGGGTAACATGTGCTGGCCCTCTATGTAGCAGAGTTAATTCTGTTACATTTGAACAACAACTCTAGTATATCAAGAAATTCTTGAATCACGGCAATAAGATACTGTTCCCTGTAGCTCTTTAGTACTTGAACTTGATAAATGGAGATTCAGAATGTCTTCTGGATTTTTATAAAGATTTTTAATGAAACTGTAGAAACATAAAACAAAAGATTACTGATAACTTGTCTAAAACCAAGCTAGATTTAGCTCATCTATCTGCATATGTGGCAGACAGTGCAAATGTAAATTTTGGTAAACTTCATTCAGTGTGTAAATTTCTTACCAAAGAAAAGAAAAAGATTTCAACTGCTAAAAGTTCAGTATACCTTTTCTGCAAGGATGCTAAAAAAATGGGATTTGCTTACCTGTGATACTGAGGCTTTTTCTAAAACTCTCTGATGATCTTTGAAGAAGCTGTAAGGAGCCTAGAAAAGGACAACTGACTATACCCAAGTTGTTGGATGTTATGTGTAGGATGTGACGGAAACTCATACAGAAAAAATGGACTTATGTTTTGGAAATAAGCCTGCTTCAAATGAAAAAAAAAACCATATGTCACCAGAGGACTGCCGGGTTAGGCCAATCTTTCTCAGTTTTTCAATTTCTTTAATAAAACTGTTACTTACTTAGAATCTGGCTTTGATTTCACAAGTTTGAATTACTTCTGTGCTTTACAACCATTTTACCTGCCAAAGAAAATTTCACTTATGATGACATCCAAAATGCTTCGTAGTATATTAAAAATGATCAACATATTGGACATGGATCGTCTATATGATGAGTTTATAGATGCAGTGGATCTGATTGACAAACTGCTGGTCCATCAAAGCAGGCATGTGGATACAAAGTGGATGAACATTTTTGGAGAGCTAGAAATTAATCCCTACAAGTCTAAAATCCTGATGTTACTAGTAAGTAAACCTCTAAGTATTCCATGCTGAAATTTTTTTTTTTTTTTGAGAGGATATTTGGCTTCGTGGAGTCATACCAAGACAGTGTAGAGTGGGCTTGATAAAGAGCGTAGTCTAAAGTTAAATGAAGTTTTACATTTGACTATATTTATTTAGTTTTAACACTACAGAAAGGAATAGAAGGATGTTGTAATGGTTGAAAGCAGTTTAAAGAACTATTACTGGAAAAAGAAACAGAGAGTAAGAATATCCTGCTGTATCTTGCTGTATCACAGGACAGATGGAAACGTGTCATTTTTTTTTTTTTTTTTGTAATAGACATGAGGGCACAAGTATATTTTTATTACATGGTTTTATTGAATAGTGATGAAGTCTGGGCCTTTTTTTTTTTTTTTTTTTTTTTCTTTTTCTTTTTGATGGAGTCTCGCTCTGTGGCCCAGGCTGGAGTGCAGTGGCGTGATCTCGGTTCACTGCAAGCTCCTCCTCCCAGGTTCATGCCATTCTCCTGCCTCAGCCTCCTAAGTAGCTGGGACTACAGGCACTTGCCACCATGCCCAGCTAATTTTTTTATATTTTTACTAGAGGCGGGGTTTCACTGTGTTAGCCAGAATGGTCTCGATCTCCTGACCTCATGATCCACCCGCCTCGGCTTCCCAAAGTGGAAGTCTGGGCTTTTAGTGTAACCAACACCCAAATAGTGTATATCATTCCCAATAGGTAATTTCTCATCCCTTACCCCTCAGCTAACCCTCCACCTTTGGAGCCTCCAGTGTCTATTATTCCATTTTGTATATCCATGTGTACACATTCTTTAGCTCCCACTTATGAGTGAAAACATGCAGCATTTGACATTCTGAGTTATTTAGATAACGCAGAGTTATCACTTTAGATAATGGCATGTAGTTTCACCCATGTTCCTGAAAAAAACATAATTTCATTCATTTTAGGGCTAAGTAGTATTCCATAATATATACATATATATCATGCTTCTCTATCTTCCTATCTGTACATACATACAAACATACACACCACTATATATACACACACACACACAGCACATTTTCTTTATCCAGTCATCTGTGGATGGACACCTAGATTGATTTCATAACTCTGCTATTGTGAATAGTGCTGTGATAAACATACAAGTGCAGGTGACTTTTTAATATAATTTTTTTCATTTGGGCAGATACGCAGGAGTGGAATTGCTGGATTTAATAGTAGTTCTATTTTTAATTCTTTGAGAAATAGCTATACTATTTTCCATAAAGGTTGTACTTTCATTCCCACCAATAGTGTATAAGCATTCCTGTTTCTCCAAATTCTCACCAACATCTGTTGTATTTTGACTTTTTAATAATAGCCATTCTGACTGGTATATGATAGCATCTCATTGTGGTTTTAATTTAAATTTCTCTGATGGTTAGTAATGTTGAGCATTTTTTCAAATGTTTGTTGGGCACTTTTGTGTCTTCTTTTGAAAATGTCTGTTCATATCCTTTGCCTACTTTTTAATGGGATTATTTATTTTGTTTTTCTTGTTGAGTTGTTTGAGTTCCTTGCAGATTCTGGATATTAGCCCTTTGTTGGATGCATAGTTTACAAATATTTTCCTCCATTCTATAGTTTATCTGTTTACTTTGTTGATTATTTCTTTCGCTATGCAGAGCTTTTTAATTAAATCCCATTAGTCTGTTTTTGTTTTTGTTGCATTTGATTTGGGGCTCTTAGTTACAAATTCTTTGCCTAGGCCAATGTCAGAAGAGTTTTTGCTAGGTTTTCTTCTAGGGTTTTAATAGTTTGAGGTCTTATATTTAAGTCTTTATTCCATCTTGAGTTAATTTTTGTATATGGTGAGACATGTGGGCCCAGTATCATTCTTTCGCGTATGGCTACTGAATTTTCCCAGCACCATTAATTAAATATGACGTCCTTTCTCCAGTATATATTTTGTCAACTTCGTTGAAGATCAGTTGCTTGTAAATATGTGGCATTATGTCTGGGTTTTCTATTCTGTTCCATTGATTGATGTGTCTATTTTTATACAAATATCAGATTGTTTTGGTTTCAATTGTTTTGTAGTATAATTTGAAGTCAGGTAACGTGATGCCTCCAGCTTTTTTCTTTTTGCTTAGGATTGCTTTAGCTATTCAGTCTCTTTTTTGGTTCCATCTGAATTTTAGGATTACTTTCTCTATTTCTGGGGAAAATAATATTGGTGATTTGATAGGAATTGCATTGAATCTGAATATTCCTTTGGGCAGTTTAGTCATTTTAACAATATTTGACTTTTTAATCGACGGGCATGGGATATTTTTCTATTTGTTTGTGTCATCTGTGATTTTTTCGTCAGTGTTTTGTAAGAGATCTTTTACCTCCTTGGTTAAATATATTTCTAGGTATTTTACTTTTTTGTAGCTATTGTAAATGGGATTGACTTCTAGATTTTGTTCTCAGTTTTATTATTTTTGGTGTATAGAAATGCTAGTGATTTTTGTATGTTGAATTTTTATTCTGAACTTTATTGACTTTCTATTCTAACTATATTTCTATTCTTTCCAATCTAACTTTAATCAAATCAAGGAGTCTTTTGGAGGAGTCTTCGAAGTTTTCTAGGTATAAGATCATATCATAAGAAAACAGAGATAATTTGACTTTCTCTTTTCCAATTTGGATGCCTTTTATTTATTTCTTTTGCCCGATTACTCTAGCTAGGACTTCCAGTACTAGAACAGGAGTGGTGAAAGTGGCATCCTTGTTTAGTCCCAGTTGTTAGGGGGAATGCTTTCAATTTTTCCTCATTCAGTGTGATGATGGCTGTAAGTTTGTTGTATATGTCTTTTATTATTTTAAGGTGTGTTCCTTTGTTGAGAGTTTTTATCATGAAGGGATGCTGAATTTTATTGACTGCTTTTTTCTGCATCTATTGAGATAATCTCATGGTTTTTGTTTATATTTGTGTTTATGTGATGAATCACATTTATTGATTTGCATATGTTGTTGCAAATCCCTGGAATAAAACCCACTTGATTATGATTATGTTTTTAATGTGCTGCTTAATTCAATTTGCTAGTATTTTGTTAAGGATTTTTGCATCTGTGTTCATCAGGAGTATTGGTGTGTCTTGTCTTTTCTTCCTTCCCTTCCCTTCCCTCCCCTCCCCTCCCCTCCCCTCCCCTCCCCTCCCCTCCCCTCCCCTCCCCTTCCCTCCCCTCCCCTCCCCTCCCCTTCCCTCCCCTCCCCTCCCCTCCCCTTCCCTCCCCTTCCCTTCCCTTCCCTTCCCTTCCCTTTTCTCTCTTTTTCTTTTTCTAATTTTTTTTTTTTTTTTGAGATGATGTCTTGCTCTGTTGCCCAGGCTGGAGTGCAGTGGCGCCATCTTGGCTCACTGCAACCTCTGCCTCCCTGGTTCAAACAGTTCTTCTGCCTCAGTCTCCCAGATAGCTGGAGTTACAGTCACTTTTTATACTTTCAGTAGAGACAGGGTTTTGCTATGTTGGGCGGGCTGGTCTCGAACTCCTGACCTCAGGTGATCCACCCACCTCGGCCTCCCAAAGTGCTGGGATTACAGGCATGGCATTTTTTGTCTCTCTCTCTCTCTCTCTGTGTGTGTGTGTGTGTGTGTGTGTGTGTCCTTGACTGACTTTGGTATCAGGGTGATATTGGCTTCATAGAATGAGTTAGGGAGGAGTCCTTCCGCCTCAATTTTTTGGAATATTTTCATTACAATTGGTACCAGTTTTAGAATGTGTGGTAGAATTCTGCTGTGAATCTGTCTGGTCCTGGGCATTTTTTTTTTTTTTTTTTTTTTTGTGGTTGTTAAGAGATTTTTTATTACTGATTCAATCTTATTACTTGTTATTGGTTTATTCAGGGTTTCTATTTTTTCCTGGCTCAATTTTGGGGATTATGTATTTATAGATTTCCTATAGGTTTTCTAGTTTGTATGCATAGAAATGCTCATAGTAGTCTTTTATGAGCTTTTGTATTTCTGTGGTTTCAATTGTAATGTGTTCTTTATCAATTCTGATTGTGTTTATTTGACTTTTCTCTCTTTTTTCTTGTTTAGCTAGCAGTTTATCAACTCTGTGTATCTTTTCAAAAAACAACTTTTTGTTTTATTGATGCTTTGTATTTTTTTATTTTAATTTTATTTCGTTCTGCTCTGATCTTTGTTATGTATTTTCTTCTGCTAGCTTTGGGTTTGGTTCTTGTTTTTGTAGTTTCTTAATGTGTGACCTTAGACTGTTCATTTTTGATCTATCTTTTGAATGTAGGCATTTAATGCCATAAACTTTCCTCTTAGCACCATGTTTGCTGTATTCTAGAGGTTTTGGTATGGTGTGTCACTATTTTCATTTGTTTAAAAAATTTTTTTAATTCTTGCCTTAATTTTGTCATTGATCCAAAGATCATTCAGAAGTAAGTTGTTTAATTTCCACATACTTGTATAGTTTTTTGAGAGTTCCTCTTGGTATTGATTTATAGTTTTATTCCACTATGGTCCAATAAAATACTTGATATGATTCTGAGTTTTTAAAATTTATTGAGACTTGCTTTGTAGCCTAAACTATGGCCTATTTTGAAGAATATTCCATGCGTAGATGAGAAGAATGTATATTCTGTGGTTGTTGGGTAGAATGTTCTGTAAGTATATCTTAGGTTGATTTGATCTGGAGTTCAATTTAAGTTCAAAGTTTCTTTGTTGTTTTTCTGCCTCCATGTTGTTGTTATTTTTCATTATGTATAGGTAATATCTGTTTCTAATGTTATTTTCATTTTCTTTTTAAAAAGTATTATGTCTATGTATCTTAAGAATATACATAATATAGCCTATAAATTTAAATATCCAATAAAGTGCTTAAAAAGTGTTACAACAAATTGTTTTATCAGAGGACAGAAACATTACTGTAATATTTTTCTCACACATATTACTCATTTTGTTAGTCCTACTATTAATTAATGTTAATTGCCGCTGTTAACTGAGCCTATTTTCATTTAAATAATAAAATTTGTGTAGCTGAAAGGAAAATACTATAGAATAATATATAATTTCAAATAAAACCTTATTTTTAACATTTTTATGTTAAAATAGTAACGTATGTATGTATGTATTAGTAATTAACTATTGTAAATTGTTATCTTTGTTTGCTTTTTTCTGGCTTGGAATGGCTGTACCCTAGGCTGGGTGGTTACTCTAATGGCCACCAGGGTACTTCTCCCGAGCCCATCATGTTTAAGACAGGCAAGCAAATCTAATTCTCATTAATTGCCTCTTACCTGGTATAAGTAACCTCTCACATTGGACATTGACTGTAAAAGGAGTTACTGTTACATTATCCTTATTAATTACCTGTGACAGTGGAGCCAGTAATTCTCAAACCATTTGTATGTCATTTAGGACTCTTTTTAAAGTAAATTACATTTACTTTAAAATGTAGCTTATTTGATATTTGGTATCTTCAATTTTTTGTTGGTGCTAATTGAAAAAAGGAGAATTGACAATAGTCCATATGTATCACCGATACCTGTACATATCTGGTAATTGGCTGGGGACTGAAACTTCTTTTAAAATCCAGTAGTTAGAAAATGATGCTTATAGTTTCATCATTCTGCCCTGTATTTACCACCTCTCAATAATCCATAAGGGTTTTCTGGTATTCCAAGCCCTTGTGGAGTGTCCCTTCCTTATCACCAACCACCCTCTCCTCACGCGGAAAGAGATATGTACCCTCATATCCTGTAAGCATCTCTGTGCTGACGAAAGAATATCCGGCTCCTCTAGCTCTTTGGCTCCTTTCTTATTCCTACCTATCCTTCAAAGCCCCTTGAAAATGTCCTCCACTTCACAAAACTTTCTTCAGACCATTTTTCTAACCTACACTCCTATGTACCACATGCCTTACTACTCAGCTACTATCTTGTATTGTCCTATGAAGTCTCATCTATTCTCTCCTCGGATGGATTGAGGAGTAGAGATCATGGCTTATTCTTCCCTTGTATCCACCCAAAATACTAGAACAAGGCTAGGCAGATTGTAATTGTTCAAAAAAGACCATCAGCTGGTTTTTATAAATGAGGAGTCCTGCAATACATTACATGGAAATAGGCAAATAATAATATATCTTCTCATAGAAACGTTGTCCATCATGTTTAACAGGGCGTGAAAGCACAAAACCTTGTTGTGTTGGAAAAATAAGCGAAGACAGGAAAAAATGATGTTAATAACCTTGACTCCTGGGCTAAGATTTTAGTTAATACCTTACTACTCCTGGGTAGAGACTCTAGATTATTTAAAACACATAGACACACTCACATGCACACATTCATATGCACATGTACACACGCAAGCACACAAAGAATAGGGGTTTGGCCTTGACATACTTTTAGAATTTGATACCAGTACTTTTTAACAGCATGGTCTAAAGTTGGAAAAATAGAAATTCAGTGTCTGGTTGAGTTATGAGTTGAGAATGAATTTCACAACAAACCTCAATGATTTTCCACCAACAACACCAACCCAAAGACCATTTCTAATCACTTGGTGGCCATCGTATTGCAAAAGAAGCAGAGCACAGACATGCTGTCTGTTTCACTTAAATTTATGAAAACCTGCTGAAAGGGAATGTAGAAAGTAAACGACCCATGGTAAAGCATTGTGAATGAAGGGAGAGGTGCTGTGGTTAGCTGGGTTGCTCAATTCTTTAGATTCTCAAAGCCAGGAGAAAATTTATCCTCTTCCACTGAGACATAAACTAAACTCCTTTTGGCCATTAATCTGCAAAGTTGATGCCTGCCATGGTAATTCATCAAACATTTTTGTGGGGTGAGTCTGGTGGGGCCTCTGGGGCATCTGCCTTTGAAATTCAAAGAACAGTTTTCTCCCCTGGGGACAGAGTGACTTTCTTCCCTCAATGCACATCTGGAAGGGGAGTTTCTGCTCCCACTGTCCCCCAAGCCAAGGCAGAGCCTGAAAGAGCTGCCATCTTCATGAAGCATGTGCTTGTACCTCACATTTCTGATCACTCTACCCAGGCTGTCAGGCGAAGAGAAGGAAGAGAAATACAGCCAGTACACTGTTTGTAAGGGCGTTTTTCCCATTACAGTTCAGCACAAAGAAAGGACAATTACTGTTTTTAGTGGGTTTTATAGGAGCGAGAGTCACTGCATTAACCATTGTGAAAAATGAGCAGAATTCTCAAGCTACATGTCTAATCATCTGCACATAAATTGGGCAATGGTTTTGGAATCTTGAGGTCTGATCTCAATTTACAAGTGTGTCTCCAGGCCCAGCGACAAATATGTGATCTGAAGAGAGTGGGCATTCCTATGGAGAACATAGCCTTGGGTGCTGGGCTCATCTTTTGCCCCTTCAGTAACAGGCACCTGCCAATGCCTTGGTCCCTTAGCTGGAGGTTTCTCCTGAACCTTCCAGTCCTTAAGTAAACTGGCCCTGTTCTCTCTACAGGCTCCTGGTCCTCTGTCCCCCAACTCTGCACCACACTCCAGACATAGTGGTTACCTTTTAGTTTCTTGAGTACACCAGTGTCTTTTCTACATAGGACTATCCACCCTGACTAGAAGGCCCTGCCATGCAATCTTTGTGATACTGGCTTCTTTTGACATTGATGTTTCAGCTTGAATGTCATCTCCTCAGAGAGGTCTTCTGAGACCACTCAGTTTAAAGGAACCAAAACCACCCACCCACCAGTCACTTTCTATCATCTGTCAGTGTGTCACTTTCCTTGTGACACTTATGATATCTGCCATTTTTTTCTCTTTCTCTCTCCCTCCCTTTCTCTCTCTCTCCCCATTTCCAGCCCACTTCTACCTCTATGAAATTGTACACTCCAAAAGATCATGGTCCTTATCTGTCCTGTTCACTGTGCTATGTCCATAGTATGTGTTCAATCATTCTTGCTGAATGAATGGTTTCCCTGTTCTTTGGGTGTTTGGCTGAGGGTAGCATGACATTTACAGTAAAGTTTATGTCATTTTTCATATTTAAAAAATGTGTGGATCAACATCCTTTAGGTATAATTCGCTCATACATTTATCTATTAACCAATGTATTCATTTATTCATTCAATTGATATTTGTTTTCTACCATATGCCAGATACCTTGGCGAGATATTACAGATGTCAGAGAAGTTTCGGCCAGGGAAATGATACAATGAAATGGAGAGAGACACATATGAAAACAAAATTTCATATTTTATACCGAATGTTATATCCAGACCTGTCTGTCTAATATCCAATTTTCTTTTTCTAGCTAAATTGCTGTCTTTCTGCTCCAACTGTCTACTCTCCAGTAAGGCTCTCTCTTCGTTACCCCACAATTGGACCTCGTCTTCACTTATGTTATTACTTTATTCTAGAACTCTCTTCTCTTTGCCGTTTTCTTTGAGGTCAGTTCAGGACTTTCCATCCCAGGAAGGGTTCCACAACCCTGTGAGCTCCCATTTGTCCCCTGAGCTGTTCTCTTTAGCATGTAAAGTCTAGGCCCTTTAAAGTTTAGCTTTGTGCTGATGATGATTTTCTTTGGATTGGTATTTCTTCCATGTGTGTTAATATTGAAAACCCAATTCAATTCTATCTTCTTTGAGAAAGCAGCCGTGTTTTATAATTCTTCTAGGTCTCTGCCAGTATCACAGGTAGTGTAGGGAACATAATAGCAGTCAATAAATTCTTGCTGATTGATTGGTGTTGAAATTGGGTTGTCAGTTCCAGGCGGCATGCTGAACGAGAGCAGGTCTGGTAAAATCCTCTTCCGCATTCAGCCTCCCTGTAGACCAAGTACAGGCAAAGCTTACGGCGAAAGGTGGTGAAAGGCAAAATTCCAATAGCAAGAGTATTATTAATCTACTTAAGCCATTAAGTGTTGTCCAGTATTAGATTGGACCGGAAATCCTGGTTTTCAACTCTTTCCCATTTGAATGCCCAAGAGGCTGTCAGCGAGTAAGAGGAAATACGGAATTGGCTTTCAGTTGCCCGAGGAGAGGAGCTTAAATTCCTAGATTTATGGCTCTGCTTTACCTGAAACTTTTATTTTGCTTTTACTTTTATGTACCAATCGAGTGTACTCCATTTCAGTTGGTGCTTCTTAAACAGTCTGAGGGAGCTCTAAAAATAAGTACTGACCAATTTATACAGTAATGTTCGTAGTGGTCTTTATGGAATGCCTCATCATAGGTAAGTATCCTAGGAGCCCCAAAAAGTTATGATACTTTCAGAGGGGGCCTTAGTGAAGGAGGTACAGTTTGCAATATGAATGGTCTGTCTGTGATCTCTGAACTCAATTATTCTAGTTTTTCAAAATCTAGTAGTAGTAAAAGAGGTAGGCAGAGTGTAGCAGTCTTGTGTCCTGAATCTCTTTGCTAACATGCCATCTTGCTGCTTCTCTTTGGCCTGATTTTCTTCATCATGCTCTACATTTCTGGAAGTCCTTTGGTCTTCCTTTTGTTGAGGTTTTCTAGCTCCTTCATATCCCACCTTATCTTCATTTCCTGGAGTGAACTCTTTCTTCTTTGACTCTCTATAGCACTCAGGTGCTTCTTCATTCATTTGCTGCTTATTAAAATTGCTATTTAATGTATATGCATCTTGTTTCCTTAAGTTGACTTTAACCTATTGTTTGGCAGGAACTTTGCCTCAGACTTCTTAATATCTCCAGAGTGCCCATAGTAAATGCTCAACAAATATTTGCTGCTAATGATATACCTTAGTTGACTCATCTTGTTTCTGGTAAATTTCACCATAACAAGTAGCAAGATAATGATATAACTTAAAAGAGGACAAAGAAAATCTAGAGGGACTTTGAACACTTGATTAGAACTCTTAAAAGGGAGAAATTCTTTCAGCATTGGTAAGTAATATAAAAATTATTTTGATTGATTTTATCAACTTGATATATCTGGCTATTACTACAAGTGTTTGTTTATATGTTAATCTCTCCTAAACTTGACAAGGATGGGGTCTTCTTAAGCACAGAGACTATATATTTTATATGTCCTTGGCCTTATTTGGATTACCAAGTAAGTAGAGAGCTGAAAAAATACTTATTAAATGCATAAATGAATGAATTACCTTCAAATCCAAAGCTAGAAATTCTGTTAAAGAAAATATTTAGAACCTCTAGCTCTCAAAGTTGCAAGTTACTAATGCTGCTCACCCATTTTTCAGTTAATACTAATAGTCTGTCTTCTACATGGGGAAGTTTGTTGGACTAAAATGTGATAACAGGGACCATAAGTTGATGACTTTGTTTTGGCTGGTTTGGGAATAGCTCTTGAGAGGATACAACGTAATTTGCTTTCAGTTTTATTTGTCAGCCTTGATCTTGGTGGAGGAACATGTTCTTAACACCTGCAAGATAACATGATTGTTTAAACATTACAATATCACACCCCATATTTGACTTTTATGAAAAACTGTGAATAGGGCCAATGCCCTAATTTGTCAAAAATGTTAAACTAATATTGCAATTCTATAAAATAAATTATTGATAAATTTTATAACATAAAAATGTGTACATTTTATCTATGTGTAGTATTATAAAGAAAATTAAGGCAAATAAGCTAGGCAATAATATTTTAAAATATAATTAAATATTTTATTCCTTTATTATAGGAAGAGCTTTTACGAGTTCTACTGAACAACAACAAAAGATCCAGTAGAAATATTGGATAAAAGATGTGATTATACAAAACTAGAAATGCAAGTGAACATAGAAAGCTCAAACTTACTTAAAAACTTAAAATGAAATATTCATAAGTAAAATTATTACTGAGAACCTATAAAATTTTGGATTAAAAAGAAATGGTAATAATAAATATTAGGGCACAATGATACTATCTTTCTTACATCTTCCTTTTAGAAGTAACTTATTTCAATGTTTCTGGAAAGCAATTTGATAGTTTTTATATTACTACACAAATATGGTAGCTACCCTTTGGCTCAGCAAGTTTTTAGAACACAAAGATGTAGTCAATGTATGTAAAGACTAAAAGTAATTCTTCATAGCATTGTTTATATGAAGGAAAACTGAAAATAGCCTAAATATTTAACAATAGGTGAAATGATTAGAAATGTGGTATATTCAGAGCAGGCATAGGGGCTCATGCCTGTAACCCAGCATTTTGGGAGGCCGAGGTGGGTGAATCTCTTGAGCCCAGGAGTTTGAGACCAGCCTGGGCAACATGGCAAAACCCCATCTCTGCAAAAGCTACAAAAATTAGCTGGGCATAGTGGTGTACATTTGTGTAGTCCCAGCTACTTGGGAGGCTGAGGCATGAGGCTAGATTGAGACCAGGAGGTAGAAGCTGCAGTGAGCTGTGATCATGCCCCTGCACTCCAGCCTGGAGGACAGAATGAAGCACTGTTTCAAAAAGAAAGTGGTATATTCACATGATCGTGTATTATTTAACCAACAAAAATAAGTCTTTTTAAATTTAAATTTTATTTTTTTAAGTGAAAGCAAGTTTATTAAGAAAGTAAAGGAATAAAGAATGGTTATTCCATAGGCAGAGCACAGAAACAAGTTTTAAAAGAGTAACATGGGATTGTGCTTCTGATATTATAAGTGGGGACAAAGTACTAAAAGCTCCATAGAGCATCTCAATTTAATGGACCCACACAAGACTTAGAAGAAGTTCACTGAAATATCAGCAGTGGTTCTCATTGCGTAATAAAACAGACTGTGAGTGATGTTTTTGACTGGGTCAAACATCATTGTCCTGTCATCTTGTTTGTGTGACTGAGAGGCTAAGTGTCAGAACACTGTAGATCTAGTTAGTTTGAAGAAGTTCATTTGTTCTTTGAACAAAAAATGTAGTATGTATTATGAGTCTGGTACTATGCTAGATCCTGTAACAAGGAGCTTAGAATGAAATAAGGGATACAACTAGGTCAGTAGATATCTATGTTATAAGTATTATTGTATTAAGTGCTTGGATAACATAGTAATGAAGATGATAATAATGATGAAGACATAGAAACCACTTATGTAGATCTTCTAGTTTCTGTTGCTGTGTAACAAGTTATACCAAAAGATTAGTAACTAAAACAACCATTGTATTCAGCTCATGGTTTCTGTGGGTCAGAGATTCAGAAAGGATAAAATAATAGCTTTTTCTCTACATCACAATGTCTTCAGCCTCAGCTGGGAAGACGTGAATGCTAGGGCTGACTTGACTGGAAACGAATGATCTGAAGATTCATGTTCATACATTCATCTGTTTGGGCTAGGAGGACCCACAGACAAGGATTTCTGACTGAAATGCCTACATACTCCTTGTGGCCTGGCTTGCTTGCGGTTTGGCAGCTTCAGGGTGGTTGGATTTACATGAAAGCGCAAGGTTTCAAGCCCAAGGGTTCTAGTCAGCAAAGCAGAAGCTGCATCAGAAGTTTTTCTGACTTATTCTTGGAAGTCACACAGTCACGCCGATTCAAGGGAAGGGGACACGGATACCACCTTCTGGTGGGAGGAGAGTCATGTTGAAGATCAAACGGAGCTGGAGATATTGTCTGTGACTTCATCATTATGTGCTAGACATTGTTCAAATTGCTTTCTAGCAAGTAGTTCATTTAATCCTCACTATAATTCATGAGGTTAGTAGTATCAGCATTGCCTCCTTCAAACGAGAATCTGAAGTCATGGAGCTAAGTAGCTTGCCTAAGGTCACCTAATAAGTGGCAAAGCTGGACTTCAAACTCAGGCAGTCTGGCTCCAGTGTTTATGCTCTTAATCAGTGGAGGTGATCAGGTTACTAGAGACATATACAGAATACCTGCCTAACCCTGCCTGACGCAGGACAGGGAGCAGGGAGTACATAAAGGAAAGCTTCCTTGAAGAAGTGATATTCTTCAAGTGATACTCAAGAACTGAGTTATGAAGGATTAACAAACCCTAGTTTGAGACTTGAAGGACTAATAAAATGGACAGTAGTTAGCTGGGCTGTGGGTAGATGCTTGGAATGGGAAAATGCCTCATGAAGGGAAAACAGCATGTACAAAGCCCCCAGGCAAGTGAATACAGCATATTCAGGCAACTGCAAGTTGTTCCTCAGGGCTAGAATTTAGAGCTGTGGTGGCAAGTTTTGAATGATGAGGCTGGAGAGATTGACAGGAATAAAATTAGAAGGGCCCAAGCAATCCAATGATGTATTAGAGAGCTTGGTCGCCATACTGAGAGATTGCCAGGATGGTGATGTGACTGAATTGACTCTCCTGTTTTCCTCCTAGCAATTAGCCATGCATTTATTTTGCATTCAACTTTTTTTATTGTAGTAAAATATACAAAACTTAAAATTCACCATTTAAATCATTTTTAAGTGTACAGTTCAGTGACATTAAGTACATTCACGTTGTGGTACCACGATGACCACCATCCATCTCCAAAATCTTTTCATCCTGCAAAACTGAAACTCCATACTCATTAAACACTAACTTCCCATTCACTCCTCCCCTCTAGAATCCACCATTCTACTTTCTATATCTATGAACTAGACTACTCTAAGTACCTCATATAAATCAAATCAATATTATGTGTTCTTTTGTGCTTGCTTATTTCGCTTAGCATAATGTCCTCAAAGTTCATCCATGCAGCAGCATGTGTCAAAATTTCCTTTCCTTTTAAGGCTGAATAATATCCAATTGTATCTATATACCACACTTTGTTTATTCATCCATCTTGTTGATGGTCATTTGGGCTGCTTCCACCTTTTATCTTTTATGAATAGTGCTGTACATGGATGTACAAATGCTTCTTAAGACCAATAGATAAATCTTTGAGACCTTGTTTCCAATTCTTTTGAGTATATATACAGAATTAAAATGGCTGGATTATGCAGTAATTTTATTTTTAATTTCTTAAAGAGTTACCATACTGTTTTCCATAGCAGCTGTACCATTTTACAATCCTACCAACAATGCACATGATTCCAATTATTCCACGGGCTCATTAACATTTACTATTTTCTGATTTTTGTTCATTTGCTCACTTTTAAAAATAGCCATCCTCATGGATATAAGGTGGTATCTCATTGTGGTTGTGATTTGCCTTTCCCTAGCCATTAGTGATATTGAGCATTTTTTCATGTGTTCATTAGCCATTTGTATACCTTCTTTGGGGCAAAGTCTAAGAACTGACTTTTTAGAATGATCCCTCTGGGGAGAAGTAAAAGGGTAGAAGGAGGGTCAGAATGGAGACAGGAAGATCAGGTAGGAAGTTGCACTAAACTAACCAAGAGGTGATAAGGCTTCTGTGATACAACTAATGAAATTGTATGGGGCAGTGGTGGTGGTAGGGAGAAGCAGGAGGAGGTAGCATTGAAAGATTGTTTTGCAAATGAAGCAGAACAAAAAGACAAGAAAACTCAAGGTTGAGTGGATGATGGCACCATGACTGGTATTAAGTCAGTATGTACCTGCGTAGCCATTCTGGCTGAAATACTTCCATGGCAGCTCCCCGAAGAGTGCCCCTTCATTGCCCCTCCCATCTAGGTCTTCGAAATCCCTAAACTCCCTGTATGCTGCCATAATTTCCTAAATAATAATGAATGCTGGGTACATATAGGGGGTAGGGGAACCTTGGACCCTGCTCCAGCTCAGTAGCCAGGGTCCATTCAGATTTGTCCGCCCCCTTCCCCTCTGATTTACTCCAAGATAACAGTACCATTTCTTGACACATGTACTGATGTGGAAAAGATTTTTTGGAAGATATGAAGGGAGTTCACCAAATATGGTAAGTTTTATTTGGGGCCTGTTTGTGTATTCACGTGGAGAGAGTTAGCATTCTTGGTTCTAGAGAAAAAGATTTAGGAATTTTCAACATATGATAGTCATAGAATCCAAGAACTTACCATCCAATGGAAATATTTTCCCTCTGCAGTGACACTGTTCTTTCATAAAATTATTCACAATTTAGCAACTATGAACAGGAATTAAACCTCTAACCAATATTCCAAAGAGGTCAGCTGGGCCTAAAATGCATGTTGGCAGAATGTAGTAACATTCCCAGATTTTAGGAAGCCAGGAATCCAGGAAGGAGTCTTCCTCTTTGCATATAGCAACTTAAGCTTATTTGAAGGTGATTATTCACTCCCTCCTAGAGTGCCCTTAGCTGCAGACAAAGAGAGTGGGATTCACTATGATCATTTGGCATCATGTCCCTGATAGATAGCCTACAAGGTTACTAGAAGCTGATGAGGCTTATTTTGGTTTTGTTTTGTTTTGTGGAAAACCAGAAGGGATCTCAGTGTTGCTGCCTCCAGGATAAGTAAAGATATCCTACTATGTATTTTATTGGCAATCCTGATAGCATTTTCTCCATTGGTGGTTTATGTGTAATAGAGACCAAACTGCAATTTTCTGACCTGCCAAGATCTATTATGTCTGGTAAATATAGTTTATGCTTGACAGAATACACACTTAGGGTGGAAAGCCATGCAAATTAAACTAAGGTTTAGGCTAATTTTTGGTAGTGAAAATTATTCTCCCTTGGTGACCTTATTCAGCATGAAATAAAACAACCAGAAAGCTACTCATGCAGTCCACTCTTTCTTTAATCAAAATAATGAAAGCCTTTGGACAGCCCAGCCCCTGATTCTCATAGCTCTTGTCTTTCATGACGACTAATCTTTTATGGTCATAAGAAGCTTTTTGTATTAATAGATTAGAGATTAGATAGTAAGATGCCTTATTTAAGGTAACTGTTCTTAGTCTACTTTGAAATCTATGCAAATTATATCTGTCTATGGATTTGTGGAGACTATATCACCACAGAGTCTTGATATGTTAGCATAAATGATATTTTAAAAATATTTACCCATTGTCTGGGCTACCAAACTTTAGTCTTATGTTGGAATAGTGTCTGATTGCCGACAAGCTGAGAAGTAGTTTTGACAGAGCTAAATAAGGAGAAAAGCCAAGCTTTAATAATATTGACCATAAATTAGGAATAATCTCATTGATTGTTTAGTACAGCTAATTCTATTTTCTAGTGATAATTTGCATTAATATATTTAGTTTATGTAGCTTAGTCTCCAATATTATCTTGGTAATCCCATCTTCATTCACAGTGGAACAGACACTGCAGAGTTGGAAGGCTTGTAGGTCCAGGTAACAAACTTGTTCTGTCTGCTGGCTCTCAAATTCTTTTCTTTTAAAAAATGTTTTTAAATCAACAGACAAAAATTATATATGTACAAATGTTTTGAAATATGAATACATTGTGGACTGGCTAAATGGGGCTAAATAATACAGACTGAGTATCCCTTATCTGAAATGGCACTGGAAGTATTTTGGATTTCAGATTTTTTTGGGATTTTGGAATATTTGTATTATACTTACCAGCTGAGCATCCCAGATCTGAAAATCCATATCCAAAATGCTCCAGTGAGCATTTTTTTTGAGTGTCACATTGGTATCCAACAAGTTTCAGATTTTTGAGTATTTAGGATATCAGATTCTCAGATTGGGGTGCTTAACCTGTATGTGTATTGCGTCACATAGTTTATTATATTTTTTTGTAGTGAGAATGCTCAAAATATACTCTTAGTGATTTTTAATAATACAACATATTGTTATTATCTATAGTCACCATGTTGTACAATAGGTTTCTTGAACTTATTTCTCCTATTTAATTGAAATTTTGTATCCTTTGACCAATATCTTCCCAACTTACTTCTACTCCCAACAGTCCCTAGTAACCACCATTCTCTTGTCTGCTTCAATGAGTTTAACTTTTTTAGGATCCACATATAAGTGACATCATGTGGTATTTTCCTTTCTTTGCCTGGCATATTTTACTTAACATAATCTCCAGGTTCATCCATGTTGTTGCAAATGACAAGATGTCCTTTTTTAAGGCTAAATAGTAGTTCATTGTGTACATATACACAACACTTTCTTAATCCATTCATTCATTGATGGAACCGTAGACTGATTCCATACTTTGGTTATTGTGAATAATTGCTGCATGGGAGTGCAGATCTCTCTCCTACATACTGATTTCATTTCTTTTGGATACATTCATTTCTTTTGATGGGATTGCTAGGTTATATGATAACTGTATTTTTAATTGAGGAATCTCCATACTGTTGTTTAACTTACATTCCCACTGGTAATGTACAAGGGTTCCCTTTTTCCCACATCCTTATAAATACTTACCTTCTAGCTTTTTGATAATAGCCATTTTAACAGGTGTGAAGTGATATCTCATTTTGGTTTTAATTTGCATTCCCTGATGATTAATGGTGTTAAACATTTTTTTATATACCTGTTGATCATTTGTATGTCTTCTTTTGAAATATGTCTGTTCAGGTCCTTTGCCCAAATTTTAATCAGGTTGTTTTCTTACTAATGAGTTGTTTGAGTCCTTATTTATTTTTTATATTAACCCCTTATCAGATGCATGGTTTGCAAATATTTTCTCCCATTCCATAGGTTATCTTTTCACTCTGTTGACTGTGCAGAAGCTTTTTAGTTTGATGTAATCTCAATTATTTATTTTTGCTTTTGTTGCATATGCTTTTGGGGTGACATCCAAAAAGTCATTGCCCAGACTAATGACATGGAGTTTTCCCCTGTGTTTCCTTCTAGTGGTTTCACTGTTTCAAGTCTTATGTTGAAGTCTTTAATTCACTTTGAGTTGATTTTATTATATGGTGTGAGATAAGGGTCTAATTTTTTTCTTCTGTTGTGGATATTCAGTTTTCCCAACATTGTTTATTGAGGAGACTGGCCTTTCTGCATTGTGTGTTCTTGGTACCTTTGTTGAAAACCAGTTGACTATAAATGTGTGGATTTATTTCTGGGCTTTCTATTCTTTTTCATTAGTCTATGTGTCTTTATGACTTTCAAATATTGTGAGACAAAAGAACACAGGATACACCCTCTTCACACTTGCCATTAATAGTTCAGTGCAGCCAGAATGAACAAGGTGTTACAGAATGTGATGCAACAACAAGGGAACGATAATTTTATTTTAATTTAAAAAGGCATTCTTGAAACCAAAGTTTAAATAAACCATTTGTTTAATGGCTTTAATGTAGACACTAGAAGACATAAAGGTCTGGGCTATTGGGATTCCAATCCATTCTCTGGAATCTTTGCCTTCAGAAATACGTGGGAGGTAAGAGTTCAAATGTTCTGTATTACTCTCATCTTTCTGTGAATGACACAATTCTTCTGCTTTTTGTTGGCAATCATATATTTTGTCAACTTGTAAAAAAATACTCTACAAAGATGAAAATTGACCTTATAAAGATTCTTCACATGTATCACATTTAAGAAGGATGTGTACCTGCCTGAAGAATCTTGCCTTGGTTTGTTGACTCTGGGGTTACACTGTGTCCAGGTATGGCTCCTTGGATGAAGGCCCTGTGTTGTTTCTGAGTCAGCTCACTCAGCTTTCTGGAGGGCAGTTGATTCCATGAAAATACTTGCCTTTGTGATCAAGCAGTGGGGGTGGAATATGTGACTCTTCATAACAGAGTGCAAGGAGGATTACTACAATGCTATGGTTATGATTAATTTAAAAAAGATACAATGTCATTATCAACCTTGATCTGCTCTGCTTTTGTATTTTAGTAATTGGTTGGATGAGAATGTGCCCAGGCATGCTTTAATCACTGGAAGGGCATCAAGGCTTAATCTTCCAAAGGGGTTTTTCCCATTGTTATTTCCTGAAACATGCTTGCCATTACTCAAGTGGCATACAAAATAAAATTCAAATCAAAACAATAAGAGATGTTATCCCTCTCTTTTGTGCCTTCTTTTAGGCTTAATTCTCAGAAATAGAGAGTATCTAAGAAGAGTAGGCTATTGAGTTCCAGACATACTACTTCTAAACTCTCCACTTAAAGCTAGCACATTCTCCTGACCTTGAAAAGGTGAATAGATACACACTGCTGAGACTAAATAAGGCTCCACAGAAGAATAACTACAGGAGGAGCAAGTAAGTGCAATACCCTCTTGTATGAAATGTGACCAACCTGAATGAAACCATAGTCCTCGCTCAGCTCCAAACTTTTCAGAGCTTTTGCTCAATGACGCCACCCCAGTGTGTCCTTGGCTGATTCTCATAATTGCCACATTATTGCTGCTTTTCTTTATAATATGCATCTTTGGATTTGTAGCCCAACAATCTCAGCCGATTCTCCTTTGTAGTTTGTTTAGCAGACAATTATAGTCATTGCCCCTCGGCCCATACAACATGGGGGATCTGGATGGAAATGAAATGCAGACTTGGCTCATCAGAGGGCAGCTTGGCTTTGCTTGTGTGCCACAAACATTGTCACCTCATAACACTGACAGTAGTTGCTGATGAGCACATTTGAACCCATTCCCAAAAGTGCATTGCCTTCATACCATGTGAATTAGAGCCATTTGTGTTATTTTGCTTATGTGGTCTTTTTCTTTTCTGTGCTGTGTATTCAGATTCCCATATTAGTTTTCCTTAATCTAAGACTCACATTAGATCACTCTAGCCAGACTGTCAAATTATTCAAGAACTCTCTTTGTAGCTCTAAATCTAGGGAAGTGCCTGGTAGTCAATAATTATAAATCAAATGAATGAATATTTTTCAATACTTACTGGCAATCAATAAATAATTGTATTTCTAAAACAGTGTGAAAACATGATGAATTGAATTGGTGAGAATAAAATATAAACTGCATAACTGTAAGAGATAGTACTATACAACAGTAGTGCTGATGACATTTTATTTTGCTTTATTTCATTTTATTTTATTTTATTTTATTTCATTTCATTTCATTTTCTGGGGCTGCCTGATACGAACAGTTCCTTGTGAAAAAGAAGGTCGGAATCCAATTAGTAGATTGGAATTGATGAGTTAGTTAAGGGCTTTAGCATCCTACCATGGGCTGTGTTTTTCCCCCTGAACCTATGGGCATTTTTGATTGAAGAGGATGGCTGGAAGCTGCCATGTCTGAAGGGCTAGAGAAAGAGCCTGGGTTTCCTGTGTCAGATGATACAAACTGAACTAGAAACGCTACATGGTAGGGAGGCAGTGGGGGACAGAAGAAAAGACATCATTATTCTTTGTCTCTTCTTTTCCCTGGGGGAAATGTTGGCACCCAAATATTCAACAGTAGGTTGACATGTGGAAAGTGGCCTAGCCAAAGGATCTGTGGTGATCGGGAGTCATAAATCAGATATGAGAGGGAGAGACCATATGGTGCAGAAAGAAAGTGACGATGTGATTCTTTCGGCTGTAGCCACTCATGTGCACTCTCTTACCCAGTAGAGAGAGGGGCCCCTTTCACTGTTTCTTTTCTACTTTCCCACTGAACCTGCAGGAATGTCAGCTGAAATACCTTGCTCTTTTCTACACATTTCTGAATCAGCAAGATGTCAGTGACCTGGAGGGGCTTCCGGTGAGAGCTGGAGAAATGATTAAAGAGCTGGGGATGCCGATGATCCAGTGGGTGTCTTCTCTCCGCACCACTAGAACTGACTTATGGGAAGACAGTCAAATAACTAGATATGTGTTGTTTGGCCCAGGGCAGACCAGAAGGTATGGGGTAACTTGTCTCCAATGGAGTTGCCAACAGCCAATAAATTATTGTGTCTTTTCCTCTCCAAATGGACTGTCAGTCTACATATATATATATATATATATATATATATTCAAGTCTTATTGAAAATAGTTACCTCAAATTTACTTGCACTTATTTTCCTGAGAGTCTGAGGAATCAATCCTCATTGCTGCAGGCCCCCAGAAGTTTTAAAACAGCCTCTGCCATGCCACGCAACTCTACTTACCCAGAGAAATTGCCTTCCCTCTTTTCCCTCAACTTGTCTGGAGATGAAGAGGGTGAGATTGAAACCCCTTTTCTTAGAGACACGTCCCCTCCCTTGCTGATTTCTGGCTTCTCTTTTGGGTGTGTGAGCAAAATCATTTTTTTAACCATTTGTCAGGGGGCAGATGGGAAATCTGTCTTTCCCATTAGTTAGCAGAAAGTGACCCCAGCAGCTGTGGAGGGAATCAGTCAAGCCGTTGCTACCAACCAGACCAGGGTGGAGAAGGAGGCCGGGTTTTGCTCAGTTGTCACAAGGTCCCAGGCAGCTCCCCAGGAGCCCTGGAGCCTATGAGGCCCTGTTTTTATTGGCCATGCCTGTGGTAGGCTGACATCCTTCACTCTGAGCTTCAGGCCAGCCAGGGAAGGGGGCAGGGGCCACTAGGATTGGGAAGCTTTCGTACTTTGCCCTTAACACTCCATATCCCTGTTTAATTAATTTCCTAACTTTGTGGGGGAAAAAGATGAAATAAATAAGGCCAACTGACCACTTCATAATTTGTTTCTGAAGCTTGGCTGGACATAAAAGTCTCCCTTCCAAAACCACACGGCATAATTTATTTTACGATTCCCTCTCGGCACCAGGTCTGGGCTAACCTTGAGTTTGGAGGCTATGCCTTCGCTTCCTGGTGCTGGTGGTCACAGTGTGTCCTTTCTTGGCAGTGGCCACGGGCCCAGCAAAACAGACCTCTGAAAGGCAAGCAGATTAATCATTCTGAAGGCATGCTCGCCTCAACAGTTCCCCTGCAGGATGTCTGAGAACCAGAGAGAGGGGACTGCTGTAGTTCACAAGGGGCATAGGGAAATGCCTGAAGACACAAAAACAAGGGGGTGAACAACAGAAAAAGAATGAGTGCTTTTAAATTGTACATGCTGGAGTTTTCACTAAACCGAAAAGTATTACAAAAAATATATTGCCACTCCTAGAGCACAAACTGTGATGAGTCCAACCTTTTTATTATAATCAGGCTTTCTCTAAATATATTATGCCCTGCAGGTCAAAATGATTTACTTCTCTATTTTGGGACATCTGAGTTCTATTCTACTGTTGCCAGTATGTTTTCAGCTGTGCCAGAACTGAGCAGGTCTGCGGCTCCTTTGTAACATCAAAACGGAGACATTTATCATTGAGATTTATCATGGGACAGCCTGCCAGATGGTTTGGGTATTTTAAAGGTGAACTGTTTGGGCCTTGATTAGCTCATGCGAACTTCTAGCTAAAGACAACTCTATCAGCTGCTCAGTGAAAAGACACTGATGTCCCCCTCCCCCCAGCTCCCTCCCTCTGTTCTTCTAGTAATGCAGAAAATATTAATGTAATGGCAGATGTGGCATAGATTGTCATTTCAGGAAGAAAACCAAGCCATAACCAATTCCACTGATTGCATTCTAATTATAATGTGACCTCCTGTTGCTTTGCATAGAGGCAGTATTCATTTCAGTACACCACTGTAAAACTTGCCTAGTCAACGACCCTCAAAGGGGCAATTGTAAGATTTAAGCTTGGATTTTTTTGCTCATACCAAAGTCCTTTATTCTGCCAAGCCTCTGCTGATTGGGCCAGAAAGAATGCATTTGATTATATAGACTAAACTTATTGGGAACAGAACCTCTGTGCTTTGAAATGCTTTTCATTCAAATTACATTCAGACATTCAATCAACATTGATTATGATATGGATTGGCAACAGGGAATGCCTTGGGTTTTTGGTCTGGCTTGAAAGTTTGTTGAGCTCCATACCAGATAACAACTGGGAAGCCAGCTGAGTTTCCTTAACCTTTTCCATGAGTTTCCCAGAAAAAGATGGTTTCTCTTGGGAGGCCAGGAGTTCCTTATTCCCACTTGATTCAATACTCCAAGATCATTTCTTTACTTGGAAAATGTGGGTCTTTGGGGCTTCCAAATTTAATTAACCTCTGAGAGCTTTGGGAAATGTATGTTCATTTGTGTTTATGTTAATAAAGTAGGTTCTTGACTTTGTGCATGAAAATCTAGGAGAATGCATCTTAGATTCAGATTCCAGGTCTAAAATTTTGTATTATTGAAGAAAGTGATCATCACTGATTCTGGTCATAGATGTTGTCTGTGTGATTTAGGGCTAGGCTTGGTTTTCTCATCTGCAAAATGAAATAAAGGTGATCCCAAGGTTAAATTTATAATATAGTTGATTTGAAAATACTAAGAAACAACATAGTATTGTTATTATTATTATTTACATGTCAGTGTATGTGCTTGTGTTTTTGAGGGGCCTTTGCCTGCATCTAGACCTCTCTCTGTCTCTGGAAAAATCGTGGTGGGATCAGTTTTTTAAGTAGTTGGCTCTTGGTAGACTCGCAGACATACTAAAGTTTTTGTTTTGACTTGAAGGTCCTCTTCCGGCCCTTCTGAATAACTTTAACCTAAAAGTCAGGCTAGAATTCCCACAAGAAGAGAGGAGTCTCCAGAGCTTCCTCATTCCAAGCTATAAAATCACTGGAGTTGGCTCCATTTTCTTTAGCCAATCACATACCATGAGCTGTCATTTGTGTACAGATGTCTCCCAAATAAAGATTTCCAGCCTTCATCGCGTTCCTGAAATTTAGCATTGCTAAGTATATGGTCACCTTGAATAGTATTCTAGGATCTCGAATTCAATACGTTCTCTTTTTTTCCCCTAAAACAACAGCAACCAGCCTCTCCTCTGTTCTCTCTTTCTCTTAACTACTCCTCTAATTCCAGTTATTAGAGTTCAAAACTTTGGAAGTTTTATTTTCTCCCCTTTCTTTACTTCCCACATAGAACTAGTTGCCAAGTCCTGTGAATTATACCACTTGAAAACATCCATTCTTCCTAAAGTTACTGCTTTATCATTGAGTCTAATCATTTCCTTCATGGCCTATGTAATTTAGTCTTTCCACCAATCCAGTCATCCTACCATGATGTGGCAGCAGCTTCTAAGATGGTCCTCATAATGCCTGTTATCTGGTGTTCATACCCTTGTGACATCTCCTCCCCTTATGTGTGGATGGGACCTGTGATTTGCTTGTAACCAGCAGATTATCAAAAAAAGTAATGGGACGTCACTTTCATGATTAATTGACATAGGATTGTGACTTCTGCCTTAGTAGAAAACTTTTTTCCTGCTGATCTTGATGAATTAAGAAGCTACATTGGAGAGGCCCACATGGCAGCAGCAGAGGGTGGCCTCTGGCCAACAGTCAGTAAGGAACTATGGCCCTTTACCCAAGACCCCACAAGAAACTGAATCCTGTCAACAACCATTTGAGCTTGTAAGCTGCCCCAGTCAAGCCTCAGATGAGACCCCAGCCCTGGTCTGTACCTTGGTAGCAGTCTTACGAGATGCCTGAAACAGAGGATACAGCTAAGCTGTATCCAGATTCCTGACCCACAGAAACTGTGAGACAACAAATATGTATTATTTTAAGCTGTTAGATTTGTGGTAATTTGTTACCTAATGGTAGACAGCTATATCCTAGAGCAGCCAGATTACTGCCTGACACTGTCAGGCTTTTGCTCAGAAATACTCAGTGTCTTCATGATTCTTTGTCTTTGGCCTTGAACTACCTATTCAAGCTGTTTTCCAATTCTCCTTCCTGAGCACAGTTACCTCTGTACTATTCATATTTCTGGCTTTCTGCCTTTTACCCTTTGCTGACATTGTTACCATTTCCTGGATTCTCTTTATGACTAAATCCCATATCTTTTTTAAAGGCCCACTTAAATGTTGCTTCTTTCCTAAAACCTTTTGTGATCCGTGAAGCTGTATAGATCTCTGAACTGCCATCGTTCTATACCTCAGGTTCTTTTCATTTTCTACCTCACAGGGGACTGGCTTGAGAATATTGCTGTATCTGTACTACAGGTTGAGTAGCCCTTATCAAAAATACTTCAGGTCAGAAGTGTTTAGAACTTGGGATTTTGGGGGAGATTTTAGAATATCTGCATTATATGCTTACCTGTTGAGCATCCCCAGTCTGAAAATCCAAAATCTGAAATGCTCAAATGAGCATTTCCTTTGGGGGTCATGTTGGTGCATAAAACATTTTGGGTTTCAGAGCATTTTGGATTTTGGATTTTCAGCTTAGGGATACTCAACCTGTGCTAGGCTGCAGATTATATGGAGGAGGCTTCTTCTGTTTCATCTTTCCATGCCCTTGAGCTTCCAATATAATGGCTTAATGGATGGTATGCTCTCAGTGGATGAGACTCAATGGATGGTACGCTTCAGCGACTCAATGGATGGTATATTCTTCTTGTTCATGAAAAGCAAGCCAGTGTACCCACAAGACAGCAAAATAGAAGTGGTTTGTGGAACTCTTGGTTTATTTACTTGCTTATTCTTGTATTCATTCCTTTACTGCATACCAGGCACTGTCCTAGGGGCCGAAGTGGACTCATGGGCATCATGCTTAGAAAGACACCTTGTTCTTGGGGTTTTATGTTTAATTAACATTACCATCTTCTTGAGACTCTTAATCATTTTATTGAATCTGTTTTTTCTTAGTGAAGTCCCAGAAGATAGTGGGGTATATGCTGGGGCTCAGGGAATTTGCCAATTTGCCTATGCCTTCTGCCTCCCTGACACAGATTCTAAACCACTTGTTCTCCTCACCTTCCCACCATGGCAGGGGCCTGGGCACAACCACAGGGAGAGTTGGGGTTGGGTACACATGCCCTGTGTTCCAGGTCACAGAGTAAGGACCCTGGGTACCTGGGAGGATCTGTACTTACTGCTAGTGAGGAAACGATACTAAATAGCAAATACTATGACAGGTTGAGAGAAAGAGAGGAGATCACGAGCAAGCTTACAGACGAATAGGAAAAGCTTTTCTCTTGCCTTTTGTACAAGTGCCTGCATTTTCATTTGTACTGGACCCTGGAAATCATGTAGCTGGCCCTGACTTGGGGTATAGTGCGAAACTAAAGGGGCAGGGATACAGCTCTGGCAGCAGCAGGGGTGCGGTGGAGGGAGACAGCAAACAACAGACAATAAATAAGATGATTTCGGAAAGTCGTAAGTACTATGAAGAGAATCAAATGAGGTGATATGCTGGTGAGTCCCTGAGTATGGTGCAGGAAGCATGTTACCTTAAAGAAAGATGATGAGGGAACTGTCCCTGAGAAGGTGGCATTTGAGTGGACATCTGCAGGAGGTAAAGAGGTTAGGCCAATCCAGGAATATGGGGCCGTTTCTAGGCAGAAGAATGTGCTAGGTCAAAATCCTCGGGGCTGGAACAAGCTTGAAATAGCCAAGAGCTAGACACAAAAGCCAGTGCTGCAGTAGCCTAGAGACTGTGGAAGAGAGGAGGCTTGGGGCATTTACTAAGGCAAGATGAAGCTGATCCTTTATTTTATTTTATTGTTCTTTTTTTAGAGCTATGTTCTTGCTGTGTCACCCAGGCTAGAGTGCAGTGGTGGGATCATGGCTCACTGCAGCCTCAAACTCCTGGATCAAGCAATCCTCCCACTTCAGCCTTCTGAGTAGCTGGGACTACAGGCATGTGTCACCACACCTGGCTAATTTTTCATCTTTTTTTGTAGAGGTAGGATCTTGGTATATTGCACTGGCTGGTCTCCAACTCCTGGCCCCAAGTAGTCCTCCTGCCTTGACCACCAAAAGTGCTGGGATTACAGGCAGGAGCCACTGTGCAAGGTCCAGCTGGTTCTTTAACACCAACACCAAACTGGCCATAGTGAGGACACAGCTTGCCTCTGGGCTTGTCTAGGTCTGTGATCCTGTATTTTCACACCTAAGAATCACTAAGGAGGGATTTTATAGCAATGCACTGTCCCTGCATTTTCTACCTTAATTTAATTCCCTTTTCTTTGTCAACATAGCTATTCTGCATTCTTTAAAATAGAGATATTTTTCAGGGACTTGTAACTTACAAGGATGTAAATAATCATAGGCAGGCCAAGGAATGTGTAGTTCCTAGGGAGAGCTTTGCGAATGAGATTTGTTCCTTTCACACAGAACCTCAAGGACTGTTGGATTTGTTTCAGAGGTCACAAATGGGCACCTTATGGCCCAAACTGGGGCCCCAGAAGTGTTTTATTTGTTCTGCATATTGCCCTTCATCAAACAGGAGTGCCCCAGCAATGGCCCTGTGCTCCCCAGATAGCTCTGTCCTAATCTCTCCTGTAGTCTCCTGCTTGTTCTTCTTCCCTTTATGCCTGAACTCATCTTTTTAATTGTTTCACATTAAAAAACATTCTCCACTGTATAGTGCCGATGTGGAAATGTTGGCATGTGCATAGACCCTGTACCAAAAACCCAGCAGAAGAATCAGCGTCCCTGAGGTACTTCCTCCTCATCCTCTTTGCCAAGCACCTCTTGTTGCTGATCTTGGAAGTCAGAGGTGGGAAAAGGCAGGTAAGAGGGTCAAGAAGTCAAAGTCCTAATTCATGCACACCTGGGCCCACCTATCTGCCGTGCCCATTCTGTGGACTCCCTATATGTAGATGCTAACCCAGGAAGCCCCTTGGGGCCAGTGGTGCATGGCTGGCTCCCTTCCTACAGACTGTTCCTTTAAAAATTAGGGGCGTTAGCTGAGAAGAAAATTAAGTAATTTTGTTATTTTTCCTTGATAATGCTTAAATTATTAATCTTCAGAGATAAGTACTGTTCAGTGCATAATGAGTTCGAATTGTTGATAATTATAATTTTGAGGAGTTTCAGCTTGCTGTCATCCAAGTAATTAAAGGGGTGGGACCAAGGTTCTATTTTGTTCATGACGGTTGTGCTTCTGATAAGAGCTCTCTCTGTGTGGCAAAAATGCGCTCATTCTAGTCACGTGGTGCAGTGAAAGGGTTAATTAAATCAAGTAAAGTAATCCACTGGATTGTGAAGAGTTCTCTTTTCCTAATTTTACCCCCTGACCTTCCGTCTCTTCCTTAAGATCTTCCCATTGTCTTAGCAAAGCCAAACACCCTGAATGGCGCCCACTCTGGGCTGATGAAACAGATGCAGGATGCCTGGGTCCTGCCTGAGCCCAGGGAAGAGGCCCAATTCCTTTCCCTCTTTCGCAGCTGCCCCCTTCACCCAATTGCCTGTGAGTCACCTTTAAAAAAATGTCTTGCATATACTAGCACTGGACTAAAAAAAATTGAACCAAAAGAAAAGAGGAAGAGAAAATGGAAAACTAATGATTCAAGAAATCACATAGCACGAGATAATTCTATTTTGAAATCACAGCAGTGGCACCCAGAGGCGGACGCTCCCCAAATTACTAGTGAAAACCCTTTGATGTATCCAGTTGTAAGAAAGCCCAAGGCACTTTTTTATTATTATTATGAGTGTTTCACATTCCCCAAAAGAAGCATTTAGCAGTAATTTTTAAATGTCTGTATGTGAGCAAGCTAAAATAAATAAATAAATAAATCCCTAAAAAATCTCCAACCCTAAATGTGCTTACTTGATGGCTGGCTTTGACTTATAATAAAAGCCAAGGTCTTACAATGGTGTATGAAGCACCCGTGAGATCTCTCTGCCCTCATCTGCCTCTTTCTCTCCCCTGGCTCACTCCACTGTAGCCACACTGGCTCACCGGCTGTTCAGAGACACACTGGACATGCTTGCTGCTCAGTCTGTTCCCTTACTGTATTCCCAGCCTGGATGCTCTTTCCTGGGTATCTGAATGGCTCAATTCTTTCTTTCCTTGAGCCGTTTCCTCCAAACTTCTCACTGAAGCCTTCCCTTGCCATGCTGTATAAAACCTCAACTTCCTACTTTTGACACTCTTAAAGAGACTTTGCTGATGTGATTAAGGTAAGGATATTGAGATGGAGAGATTATCCTGGACTATGTGGGTGGGCCCAGTGTAAAAATTAAAATCCTTATAAAAAGGAAACAGCAGGGATAAAACAGGGAAAGGAAATGTTACAACAGAAATAGAAGTTGGAGTGATGTAATTTGAAGATGAAGGAAGGGGCCACAAGCCAAGAAATACAGGCAGCATCTAGAAACTGGAACGGCAAAAGGAAATTATTTTTTTCTGGGGCCTCCAGAAGTAACCAGACCAGTTGACACCTTGATGTTATTAGCTCAGGAGATCCTGTTTGGACTTCTGATCTCCAGACTGTAAGATAATAAATCCATGTTGTTTTAAGCCACTGAGTTTAATTTGTTACAACAGCAATAAAAAACTAATACAGTTGGCAGGACCCAGACTCATAAGACCCCAAAGAATTTGACCATCTTGGTCCCCAGTTCTTCTGTACAATCTTCAAAGTTTCTATTTTCTTTCAGGATTTCCTTTCTGACTTGAAGACAGAGGAAAGAAACCTTTGCAATACATGCATTCTGGTCTCCTTTTGTACCTGAGGCCAGCTTTTGTCACTTGGTGCGATAAAAGCTGCATTAGATTTTGATGGGAGGTGTGGTGCCCAGGTGTGTTTCAACACAGTTCAGGTGAGGGACAGGGGATTTGGGGAGAAGCAAATGCAGCCCTGCCAGGAACAGTGGGCTGCTGCTTCTACAACTGTGTAAAGGACCAGACTTGTCACTATTTTAATCCAAGTAGACAGTTCTCGCCTGTCTAAGGATGTGACTGACTGGTGGTATCTTTTCATGGTTATGCAGCAGACTGAACTTCAGAAGTCAGAGCTCACAGCTGATGGGATGTGTTTGTAATTGGACCTGGTAAGAACTGGACCTCTAAATGGGACAGGAAGAACAGTGGAGACGATCACACTGTGGCCTTTTGCTAGTTATTCATTCATAGAGTTCTTCCTGTTTTAATTCTGAAGGATGAAAACATTAAAAGATAATTTATTCCTATACTTTCCTCAGCCCCTGTGCCTTCCTTTCTCCTTTTCTGTGTCTCTTGCTTTCTTTCTGTTTCTGTGTCATACTTTTCCCTGACCTTCCATTTCCTGAAAATTGTCTGTATTTGTGAGGATAACCTTAGCGCTTGAAACTTTTTCCAGCTTTATTTTAAAAAGATGACCATTTTATCATGCAGTCTGAAAATCCAAAAGTGTTCTCTGCTCCAAAGGTTCTCTGCTCTTATTTAACTGGCCAGCAAGGAAAACCCACAAATTACCAAACAAGAGGAACAACAGGAAGCACTGATGGAGCTCATTTACATCTGCATATGTTCTTTATTTAAAACCAGGGGAAGTGCTGAGTGGATGGGTTTGGGAAATATGGCCGGCATTCCGGAAAGGGCGGCTGTGCACAAGTCCACACATCCTGCGGTACTAACAGGCGGAAAGGGAACACCATGGAATTTATGTTGCAGTGCCATCTTTTAATGTCTGTTCTGTGGCATCTTCATTAGATCCCAACATGACCCACAAACTGTTGACATATCAAAGGCAGTAGGTAGAGAGGTGTGAATATCCTAAAAGGGCTTCTGATGAAAGCTACCCTATTTTCTTATACTCTAAATACATGGAACAGAGATGTTGGGATAGGTACACATTTGGGTTTTATTAACAAAATAGCAGTAAGATGTATAGCCAGTTAGAGATACCTGTTAAGCCTCTATGTTCTAAAGACACATGTTCCAGCCTCTCATGGTCTTTTGGTGGCACAAAATGTTTCCTCCTGAAGAGGTGAAAAGGTGACCACAGTGGTCCTTCTCGCTTTGCTCTGCCTCTGTGGCTGTCATGGGAGTGGAGTTGGCTGTGACATCTGCCCTGCCTTGATACACAAGGCTGATTCAGGGTGGGTTGTCAGGTGTCCTTTCATTCATCATGACCTTGAGTATGTCCCTTCTGAAAGCAGGCATACATGGTGAAAAAAGGGGCCTTCTCTGGAGCAGATTTATGAAGCAAAACATGAAACCTTATTATTGGTCCGTAGAATGAGCCCAAGAGGCCCTCGAGACAGTCTTTGATTCTACTTGTATTTTAAGGTAGAAAAACTTCAAAGTTTTAAAAAAACTCAGAAAGGCTGGAATAATTGGTCAAGATCTCAGTACAGCTGAGCTATAGTTCACTCAGTCATCTTTCCCACTTCACCATCTGCCCATTCATGCATCCTTTCATCCCTCCATCCACCCACAAACATTTGTTGAATGTCCATAAATAAGATCCAGTCCATGCCTCAAAAAGCTCATGTGCACAGGAAGGATGGGAATGTAGGGCTGTGCATTAGGTGTTACCACAGAGATGTGGCAGCTGAAGGATGCACAGAACGAGGAGTGTGCACATCAGCCCGGGCTCTGTGGTGGAGAGTGGAGGAAGGTAGGGTGTAATACTCAAAGTTGCTGATATGTCTTAAGAGAAAAATAGTTGTTTGCCAGGTGCTCCATATGTGGGAAGACTCAGTACTATCCTATTTCTATTTGCTTTTAAATAATAATAACAAACTTAAAATTTCTGTTGTTTCATTGATTCTCTCATTCAATCAAAATCTGAGGACCTGAGATGCCCAGAAGAGTTGGAACACACACTATCTACTTGAATGGAGACTTGGCAAAATAATGAATAAATTAATGTTCTAGAAGTTACTGGGACCAATTTTCATCCAATGCAAGAATAACTTCTAAGTTCTTCTCAACCTTGAGATTTGATGAATTAGAATAACGAACCTTTGTCTCATTATCTCATGCAACTCACAACAACCCTGTAAAATAGATTTTATGATCATTGTCAGTTTTATAGGTAAGTAAAAAGAGATACAGGAGGGATTAAGAAATATGCACAAGATTCCATAGCCAAAAGGTGACCATGTAAGAGCCAAAACTGTCTGCTATCCTTAAATCCTAGGTTATTTCTTTTGCATTACTTTGTATTGCTTATACATAGTTGAACTCAATAAATGACTTCATATAGGTAGGGCAATTTCTTCATTTAACTACACTTAATAGGAGACCAAATTAGAACATTTGTTTTGAATTAAAATATGATCTTTAGGACATTCCTATTAAGAAGGGCCATATGTTAAACATAGAATTTTAGATTATCAGAGCTGGACCTTATGCAAGGAGATAATAACTCTCAATACAATTAGTCAGTCATTTTCTGCCATATTGCAGATGAGAGGGAACACAGTTTAAAATCATAACCAAGAATGCAAGTTTCCCTACTCCTAGCAGTGTTATCTCAACTAACACTTATTGCTTTTTATTTTATTCAGCACCTGTAAAGATCATAATCCAAAGAAAGGAAAATGCAGAACAATTGGGTTTGATGAGAGTCTGAGCTTGAGAAGGGTTTGGAGCATACAATGAAACTTCTCATTCCATGGTTATTTGAGTGTTGGGATGAGAACACCAACGCAGAACCGTGGTGATGTCTGTGGTCAACAGAGAGCACCGGGTACTAGCTGGGTTTGGTAGAGCCCTTGTAGAACTAGAGAGAGGGCCTTAATGGTCATCTAACTATGTAAAACACTCACCTTCGGTTAGTTCTGCTCTCTAGTCATATTTCTGACCTCTGTGGAGTTTATTTAAAAGCATAATTCTCATTGATTATGTACTGATAATTATGTTCTCATAATTCTCATAATTCTCATTGATTCTGTAAGGAAATGTCCTATGCACATGGTTCTAGAAATATAAATTACTCCTGTCAATATTTAACCAAAAACCAAACTTGGTCCTTCAGGTACCAGGGCAGAGACTGCTCATTTATATTGATGTGATTTTCACTAAATAAGAGCTGTAATGTTTGAGGACCAAACTGTCCAGTTCATTTCCTGCTTTTTGAAATTACCTCTGAAGTTTGCCTTTTTTGTTTTCCCTTTTGTTTTTCTGCTGGGTTCTTCTTTCTCCTCCAAAGCTGCAGGATTCCTGCTACATTGCTCAGTTCTACTTTCCACCTCCGCTGCTGGGCAATTCCTTCCTTCCTCACTCCTGGAAAGAAATAATTCTCCTCTTGACAGCTTTCCTTTGGTGGTTTACATACTCCCCTCATGTAGCAGTCACATTATAAACATAGACAGATGACTTTGGAACCCTGGGCTTATTTTCTCCCTATTGTGGTACAAGGCATTTAGCACCTGGTAGGAGCTCAAAAAATATTTTAGGAATGAATGAATGATGGAAGCAAACAAAGAAGGAATATTTGCCTCTCATTACTACCATCTGGAGACTCCAAGGAGGCCCTATGGTTCAGTCTACTTTCTTTCAGTTTGCCACTTTGTGTCACTTGTCCAGGTGATTTTAAACATTCGTTCATTCATTCTCTCCCTCTCCACAAGAGGATGGACACTTACCACATGCAATCGTGGTGAGATTGTCAGTGATTTTCATACTCTTTTGCTTTGTGCTTTTTGGTAGTTTGACATTTTTCTGCAATGAGAACATTTTATTTTGTAGTTCGAAACTATTAACCCTTTTATGCCTAGTGTTCCATTACTGGAACGCTAAGCTTTTGGGAGTTATTTATATCCTACTGCTCAATGTCATTGCCAAGGTCTGATTTTTCATATATAAAAATTGCAACCTCTGGCACAAATGGGTTAACATTACATTTTTTAAATTACATTTTATATTCTAAAAATGTTTATTTTATAAAATTTAGAAAATTAGTAATATTGGGAGAAAAAAACTACCCATAATTCTGATACCCACAATCCATTGCTAACACATTCACTTTATTTCTAGCCTTTCTTTTTTCAGCGCATACATTTTGGTATGTAGTTGTGATCCTGGTGAAAATTGACATTCTTTATTTTACTTTTTTCAATGAACACATATAAAGTAGTTTTATGTTATATATCTCCATGAATTTCACTTTTATTGACTGCATGCTAGTCTTTTAAAATATTAATATCAAGTACATGGTCAACTTTAGCATTTCCCAATATGTGATAGCAACACTAAAGTGAGCATTTATTAAATGCTTGCTACTTGCTGGGCAGTGATGAGAATAAACTGGTAGGCAAAATGAACTTCTGCTCTCCCAGAGGATAGAATCTACAAAAATAAATTTACGTTAACGATTCAATATGGTAAGAGCTTTATAGTGAACATGCAGAGTTATGGGAACATTTGAAGGCATGTAGAATCCAGTTTGAAGCAAGGATTAGGGAAGTCTTCCTGGAAGAGGTAACATTGAAGACGTGACAACTGTGTCGCAACTGACCAGGGAGAAATGTGTTCACCTTGGGAGAACAACATATATAATGGGCCCAAGTGCTGGGATTACAGGTGTGAGCCACTGTGGCCCAGTCCCTATCAAGAAGTTTTAAACTGGAGAAGCTGAAAGATCACATTGGCTTATTACAAAGATCATTCTGGCTGAGAGAAGTGGCTCACGCCTATAATCCCAGCACTTTGGGAGGCCAAGGAGGGTGGATCACTTGAAGTCAGGAGTTTGAGACCAGCCTGGCCAACATGGTGAAACCCTGTCTCTACTAAATATACAAAAATTATCCAGGCATGGTGGTGAGCACCTGTAATCCAAGCAGGCTGAGATAGGATAATTGCTTGAACCCTGGAGGCAGAGGCTGCAGTGAGCCGAGATCGTGCCATTGCACTCAAGCCTGAGCAACAGAGCAAGACTCCATCTCCAAAACAAAACAAAACACCAGAAAGATCATTCTGGCTGCCATCCATAGGTATGTGCAGGGAGACCAGAGAGGGGGTTGGAGCAAGAGATGCAATTCATGCAAGAGATGTTTGTCATTTTTCTGTTGTTGTTTTTATTTCACCATCATAACAACCATGAGAGGAAATTTTTATGCATAGCTTTCTTGAGTACTGTTTTACTAGAGAAGAATAAAAGGAAAATGCTAACCGACCTTAGTGTTACAACTTGTCAGTGTCATTTGCAGGCTGAGTTTGTTCTCATGCCCACCTACCAAGTCATTTCAGTAGTACATGTTGGAGATGGGTAAAGGGCACCTTCTTGAGGATGGCTCTCCATAGTATACATGGTTCAGACCAGATTTCATCCACATTTATGCTGCATCGTTTGCTGGGATCTCAACTTCCACTGTAAGCCTAGTGCCAGTTCTGTACAAATGATTTTTAAAAATCCAACATAATTAGGATGATTATGTATACCTTACATCCATGTTTCATGGACTCCCTGGGTGGAATGCATCTGCCTAAGGTCAACGACATTATTTCCCTAAAGGGACATTCCTATCGTTCTACTTGAGATAAATTCCTCACTATTTTTCAAGTGCTTCAGGTTATATGATTCCACTTTCTTGGCCAAAATTCTGCTTATGGCGTAGTGTTGCCCATTGTTGGATCTCAAAGCACATTCATTATCATGTGCTGATGGCTGTTCTCCAGGAGTGGAAAGAGGAGGTAGAGAGAAGTGAATGTGAGGGTGCCAGCAGTGGGGGATGGAGCCACGCCCCTGACAGGAGGCACAGTCTCTGAACTCAGCACCAGGCTGGGAAACTTTGCCTGGGCCTCCCTGTGCTCTCTTGGGGCAGGCCACTTTGGAGACATAACAAATGTAACCAGGGTAGAGCTCTGCCAGAAAGCAACAGCGGGGACAGTGATGGAAAGCAGATGGAGGCGCTGGCCTTCACTTGGTGAGAAATCCACTGAGGGAATGGAGAATGTTTGCAAAATCTCCGAGTTCTATTGGGACACCTCCTAGTGCATTTACAAGGCGCCAGCCTCTGTTTGCCAATGGTTTAGTTTGGTTTTGATGAGACCAAATTACCCTTTGAATTCTCTCAAAATTTTGAACATTTCCCAAATTTTGTTTGACTCACCAGCTGGAGACTTGGAATTAAAACTCCAGCATGAGTGCATGAGAAAAATAAGTGAAATCTTGCCTTATTTTGGAGGAATGGTTAAGAAAAGGTGCTTGTAGCTGCCTAGCTTGTGGTTTGCTCCCCACATTGTGTAATTCTAAGCCTGGAACAAATCTTCAGTTGTCATTTTGTATTTTCTCCTGCTTCTACACGGGGAGGGAGGGCTCTACTTCCCCAGTGTATTTCAGAAAGATGGTGGACTCTTCTGAGGTAAGATTTCAGAAAGGAAGGTACACAACCTTATTTGTTCTTCTGATTCATGGATAAAGGGTTAACCAGTCAGCCTGCATACTGTGGGTTTTTGTAGCACATGCAGTTTGAACATGGCTCTGTATTCAACATCTTGTAGTGGGAAGGAAGGACACAAAATCAAAAGAGTTCATCTCCCTTCTCTGGGGGACTCTGCCCTTTCTGCGTGAGATGATGGTGTGTGACTCTGGGAATATAGATAAGTGTCCTTACATACAAACAAGTATGATTCGCTGTCTGGGGAAAGATACAGGGGAATTGAATAAGGAATGATTCTGCATTGTTAGTCTCTAAGACGTTGAACCTATACAATATTCAGTAAGTAGTTTTGATTCTTCTGTGATGCCCCTATGCCCACAGGCATCATCCCATCATCTCAGCCTGAAAACACCATTCCTGCAATCTTCCTCCTTTCCCTCTCTCTCGCTCTCATGCCACCTTCTTTGTTTTGCTGCCAAATGTTAAAAGAATTTAGACTTGTTGCCTTTCCTCTCTCTCTTTCCTGCTCTCCCTTCCTTCCCCATATCTTCACTCCTTGTCCCCTGACTTCCTTCCTCCTCTCTGGATTACAGCTGTTCTCCTGGTCAGCAATCCAACCTCTTCTTCACATTCTTTGCCTTACTGACTCTTTGGATGAGTCCTGGTGATTCCAGAACCCTCTGTCTCTGAGCTTTTATGCCACTCTCTTGATGCTTCTCTCATGTCTGTATCTACTCCCTTTCTCTTCTTCTCACATCCCTTAATTGTGACCTTTTTTCGAGATTGTGTCTTTGAGCCCTTTCTTTCTTTTCAACAGTCTTAGCCACCATGGGATCTTTAACATCTCTCCTATATAGATGCCTCCATTTTTACTTTTCCAGCTCTGACTTTTGCATGAGCCACATTGCATCTGTATTAGTCTGTTCTCACACTGCTAATAAAGATATACTCAAGACCAGGTAATGCATACAGAAAAAGAGGTTTAATGGACTCCCCGTTCCATCTGCCTGGGGAGACCTCATAATTGTGGTGGAAGGCAAAAGGCATATCTTACAAGGCAACAAGCAAGAGAGAATGAAAGCCAAGTGAAAGGGGGAATCCCTTATGAAACCATCAGATCCCCTGAGACTTATTCACTCCCATGAGAACAGTATGGGGGAAACTGCCCCCATAACTCAATTATCTCCCACCAAGTCCCTCCCACAACACATGGGAATTATGAGAGTTACAATTCAAGATGAGATTTGGGTGAGGACACAGCCAAACCATATCACCATCTGATTCTCAAACTAAAAAATAGTATAAAGTTCATCTATTTTATTTATTGCATGATGTTCCTTGTTAGAAGTAAGCTCCCCAAAGGCAGGGATGTCCGTCTGTGTTGCTGTTCTATCCCAGGGGCCTAAACTAGAGCTTGGCGCACAGTATTGGCTCACTTAATATGTGTTGAACTAATGAATGACTGTTACCAACATTTATGGAGCACTTGCCTTGGAAAGAAAGTTTCTAAGCACTTTATGTTAAGATGATTGTCTCACATCATCCTGACAAAATCCTATGAGGTTAGCCCATTCATAATCCAATTTTGCAAACAAGGACTATGAAACACCAAGAAGGCAACTCTCCTGAGGCCATATGGCTGGTGAGAGGCAGAATATAGACTTCAAACCCAGGCAGAGTGACCCAAGCCCAAGCTTTCAAGCACCGGGTTATACTTGGCGGTAAGTGTCTGATCTCTGCCATTGACTAGCTATATGAACTTGGACATGCTTTTTAAGTTATCTGAGCTTCAGCTTCCTCATCTAGTGAAAGGACAACACCTCTGACTTCACAGTGTTGTATCTAAGAACTTTGCAAACAGTAAAATACAGCATTAATGTTATTCCTCAAATAAGGTATCATTAGTATTTATGAGAAAAATTATATACAAAGTCCGTTAGGACTTACAGAACCTCAAAACAAATCAGAAACCAACCAAACAGTAACAAAAACAACAAACCACGTATTATGAAGTTATGGGGCTATACTTCAAGGAGCACCCATCCTTTCTTTTTCCCTCCCTTCCTTCCCTCTGTCAAATGTTTATTGCAACCCTACAAGTGCTGTGCCTGGGCTAGAGACAAAAGGATACAAATAATGAGTTGAGATTAAGAGTTAGTAATTAGTTGAGATTAAGAGATTGATTTATACTTCTGATATGGGAAAGAATAATATTGACTGGAGTTCTTGTGGAAAGCTGTCATGAGAGGGCATGGAAAAGGAGCTTAGAAGACTCAAGCAACAAAGAAAAATGGAAGAACCATATTCCTCTGTGTTCTCCTTTTCTGTGTCTAAGATGTGTAACCCTGAGAAAACTGGTTGAACCATGGCTCAGCTGGCTGCCCCAGTCATGGGCCCCTTAAAATCTTTACTTAGGTCACCACAGATGCCAGAGAGGGCTTTAAACGTCACTGCTAGATCACCAGCCTAGGTAAGAACCAGGGGAGTGGGAAAGTGGCTAGGAAAGGAGACTCATATTTGGGTTGGAGATGTCAGGATAGTCAGGCAGAGGCATCTGCAGTTATGCAGCAGAGAAAGAAGAAAAGGAGAGCGAGGCTCCGTAAGCACTTGGTTCTTTGGCTGAGGGTCTGAAGAAATCCTCCAAAACATGTGGCATCCACCACCTCTTTTGCCCACATCCAGGCCCTTCCCTCCTGGGAGCCTGTCAGAGGGGAAATGCAAGTGGCTCCATGTGTCTCTGCCTTTGTGCTAGCTTGGCTTCTTTGCTGGAGGGATCAGTTGAGCATGTCTTCAATACATTGGTCTGGGGACCTTCTGGTTCCCTAAAGCTGACAGATTTCTGCTCCTTTTTGGACTTCCCAAGACTCCATTTAAGTTTTACGATCAAGGGTTGACATAAAGACATCAGTCCAGAGTCTGAATCTTCTCTTGCCTTGTTTAGACCTGCTACAAGGGCTTTCTGTCCAGAAGAGCTTCAGTTCCATTTGGGGAAAGGTAGATAAAGCTGGGTGCTGTCATTTCTGTTTTTTTAGAAGTAGCTTAGTGTGGACACAAGAACTCTACACTGAGAATAAGGAGTCTTGGATTCTAGCTCCTGGGTTTGTTTGTGTGACCTGGAATATGTTCTGTCCCATACATTCTAGGCTTCAGTTTCTTCTATAAAAAGTGGGAGTTGGGCTACATGGTATCTAGTACCAGTTTCCATATTGACATTATCTCATCTTTGGTTGGGGCATGTGTGTGTGTGTGTATGTGTGTGTGTACAGATTTTTCTGGAAAAAAAAGATTAAGGATACGATCCCATACACACTATCATCACCATATGTGCGTGCATTCCTGACATGGCTATGGGCCCCACCCGTGCCATATGCTCCCCACACTTTGTCAGCCTGGCTATCCTTTATTGCCCATCACAGCTCAGCCTGCCACATGTTCCTCTGCACACGAGATACGCTGACACAGGCTTTGCGAAGGCTGACTCCATGTCTTGTTCTCTTTGCTGCTCCTTGAGGAATTCTAAATCCAGCTGCAACCTCCACATTTGCATGGCTTTGTAGAAGGGGAAATGTAAGAGTAGGCTTTTAATCAGTTCACACATCTTTTGTGAGGCAGGGTCTGAGAGGGCTTTGTGAAGCCGCTATTCACTGCTTCACATTGTGGGATCAAGCCTACACTTTGTATCATATGGAAATACTGATAGTGCAAGATAAATACTGAGGCTTAGGAAGAAGCATACTGTACTTTCAACCATCCAAATGGTGGCAGGACCTGAGGACAAAGCATTCAACTAATATGGCAGAACTCTACAAGGCAGGACTGGGATGGAAGTTTCGGGAAGGAAAGATTTGTGACTCTGAAGGTGGTTCACATGACCCTTGCTATGGAGGGAAATGGAGTGCCTCCTGGAATCATGCTTTCCCTGTCCTGCTGAGGTTAATGTGGATATGTGTCAAACATTTTTCAGAGATTTTAAAGAAATTGCACACTTGATCCAACCCTCAGATCTGTCACTTATTATGCGGCCTCGGACAGGCCATCTAACTTATTTAAGCTTTTTTGTCCTAATCTTTAGAATAATATATTACCTACTATGCTGTCTTTTTTCCCCAGGTTAGTTATGAAATTCAAAGAAGACGATGTTTGCAAAAGCAATTTGGAAAGAATAAATTAACCAGTGGTTATGTGCTCAACACTGTGGAACCTTTCACCCCAAATAAAAACAAATCAAAATAAAAACCACCTCCATGGATATATAGACAATTTTGACATATAACTTCTAGGGGTCTGCTTAACAGGTTCATGTGTCAGAATTTGACAATCCATGAAACAGAGATCAAGTAATCATAATAATATCACTGCCTTCATGGCGGAGGTTGCGTATATGTTTCTCCTATTCCACTTCATCTCCCCAGTGCTCACACATACACCCCGTTGGTTTGTAGTTAGTGAATGATTAAGGAAATGTGTGTGTGCCTGTGTGTGCTTGTATGTGTGTGTTTATGTATGCATGTATGTGGTATAGGTGTGTCTGCACTACCCATTCTTGCATTTCTATCTTTTAACTGTTATGGATGAATAAGCACTATGATGGACGAGACATAGTGATTCTCCTAGGTCAGAAGTGTGTTACTCGCTAATGAGCTGGACAATTCTACTCTGTGTATTTAACTTTCCTGACTCCCTTATGCAGGTTAATTTTGGTAACATGTCATATTTTACGCTGGCTCAGTGGGATTAGGTGGGAAATTACAAATTAATCAACAATTTGATATCCCTGGATACAATTTGTTCTGTTTCAGTCACAGCCTGGGTCACACCTGTTGATATATATTTTTAAACTGATTCCTCTCTAGATCACTCTTTTTCGTCAGCACAAGGCAAAATGCTGAAATTTCTCTCTTATATATGTTTTATTAGCATGTCTTTCAAGTGCTCCTTAATCTTCCAATGAAAATGCAAGAGTTCTTAGTATTGTGCTACAGCCTTTGTATTCACTTGGTGATTGCCAACTTATTTAAAAATAAACTTTTAAAGTGAACTATAACATACTATATAATATGCACAAATCATAGTATACAACTTTATGAATTATCGTGAGCTATCACCACCCAAACAAAAAAAAATTAATACTGGCAATGGCCCTTGTCCCCCAACAAACTCTCTCATATCCCACTCTAGGCACTACTTCTTCCTCCCTAAAGGTAGCCAAGATTCAGACATCTTATTCTATGGATTGGTTTTGATTGCTTTTAAATTTTATATAAATGGAAGAGTAAAGTATGTGTATTTGGGGATCTTTGTTGTTGTTGTTCAGTGTTAAATAGTATTCCAAAATATTGGAGTTCAATGTGTTAATCTTTTTCTTTATGGTTAGTATTTTTGAAGTCCTGTCTAAGCAACCTTTGTCTTCTCAAAGGTCATGAAGGTATTATCCTATGTTATCCTTTAGAAGTGTTATATTTTACATTCACATTTAGAGCTACAATACACCTAACATTTTTATATGGTGTGCAGTAAGGGGGTCAATAATTATTTTTTCATGAGGATATCTGAAAAGACCTTACATTCCTCACTGCTTTTTTCATAAATCAATTGTCTTCATATATGTGAAGTTGTCCTGGACTCTCTATTCTGTCCCATTAGCACTCTTGTCTCTTCTGGGTCAATGCCCTTATCTGTCAATGACTATAGTTATATAATAATGTCTAATATCTAGTCATGTATCAAAACTATATTGGCTACCGGCCGGGCGCGGTGGCTCAAGCCTGTAATCCCAGCACTTTGGGAGGCCGAGACGGGTGGATCACGAGGTCAGGAGATCGAGACCATCCTGGTGAACACAGTGAAACCCCGTCTCTACTAAAACTACAAAAAACTAGCCGGCCGAGGTGGCGGGCACCTGTAGTCCCAGCTACTCGGGAGGCTGAGGCAGGAGAATGGCGTGAACCCGGGAGGCGGAGCTTGCAGCGAGCTGAGATCAGGCCACTGCACTCCAGCCTGGGCGACAGAGCGAGACTCCGTCTCAAAAAAAAAAAAAAAAACTATATTGGCTATCCTTGGCTCTTTGAATCTCCATACAAGTTTTAGAATTATATGTGTCTTAATAATAACAACAATAATGAAAAATGATATTCTGATTGAGATTATTTTGAATTTATAGGCCAATTTGTGAAGGATTGATGTGTTTGCAACATGACATCTTCTAGTTCATGACCATGGGAATATTCTTCCACCTATTTAGGTCTTCAACTCTATAATAATTTTTAGTTTTTGCGTGTGTGTGTGTGTGTGTGTGTGGAGGTCTTGTACATATTTCACTATATTTCTATGTATATGATTTTTCAAAATAGTATAGTAATATGATTTACTTTTTTGATGCTAGTATATAAAGTTTGAAATAATTCTCACATGTTGATTTTGAAGCCAGAAACCTTGTTAAATTCACTTATTTATTCTAAGAGTTTCTAGAGTTTTTTTGATTTTCTGTACACAAATCTCCCTGTAATAATTTTTTTCTTTATACCTATTCCTTTTATTTCATTTCTTATCTTACAGAATTGGCTACGACCTCTAGTACAATATTGAACATAAATGGTCTTGAAAGATACTGTCGTCTCATTTTCAATCTCAGGTTTTAATTTCATTATGTCTAATGAGTGTTATAGAACTTTTGTCATTATCCTTTATCAATTAGAAAAGTCATCTTTTGTTTTGTTATGAGTTTTCAACATCAATGGGTGTTGAATTTTATGAAATATTAAATGTTTTGTGCCTCTATAGAGGTGCTCATTTGCTTTTCTCCTTTATTGTAGTAATGTGGTGAATTACATTGATCATTTTTTAAAATAGACTTTATTTTGGGAAGAAGTTTCAGGTTCAAAGAAAATTTGGACAGAAGATAGAAAAAGTTCTCAGATACTCCCTGCCTCGACACTTGGACAGCCTCTTACACTATCAGCATCTCACACCAAAGTGGTACACTTGTTACAATTGATTAATCTACATGGACACATTATTATCACCCAAAGTCCATAGCTGACTTCACGGTTCACTCTTGGTGGTGTATATTCCAGGGGTTTTCATAGGTATGAAATTATATGTTTCCAGTATTATAGCATCATACAGAATAGTTTCACTGCCCTGAAAATCTTTTTTGCTTCACCTATTCTATTCCTCCCTCCTCACTATTCCCTAGTAACCACTGATCTTTTTATTGTCTCTATAGCGTTTCCTTTTCCATAATGTAATATAAATGGAATCATACAGCTTTTTTTCAGTTAGTAATATGCATTTAAGTTTCCTCCATGTCATTTTATCACTTGATAGCACATTTCTTTTTAGTGCTGAATAACATTCATTGTCTGGATGTACCACAATATATTTATCCATTCATCTACTTCAGTTTTGACAATTGTTTACGAATCTGCTGTAAACATCTGTGTGCAGGTTTTTGTGTGGATATAAGTTTTCAATTCATTGGGCGAATACCAGAGAGTGTGGTTGCTGGATGGTATGGAAAGAGGATCTCTTGTAAGAAACTGCCAGATTATTTTCCATAATGGCTGTACCATTTTGCATTCCCTCCAGCAGTTATTGAGCATTCCTTACTTATTTGCCACCTGTATATCTTCTTTGATGAAGTGTCTGTTCAGGTCTTTTATCCATTTTTAAAATTGGGTTGTTCATTTGGTTATTACTGAGTTTTAAATGTTCTTTGTATATTTTCGGTAACAGTCTTTTATCTATCATTTGGAAATATTTTCTCCCAGTCTTTTAAACATTAAAGCAACTCACATTCCTGAAATTTACTAAACTTTATTGTGTTACGTGACTATACATTGCCACATATATGAACACAAAATTGAACTGTTAGTATTTTCTTTATGGATTTTGAATCTGTGTTCATGACAAAGATTATCCTAGAATTTTTCTTTCTGGTAATGCTCTTATTAAATGTCAGTATAAAATTTTACTACCTTCATAAAATAAGTTGAGGAATTTTCTTGTTTTTTCTATTCTTTGGAAGACTTCATTTAATATTGGTATTATTTCTTTCTTAAGTATTTGGAAAAATTCTTGGCTAAACTGTCTAGGCCTGGAGTTTTCTTTGTGGTAAGGCATTTAATTACAGATTTAATTTCTTTAAGATATAGGACTATTCTATTTTTTATTGTATCTATTTTGTTGTATTTTTTTACAAATTTTAAAAATTGATTTAAATGTCAAATTTATTTGCATAAAATTGTTCCTAGTATCCTTTTATCTATTTTTCAGGTACTATATTGATACTCCCCATATCTTTTCTGATATTGTAATTTGGTACCTTTTCTATTTCACTCTTGAGCAGTCTCACTCCTACCCCCATCCCAGAATTTATAATTTTATAAGTCTCAAAAAAGTTTTGGCTTTGTTGACTGTTATTTTCTCTTTTTACTATTTCCTTCATTCCAGTTTATTGGTTTTATTTTCTGTTCCTTAATGTCTTAGGATGAATAATTAGATCACTGATGTTAGGTTTTCTTCTTTTCTAATATATGCATTTTATTGATATATATGTCTCTCAGCGTGGCTTTAGCTGTATCCTATGTGTTTTTTTATGACATACTTTCATAGTCATTCAATTCAAGATATTTTCCAATTTCTATGCTGATTTTTTTTGACTGTTGAGATACTTAGAAGTATGTAGCTTAATTTCCCAGCACTTAAGTGTTTCTTAGTTATCTTTTGTTAATAATTTTCAGGTAATTCCACTCCGATCAGAGAATATACTTGGCACAATTTCTGCCTTTTCAAGTTTGCTGATACTTGCTTTATAGCCTGGAATATGTTTAATTTGGGTGAATGTTCTGTGTTGTGCAATGTCTTTAGTCCTCACGTGCAGTATTCTTCATTTGCATATGTGTGTATATGTCTGCATATGGTCATATTTAAAGATTGTTAATTCTATTGTTCAAATCTTTTATTTAATTCCTTTTCGTTATCTGCTTCTTTTACTTACTGAGAGCAGTATGTTAAAACCTCCCACTATCATTGTGAAATTCTCCTTTTTGTCCCCTATAGTTCTGTTGATTTTTGTTTCATGTGTTTTTGAATTTAGTTGATAAATTAAGAATTTTTACATCTTCCTGAACAAACAACTCTTTTATCATTATCGATATCTTCCCTTTATTTTTAGTTATGGTCCTTACCTTAAAGTCTAATTTACTTGGTATTTGTAAACATACACTTTCTCTTATGGCTAGGACTTGCTTTGTGTAGTTTTTTCACTTCTCTACTCTCAAATTCTCTGAAGGCTTTTATTTAAAATGTGTTTCTTGTAAGCAGTATATTACTTTGAAATCCATTATGAAAACCTTCCTTTTAATGGTGATATATAGACTATTTAACAATTAATAGAGTAACGTCTTAACTAACATTTAATATAGCTTCCTTGTGACCCAGCCGCCCTTTTCCTAATAGTCTCAATTATGTCTCATTTGTTAAATATACCAATTAAATTCTTAGTTTAAGATATTGTATGTTTCGGCCTTGAATTTTCATTTGACTCTGTTGTATAGTTGTCATTTCTTTGCTAAATTCCTTCATGTGCTGTTTTGCATCTTTCGAATATATGTGATTGATATGTTCCAGTCCGTGGCCAATAACTCCAATATCCATTTCTTTTGTAGCTTCGTATCTCTTATTGATTGATGGATTGGATCTTTGGGCATTTGGTTTTGTCTCTTCGTATGCCACATGATATTTCATACTTGACACTGAGTACAAAAATTATAGGAAAAAAACTTGAGGCTCTGAATAATGTTATTTTCCTTCAGATAAGACATATTTTGTTTCTGGGAGGAAGGTGGGGTGGGGGAAGATTGCCTTAGTCCAGTTAGGGATTTATTCCATGGGAAACTGGGCTACAGACCTGGTGAGGACAGATCTATTTCCAGTTGCCCTTCCACCTGTGATGTAGTTTTTCAGGGCCCCCGCTGAAAGTCTGGGATGTCTACCTGGACCCCTCCTCCTTGGCATATCTTAAATCTAATTTTGTCTGCCAAGACTTGTAAGACTGTGAAGTTTGGTTCAGCTACTCAGCCTCTTCATTGCAGCTTGAGAATTGAAAATTGCCTCATGAGAGACAGTAGCACTGGATGTGGGACTCAGGTCTCTGCACACTCACTCTCCCCAGATCTTACCCTCTCAGGTCATCACTGCCTTAGTAACTCACTGAGGCCCTCACATAAGATTTTATACACATATTTAGCTCAGCATTTTTAGTTTTTCTCAGTGGGAGCATTGGTCTGCTGCCAGCTAGTCTATCTACTTCGCTCTCACTCTCATCAAATTATTTTATTCACACTTTACAGATCTTGAATTTGAGGTTAAATCATCCACATTACAAAGACAGAAACCCAGCGCCCCGCCATGCTCTCCTCACTCTGTCTAATCATAAGACATAAGAAAACTAAGCCTCTTTCTCCTCAGCTCCTATTTCATGTATCATTCTAGGGTCGGTTGTCAAAGAAATCTTGATAAAAAAGTGTTAATTCTTAAGGGGAAGCTCTTCCTGAGGGATAACTGCATTTTATTAATACAGCTGTTTTGAAGACCTTCAGCCTTTGATGGAAATATCTATTTTGGAAGAATAGAAGTGAAAAGTTTGCTATTGTGTCTTGGGTCTCAGTAATACCCCTGGGGCATCTACCCCTACGCATAGAGCCAACTTTGCCTTTGAATCTCCCCCCTCCATCTGAAGTTTTTGTTCTTTCCAATGCATTTATAGCAATTTACTTCCTCATAAAAAAAGAACTTGCCTTCCTGAATCTCTGCAATGAGCTAAAGAAGCTAACCATATAACTCAATCCTGCCCACAAGTGGGCAAACGAAACCCTTTGAGAAAGTTATATCCTGTTTTATCTAATAATGGTCAAGATGCAAAAGACGTGAATTTCTTCTTTCATAGCAAGGACAAAAAACTCCATGAAGATGGGTGTATTTAAAAAACAAAATTGAGGCCAGGCATACTGGCACATGCCTGTAATCCCAGCACTTTGGGAGGCTGAGGCAGGCAGATCACTTGAGTGCAGGAGTTTGAGGCCAGCCTGGGTAACATGGCGAAACCCTGCCTCTACAAAAAATATAAAAATTAGCCAAGTGTGGTGGTGCACACCTCGGTCCCAGCTACTTGTGAGGCTGAGATGGGAGGATCGCTTGAGCCTAGCAGATTGAGGCTGCAGTGAGCCATGACTATGTCTCTATACTCTAACCTAGGCAACAGAGTGAGACTCTGTCTCAAAAATAATAATAAAATAAAGCTGCTCATTAGTTGTTTGACCTAGATATAAATTCATTTAACTTACCTTAGCCTTGATTTCTTCTCTGAAAAAATGGGCATGGCAATCATACCCTTTCATAAGGCTGGGTTGTATGAAGTCTTGCATATGATTATTGATTAATTGAGTGATTTTTCAGATTTCACAAGAGTTTGAAATAAAATAATTAAAATTTAATAAAGTTTGTTATAAAGGGAATGGCACTGTTTCAAACTTAGCTGCTGCTGTTACTGCTGATTGGTAATAAATTCTAGTCCACTTTTGACTCCGATCAAAATCTGATGCCCTGACTTGGCTAGAATGAGTTTTCCCATTGCCCCTGTGTCTATTTTTGTTAAACAGTGGACCCTAATCAACAGAGGAGGTGTTTGTTATAGAAAACCAATGACTAGGAATCGCCTTCTCAGCTACGAATATGAGGCCTCAAAGGATGAGGAGATGTTTCCACGGTTACTAGACCTGGGGGTGTCCTGACTTATAGGCTGCAAGGGAAAATATCACAGAGTGTGCTCTGATTCCTAGAGGGCCAGAGGGGCTCCTTTGTGATCCCAAGTTCTGGCTCACCTTCTATATGGAATTATGTTCTGGTCTTGAGGGACTTACCCTTCTATTCCATCGTTTTCTGCCATCAAAACTTTCCTTTCTGTGTTCTGAGACAATATCAATGGCTGTGAATGTTGAACAATTTTCTGATAAAAGTGATTTTTGACATTAAGAATCTAAGTGCTTACATTTAAGAGTCTGATCTAGTGACCCTCATCAATCACATCTTATTTAGTACTGGGATTTTCCCTTTACAGTCGATGTTTACTTACAAGATTGACCTGCATAACAGTTTAAAACAGGTAGGACCACGAGGTCAGGAGATCGAGACCATCCTGACTAACACGGTGAAACCCTGTCTCTACTAAAAAGACAAAAAAAAAAAAAAAAAAAAAAAAAAATTGCTCAGGCATGGTGGCGGGCACCTGTAGTCCCAGCTACTTGGGAGTCTGAGGCAGGGGAATGGTGTGAACCCAGGAGGCCAAGCTTGCAGTGAGCCGAGATCGCACCACTGCACTCCAGCCTAGGCGACAGAGCAAGACTCCATCTCAAAAAACAAAAACGAAAACAGGTAGGACCACAACAGTAACAATAACTGCCATTCATCAAGTGTATTTTGTTTGTAAAAATGTCTTCACTGTCATTTCTTATCATTTAATTCATATGCTAATCCTTTGAAGTGGGTGATATCATTACCCATTTAAAAAAATGGCAATTGCAGCTCAGAAGGCAAAGAATGTGCTCAGGATCATAAAGCCAGTAAGTGGTGTAGAGAGATTTTCAACCAGTTTGTTGATTAGGCAAAACAGTTGTCTTTTCACAGCACCTCGGGAAAGGTTGGAGAAAGAACCTTTCCCAAGGTCTTTCTCCAACCTGTATGGAGAGATTGTGCCTTGACTAAAAATGACAGCAAGTATATGATGAGTGGTTGAGTCAGGAGTAGATTTTTAATCTTCTAAACTTTAACCCATCTCTCTTACTATTGGCCATACACTTTTCTCCCCATTAGCATCTCAGCTTTTAGAAATGGGCACTTTGTGAACCTCCCCAATGCATTGCATCTCAGTTGTTGCATTTGAGATGCTAGAATGTGGAGATGCAATGCAGTAAACTCAACAATCCAAAATAGCCAATCCAAAATTTTGGTGTCTAAAGAGTTACCATTTCCACTATAACAGATCACCATCAAATTTACTTAATGTCAATATCACATTATGTACACTTTAATTTCCAACTCAGAAAAAAAGGTCTAGATCTGTTTGTGACTTTATTACCAATGTCACCATTATTTTTGAGCCATTAGTATAAGAAGTTCAGATGTTTGAGTTCCTAGAGTATTAAATAAGAGAGAATTTAGACAACCTTAATTTCTTATTATGCTCAGTACTTCCTGTGGCCGAGCCAAAACACTCATGTTACAAGACTAAATCAGTTTCTGGAGTTTAGAAGGCTTTAGCGCTTTCTTCTACTTTATTGAATTAGTTCTTCATTGAGAGAGAGAGAATACTTAGGAGGAGTCAGCCTGTCTTGGATTGTAGTGATATTTTGAATGGTTCCTTTACTTGTTTTTAAAACCTCAAACTCCCTGCTAAAGTAGACTAGGTGTCCAGGCCTTCATTCTTGATGCTGGCTCAGGCCCAACTGTGGAGACTGACATGGTTTTAACTTCATGATGAAGTTAATTTCATCTTTTAACTTCATGAGCCATAGACCCATCATAGATCCATCCACCCCAGTTTTCCTTCCAGGCCCCACATGAACTGTGCCAAGTCCAGAAAACACAGAGACTTGGCCCAGACTTTTTTCCTGGATACTCCTTTCTTGTGAAATTGCCACTGGAGCTCATCATCTTGGCCTCTCCGTAGGAGATACAGTGGGGGTGAATGAGGAGGGTAAACCGGCTGAGGATGCACAGAAGAGAATGACTGACTAGCTGAGCATCTTAGCAAGGCATGGAACTTATAGTACGTGGCTACTGGTGAAAGCTCAGATAACTGGGTATCTGAACAAAGAAACCACATTCGGGAGTGCTAAATCCCAGCAACTTAAGGCTCTGCCAGGCAAAGCAAGAGAAAGAAAGGGGCAAGGATTTGAGAAGGGGTTAATTGAGGGTGAGATAAAGAAGTTTTACTGTTATCATATTGACCAATTTGTATCCATTTGCTTTTCTCCTTTGAGTCATTGTCATTTCAGTTGCTGGGAAGTGGACTGAAACCTTGGTGTTAGATGAGGAAATAACCCTGCCAGTTATACACACACACTCCCCACACTGGCATGCCACTGTCTTTTTCAAGATCGGAGGAATCCCTTAACTAGTTATTTTATCATGCATGAAAAACCCCAAAGTAAAAATGTTGGGGAATTAACAAAAAAAAAAAAGTTACAGCCGCCAAGCCAATGTTGCATTATTTTCTCAAAAACTCATGATGTCATGGACTTACCTCACCTTTAGTGCAGCCATGCGAATAATGTGTACTGAGCTTTCTATCATGTGCCATTATAATTAGCTCTGTCAGGTCTTAGCCCTGCAACCCTCATGCAGATAATATGATAATATGTCTTCATAACCAAGTGACCTTACATGCACAATATTTCTCCCCTTATGAAGATTGCATGTCAATAAAGTAATTGAGTCTCAGAGGCTGCAGCGAGGGAAGATTTAGATGATTGGACGTGGAGAGCAGTGATGTATGACGATTATTATTCCTCTTGTCAGGGAGGCGCGTACAAGCGAGGATGGCCAGAAGATGACAGGGATGACGGGTTGCGTTTCATTAAAAAAAATATTGCTGTTAATCACCACTCTATTCTTTTCAAAGTCACTGAGGAAAGAAACTCTTTTTTCATTTTAGTTACAATGAACATCCCCAAATGGGAGCACATCGTAAGATTTTTAGCCTCAGCCCCCTTTCACAGTGTCTTTCTTCTGTTGCAAAGAGGCTAAATTAAGATTTTAATTAATAGATCAGCCATGGGGGCCTGGGCAGGGGCCACCCAGCTTCCCTGCTGTAGGGCTCCTTGGGTTTCCAAATGCAGAAAAGGTGCCTGCCGAGATGGAATTACACTTCCTCTCCTCTCTGCGTTGAGAGAAGTGTGCTGGTGAGCTCTATAAAAAGAAAGCAAATGTGAGAGAACCAGATCCGAGACAACTATTTTTACTTGAATTAATTTGTTTGGACAGTTTTAACACTTGGAACATTTATATTTCCATACTTTATAAAAGCAAACATGCTGTTTCTCTAGCTGTAAATTTATCTTATGATATCATAACAGCTGGAAACTTGTAGCCTGGTAGGATTTTGTTTCATATTTAAACAGCTTGAGAAATATGTCGGAAACAAGGTATATTTTCCCCCATCTCTGTGTGTTTTCTCCTCTCATATTAGGCTACCCTAGGAGTCTTGGCAGTATCATTCAGAAGATACTGAGGCTCCAGGATTTTTATTAGCCTGGCATTGTTAATTGCTGCTCCCTTGCAAACCTCTTCCTATAAATGCTGAGAACACACTGGAGCCCCTTCCAGGGGAGTTCAAGAATCTTTTCAAGGGGAAAGAAAGCTAATAGTAAAAGCATCTTTTGTTGGCAGAGGGGCTTCTGAAGTCTTTAAATCTTCGTTCATAAGTAATTGACTAAGATCTAACAGCCTTGAAGGAAAGGAGCTGATGGTATCACTTTTTAGTCATAGTGTTAGCCTTATGATTTATGGTACAAAATTAGCCACTGCATCCTCTCATTACGGGTGCTGAGTGATTTCTCCAGGCAGGCAGGAGGGAATTGAGAGCTGGATTTGTGTCTCCTGGAGCTCTACTGTTTCCTCCTAGGGAACCACAGTGAGTGTTTTTGGAGATAGGAATATTGTTTTCCCTCCATTTTCTCTGCTCTGTAAAAGAAAAGACCAAATGTAAGTAAATAAATAACCTAAGGGAGCTAGAATGTTCAGAGGAAATGTTAACCTAAGGGTGGTCCGAGGGTGGCAGTATAGAATATAGAGTTTCAGATAGGGTCAGTGAGTGATTTCAACCTCCTAATTGTCCCACAACCCCCTCCCCTGCCTCCACAAATTCAAGGCCAAAGCTTTCTGATTATTTTTTCCATTGAATAGTTTCTGGAGTAGAGATTATATCCATTTCTCCATCTGGATAGTTTTTTCCTAATGAATTAAAAACTGCCTAATAGACTTCAGGGGCACTAGGAAGACTCTGATGATTTGTTCATAATCCTTATTCTATGCTGACATTGAAATTTTGCAAGTGGAGCTTTATCTCTACAGTTCAAGGCTTTGGTTTCTGGTGAAAAATACAACTCTCCCTGGGAGGTGGGAAGAAGCAGATTAACCTATTATCAGTTATTTACATCTGGGTGAAAACAAAAAGGATCTAAATATTTTCTGAATACTTTAAGAAGAGAACAAGCAAGATAATAACCAGGTGCCTTGGGGAGTGAATTTATGTGTTTGAGGCGGGCTGATGCAGAGAGGAGCATGGATACTAACGGGCCCATAACTAGGAGCTTTTTGCTATTGAAAAGCAACTTTGCTGACTGCACAGTTTGTGTGAGCTCTACTACAGCTCAGTTGTCTCCTCACATCAGCCTGCTTCCCTGGGTGATGGCAGTGTTAAAAGCACAGACTTCAGAGTTAGACTGCATGAGTTCAAATCCCTGCTCTACTACTTGCAAACTCTGGAGCTGGAGAAAGTCACTAATCTCCTGTATGTAGTTCAGTTTTCTCATTTTTAAAAGTGAGAATAATGGTGCCTTGCTCTAGGGCAGTTATAAATGTCACATCCTCATAATAACCAATAATAAGAGTATAATCAGTGCTACCTGTTTTTATCCCGCAGTGGATGATAACTTAGACCTATGCTGGATTTGTTGTCATTGGTGATGGTGGTGGTCCTGCGGATGATAAAGAGATGATAGATCCTCATATGGTTTGGCTGTGTCCCCACCTAATTCTCAACTTGAATTCCTACATGTTGTGGGAGGAACCTTGAATAATGGGGGTGGTATCCCATGCTGTTCGCATGATAGTGAATAAGTTTCACCAGATCTGATGGTTTTAAAAATGGGATTTTCCCTGTACAAGCTCCCTTCTCTTGTCGGCTGCCATGTGAGACGTGCCTTTCACCTTCTGCCATGATTGTGAGGCCTCCTCAGCCACTTGAAACTGTAAGTCCAATAAACCTCTTTATTTTGTAAATTGTCCAGTCTCAGGTATGTCTTTATCAGCAGTGTGAAAATGGACTAATACAGATCCTAAATATAGCAAGTGTACTGGTGCTTAATTTCCTTTTGTAAAACTTGAGTCCCGGCTGATTATCTCCAAATTTTCCCTTGACTTCTTTCCCTGTATTTCAGTTCCAGTGTGTATAAAAATGAAAGCTGAACTTTCTGAAATATCATGGGTGTGGGCCTGGGGGGCTGCTGGTATGGTGCTCCTTCACTGGCTCTGTCTTGCCATAGATCTCCACAGAGCTCTGAGCTGTAGGACTGTTGATGACAAAAAGAGAAGAAAAAATGCTGGAGAAAAGATCATTCGAACAGGGTTCAAATCCCCAAACCCTCCCTACTATTTCTCTGTCTCCACGCCTCACCCAAAGCAACATTTGGCCTAGAAGGCAACTTTGAGATGATCTGGCCCCATGCCTTTCACACTGAGCTATGTGAAATTCTAGCATTCCAATGAGATTTGTCAGAGATGCAGGGGGAACAAGTGGTGACCCATCGGGGTGGAGTTAACAGGGCTCCCAAAACTGGCTGCCAACTCCATTTTTATCTATTTAATACACTGGGGTCTAAAGGAAAATATCATTTAATGAAAAAACTTCATTGTCTAATATAACAACAGAAGATTCAAGCATCAGTGATCTAGCCCATCTTGTTCATTTTACAGATGAGGCCCAGAGTGGGCTTATCACTGGCTCATGTCACTGCTAGTTAGTCATGGACCCTAGCCTTGAAATTGCTCTTTGGAAACCCCACTGTTTCCAGTATTGTGTCTGCATAGTGGCTTCCACAGGCTGAGGGCTCACCTCATTGCCCCCTCCCCACATGCCCTAACTGGTCTCTTGAATGACTATAGCACTAGCATGTGGTGGCCATGAGTGCCACTAGTGCCACCGCCCTAATGGCAGCCGTGATTATCAGCACAGAGGCCCAGGAAGAAGGACAGAATGGACTGCTGGGGGATGAATTGGGAGGGAAAGGAATGGGCAGAAGTGGAGCCACATTAAAATCAGAAGTGTAAGTGAAGAACCCACTATAATGTTGCGTGGGGCCTTGTTCAGCAAAGGAAGATTGCTGTCTCCCAGTCCAGTGCAGCTGAATTGAGTGATCTGGCTGGGGTGGCAGTGGGGCCTGTGTTCCTGCTCACAGGTATCTGTGTTGATGGGCACCCCTGCCTGGAGCCGCCAGCTGCTTGGATCTCTTACTCTTTTATTTCCATCCCGTCTCCCTGTTTTCTGTCACTGTGTCATGTCAAATCATTGTCAGGTGGCAGACACCACACCCCCCAAGTACAAAGGTATCAGGTTTCAGGACACAGGCTGAAATGAATATAATAATGGGAGCCAGAATGAGGCACAGACCACTTAGCAGGCAAGGAAACAGCTAATAAGTATTGTTAGTGGTTTCCATGGGGAGGACCTGGCATGCATTTCCTGGACAGGCAGGTGGAGCACGGCCTGTCCTGGGGTCCAGCTGCAGACAGGCTTGTGCGATTAGTATTGATGCCTGTCACTTTGTGGCTGCCTAGCTGTTGATTCTGTGAAAGACCAAAGACTCTGGTTATCTGGTAATCAACACTGCTCTCAGGAACGCACTGGGGAAACAGAAATAGCCTTTCCTGAGTATTGACTGAAGCCATAGATCATGTTGCTGGTTTGTGTTTTCCTCTAGCCCCAGCCCTGAGATTGCTCCAGCCTGTTCTTCACCTGCAGCACCAGGTAGCCGTTCTCATTTGTCATGGGATCAAATTCTCACCCTCTTAGAGTGAGCCCATCCAAACGCCCTGACCCAGCTGAACACTGATGTAACAAGGGTAACTTGGGGGACAGCATAGGAAATAAGAATGCATTTGCACGTCAGCGTGGAAATTCAGTCCCTCACCTTTGACAAATTCCCAAATCCAAATGCATGGTTGATGCTTAGGCTTATTATTATCCCACTCCACCTCACCTTTGCTGCTTTTAAGGCTCTTTAAAAATATAAACAGTAAAATCCAAAAGGATTAGTAACAGAAGAATAAAAAAGATAATTCGTTTTGTCTCCTAATTCATTTTCTTGGTAACTGTTGCCTTCTCATATCCTTTTCTTTCTTTTCTTCTTTTATATTCCAGAACTTCAATATCTTATTTTTCCAAAGCATCAATGTCCTGATTATAGTGAACCTTCAACAGACATCTCCTCCTGCCCATGGAAAATGAGTTCTGACTTTTCTTGGGTTTTGTTAAGTTTTAATATCTTTTTTTTTCTCTCTCTCTAACTCTTATTCACTCTCTCTCTTTAACTTTCTTCCTTTCTCTCCCCTCCTATCTCTTTACTCCCTCTTTCTCCCCCCTTTTGCTACCACTCCCTTTCCCAAAGCTAAAAAAAGCTTAAACATTATTGCTTCTTTATTTCTTATGTAAGGAGCAACAGGAACTGAGGTTACACAGAATATGTCACAAACTGCATATCACCACTTAGCTAACCCATCAATCCACCCACTTACCTACCCACCCATCAATTCATCCATCCAGTCATCCATCCACCCATCCATCCGTCCATCCATCCATTCATCCATCCATCCGATAAGTGACACTGAGCATTTGCCATTGGCCAGGCTCTGGCAAGATGCGCAGGATACAACAATAAATGAGCTTTCCATCCTTAAAGAGCTCACCACCTAGAAAAAGACAACCAGTGCTGGGTGGTAAGTGATCTGTGATAAATGGTGTGGATATATGTGTGTGTGCATGTGTGAATGTGTATACCTACCTGTACACGCACACACTGCCACCCAACCGTTAAGTGTCTGCTTGGCTTTTGAGTTGTATTCATTTGTAGATTAATCAAACAACTCTTCCTTAATGCCAGTAGCCAGGCACTGTTTTAGGAGTTGGGTTTACAGAGGTAACTAAGACATAGACCCTTCTTATTCTTAAGTTTCTCATGAAACATAGCCTGGATTATCCTTCCCTCCCACCCCGCCATGTTTCTGCCCCATAAGCTAGACCATTCTCTGGTAATCTACTTAATTTTATAACTAAGAATAATCTGTGTGACATAGTCCTTCCCAGTACTTAAGGAAGGGAAGGTATCATTGAATATATCACCTGCAAAGGAACTTAGAGATTATCGGCCCAAGCACATCTCTTTGTGAATGAGAACACGGAGGCTCTGGAGGAGAACTGACTTCTCCAGGCCACACAGGAAGGCGTTGGCAGAACTATAACTTGGCCTTGCCAAGATGTGGCCTTTCAGTCCTTCCCAATGTTCTCACCCTAAATTTCTCTTTCATGAGGCCCCAGAAGCTACATAGATTCACTCAGGCCACTAGAGGCTGATGCAGTCATCTGAGGCCATGGCATGTTACCTCTCAGAGCAGAAGGGAGAGGCTTCCCTCCAGGGAGGAGGCTGAGAAGGCCACCCGTGACTCTGAATCAGGAGTGGTCTTATAAGTCAAGCACTTTGTCTTCCTGCTCTTCAGAGAGGCTAAAACAAGGAATAACCAAAAGGAGACGTAATGCCCAGGTCAGCAACTGATTACATTTTTGATGTCACACTGCCTTCTGGGTTGGGAGAGGTTGAAAGACTTTGTAGACATCACCCCTGCTCATCTTATCCTTGGTGAATACTCTTCACACAAATGTCCCAAGTGCCGTGCTCACAGGGGGTTGGTGCTTGGGTCATCAGTACCTTAGGCCACAGCAGTTCTCAGAAGACATTATCCAGAAGCAAAAAGCCATTATCCAGAAGCAAAGTTCAGGAATGAAGATTCCTCTCACAGGTCCTGCTAACACTCATGTTTCTGGCAAAGGATAATGATAAAAAGACCAAACAGATGACAAAAGAAAGCCTACCTTCTAGATGGATTGTGACGCTTTGGGAGAAACTGGGCTGAAGCAAAATGCTTCAACTTCTGGGATATTGGTTATTTCCCTGGTTTTTACTTTATATCTGTTGCTCCAGAAATAAAAGGACATGCTAGGCTTTAGTTATATGAAAACATGGTATCGGTTCTGTATGCTGAGAGGGGCCGGAGATGGGTTGAGAGCCCAGCTCTGTGGTGATGGGCCTTGGAACCATGTCTCTGATGTTCTCATGTGAGAAGCAGATGAGTAGAGGTTGGTGGTAGAGTTAGTGAAATAGAGGCTGGCTCCCGCTTCCCACAGTGCTCAAGGACAAATGTGGAGTACATTAGTGAATGCAGAGTCATTAATGCTCTCTGTGAGTGAAAAATAAGTGTGTGAAGAAAAGACTCTGTTGTCACTGGGCTGTAAAGGGCGAAAGGGTGGAAAATGTAACCAGGCTTGTGTTCCCCTCCTAGGATGGCTGTGATGACCCAGGCCACTTGGGGTTCCACAGGAACCCTGTGGAATGTGGGCTGGGCCACCTGCAGGTCAGGCTTTTCATGCTGCTGCCCTCACCTTCTCTACAGGTTTCAAAGTGAACCCTTGTGCAGGGAGGTGTGGCACTCCCTGTGCCTTTGCTTCTCGAGCTGCTGAGTGACAGTGACAAGATGCTGGCTTTGGAGCAGGCACGGCAGGTTCCTGTGGGGAGAGCATCGGTGCTCAGGGAAGGGTAATCCACCCCTGTGCTCTTCACACCCAGACAGACGCTCACAGTTTCCAGGGATATATAGGGACATTTCTAAATCTGTCTTGGACATCTATTCACTTTATCTTTAGCCATGGAATGCTGACAAATATTCAATACGGTTGAGTGACCTTCTATAGGTCAGAGCGGGCTGCGTTCTGATTGAGTTTAGAAAACTCATAAATCTGGCCAAGCCTTCGATTTGTCAGGTGGATGGGGCTTTGTTAGGGGAGACTGCAGCCAGAGCCAGTGGGGCCTACCTTCCTTCTCCCTCCACCTACCTGAGCTGCCTCAAACAGGACTTCTCTGGTTTGTGAACACATTTTCTCCTCTTGGTGTGCAGAGCTTTTGGTTCCAGCCCTGTCAGATAGTGATGGCACAGACCCAATGGTGTTTTAATCATAGCAATGGGCTCATTGCTTTGAATTTGCCTAGTCTAAAAAAGTGAATAAATAAAACAGGACCAGCAAGAACAACTGGAAGAAACAGAAGGAACTGGAGTTTGAAAAGTTGGCCATAGCGATGGATCCAGGCTCAGCTGGTCTCATTCCTCTGCCTGAACAGCTTAGCAGACCAGATAACAGAGAATCCTTTTGCAGCTGTTTTTCTTCAAGTTAGAGAATTTTAGCGCCACAAAGGAAACTGGAGATTATCTTTACAGATGAAGAAACTGATGTCCAAAGAAATTTTCCAAGGTTAAAGAGATATTTGTTGCCAGAGCCAAGATAAGAGCACAGCTTCTTCCAACACCTTAATTTTATTGTTTTATTTTGTTTGTTTTCCTTTCAATTAGCCCCCTGGGAAATGTTTATTGAGGACCTACTGTGCTCACAGTTCTGGGCAGCCTTCTCTGGGTAAATCCTGAATTCAGGTGTGTACATCTGGTGAGGAAAACAGTAAACAAGAGTAAAATAAGACAGGCAGGCAAAAGAAGACAATGCCCAGAATCCAGTGACATTCATACCAAGGCTTAAAGTGCAACAGAAAATGTGACAGCAGAGGAACCAGGAAAACCTTTCCGGAAAGATCCCTGGGAAGGGCAGAATGGGTGCGTTCTCCACCTCTCCTCACCTGCTTTGGGACACTCATTTGATTGAATTTGTAACAAACAAGTCCTTTGGATCAGTCCTGCTTCTTCCACCAACCTAAGGGATGGTGGTCATTGCTAAAGCTTCCTCTGAGCCAGTCCTCTGCCAAGTGGCTTTACCTGCTTATTTTATTTGGTCCTCATAACAACCATAAGTTAGGTTGTATCACAGATTTTCAGATGAGGAAACTGAAGAGCAGGGAGGCTAGTGACTTATCCCAAGTCATCCACCTAGTCAGAGGCAACTCTCTGTTACTGATGGGGCTTCACTTCCCCTTAGTGTGAAACAGAGGTGTCCTTGAGATCACATGTGCCCAGAGACATTATCAAAACACAAACGTGTGGTGAGGCAGGAAGCCTGAGAACCCTTGACATCTGTGCTCTTCACACGTAGAAGGAAGAATCTCATTGCTTGGACATGAGGGGATATAAGCAACGGGTCAGGGCCCAGCATCACACTGAACAGAGCTCCAGAAGGCTCAGAGGACCCTCATCAGAGGCTCTGTGTGTGGTTTATGGTTCGTTGAGCTTTACAACCCCAAAGAATCCATTATTTGTTTTCTTTATAGCAGGCCTCAAACACTGAGCTTTGCTTATTCTTTAAACTTACAATGCTCATTGCATGACAGAATTATTTTTCATTTCTCTCTTTCTTTCAGAGCCTTGGAATCCCATTAGGAAATTTCTAGTACAAGCATTTGGGGGAGATACTAGTACTCAGGTTGGGCATCTGGGAGAGATAGACAAGCTCTTATTACAGCATGGAGGATGGGGAGATTACCTGGCCAAGTATCATTTCAGGTTGTGGCAGAAAGAGATTAGCTCCAATTTATCGCTGCTCACATTTTCCTCTTTTCCCCCGTTTTCTGAGTGTCATGGAAATGATATTTGTGCATCCCAGGGGCCTCTCACTGTGGTGTCAGTTTAGAGATCTTCCCAGATACATCTAAATGTGGACATAAAATGTAATGGGAAGAAATTGAAAAAATATCTGTTTCTTGATTCTTTATTACTGTGGAGTTAAGAAAGCTATTTCTCATGCTGTTTCATAAATTTGAATCCAAATGTATATGTTAATGTGTATTCAGATGGCTTTTGGATGATTCAAACATTCAGACTTTTTAAATGAAGTTTGTCAAATTTCTGGCAATTTAGAGATATATGTTTAGACAATGTATATGGCATACCTGCCATATGTACATACACCGTGTTGTCAAAATTGAGCCTAAGTGAACTATGATGAAAATGTAAAATAAGTAAGCTTATGATGAATACTTAGTAGTTGAACTCAGTATTTGATTTGGAAAATATAAACATGAGTGAAATTAATTTTTGGCTGCTTACTCCATTAATATTTTACCTAAATTAAATTTGAATCTAACAAAGACAAACATACACATTTCTCTCCAGGTCTATTATTATCTCTGTGACACAAAAGCATACAGGGAGATTTCAGACTCTAAAAGAAATACAGTAGCAAGCCCCAAAGAGAATTTTTTTTTTTTTTTTTAAATTTCAGGGAAGGTTTTATGAGGCAGGAATGCTCAAAGACATATCTGTGACATTTAAATATCTATCATCAGCTTGTTTCTTAATATTGCCCTTAGTTTTGCTAATTAGGGCCAATTACTTAATGTTTGCCTGGGTCGTGGTTGGGTTGAGGGTGCATGGTGGTTCATGCACAATCTGTTCTGATTCAAAAACACCATTCTCTCCTTGCACTGCTCGATCCTTAGCAGTTAGAGGGCCCAGCTACAAGATATGCCTAAACTAACACAAAGGAAAGGTGTTGTCTCTGAAGTTTAGAAAGAATTCAGTGAGCTCCTAACCTCACTCAAGTGAGTGTGAATCACAGGACCAAGCTGTCTGAGCGATCACAGGATTAGACAAGAAGGTCAGGAGTGCTCCTTGATCCTCACTGCTGGCTGCAGGCTCCCAAAGTGCCACTGCACCTGCACCCAGTGCTTCTGAGAGGTGCCAGCAGGGATGGATGGTAACAGTGGTAGTCCCCTGTGCTGAATGCAGAGGTATGGGTAGGGGAGTATCTTTTGGGGTTTCCCTCTAAATATTGTCATTATCTGAAATCTCAGAAACAGAAGAACAGCTAACATCATGTCTTCTGAACCAATTCTGGTCAAAAAGGTTCTTTAGGGCAGAGTTTTTCGAACTGTAGGGTATAGAGCGACCCCTTGGAGAAGTCTTTAAAAATCTTACCCATCACTCACCAGGACTTCTGATTCCCAAGGTTGGGAGTAAAGTGTAGGAGTTCATCTCACTCTTGGCGGCATCTCATGAGCTACATTCCTCAAGCTTAAGTAATTGACACTGTACATAGATCGTTATGTTAAAGATACAAGAGCAATTAAGAATCCAGTATAATCTGTAAGTCAGTGATACCAAGGGTGTGGGAGGCAGTGAGGGCAAAGAGAGTGGTACGGTCTGGGAAAGCCTCTCGAAAGGTTTGGAACTTGAGCAAAGCTCATTGGCCATGTAAGATTTAGATAATATCAGCCAATAGTGATGGAATGAGTCCTATCATTTGTGGACAAATTGACTAAACAATCACAATGCACATAACTTCAAATGGCCAAATAAATAATCTTCATAGTCATGGTTCAGGGTGGGTAAAATATTGAGGGTATTACTTCTCACCCCAAAATGGCCTCCATTTCCCTGATACCCCATCTAGACCTGAAATAAGGTCAGCCCTCTTTCAGTTTCGCTGAGTTCAGTAGAACTGTCTGTAACTGGCTTTGTAATTGATCTTGGACAAGGCAATTAACTTTACTTAGTCTGATTTCCCTCGTTTGTACAATGGGAGGGTTGTGGTGGATGATTTCAGATCCGTTTCATTCTAGCATTCCATTTGACCCAGTTAAATGCTTCTCATTATTACATGACTGGAAGTAGGCCAGGTCAAATGATGCCCCTTCAAGCAGAACCATCAGATCCGGCTGTACACGGTAAAGATGGATATTAGACTGTTCAACTTATCATCATTAGTCCTGTAGTCTCAGAATGGGAATGCACTGTAGTTCATATCTGTCATAGTTAGTATTTGGAAGTCTCAAAGCTGGTGAGATTATTCACATATTTATTCCTGTGTACCGCATATGCCACCCCACGTCTCCCCTTCATCATGTGTCTATGACAATATATTGAACAGAAAATCTCTATCAGCTGACTCTGACAGAGTGTATTATTTACAGTGGTGTCAGAATGTGCTGCTTATAATTGACTGGGCTCATAATAAACCAACCTAAGAATCTTTTCTTCTCATATTCCTTCTTACTGGTAAATCTTCTGCTTGCATTCCTTATTTCCATCAACACCTTCTTCATTATTTACAGAGGAGGGAACACACACCAGATGGTGCATGAGTAATATTGTAGGGTGACTCTTTCATCTTGGGAAGGCTTCTCTCTCTCTCTTCTCTCTCCTTCTCTCTGACTTAGGATTTTGCTGTGGTAATTAAGGTTGAGAGAAATCAAGTCAATTGGACTTTGTTTCTAAAGCAAACAGAATACACTTCTCCATTTCTCTCAGCTTCAGGAGACAATGTGGGGTAACACTAATAGTTGCCTGGGCAATTTCATTTTTTATCCTCATGTTTTCACTTACTATCTGTGAAACCGCGAGAAAATTACCGACCCTCTATGTGTCACGGTTGTGTCATCTGTAAAATGGGGACACTGATAGTATCTAACTCAAAGGAATGTTGGGACTGTTAAACAAATAATGCATATAAAGGGCTAAACCCAAACTAAGAACAACAACAAATACACCTAGGCCAAAGCACACACAAAGTATGGTCTTTCATGTTCCCCATTCATCAATAGAGAGCCCCCTATAATGTTCTGTAGCAGAATGTGTTTGGAATTGCACAGGGGAAGTGGTAGCCTTTCCAGCCCCCATCCAGCAGGATGTGGATGTGCGAGGCTGTGCCCGCTACTCCTCTCCCCAGCCGTGTACCTCCTCTTGTTCTTCTTTCAAAGACTCATTACACTTGGCATACACATGAGATTCTTACCTAGCCTAAGGAAGATTTTCCGTTTTTATTTTGTGGCTCCAGTAATCATAGGTATTAGGCATTACTGCCTCTCCTAGACTAACCTGCAAAAGCCAGAGGCTGGGTCTCTGTGGCACTGTGCTCACTGAAGCAGTATTTTCGTAGTCATAGCAGCCACCTCCCATCTGCCACCTAGTCTCTCTGCCTGGAATGTCCAGAAACACTTTGGTGTATTATTCCCAAATTTAAATGGACAAAGTTTGTTCATAGAAAGCACTAATTTTGATGAGCATTTCTTTTTAATTTAATTGCTCTGATGAAAAGCCTAATAATCATGTAATTCTTAAAGATTAGTGTAAGGTTATTGCCCCAAAAATATGTCTAGTTTGGCACACAGGGTAAATACGTGATTATTGCTACCCCTTGGTTTTATGCAAGAAAATTATCATTATCCATCAAAGCAAAAATGTTTAGTAGAATGAAGTAATTGAAGGAAAAAATGCCTGAACATGGGGTCCTGTGACTGAGATTGATGGAACACTTATCATGTGGCTTTAATCCCAGGCATTTACATATTTTCTCATAACCTTGCTTCCCCTCTCAGAGGTTTAGGTTCTTATCTTAAAATGAAAAGGTAAAACTAAATCATAGGCTAGATGGGGTGGCTTACACCTATAATCCTAGCACTTTGGGAGGCTTAGGTGGAAGATTGCTTGAGTCCAGGAGTTCGAGACCAGCCTGGGCAACATAGTGAGACCCTGTCTCTACAAATAAAAAATAAAAAATTATCTGGGTGTGGTGACATGTGCCTGTGGTCCCAGCTACTCAGGAGGCTGGGGTTAGAAAATTGCTTGAGTGGAGAGGTGAAGGCTGCAGTGAGCTGTGATCACACCACTGCTTTGGGTGGAGTCACAGAGTGAGACCCTGTCTCAAAAAACCCCTATAAAAACAAATACCTAACTCATATGTATAGTCAAGTATTTTATCTTAAAAAATCAGTTGATTTGTCTTTTTAGGGGTGCATAGAAATATTTATTTGCTGAGCTTCTGTGACAAGTCTCATGTAATGAATAAGCTCTGGTGTTCAGTTGTCTTCTAATATAGAACATTTTAATTTCTGAGGGAAGATGCAATCATTCTTCCATTTGTGTGATGTCTTTTTCTTTATTTGGATGGGCATAAGTGAAGATTTACTCCACCTAGGTCTCAAAAAATTGTTCAATTTTTGGGTATGCAAAAACGTAATCGTGGACTAATCTTACATCTTGATTTAACTGATGAGGAAAGTGAGGCAAAAACATGGCCAAGGATGAATTAGCTATGGAGTCAGGAATAGGACTGGGGTGCCTTCATTCCTAGTACAGTGTTTCTTCACCTGTACCTCCTAGAATCATGAAAGCCATCAGGTACCTGATACCTGAACTTAGATCAAACAGCCTTAAGACAAACAGATGTGTACAGTTTCAAACGTAAGACCCAGCATGCACATATTTGTTTGACTTAAGGGGCTTTCTATTTTGCATTCTCTTGCAAATGCTGTTTTCCAAAATGCTTGCAGTTTAAGTTGGGTAACAGCCATCCTTCCATCGACTGATCATCCACTACCTTAACTCCAGCATCACATCTTTGAGATAATCCAAGCTAGAGTTTGGCTGTCATCCAGAATTCACAGTTTTAGTTTAGCACTTTGCTGACTAGAACTTTGCTGATTAGATAATGGTAGTTAGCTTTCTGAGACTCTGGGATGGCAAGCACGTGGGCCATGATAGTTGTAGTAGCTAGTGTTATATTGAGAAAAACTAAGGAGTCTCACCAGATGAAACCATCTTTAATATCACTTTGCTAGCTATCAGTACAGCACAGTGTAGAGTTTAAAGTGCTTTATCCACATTTATGTTTCAACCACAGCCTTGCTCCCTCTAGACGTGGCAGGCGAGATTTTTCATTTGCCTATCACCACCAGCTATATAGATTTTAACTTACCATGGTTTGTAAGGTTATATTTTGGCATTTCAGAAGCTGTCCTCATTGGATGCCAGAATATTTGAAATCTTTTGGAATAAACAAGTAATTGGTTCTGTGCGAGCTTATGAATTAAAATTAACTTAATATTACCCTTTTGGGTTTATATTGGTTTCTTCTCCTGGTTTTTATTTTATTAAGCACCTTTCTAAGTCCTGGTAAGGATGGGTGTAAGGACAAGGAAACCTTCTACTTGGATGAAAGAAAGCCCCATGGAAGGCTGAGTGGATGAGTGCCGACTCACCTTGGTATTTAACATGAGTACAGAATGGATAGGTCTTCACTTCTCAGGCCTCTGCTTCCCATTCTACAAAACCAAAGCTTTGTTCAGCTATTCCCTGGGTGGGGTGTTTGCGTTTCCTCTGAGAAAACGTGCTGGCGTTATAGAAAAGGGAGTTGAGGGGTGCGGTTTTCCTCTGGCATGGATCACTTTCATCTAATCTGAACCTCACAGAAAGCCTCTGCTGATTCAGAGGACAATGACTTTGATCTCTTTTATTTCAAGACCTTGCCCAGGCTCAGCCCAGCAAATGAGTACACAGTGCTTGATCAGAACACAGCTGAAAGAAGAGGTGTTGTTCAATGGGGATCACAAAAGCTGCGGTAGAAATGGGTAACAAGAGCTGGGCTTGAGCCCTGGTCTGACTTCAGTGTGGAGGTGGAAAGGTGACCATTCTCAAGAGGCAACAGAATTCAATACTGGGTTCAAATCTCAATTTTGTTTTAAAAGTGCATCAGTGACTTGTAGCTCATTTGACAGCCTGCAGCCCAGCTTGTTTAGAAATCCCTTCTATTCTCTCTGGTACTCCAAGTCCCAAATAATCTATTCTGATGGTGTGGTTACACATCCAGCCAAGCACAGACTTAGGTTGCTTTCAACTCAGAACTCACCCTATCACATGTTGAAGGAGAATGCAAGAGCCTGTTAGAGACACTGGAACCCAAGATGGTGAATAATATTAACCAAAGGCCAAACTCTCTAAAATGCGTAGGCCAGGAAGAAGGACAAGGGGGAAAAAAATGTTTGGATCAGTATGTGTATGTGTGTGTATATCTGTATGTGTACTATATGTGTGTGTATAGTGTATACATATTTGCATATATTTATAATATGTAAAAATTATATCTATAATAGTATTCGTGTACATATATACATATATGTTCATGTATACACACATATGTATATTTATATCCAGATATACTTATGTTCATATGTGTATATAAGTATTCCCACTGTATGTGCATGTATAGTGTGCCTATGAAGGACAAAGCATGGTGCAAAGCACTATGGGGAATACTTGGTAGATTAAGACACAGGTCTTCTCAAGGATCTAGAGGGCATGTGGTGATTAAAAGCCATTAACTATTCCAGGAATGCCTACCCTTCTCCATAATCTGGTAGCTGATATAGGATAATTTGCCCTCAGATTTTGTGAATAATAAAGAACAGAAGGCTGGTATCACAACACTTACTGTGGTCAGTTTCTCTCCTCTCTCCTGAAAGGCAGTGATCACATTTTCTAGTTGTACTGCCTGCTTTTAGAAAAGATCTCTGCTGCTATCCAACCAGCACAGTCCCTCTTTGCTTCAGGGTCTTGGCAAGAGCAGGTTCTGATTCTGAAGCATTAACATTCTTCAGGGCTCTGACTCCCCTCAGAGGTCTGTTTGCTTCTGACCCTGCAGATGCAGGTCATCACGGATGTTTATTTGTCTGTTACCTAAACTCAGGACACATGCACAGCAGTAAATTCTTCATTTGCCAGAGTTAATCACAGCCATGCTATAGCTTATATCATTCCCACTGTCCATTGGGAAAGCCTTGAAAATATAGATGGGATTTGTTCTCCAGGAAATAAGTTCAACAAACCAGATTGGTGAGACTACACAGAGGGAGAGGTTTGAGTTGGAGTCCCTCCTTGGATAATATCTTATTCCATTCCTGCCAAGGATCAAATTTAAGACTTGCTGCATTCCAAAAAATAGACTAGTGACAACTTGGAGTGGAGGGAAACAAGAAAAGGTTTTGTTTGTTTGCTTTTTCATTAAACAGTTTTAAAAATTAAAAAGTCATGGAGGAAAATGTAATGTTACTCATGCTTTCCCAACTCAACTGAATATGAAAAAGTGCTAACATTTTGTCATATTGACTTCAGATTATTTTTATTACTAAGAAATAAAATATTTAGAAATAATTGAAGTCCCTCACATTCCTCTCCCTAGTCCCAGCTTCCCCGAAGCAAATATTGTTATACATTTGGTGTGTAGCCAGTCCATTTTTATCCTTTTATTGCATAGATATGTATACAGTTATAAACAGTATAGGGCATTGTTTTAGTATTTTTAAAAATTATTATCATAGTATTATACTATACCTTTTGACAATGTGTTTTTATTTTATCAACATTGTGTTTTTGAGAATTATCTGTGTTGAGGTATATACATTGCATTCACTCATTTTAACTGCTGTACAGTACTCCATCATATAAAATTGATGCAGTTTATTTATTCATTCCTACACAGATGATCCCAAATTTTTGCTATTATGAGCAAAGCTGCAATGCACACCCATATGTCGTCAACCCTCCATATCCATGGTTTTTCATCTGTGGATTAAACTGTGGATTGAACATATTTGAAAAATCAAAATAACTGTGTCTGTACTGAACATGAAGCAGACTTATTTTCTTGTTGTTATTCCCTAACGAGGAGTTCTACAGATATCTTTTATGTCAAGATTGCTAATCATGCTGCTTTTTCTTCTAAATTTAATTTTTTCTTAATATTTTGTAACCATGTTTATGTGTTTCTCATAAAGGTGTTTCATTAGTCAAGTTAAGCTAGTAACTAGTACTTCCAAAATCTAGTAGGTTAACACAACAAAAGTCTTGTACAAAGTGAGCTATGTAATTGTGTGATTCCTGCAGTCCACTTGGTGACTCACAGATCCAGGTTTTCATCTCAAGAAAAGGCAAGTTGGAGCTGCCCCATTGCCTATAAAACTTTCACCCACTTACTTATGCTTTGGCTGGGAAGTGGCACATGTTAATTCCACTCAGAGCCCTTTGGGCAGACCTGCCTTGCAGTATTTCTAGGTGCAGAGTGGTCTTTTTTTTTTTTTTTTTTTTTTAATTATACTTTAAGTTCTAGGGTACATGTGCACACACACGTATGTTTATTGCGGCACTATTCACAATAGCAAAGACTTAGAATCAACCCAAATGTCCATCAGTGACAGACTGGATTAAGAAAATGTGGCACATATACACTATGGAATACTATGCAGAGTGGTCTTTATTTATTATGCTCAGCTGAGTCGGTGTGTGCCTTTAGTGTGAGAATTTAGGGTTTTCCTTAGTTACGGAAAAGTTCTCTATTGTTAGCTATTTAAATTGCTTCCCAGTATTCCTGCTGTGGCCTAAATTCTGGAAATCATATTCAGTATATGTTGAATACTCCATATTACTTAATTTCTCTCTTTTTTTTAACCTCATTATGTCTCAGTGCTGCACTCAGAATTATTTCCTCACTACTGCCTTCCAGTTCATTAGTGTTCTCTTTAACCACAGAAACTCTTGTGTTAATTTCATCTATAGAGTTTTGAAATTTCAATTATATTTTCTGTCTTCTAGTTGATTCTGTCTTCTATATTGATTATTTTATTAGTTGTTTTTCTCATTTTATATCTATTAGTTTACATAATGCTTTCTTATTCAAAAGGATATTATCTTTTACTTTAAGTATTTTTTAAGGTTTTTCAGAGACAATTATGTGCATTTTTTTTCTGTAGTCAAATTTTCCTCTCATTGTTGAGTTTTGTGGATATCTTCTTGGTTCTGTTTTTCCTTATTGGTTTTGAATTTTAGGTAACTTGCTCATCTAGAGTGAAAACTGTCTTTAAAAATAAACCTTTAAATATCCATCAGGTTTTGCAGATTTTCAGTAGCTTCCATGTGGCTCCCTGAGAATCTCAGGTCAGAAACAAGTTCTATGCTAGTGGACAGGGATTCCTGACTCAGTCGTATTGGGGATATTGCAGATCCAGTACTTAGCAGCTTGTCACATATCTGATCTGTGTGATTTGCTCTGTTCATTCCTGTCTCACATGTACATGGTGGTACAGTTCACAGCCTTATGTTTTTCTTGTTTTACCCATTCAGATTGGAGACCCTACGAGTTTTATCCTGTGAGTCAGGCTTGCGGCCCTAATTCAGTGTTCCGTGACAGCCTTCTCTTTGCCTTTGTCTGTTTCTAACCTAGAGTTCAATAACCCCATGATTCCAGCATTTTTTCCTTGATGTCTGTTTCAGTACTTTTCCAGTGTATAAGAAATGTTCGTCTTGTATTGGTTATAGATACAACTTTTAATTTTTGGAATTTCGGCTAGAATTGCTTTTTGTGGTGTAGCAAGGAAAAGGTATCGAATGTGTAAGTTTACAATGTAATCTTGGCTAGAAATCTTTTACATTTATTTTAGAGAGTTTATTTTGATAGTAAAAGAATAGATGTTCATTAACATATTAAAAAGCATATAGAAAATATTTAAATAACCCAAAATATAACTGCATAAAATAATTACAGTTAAAATATCAGTGTGTTGTCATCTATATTTTGCTTTTCACTAAATAGAATTCATACTATATATTTAGTTTTATATCCTTCTCTTTTGTACCAGCCATTATAGGGTGGATTTACCATGCCATAAAATAATCTTCAAAAGCAATTTTTTTAACAGCTCCTTAATGTCCCAACATATGGAGGTACTATAAAAACATAAATCATCCAAATTTTTAATATCTCTCTTAGCATAAATTAACAAGTAATTACTTAGTAAAAGAGTATGAATATTTTTAAGGCACTTGATACATAATGAAACATTTTGATCCAAATACGCTATTTCCAATTTACATTCCAATGGTAGCATAATCATTCTCTAGCCAGTACTAGGTATTTTCTCTCCAACTTTACCAGTTGGATAGATGAAAAATGCTGTCTGTTGACATGTTAGTGCTCTGAAATATTCCGATATCTCTTTTGATATTATTTCTTAAATTCTGAGTCTTTAGTTGTATTTTTTTCTAAATAAGACTCTAGGTTCCTCTCCTTTTCTGGTTTTCCCAGAGAGCCTGTTTTAATATTTTCCATTTTTCATGATTTTTGCTTACATGCATTTTCTTTTTTTTTTTTTTAGCCTTTTGTTGTGCAAGCACTCTTCTTTTATGACTCCTTAAGCTGATTGCTTAATTAATTAATTTTAGTTATCTCCTGTCAATTCACAGGCTTACATGCTTTGTTAACTTCTGAGTCTATATTCTGTAAATCTTGATATGAATTTGCTTATTTTCATTTATTTCCAAAGTAGGTATAATTGATGTTTATTTACTTTGTGATCTAATGTTTATTGAGGAAATCTCCAGATTTATTTCATTTTTTAACTTAAATTTCTGACATTATAGTTTTATTAAACTGAAGTTTGAGAATATAGTTTTTTGCTTTCAAGAACTTTATCAAACATTCTAAATGAATTGACACATTTTAAAATGCCTCAGGGGTATTTGAAAAGAACTTATATTTTCTTTTTGAAGGGTATAAGGAAATATATGTATATATATGTTTATGTATTTATTTATAATTATGTTATTCAAAGATTTCATTCCTTTTAATATTTGTTTAATCTGTCAGAGGCTGACAATTGTATAATATGTTTCAACTCTTCATTTCTGGTAGTTTTTGCTAAATAGATTTTGGTGTTTGATGAATATATTATATATGTCATAAGTTATATGTCCTTTATATCTTCATTGCAGAGGATTCCTTTTCTCAGCACAAAATATTATCTTCTTTTTCCAGATATTGCTTTCTGCCTTATATGTTGTTGCTATCACTGTTTTTTGCAAGACTTTCTCATATTCTATTATTTCAATTTTAAAACCATCTTTTACATTTTATTTAAATGTTTTTGGTGATGTGTATGTATTTGATTTTGTAATACCTATTAGGAAAACTTAAGGCATTTACATCTGTTGCTATAGCATATATTTGGGCTTAATTTTATAACTTTGTTTAATGCTTTCTTGCTTTTTCCTTTTTATTCTGGGTTTTATGTGTTTTCATCTTATATAGAGGTTTGGAAGATTGAAGTATTTTCATTAATTGTACTAGTGATAATCCTTTTGTTTATAAACTATCTACTAAATCCTATATTCATCTGTCAAATTCAAGAACCAGTTTCTAATGAGAAACCTAAATTATCTGGACTTTTCCTGACTTTCTACTTCTCTGTATTTATCTGTGTTTATTCCTTTTACCTGGTTTTATGCTATCAACATATTAAGATAAAATCCAGATTTTTAAAAATATATAACCTTTCCAGACTTTGAATTTAATTTTGTGCCCATGTTGCAACAGTTCTTCATATATTTTCCTAAAAAGTTAATTGATTTCAAAGTTCCTTGCCATTTTCTTTATAGCTTAGCTATTACAGTTTTGATTTCACAGTCTTGAGTTCTTGATTTTTCTTTTTCTTTATTAGTTGACAGACATTCATTTTTTGTGCGCTTTCTCAGGAAGAGAATAAAAATGATTAATGTTTTTATGATTTTAAGCTTAGTAAAATGTCTTCCTGCAGCCTTTTTACATGAACAACTTGGACATAAACCTCTTAAGTTATAGACTTTTCTAGTCATTGCTCTGGACAAATCGTTTCATTGTCTTCTGACATTTATTTGATTTTGCAAAGAAGGGTGAGGCCAGCCTTATTTTTGCTACTTTAGAGATAAGCTTTCATTCCTCTTTTCATTTTTGTAGGATTTTAAATTTATCATTGAGATTTAAAACACAATAGAACTTCCCTAATATTTCTAGTCACTAAAAAATTTCATTTCATTTGGTTCTCACTAAGCCATTTTACTTAAAGCCTTATAAGCATATAAAACTTATAAAGTCTTTCTTTCTCTGTGGTAATTTCTATTTTATTAATTCTTTTGTGATAAATTTTCTGTTCCTGCTGCAGTAACACTTCATCTGGATCTAAATTGTCCTCCATGTCTGTCATCTTCTCTTCTATATTTTTCCTCTGAATATTGAGAAATATTCTTTAAACTTTTTTCACATTATTATTTTACATTGTTTCAGTTTTACTTCTGTTTATATTGCCTCAAATATGGACTTTCATTTTACCATTGGATTTTGGATTTCCTTGGTTAATTTCTTAATCCAGCCAGTTTCCTAATTATCTCTTCATTCATCTCAGAATAATTTTTCCTTTGACACTCTGATTCTCTTTTACAGAGTCTGTTTTATAGAGTTCTTGAGGATAGCAAACAGATGAGTTCTAAATCTTGCTTTTGTTTCATGTAAAAATAAAATTTCAAATATATCCTCCTCATCTGAGTCAACATGGAAGAGCTCCTATTCTAGATGCTATGGTTGTCTTTTTTCGTGGAATCCATAGTGGCAGATGTATACATGTGGTTTTCTATGCTCATTTTTGAATAGGGAATGCTGTGCTCTAAGACCAACAAGCAGGTCCTGTGGTGTGTTCCTTGTTTCTGTGTCACTCTAATTTGATAGGATTCTACTCTTGAAGTTTGAAGTGATGTAACTTAATTTGGGATGTCTAGGAAGCATTCTTCTGTGTGTTTCTGATTTGCATTTTTATAGACTTTTATTGACAGCTGGATATTTTGAGCAAGCTAGGGAGCCAGATGGACTTTTCCATTTTCCTTTGAACGGTGCTGCATGTGAAGACTATATTCTTCAGGAAATGCTTCTTCAATGCTTTTTTTTTTTTTCCCTGGTGGGGGGGTGGAGGGGATGGAATTTCGCTTTTGTTGCCCTAGTTGGATGCAATGGTGTGATCTTGGCTCACCACAACCTCCGCCTCTTGGGTGCAAGTGATTCTCCTGCCTCAGCCTCCCAAGTAGCTGGGATTACAGGCATGTGCCACCACACCCACCTAATTTTGTATTTTTAGTAAAGACGGGATTTCTCCATGTTGGTCAGGCTGGTCTCGAACTCCCGACCTCAGGTTATCTGCCTGGGTTGGCCTCCCAAAGTGCCGGGATTACAGGCATGAGCCACCATGCCTGGCCCAGTGTTCTGTCTTTACCCATTTATAATTATTTTCTTCAAAGGAATGACCTATCCCTAAAATCTTCCTGTATTTTCTTCATTGCTTGATTGAGGAAGTATGAAGAGAATTCTAGCCCTCTGTGGTTCTGAGGTCACTTGCCAGATGGCTCATCAGCATGGATAGGAAGTAGGTGGCATCTTATGACATGCTTTAAGTCAACTAGATTGCCTATGCCTGTGTCCTATGCTCTTACTCTGCTTCTTCAAATACACCTAAGTGTGAGGGAGCATTCAATTTGGATGTAGACAATAATATATGGTAAGAAGCCCTGGGGTCTGGGTCAGGGCCTCAAGGTCCATCTGATTGCAGTGGGGGTGTGGGAAGGCCACGTGGGGTCCAGAACACTTAACTCTCTTTTAAATGAAAGACCTAATCACTCACCTGTTTCTGCTGCCCTCAAAATTTTAGAAAATTCTGAAATGGAATAAAATTAAAACTTACCTACTCCAACTCCTTTAACAGGCAGATGGTGTGAAATTTAAGATGGGCACTGAATTAAAAAAAAAAAGATATCATCAGGTAAAGGTGAGAACAGAGGATGCAGATGGCTAGAAAGCTGGTACAAAGATGTGAAGTAGAGGGTCTAAAAGAAAGCCAGGAATAGCGGACATATAGTGGGCTAGCAACAAACTGGAAAGCAGTGTCCAGGAAAGAAGATATTTTTATGTTGGGGTAAGGAGTTCGGATTTAATTAAAGTGTTATTGGAAGGCCCTGGGGGAGGATGGTTTAAAAAGTTAAGTAACCTAATATGATCAGTTAACAGCAAAATGTTTGCGTATTTTTTTATTCACTCATACACTTGTATATGCTTTCATTCATTAAGTAAACCCATATTTATCAAATAACCACTACATGTGATGGAGTTATATCCTAGGATTCCAAATTCCTAGTATAAGGGGTATTTCTCTTATGTCATGCAACTTCTCTACCGGACAGTAAACTTTGGTGGACAGGGTCTGGGCTTCTATATATTTGAATCTCCTATGACTTAAACAGTCACAGGAGTACCTGACTTGTGGTAGCCCCTAAATAAATATACTTGATATATGAATGATAAGTAATATTCTATAATGTTCACAGAGGTCTCTGAAATAGAAGAATATTGCTAAAACATAGTTAAAGATAGTCATCATTAGCAGTGACCAGGATTTCCTACAGGGCAGAGTTCCATAAAGCTCTTGCAAGGACTGATCAGTGGGTTGGATCCATTGAGGTCTTTTAATCAGGCTAAATATGCTGTCCCTTCTATGCATATAGTTGCTGGGATTCTACCATGCAGGTACCAGTTTGGCCATGTGGATATGAAAGAGTAAAGATTTGTCTATTGAGTTGCCAACTAAGGTGTAATGAAATCTCATGGCTAAAGTGTATATGAATTCAAATAGGAGACAAGCCGTTCACCTCTACTGGGGGTTATATGACATACAGAGTCTTCTCGTAACATGTATTCCCAAGACTTTCAACAGTGCAACATCTGTTTTATTCTGAGGGAGCTATGATAAGCATCTGCTTAGAGGAATGATCTGAACAAAACCAGGGCACATTTGTTTGCCATGCTATAGATTATCTAGTCTTACATTGTTTATGAATAAATCATGCAGGATGGATAAACCGGTAACCACAACAGCATGTTTCATCCTGTATTTAAGACATTAATTTATGCATTCATATATTTTTCCTGTAGACACTAAAAAATTTATGTTTTAAATAGAAGATCATGTAGATTTTGATGTAGCTCAGCAGTTGGATGTAGATTCCAGAAATTCCTTTATTAAATTAGAGCCCGGTTGGCTGATTAAGGGTTCTAATGTTCATAATTGTACCATTCGATGCATTAAGTGAGCCAAAGATAAAAATACAGTGTTTTATGAGAACATAAAATGCATATCTATGTATGTATTCAATGTTTGTATGAGACATTACATTTAATCCTCAAAACTCATTTCAAAGTTCATGTCATGAACGTTTACAAAAGTTCAGGAACCTCTTAAAGTCACACAGGCAATTAGTAGCAGGGTCTGAACTGAGGATCACATCTTCTCAGTCATAATCTAGTTTTCCTGGCTTACCATAACAGCCGTTTCATTGATAAGTTATTTTGAAATCACATTTGGGGGCTATCACTCACATGTAGTATGAAGCTAAATCTAGAATAACATTCATTTTGAATTCTTTGGTCTGTTACACATAAATAGTTCTTAGGATGAATCACGTAGATGGAGGAGAAAGATATACAAAATGTTGATCTTTGGGTGATTGCATTGAGGATTCTAATCTCTATTGGCATGCTAAATGTTAGAATTGAACTAAAAAGAGTCGCTAATCATATTATTTCCATAGTGAAAGTAGCAGTGTCTGCATTGTATCCTCTTTTGTTGTTTAATGCAGACTCCCTAAAAAGGCAGATTTTGGTCACTCTGAGGCTGCATTATTCTTTGTACCAACTTGGCTATCCTAAAACGAGGAAAACAAGCAAGCAGAGAATCGAGACATAGTAAATAAACATTCTTAAAACCCACATGTTCCTTTACACATAAAGAAAAAAAAATGACCCAGTGAGAATTGGAGGTGATTTGGGTCTGCATTCGCTCAGCTAGACCAAGCTGTTCTCACCGCCACCCCCCACCCCGCCCGACTTTGACTTCCTTTTTATTTGTATTTTTCCATTTCCTTTCCCTGGACCAGATGTGTGGATTCCCCTGTTGTGCCCAATGACAGAGTAGACTTTTCTGGAAACTGCCAGGACTATTTGTAATCTCTTGACTTTACAGAGGTCTCATATGCTGAGAAGGACAAATTCTGATGTTTCACAGCAACAGGAAGAGGGTTAGGGATGTTGAGAGAAGGACAGTTTGGGTGGAGTTTTCACATATGTTTCTCTTTGATGGAGAATCCAGGGCAGGGATCTGGTTTGACTGGGGCCAAGTTGTATTTCTGCTCTCTTTATTCCATGTGACTTGAGAGAGCAACCACATGAGTACAGAGTTTTAGCTTGAAGCATGACTTCCTCATCCTAGAATGCCAGAGTCGGAGAGGCCATTAAAGGTCATATTGTCCAACTTCCCATAAAATTAATTTTAGATGAAGTCTGCAGGAGAGAGCAAGAGAGCCTCTGTTTATAGAATAAATTGTCTCCTAGAATCTAAAACTGTCTGTTGCCCATTGGATCAACATCTATGGCCATCCAGAATTGGTGAATATTATAGAAAGAAAGTGTGGGATGGTATTAAAGGACATTAGTTCAACTTGTCACCCAATGCCCAAATCCCTTGATTAGAAATGGAAAATATAAGATATATTGATGGTATTGAATTGGTATGAAATTCTGAAGGTTTTAAAATGCTATTTATCCCTAAGACCAAAATAAGTGAACCCTGGGCTTGGCTGGTCACCTCTTCCTGCAAGGTCCTGAGGTAAGAGTATGCATCGATGCTAATCCCTGATGGGATAAGACTTTGATATTAGCCAGGGCCTTTAGGAATAAAAACACTGATGGGCTAGGATGAATGTCACAGGAGGCCCCTTACCTTAGTCAGCTTAGGCTAACTTAAGGGTCTACGCTAGAACAAAAGCAGGCCAAAAGGTCTGTTCTCCTTGTGGTCACCTCCAAACCCAAATCCAAGTTGCAAATCTTATCACTTCTCTGTGAGACAAGGCCTTGCACACCAGTTAGCAGCAGATGAAAGCACAAGAATTAGAGTTTGTGGCCCATCGTCTGCCATGGATGTATAGGGGAAGTGGCAGGGGATAAGAGGGTATATGACAAGGGTAGGTGTATCTTCTGGGACCATCCTACTTAGGTATGTGGGAGAGGAGAAAGCTCCTGAATAATGGAAGGGAATGTCCCAAGGGATATATCCTGTTATTACTCTGGCTGTGTGGCAGAGTCGGGTAGTAAGGAATCTAGAAGGGCCACGTCAACTTGTATAGGCCCAGTGCTTCCAACTGTATGCACCACAGTGAAGAAAAGGTATTCTATGCTGGTCAACCCTGCTAGTATTTCTCCTCGTCCTCCTTAGGGGTTGGGTTGTTGGGCTTGGGAAAGGGTATGAATATCCCTCAGAGAACATCTCCTTGCATAGCATCTGTACCCAAAAATAGTCATTCGGTCTCCACTTTGTTCCTGATGTCATCTAAAATAAGGAACAACAAATAGCCAGATTCAATTTCAGCATTATGGTTTGAGCAAGGGCCTGGCTTCTAGAGTGGGATGTGTTGAGGTCATTTTCCCACTATTTGTATTTAACTCACCAAATATATTCTGTAATTGGACATTACCAAGCAAAATGTTCCACTCTAAAGTTTTATCATGGAGGCCAAAGAGCATGTTCAGTGTCTTCCAAGTTCTCAAAGGAAGTAGTAGTGGCAGGGCAGGCCCTGAGCCGGAGCTTCCCTGTGACTATGAAAGCAGTCGCAGAGGACCATGTGATGTGGCACCAGAGCACATGACTCAGATGTCCATTGAAAAGCTGTATTTGCTCAGGATGATGGCTAAGAAAAATGTCTTATGCCCTTTAAGAAAACGGTCTTGTTTTGAGGTGAGGTGATCCTTACATTTTCATAAGGTAGCTACTGAAAATACGTTTTCATTTTCTTTATGCAGACCAAGGAGTAGGCCTTCTGAGAAAGTTGCACTTTTATTTTAAAAGGGAGGGAGGGAGGGAGGGAGGGAGGGAGGAAGGAAGGAAGGAAGGAAGGAAGGAAGGAAGGAAGGAAGGAAGGAAGGAAGGAAGGATTTCAGATGAAAGCCTGAGATGCAGATTTGAGATCTTAAAACTTGAGGTAAAAATCAGCACTCTGATGTGCCCAGCCTGTCCTTTCTACCTTCCCATTGTTAACAGGTTTTCTTTTCCAGCTCTTGAAGGAAGACTTTCATTCTTACTATATCACCTCCTTCTTCCCTTCTTTTTTATTTTTTGGGGGTCTGAAATAGTAATCCTACAACACAGAACTTGGTTGAAATTCTGACTGTTTTAATCCTTGCCTTAATTTACTGAGGTTAAGTTGATTATAGGAAGTTGAGTGTTGGTTTTTTCAAATTGTGGTCTTAGCCGTAACTCCGACTTTGAACCTTTTCTGCAGTTCCATGGATGTCTGCGGATGGTCAGAGTCACATTTCATTGTCTCCAAGAATTGTCATGACCCTGTCTTTAGTATTCCCTCAGGCTTCTCTTTACTACAGATCAAGAAAGTACTTGGCAACAGTCTCCCATTAGGAGAGAGCATTTAGGGTTTTAGTTTCAACTTTTCAAAGTTTAATGCTTTTCCGTTTTCTTTTCTCTGCGTCAGCCATAGGACAAGTAATGTACAGTTGATCTTCCATATTCCCTGATTCTGTGTTTGCAAATTTGCCTGCCCACTGAAATCTGTAGCCCCAAATCAATATTCATGACACACTTTCTCAGTCATTCATAGACATGCACAAAGCAGTGAAATGAGTTGCCCGATGTGCATGTTTCCAGCTGAGGTTGAACAAGGTGACACTGCTTTTTTGTTGCAGCTCTCAGACTGTATGCAAATGTCTTTCCAGTGGTCTATGTAGTGCTATGCTTTTCACATGTTTGTGTTTTGGGTGATTTTGCAGTTTAAAGTGGCCACGAAGTATCATGCTGAAGTTCTGTACGGTATTCCTAAGCCCAAGAAGGCCATGATGTGCCCTGTAGAGAAAATCCATTTGTTAGATAAGCTTTCTTCAGGCATAAGTTATAGTGCTATGGGCCATGAGTTCGACATTAATGAATCAACAAAATATCTTAAATAAGTTTTCTTAAACAGAAATACAGAAACAACAAGGTTATGTCTCAATCAATTGACAGAAATGTTGTGACCAGAGGCTTTCAGGAACCTAACCCTGTATCTTCCTGAGGAGCAATGGTTCAGTATTTGCTAATTCAGTGTTTGCAGAGACTTTATAAGGTATAGCTGCTGCAAATGACAAGAATCAACTGTAATCATTTACTAAGTGTCAGCTGTAATGATGAAGATAAATATTCTAGACTTCATATGCCAGGAGGGATGTGCATGCCTTATATACTCTATGGACATGTTACAGTAAGGGAAATAGGAGGGTTTCCCCCTCAACCTGGAACTCCTCTAACAAGCCAGATAGAAATGCATCATTTTTTAGGCCATTTCACTTGGATCGAAGCTTGTTTTCTTTCACATTCCTAGTGCTTTCAAAAAAAAAAAAAAAAAAACTTGGCTATTTAATTAAAAAAAAAATTAGCCTCACTGTTTTGTGTATATTTGCAGTCTGAGCACCCATAGAGGAGAGTCACCCCTCTCCTCCAGACAAGGGTGGGTTGTTGAATTTTATATGGAATCTTGACATTGCAATAAATCTCTGAACCTGAACCGGCCTGCACTGGATATTTAATACTGTTTTCATTTCCAATACTAATCAATCTTGGAAGAATGTGCTGTTATTTTTTAGTTACATGTAAACATTTAGATGAATATAAAATGGCTTATTGATAGCTTATATGCAGGCAGTTTATTGATACTTTTGTCAAATTCTGTTTGATTTGTTGATTTGGCCATCGTACTGCTATGGATGTGGAGTAGAACCAATGTGACATTTTTATTTCCTGGCAGTGGTGCCTGAGGATGAATGGGATATGGGGAAGCTTGAGCTCTGTCTTTTGGATGAGAGCACTATCAGGGCCTGATCAGCCAAGCTCCTTTCTTTAAGGAATGACCTCAACTCTGTTTCACATCAGATGCAGTTTGGAAGACCCTACAGGCCATTGCACATTGTATCATTCATGTGGGAAGCCCAGCTGAACAGGGGCCACAGAAATCTCCACTATGGAACACTTCTGGCTACAGAGTATTATTTTGTTTTATTCTGATTTTTTATGAAGGTCCCTAGTAGGCACCTTTGGAAACTTTGAAAATATATTAACAAGATTTGGTATTTGGCGCACAGATACTAATAAGGCCATTTTCCTCAGCCTGCAAGCCCAGTCTGAGACTTTACAACCTTTCTCTTTCTGATGGCGAATTCCAAGTGTCAAGACAAAATAGCACTAAGAAATCAGTAAAATGTGACGGTTTTACTCAAGCCTCTACTAAGAGCCTAGCCAGATGCACATTTCTTATTCCTTTTGGTAAATAGATTCAGATTTGGTATGATTCAACGAACTAAAAAATATCCCCTGCTCAAAGCTTGTCTATGCCTGCTAATTGCATGAAGCTTAACAGATCCTCCACACACAGCACCAAATAAGGGCTGGCTAGAAATCAAAACCTCCTTGCCAAGCACTTTGGATTTTCCAAAGGAACTGTAATGTTCCTGGAGATGTTTATTAATGGAAATGGGGAACTTTGTGGACCAGGGTGAAGTCACAGAGATTGATAGCCTGTTACTAGTGTTTATTATTTTTGACTGCAGGTTTTGAAAGCTTTTACTCCTATCCTCCCTAAAAGGAACTTTCTCCATCACTTGGGACTGAAAATGGGGGTGGGGTTCAATACCTCATGGCGCAATCCAAAATAGACGCACAGAATGTTAATAAGCCCAGGATTTTGCCCTCTGTTCTGTGTTGCTCTGCCCCAAAATACAAAACCTAATTAGTGCATCCAGAGAAGCGTTAAATGGATTTCATGCTGTTTAATAAATGCTTTACGTGCTTTGGTGCCACTGCGAAATGTGTGGTTGAGTGAGGGTGGGAATAGGGAGAGGAAATGGTTGCTGTAAATGCCTCCTACCAGTGTCAAGCACTTTAGGATGAGCATCAGAGATGTGTGCTTATAACTCAGGGGCTTCATGTTTTCACCCAAATTTTCCTCCTTTTGGCTAGCCTGTCATTTTCCTTTTGGGCCGGTTTTTTTTTTGTTTTTTTTTTGTTTTTTTTTTTTTGTTTTTCTGCCAGACATAGTCTCCAAAGGCTCGACCCGTAATTGTCCAAACTCAGAATAATGAGAAATTGTGAGTGACAGATATATACTGAGTACTCACTGGGTGATGAACTCTGAATGGGACATGGGAATTAGAAGGTGTGGCTGTTGCTTCTGGAGAGCTTATGTCCCTTTGGGGAAGACAGAACACACAATGTCCGATTTTCAAGGTAGATGCTCAGTCTGATGTTCAGAGCCTTTCATAATGTGTCCCCTATTTAGTGACTGGCCTGGGACATCTCTTCTAGAGGCTGGTCTATATTGTCTTCTATGTTGGTCAGTGGTTGTGAGTAGAACTGCCGGGAGAGCTTGGAAAAAGCCGCAGTGTTCACACTGCACCCTCTATCAGTGCTTTGAGACTTTTAGCCTGCATCAGGATCACCCAGAGGATGTGTGGAAACACACATTTCTGGGCTTCACACCCAGCATTTCTAAGTCAGCAGGTAGGGGGCTCTAAAAAATGTGTATTTGTAGAAGTTATTGCTAATGCTGCTAGTCCAAAATCACACTTGAGGAGGATTGGCCTTCATCAATTACATCAGAATTGCTGTGTGGCTTCAGTATTTATGTAAATTTTTCTGATGATTCCAGTGTGCAGCCAAGACGGAGATCTGCATTCCACACATTCTTTAATGCATGTGGTGAAGACAGATGATCACACACCATGAATGCCTCTGATTATTTTCCAGGATTTAGCTCTTTTTCTCTGACTAGACAGTAAAAGTCGTAATCGCAAGAACTGTGTATCTTTACCTTTTCTTGATTCTTTCAGGGTGCCCAGCTCAGGGTGGTCACACATAACTGTAACTTGAATAGTGTTATCCAAGGAAACTTATAAGGGTGGATGGGAAGCATTGTAGATGCCACCGGCACTCTTCATTTCCCTACTCTCCAAAACCTGAGGAAAGTTCTTTGCCTCTATTTGTGGACTCTAAGATGCATTGCAGAGCTACTTTCTCTCTCCTCTTCCCTCCATAGGGGAGGGTGCATTTTTAGCATTTACTTTTAAAGAAAGCACCTGTAAATAGTACTTTATTCATAGATAAAACCTGCATTCACATCCTGGCTCTGATGTTTCTTCTTATATGATCTTGGTGACACTACTTAACATTTTCAAGTCCCCATTTATTCATAAATAAAATAGGTACAAGAACATCTCTTTCACAGACTTCTGAAAATTAAATGAGTTTGTGCTTAAAACACTTCTAAGGACAATATAAAACACAAAAGGCACTGTGGGCTTTTTGTTTATAACCACATTGTAGCAAACACACATTTTTCCTGGAAAGATAATGGAAGTGCTCTTGGGTTATGGGAAGCAGCAAGGGGAGATGAGCAAATATTTGTGCCTCATCCTGACCTCACCATGCATGGTGTGAAATGTCTAGGTATGCCATCAAGAACCAAAGTCCTGTGTAACAGAAAATCTCCAGTGAGCCTGTCATGAAGATGGAGACAAGCCTCTGTTGAACTTCACTGCCAGTGAACTCTACTAAAATGTCAGTCCTGTATTCGCATAGCTTATTAGTCAGGGAGCAGGCTATGAGCACTGAGATTTCCACAGCAACCTGTTGGTGCCTTTAGTGCATTGCTTCCAGACTGATTCCCATGAAATAAAGAGAACTAGCATCGTACTTACTGGTTCTTCACAAATGTTCTTCCCCATACGTAGAGTGCCTTAACTCTAGAACCATAAATGTGTTTTCAGAATGCAACAAGATTGCATAGTTGTGTAATAAAGCTCCTGATAGAGTGATAAAGATAGGAGGGGGAGATGGTGAACTGGGAGAGCCAGGAATCCTCATCAAACTATTATGGGAGGCTCTGTCCTCTGAGAAGTGTTGTCTTAAGAAATTTCCTTGATACTCAAAGGGTGTTTTACACAGAATCACTGAGGCTTTTGTTAAGAATGTGGACTCAGGCCAGGTACAGTAGCACACACCTATAATCTCAGCGTTTTGGGAGGCTGAGATGGGCAGGTTCCTTTGAGTCCAGAAGTTCAAGGCTAGCCTGGGCAACATAGAGAAACCCCATCTCTACAAAAAATACAAAAATTAGCCAGGTGTGACGGCATGCACCTGTAGTCCCAGCTACTTGGTGTGCCTTGACCTCCCTTGAACCAGGGAGGTCAAGGCTGCAGTGAGCTGCCATTGTGCCACAGAGTGAGGATCACAGAGGGAACCCTGTCTACAGAAAAACAAACCAAAACCAAAAACCAAACCAAAACAAACAAACAAAAAAAAACAGAATGTGAACTCAAACACTCAGACAATACCCTAGACCTTCTGAATCAGAATCTGCATTCTTTTCCAGGAGTGCCAGGCAATTCATATACACTTAAATGTTTGAGGAGAAAGATAGAAGAGTCTCGTAGAACTAGACTGGGATTTAAGAGACCTGACTTGGTATTCTTTTAGTTCCATCTTCACCTCAGTTTCTCCATATGAAAAAAAAAACAGATGAGTAGAATAAGTTCCTTCCCATCCGTTGACAGGAATTGGTAGTAGACGAATCCCCATAGAAAAACTTTAGAAGTCTAATGTCCAGAAGAACCATCCTCTTCCTCTTCACCCAGCTCCTTTTTGTTAACATTTTTGGATGCCCATCTCACTTGCAGCTGCTTTGGAGCTTGGCAGTTATAGTTAGATGTCTCAGCAGCTTCCAATTCCCATTATGAGAAGTTGAAATTCTTCCATAGGTACACAGTTCTTCTGGCATCCGGCACCATCTCTTCCTATGCTGAGTGGAGTGTGGTCTGGCTTTCATGGGAGCCATTTCCAGCAGTACATGTGAGGAGAGGACCTGTCTCTTGGCTGCTGGGAAGCACTCCAGCCAGACAACAGCCCTCTCCAGCTACTCAGCGCATCCCACATTGGACAACTGGGAAAGCGCACAGGGAACAGTGGGGGTTGTTGAGCTCAACGAGTGTTTCCTATAGTGCATAATTAAAGAAAACACCTGTGTAGCTGCTAAATCACTTCCTGCTGTTCCCCTGTGCAAATGCTGTGCTCAGTAACCTTACAAGTGCCTCATTCCTTCTACCCAACCAAGGCAGTGCACAGAGCCACAATGCATAAAGCTGGCAAGTTGTTAGTTCAGGACCCCTTAAAAGATCTCTTAAGATTGATTTGTTACTAGTCCACGGGGTCCCTTGGTTAGCCTGGTGGCATTTTGCTAGACTGCAGCTTCAGGGAGGCTCAGGGATGGGCGGGGGGCCTACTCTCTCCAAACTGCCCTTCTTTGATCAGCCCTTCTCTGTATCCAAGACAGGCCCATGGAAGAGCTCTAGAGCTGCAGGAGCCAGAAAACCTTAAACGACAACTTCAATACTGTAATGGTGAGCCAGATGCTTCCCCAGGGAAAACAGCCAACAACGGTGAAATGAGATGCAAGTGGGACCTATGGATTTTGTTTGAAATTCAGGAAAGGGAAGTGACAGTAAATCAAAAGGAAAAGCTATCATTCTAAACAGGCCTCTTCCTGCTGCTGAAGTTTATGGGGTACTTGGGTTACCACTAGGATCTTGTGGGGCCCTGGCTGCCCAAAGTGAAGAAGATAGACTCCCCTGTACCACCAGGTGGATTGGCAACAGGATTCAGTGTAATGACAGGCTAGCTTTGTAATTTACTTCTTCCAGGGCAAAGCAACATGGCTTTCACTGCAAGTTTTAGAGTGTTTGAGCAGATGAGTGAATGGGCCTAAGAGACCCAGTGAAGAGGATTGCTGGATGTTGGGCGGGGAGGGGAGGGGGTTGGGAGGAGGGAGGGTAAGGGGAGGGCTTTAAAGAAACAGAACTGAGGAGAAAGGACAGCTGCAGATTCACTCAGTCTCTGCTGCTTCACTGCTTTGTTCTCTTCATAGCCTTGGTCATAACTGAAATTATCTTGTCTACAAGTTTGTCTGCTTGTATTTTATGTATCTCCCAAAATAGGATGTGAACACTGCAAGAGCTACACTCTTATCTAACTTGTGCAGAGCTGGATCTTCAGAAATAGTTCAGTGCCTGGCACACAGTAGGTACAAAATACATTTTTTTTTTTTGAGACGGAGTCTTGCTGTGTCACCCAGGCTGGCATGCAGTGGCGTGATCTTGGTTCACTGCAACCTCCACCTCCCAGTTCAAGCAGTTATCATGCCTCAGCCTCCCGAGTAGCTGGGGTTACAGGTGTGCACAACCATGCCTGGCTAATTTTTGTAGTTTTAGTAGAGATGGGGTTTCACCACATTGGCCAGGTCATCAAACTCCTGACCTCAAGTGATCTGCCTGCCTCTACCTCTCAAAGTGCTGGGATTACAGGCATGAGCCACCGCGCCTGGCACAATAAATGTATTGAATGAAGAAGTGAATCTTTGGTATGTGGGGACTGTGATCCTGAATTATTTCTGTTTTGGTGACTTCAGAGCTGGCATGGATTGTCTTTATATTTTGGTGAATGGTGGGTAGGAGTGTTGCCTTGCTTCATGGGAAAGGGAGCACAAACAAAAATGTAAGGCTGTCTTCTGCCTCCCCAAGCAACTTTGTAGAACTTTTTGTTCTCTCTGTCTGCTAAGACCCTTGCAAAGACACCTTGGGTATCCTGTTATAAAGCCTGCTGTTATAAAGCAGGCACACATTAACACACTGTGCCTGCACTCTACTAAGTGGAAAGTGGGGAGTAGATACAAAAGTGACCATTTTCTGCTCTCAAGGAGCCCACAGTGTGGTGGAGGCAGCAGGCATGCCAAATAGACAATGAGTCCATTTGTGCATAAGGGCTATGATGGAGATGTGCATAAGTTACACCTGGGGAAAACACCTTGGACTTGGGAAGAGAATGGAGGAAAGGTACTAATAGCTTCCTGAAGATATTCTGAATCTTTTTGGTTTGTTTGTTTTTTGTTTTTCTGAGACAGAGTTGTTGCCCAGGCTGGAGTGCAATGGTGCAATCTCGGCTCACTGCAACCTCCGCTCCCAGGTTCAAGCAATTCTCCTGCCTTAGCCTCCCAAGTAGCTGGGATTACAGGCATGAGCCACCACGCCTGGCTAATTTTATATTTTTAGTAGAGACAGGGTTTCTCCATGTTGGTCAGGCTGGTCTCAAACTCCTGACCTCAGGTGATCTGCCCGCCTCGGCCTCCCAAAGTGCTGGGATTACAGGTGTGAGCTGCCGTGCCCGGCAGATATTCTGAATCTTGAAGGAGGAATAGGAATTGACTCTGGGCTTAGCTGGCAGGGAAGGGTATTCCCAGAAGAGAGATGAGGATTATGATGCATACAGGCCAGAGAACCTGGTGTGTCGGGAACTGCAATTGTAAGTTATGAGTGGATAAGTGGTGAGAGACTAGAATGGCCTGATACCCAGTCAACATGCCTACAACAGACAGGACTGGGAAAAGAGCTCCTTGGTGAGGACAGCTTCTCAGACATGAGCATGGCCAGGGCAGTTAGGTGAACTCTAGTACAGATGTACGCACTGGACAATTTAACTTAGAACTATTCATGTGTCCTTACAAAAGGATTATCTTTCCAGCAGCTACTTCCTCTCTTCCAGCTCTTCTGTTGGCCACCTTGTTGTTTACCCCTTTGAGTAAAAATAAGCAAAGAGCCAGAAGAATGAGGTAACCTCAAATGCCTCCTTAATTTTGTTTTTTGAGCAGCCCTGTCTGAAACATTTTTTGAGTTAGAAATCTGAAACAAAACAAGGCTTCCAAATGATTCATGGGTTTCCATTATTCAAGTTTCCCTCATATCTTCATCACCATGTAGGTAATGGGTGTGAATCTATGTGTGGTCATATACATATGCTTGATTATATCATCATCTCTTGGAGGACATGTGACACAGGAAGACAATAGGGCACATGATATACTCTTTGACTTAAGAGTAGCTTCTCTCTCCTCCCTGTTTCACTATGGCTTTGTGGACATGTGGGCACACAGAAGAAGCAGACAGCACTGCAGAGGCTGTGCTTATATACATAATTGCTTCTCAAGGCCACAGATAAGAAGATGGACAGGATTGATGTAAGTCTATATTTTGGCAGACAAGAACTCTTGGTGGCCTCTCCATTCAGTGCTAGAATATTCCTACTATCACACCACTTAGTTGATGTTTGTGATTTCAAGCGTTCAAGTGGTCAGCTCCTCTGATCCCACTCCTATGACACTAAGGGGTCACCAGGAATATTTGTGGCTATGGGCATATGAGCTCCAAGAAATAAAAGATTCATTAAAGGCTGCCATAGATATTTTCTGGTTCTTTTGTGACTTGAGCTGAAATTGTAAGACCTGTGTGTGTCATTTCCTTTCTATAAGTACTCCAGTCCCCCCAGGAGCAGCCTCCTGCTCCACTGCCCTTGGAGCTATCACTACTGCCGTAAGAACCAAGGACAGTAGCTATTTGTTCTCCTGAGACACTTGGTGCACTATCCACAGTGACCCACAGCAATAAAGTTAATTTCAATACAACTACCTATGGCAGAGGAAAGTGGAGGAGGTGTCTAAAACAACCCTGGAACCCCATCTTTGACGATCTGTTTTGTACGACCACTTCTGGACACTAGTGTATGAGTTATTTTTCAGAGATAATTTAAGAGAATTGTTTAAGTAGGGTATGAGTTTTCTAGGGCTTCCATAAGAAATGCCACTGACTGGGTGATTGAAACAACAGACATTTATTTTCCTCCAGTTCAGGAGGCCGGAAGGAAGCCTAAGATCAAGATGTTGGTGGGGTTAGTTTCCTCTGAGAACCATGAGGGGAGGAGTTGTTTGTGGCCTCTCCCCTTGCCTTGTAGGTGGCTGTCTTCTCCCTGTGTCCTCACATGGTCTTCCCTCTGTGCCTGTATGCGCCCTAATCTTTTCTTACAAGGACACCAGTTATATGGTATTAGGGTCCACCCCAATGACCTCATTTTAACTTAATTCTTTATAGACACTATATCCAATCATCAGTCACTTTCTGAAGTTCTGGAGGTTTAGAACTTCAGCCTGTGAATTTTTGGCGGGGCACAGTTCAGCCTGTAACAAACAGATATAGGAGGACTGAAAAGGCAAGGAGGGAACTTTGAAATAACAAAGATAGTAATTGCAAGAAGCAACTACCCTAACCTTAGGACTAGAGGAATAAAAGAAAGAGGCTGGAGTCCTGAGAACTTAGCAGCTTGCAGAAGGAGTCTTACAGGACTGGTGCCCAGAACTCTGAGGGGCAGAGGGTACGATCAGCTGCTACTGGCAAGTATGAGGGGTAGACAAAGAGACAGATTGCCGGGACCATGCAAGAAATGGAGAGGAGCATGTCCTTTCTCCCTCCTTTCATCTTCAGATCTTGCTTTTGTGCCCCTCATAGGCAGGACCTAACAGGTATCCACTGGCAAAAAAGAAATGTAATCTGCAGCCTACCGCATGACAGGCCATGTTATTGAAGGATGGATTTTAACTAAGAGACAATAACTTTAATAACACAGGCTGGGTGTGGTGGCTCACCCCTGTAATCCTAGCACTTTGAGAGGCCGAGGTAAGTGGATTGCTTGAGGCCAGGAGTTTGAGACCATCCTGGGCAACATGGTAAAGCCCCTTCTCTACAAAAAGGACAAAAGTTAGCTGGGCATGGTGGTGTGTGCCTGTAGTCCCAGCTACTCACAAGGCAGAGGCAAGAGGATTGAGCCTGGGAGTTCGAGACTGCAGTGAGCTGTGATCACACCACTGCACTCCAGCCTGGGTGGACAGAGTGAAACTCTGTCTCAAAGAAAAAAGAAAAGAAAAGAAGCAGCACAGATTCCTTCAGCTTCTTTTAAAAAGTCGTATCTTGCTCTATAGCCTTGCTTTTATTACTTAGCAGCACATCATGACAAAGTCTCCAGTGTCCATCCTCTTCCACAGGGCAAATTCTAATGGCTGTGGAGTATATTCCATCATAAGGATGTATCATCACTTATTTAACCAACTTCCTATTCTTAGCCATTCAGTGTTTTAAAATTTTGCCACTCTTATAAACGGGACTGCAACTCAATAAATCTAAGCACACATCCTTAAGTAATCCCTTAGGATTAATTTTTGAAGTGGAATTACTAAATCAAAAAGTATGAGGATTTTTCAGGATAAAAACTCACTTTTCTAAGCTAGGGAAAACATGAATTAAGTATGGCTTCTGTCCTATAGTACAGTAGGGTGAGATTACAATGCACTAGAACGTTGGGTTGAGGCAAGGATTTAAATATTAGTGGCCGAACCTGAGTAATAGGATGTAATGATTTCAGAGTGAAACTAGGCATACCCTTTATGAAAGCATTTAAAGGTGAGGGGACAGTTAACAGTAGCATCTGCCCCAGCTGGTGGAAATACCGTGTTGTTACTGATTTTAATGCAATTGCATTCTTAGCAGAACTAATTTTGTAAAGCATTTCTCTAAATAATCCAATTTTACTTGGTGCTTATGGTTGGACAAAGGCACGGCAGGTTTTGTATCAGTATTTATGGAGTGTAGCCTTGTAGGAATTACTCTGGCCAGAGGACATTGCTATAAATCTATAATGATGGTTGTGTTTTTGATTCCATCTTTAGTTTCTGAATTTCAGCCTTTGTAATTAAAAATCCATATCATAAAATATTGGCCTGTGACAATTTTATTTTTCTCCTGGGATGCTATGATTTTTCTGAAGTATGCCTTGCTCGGTCCTTTGTGGAGGATAAAGGTCTGGGGGGTTTTGAGCTGGGTGTTTGGAGCCCATCTTTATGACAGATATTTGGCGTGCCAGCCTGGGTGCTACCCTTGGAAGATTCGAGTCCAAGCTTTTACTGGCTCCCTGAGGACAATTCTGAGAAAGTTACTATCCCTTGTGCTGGTTTCTGGTGCTGGGTATATACTTGCTTTTGTAAGACTAAATAAATTGATAAATTCAGCTGATTCAGAGCGTTTACATAATCTTTCCAATGTCAACAGTCATTTAAATTATCCTAACTTTATACTGAATCTCCAAAATCCAATTACTAGCTAATAATAATTGTCAGTTTTACTTTAAACCTTTAATGATAGGTCACAAGGGAAGTGTAGCAGCAGGATTAAATCGCAGTAGACTGTAGCTATGCCCAGCCTTAAATTACTCGCCTCTTATCTCTGGCTAACAGAGCCACTATATGTTTTGTCACCATTTTTGCTAAATAGAATAAATGTCACCAAAATTAATTTCATCTCCCTTAAATTAGCTTCTTAGTGTGATTTCTCACTTCAGTCAAAATTTATTTCTTCAGGAATTTAATTTCCTTCTTCATCTCTTTTATTCGAGAGAGCGAGACTGTTCCGGAACAAATGTCTTTTAATCACTGGCTGGCAAGTTTTGAGGCTTGCTTTTCATTAATAATTGCTGACCTCTTTAGGGGGAGTGTTGGAGGATATTTCTGTTTTATTTAAGCTATTGTATGTTTTTAAACAGAGTAGACTGGGTTGTTTCTGAATAGTCTTAGAGAAGCCGTAAACCTTGCATAGACCAGGAAAGATGAAGTTACCACAAAGAAAACATTTTTTTTCACGTGAGGGATGATTCAGCAGGGAGTTTGTAATTAGCACTTTAGTTGTTTTTCCTACTTTTTAATCATTTTCGGGTATATACATCTGACAATAGCTATCCTTTAAGTAAGGCGTGTGTTTGAAAAAAAAACTGTAAGGATTTAAAAATTAAACTTCTCACAGAACACATGAATACACAGAAGGCTCACCCAACTCTGAAATGCATCCTGAAGATAGGATGGTAGCACCTGTAACAAATTCCCTTTGCTCATCAACATAAACCTCAAGGCACTAAAACATGTAGAGTCATGGAGAGGGAGAAGAGAGAGGAAGTGAGACAGAGAGGGAGAGGGAGAGATCCATTTGTAGAAAGGCACAGTGCGAGGAGCTCTGTGACCTGCTCCCCAGTGAAGCAAATGTAACTGGTGAAGATTATGAAAAAATATCCAACCATTCAGAGTCTCTGGATATTGTACTAGGGGAATATAGCAAACGAAGAAACATTTATTTAAGAAAATCTACTAAAACTCAAAAGGAACAACAGGATTCTATGGCATTTGAACCATAACCTGTTCCTTTCCTCCTCCCCCCAGCTTACTTTGAAGGAAGCTCTCTATTCCATGTGTGTGAGGCTAAGAAGGTGGGGCTCCATTGTCCCTCATCTCTCAATCAAGGGATATGGTATCTTACCCAGAAGAGCAGGCTGCCAACATTTCTTATTCCTTCCAACTCTGAGATGCAGAAGTTAAGTTCCTGGTGAGGGCAGCCAAGAAGTCAGAGACTGCTATTCTCTACCCACTCCCCCAACTCAAATGTGGCAGTTCTACTGCAGGTGAAGCTAACTGAGAACACTTGGGCCCTCGTCATTCTTACTCAAGAATGATGGGGTAGAGGGCCCACACTGGGAGAGGCAAGCTGAGAGGACCAGAGAGTGTCATATCTGCCTCAGTGTCTGGAGCAGTGGCTTGGAGGTTTTTCTCAGGAGGAGAGGCAGTCCATAAATACACAGAGCTCTGAAGCTCTCCTTAGGGGAACTGTCTTTGAAACAGAGTGAGGGAAGTTCAAGGCTAAGGGCACTTTTTTACATAATGAAGATGTTGGTGGTAAGTAATAAAGAGGAGACTAATAATTCCATGACAGTAAGAACTTACACCAGAAGCAAGCAAGTTTACTAGAGAGAACCACAGAAAGAGATAGATAAGAACTCTCCTGGGTTCACAACAAACCTAAAGCACTAGCCTCAAAAACTTCCCCTACCCATGTACAATTCAGTGGCATCTATAACATTCACAGTATTGTGCAATCATCACCACCATCTCTTTCCAAAACACTGTCATCACCCCAAGAAGAAACTCTGGAATGATTAAAGTAACAACCTCCCATCCCTTCTCCCCTATGATAGTGGATTAACAATTAGCTTTCATTAGAAACAACGGAGACCAGAAGCCAATAGGATGACACATTCAAAGTGCTGGAAAAAATAAAAATAAAAAAACTGTCAAACAACAATCTTATATCCAGCAAAACTATCTTTCAAATATGAAGGTGAAATAAAGACATTTCTAAGTAAACAAAAATTGAGAAGCTTTATTTGCTAGCAGACTTCCTTTACAAGAAATACTAAGGGAAGTAATTCAGGCTGAAAGCTGTACACCCCAGACATTAATTCAAAACCACATGAATAAACAAAAAGCACCAGTAAAGGTAATTATATAATAATAAAAAGATAGTACAAATACATATTCCCCTTTCTGCCCTTAACTAATTTAAAAGCAATTGTATGTAAGCATAAAATTACCATATAATCTAGCATTTTTTATTTCTAGGTATACACCCCAAAGAACCGAAAACAAGAACTCAAACAGATACTTGTTCACCTATGTTCATAGCAGCCTTATTCACAATGGCCAAAAGGTAGAAACAACCCAAGTGTCCATCAAGGGATTAATGGATAAAAAATGTTGGATATCTGTACAATGTAATAATATTCAGCCATAAAAAGGAATGATGTACTGATATATAATACAATATAGATGGAAAAAGATTATTCTAAGTGAATTAAGCTAGACTCAAATAGATAAATATTATAGGAATCCACTTATTTGAAGTATCTAAAATAGGCAAATTCATAGAGACAGAAAGAGGTTACCAAGGTCTGGTAGCAGAAGGGAAGAATGAGAACTTGCCAGGGAGAGAAGAGTAGGCAGTTATAGTTTAATAGGTACAGAATTGCCTTTGGGATAATAAAAATATTCTGGAAATGTATAGTGGTAATGGTTACACAAAATTTTAAATGTACCTAATACCACTGAATTATGCACAATAATGACAAAAATGGTAAATTTTGTTATGCATGTTAACCACAATAAAAATAAAAAATAGTTAATTCTAAAAAAGCAATTATATAAAATAATAGGTATGTAATTATATTATTGGGCTTATATGTAAATATAATATATTTGACAGTAACAGCACAATGGAGATGGGTGGGAGGAAACCTGTATTGGTGTAAGGAAATGGTACCAGATGGTAACCCAAATCTATAGGAACAAATGAAGAGAATCAGAAATGATAAATAGAAAGGGAAATATAACAAGCTCTATGAATATATGTTTACTCTCTTCTACTCTCTTAGCTTCTTTAGTAGACATAAAATTATATAAATAATAAAATATGTTGGTAAGTTTGTAATATATTTAAATATAATGTGTATAACAATAATAGCACAAAAGGAGGAAGATGGAACAAAGCTGTATAGGTGCAATTTTAAAAATTTTTGTGAAATTAGGTTAGCATATATCTGAAAGTGATTCTGATAAGTTAACCACTAATAAAATGTAATAACTCAAAATATAGTGAAAAATTATTAAATAAATTATATTACACTAGAAATATTTGCTTAAGGCAAAAGGAAGCAGTAAAGAAGGAACAGAGAAACAAACACACATGGGGCATATAGGAAGCAACTGAAATGGAATATGTAAATCCTACTATATAAATAGTAATATCAAATATAAATGGATTAAGCAATTGAATCAGTAGGCAGAGGTTTTCAGAATGGATAAAAAAACAAAATCCAACTATGTGTTGTTTACAAAGCACACACTTTAGATTCAAAGATACAAATAGTTTGAAAGTAAAGTAATTGAAAAGATGTATCATGCAAACAGCAACCATAAGAAGATTGGAGTGGATATAGCAATAACAGAAAAAAAAATAGACTTTAAGACAGAAAAAGTTACTAGAGAAAAAGAGAGAAATTTTGTGATGATAAAAGTGTCAACTTGTCAGGCATGTGTAACAATGATAAACATATATACGTGGCTACATAGCCGCAGAGCTCCAAAATACATGAAGGAAAAACTGACAGACCAGAAGGGAAAAATAAACTTTCAACAATAATAGTTGTAGAGTTCAATATCCCACTCTTAGTAACAGATAGAACAACTAGACAAATTATCAAGGAAATAGAAGACTCGGACGACGCCATAAACCAACTTGACCTACCAAACATCTGTAGACCTTCCACCCAGCAACATCAGAATGCACAATCCTCTCAAGAACATGGAATATTCTCTATGATAGACCATGTATTAGGCCATAAAACAAGCCTCAATAAACTTAACTGGGTAAATCATGCAGAGTATGTTCTCTGATAACAATAGAGTGAACATAAAAATTAATAAATTTGGGGAATTCTCAAATATGTAGAATATAACACATTGCTGAATTACCATTAGTCAAAGAAGAAGCAATAAAGAAAATGGAAAAACACTTTGAGATGAATGAAAAAGACACACAACATACCAAAAGTTACAGGGTGCAGCTAAAGCTAAAGTAAATAGAGGGAAATTTGTAGTTGTAAATGCAACTACAAACTGAGAAAACAGTTACCTATTCAATAACTTAATTTTCCACCTTAAGACAGTAGAAAAACAAGAGAAAACTAAACTCAAAGCAGATAGAAAGAAACCATAAAGAGCAGAAGTTAATGAAATGAAGAATAAAAAGCAATGAAAAAAATTAATGAACCCCAAAGTTTTTCATTAAAAGGATCAACAAAAATGCCAAGTAGTTAGCTAAGATTGACCAAGAAGACTCAAATGATTAAAATCAGGAATTAAAGACAGAACATTACTATCAACCTGACAGAAATAAAGGATTATAAGGCAGTACTATGAACAATTAAATGCCAACGAATTAGATAACTTAGTCGAAATGGACAAATTTCTAAAGACAGACTCAAGAAGAAATAGAATATTTGAATGGACCTATAGAAAGTTAACTGATTGAGTTGGTAAACAAACAAACAAAAAACAACCAACTACCTACAAAAAAAACCCCAGGCCCAGAGTTTACTTCACTGGTAAATTCTATCAGGCATTTAAAGAAAGCAAATGTTAATTCTTCACAAAGTCTTCCCAAAACAAAGGAGGGAATACTTCCCAATTTATTCTCTGAGCCCATCATTTTTCTGATTCCTAAACCAGAAAAAGGCATCATAAAAAAGAAAAATATGGTATTTCATGAAATGAAAAATCCTTAACAAATTATTAGCACATCCCATCTATCAATATGTACAAATATACACAATGACCAAGTAGGATTTATTTCGATAATGCAAGATTAGTTTAACATTATAAAACCAATTAACATAATGCACCATATCAAAAGAATAAAGGACAAAAAACACATGACTATCTCCATACCATTAAAAAATATATATTTGACAAAAGTCCACATCCACACACATTCATGATAAAAACATTCAGCAACCTAGGACAAGAAGGGAGCTTCCCCAACATGATAAAGGACATTTGTGAGAAACTCTTGGTTACCATCATACTTAATGGGAAAAGATTGAATGTTTTCCCCCTATAATCAGGAACAAGAGTGAGAAATCCACTATCTCCACTTTTATTTAACATTACAGTTAAAGTGTTAGCCCAGAAATTAGACAAGAAAACAAAATCAATTGGATGCAGATTGGAAAGAGAAGTAACACTATCTAATTGCAGATTTTGTATATAGGAAATTCTAAGGATTCTGCAAAAAAAAGAAAAACTACTAAAACTAATAAATGAGTTCAGCAATGTTGCAGAATACAAGACCAATGTAGAAACATCCATCGTATTTCTATACACTTGCAATGCACAATCTGAAAGTGAAATTAAGAAAACACGTCCATTTATAATAGCATCAAAAGAATGAAAGACTTAGAAATAAACCCAACGAAAGAAGTACAAAATCTATACCCTGGAAAACAACAGAAACTTTGCTGAAATACAATTAAAATAACCTAAATAAATAGAAATACATTCTATGTTCCTGGATGTGAAGACAACAGTTCTCCACCACATTTGATCTACAGGTTCAACATGATTGACTATCTAGTCACAATTTCAAAACTTACTAAAAACTACAATAATCAAGGTGGTGTGGTACTGGCATTGGAATACACACATAGATCAAAGGAATACAACTGGGAGTCCAGAAGAAAGTCATTACATTTACAGTGAATTGATTTTTGATGAGAGTACAAAGATAACTCATTGGGGGAAAGAATAGTAATTTCAACAAATGATGCTCAGGTAACTGGATAGTTACTTGCAATAGAATGCATTTGGAACCTCGCACCATATACACCTCACACCATCTACAAAGTTAACTTAATATATTAATAAATCAAAGCCCGGATATCACCACTAAAAGCATAAAACTCTTAGAGGAAAATATAGACATAATTCTGTGTGACTTTGGGTTGAGGCAACAGTGTCTTACATATGATATCAAAATCACAAGGGACAAAAGAAAAAAAATAAATAGCTTGAACTTCCTCAAAATTTAAAACTTGGGCGCCTCAAAGAACATCATCAGGAGTGTGAAAAGATAACCTCTAGAATTGGCGAAATTTTTATAAGTCATATATCTGATAAGGTATCCAAAATATATAAAGAACACTTATAACTCAATAATAAAAAGGTAATTATTATCTCATTTTAAAAATGGGCAAAGAAATTGAATATATATGTCTGCAAAGAAGATATAGAAATAGCCAATAAACACACCACGAGAGGCTCAACATCATTAGCCATTAGGAAAATGCAAATCAAAATCACAGAGATATCACTTCACATCCACTAGAATGGCTATAATCAAAAAAGATAAATACTAACAAGTATAGGGTGTGGAGAACTAGAACCCTCATACATTGCTGTTGAGACTGTAAAATTATGAAGCTGCTTTGGAAAACAGCTTGGCAGTTTCTTAAAAGGTTAAATATTGAGCAATTCCACTCCTAGGTATATACCCAGAAGAGTTGAAAACATACATACACAAATGCAAACAAAATTTGGTCATTAATATTCATAGCAGCATTATTCATAATAGTCAAAGAGTGGAAATAATCTAAATGTTCATCAGTGGATGAATGGATAAATAAAATGCAGTATATTCATACAGTAGAATATTTGGCAATTAAAAGAAATGAAGTACTGACATATGCTACAATGAGGGTAAACCTTGAAAACATTATGCTAAGTAAAAAAACCCAGTTACCAATGAACATATATAGCTTAAGGTAAATTCATAGAGACCAAAAGAATAGTGGTTGCTTAGCGATGAGGGGGCTAGGGAAAAGAGTCAGACATTACGAGGGTGGGCATGGGATTTCTTTTGGGGTTGATGAAAGTGTTTTCAAATTGTGGTGATGATTGCACAGTGAATATGCATGAAATTTTGAATATGTATTTTAATGTAGTAAATTTTATGCTATGTTTATTATATCTCAATAAAACTTTTATTTAAAAAAAGACAAAAATAGAAGTTGGAAACATTGGATGCAATCCTACATTTGCTTTTTCCAACCAATATGATTTTGGAAAATTTTCTTATTTGTGGACCTTAGCTTTCTTATCTTAAGATGTTCGTACCAACAAGATCTTAGAGGAGGTACTTGGCAATGTGGGGCAAGGGAGAGGGACTTTATTAGTGGTTACAGTGACCAAAGAGGGCTCCTCTCACAAAGCCAGCTTCATGGTGTGTAACCTGTGCAGTCACACCCCACGCCATGCTCAGAAGGGCCCAAGCTTAGTTTAATTCTCTGCTGTATGTTTTGAACAAGGGGTCCTGAATTTTCATTTTAGGGGGTCCTATGAAGAAGGTAACCAATTCTGATCCTACTTATAGTGAGAAGGGGCTAGGAAGCCTTTAATATCCTACAGAGCATAGGGCAGCCCTGTGCAGTGAATAATTGCCCTGCCCAAAATGCCCTGATGAGAAACACCGAATGCTAAGTCATGGTTGAATTCTGAAGGGCTGCAATTTTTAACTAGCTTACTAGAACCTCATCTGAAATGTTCAAGAATAGTGTGTGTTTTTCAAAAAAGTTGCTTTGATTTATTTAATGTACCTAAAAAAGAGTATGACGGGTCTAAGGCAATTGAACATTTAGTTCCTCATTTTTTTTTTCCTGAGACTGGTAATATATCCTATATGAGCCTTATATGCTTTGACCTTGCTTCTCATCCATTAAGTGGGCTGTTGAAGTTTAGATGATTATAGCCTTAACTTATTTTATTTCTGATTATTAGATTTGTTAGGAAATTGACAACTCAGTAGGCTCTGTGGCAAAAACAATTATGATTCCTGGAGAATCTCTGATGAATAATAAAGTTCTAAGCTAAGCATTTTACTTACATGATTTCATTTAATTTTCCCATCAATCTTTTAGGTTGATCATTATTATCCTAACTTTATAGATAAGGAAACTGAATCTCAGAGGGCTTAAGAGAGAAAGATTAGATGAAAATGATGTGTCTTCTTTTTTGACTTCTCAAGTGCTATTAGATGAAACCTGAAATCCATGACGATTTTCTTTCCTTCCTTGACTTTTCCCCCAAATGTATTAGGCCTCACTGGAAGAATTAATGTTGGAATCCATTGATATATGTTACTGTTATATGCTTATACTGTAGTAAGCCTCTAAGTTGGTGATATTTTCATGTTGCACCACAATTTATTATCTACCTGGTTGAGAATATAATACTGTATGTGAGAAAAATATACTTAATTAGGAAGTGCAAGATTTAATCATTTCTGAAGTCATAGAATAGTAGAGCTGGAAGAAATTTTAAAGCACTCCTGTGCCAATCCATACATTTCACAGATGTTGAAACTGAGGTTAAGATAGATTTAATATTTTCCCTGTGTTCACATAATTGATGTATGACTTTAGTGACAAAGCCAGGAATATCATTTACGAGTTAAAGTGAATTATTGGCTCATCACTCTTTCCAAACATTACCTTGCCTCCCTTTGGTCAGTTTTATCTAGATGAAATAAAACATCCAGTTTGATGGTTTGACAGATTTCTTCTTCAATGGAAGTAACTTGCATGGAGTTTAGATAGTCTGTGGATTTCCTGTATATGGGAGTTATAACCTTTTGGAGCTTCTTTAACTCAACATAGAGGTGTCTGCTTTCTAGCGGACTTCAACTTAGGTTTGACTCTATGAATAACCCAGTGAAAAATAATTTCCCAGTAAGTTTGAAGAATCCCTTAAAGATAATTACATGTGTTGAGAAACAGTAAGTCCTGTCATTGGGACAGCAACTCAATGATATGAATAATAGGATGAAAAAGAAAATGAGGCATTTAGAGAGGTTAGAAGGGATGTTCTAATTTATATTTTTGGATCAATTTAGAATTCAGAAGCACTTATTTGTAGCTTGTTGATCTTTACTTTTTGGGTCCATTAAGATGTGAAGATGGTCAATTTTATAAATTAATGTGGATCGTGAGGACTTCTAGATTTCCTCCTTTCTACAATTCTATTAAATGATATTTAAACCAAGGAGACAAAGCTTATGTATGTTTTCTTTATTCAACTGTAGACTTAAAAGAAAATAAAACTCTTCAAGATACATCTCAGACCCTGTGTTTGATTTTTAGATTATAACGTTGATATGCTCAGCCTTCTCCTTCTCAGGCCTCTGCAATGGGCCTGAAATGACCTTTCATTGGCCTGGTTCCTCTGATGAATTAACTCAGCACATTTTTGACAGAGATGAAGGCTGGCTTTTTTAAGGCCTTCTTTAGGGAGATATAAATCTCTTGCTGCTTTGGAGCTGCAAACTGTTTATAAACCAAACTTTATGCTCCCAAAATGAGAAAACTTTCCTCCTTCTAGTCTTGCAGGGTCTCACAAGGATCACTGGGCATGTTTATCAGCATTTAAAAGAAATAGCTAATTATGGGGAATGGTCTAACTAATTGGGCAAAGGTCTCAGCTATATATTTTATCTCCAACTTTCTTTGTGCAATAGGAAAATAGATTAATGTTTTTCTTTCTTAATTCAACCTACAGAAAATGTAGGGTCAGATTAACTCATAAGACCCTGCATCCCAGTTCATAAGTCCTTTCCAATAACAAGCCCTTCTATATACTGGGCTTCTCTAATATTTCCTAAAGTGCTGACCATCAGCCATCCTTACTTCTTATTGCAATCATACTCCTTGGGTAATGCATTCATTTTCATGACCCCAAACATTATATACCTCATTGGCTCAAATGTATGTTTCATGACCTCCATGTACTGCTTGATCTGCAAACTGTGTTTTCAACTGCCTGTTAGATGTTTCCACCTGGATTTCCTTCAGGAACCTGCAAGTTAAACGGAAATCATTATCATTCTTGTGACAACACCACCCGTGTATGCCTCTCCAATTTTTTTCTCTTAATATATTTTCCTTATTGGTTTGTAACATGATAATCTTACCCAGTTTGGGCAATTGAAGTACCTTAGATAAACCCTCAGCTCTTCTCTCTTGCCACCTATTTAATAGGTCATTAAATATGCCTTTTGGGTACTTTTTATTGAAGTATTAACATGCATTTATAAGTATTTACAAATTATAAGTGTTTAGTTCATCAAATGTTCACAAAGTGAACAGACCTGCAACCAGTAACTAAATTATTCACACACTTAAACTCCCCTTTTACCCCACTGTCTTCGTATCTCTACCCATCAGATGTACTTCTTACTTAGCATTTAATACAATAGAATAGCTGGCCTGTTTTTGAACTTTAGATAAGTGGTACCATACTATATGTATTCTTTTTGTCTGGATCCTTCAGGCCAAAATTATGTTTATAACATTCATCCACGCTGTTGCATGTAGCAGAAGTTTGTTCATTCTGATTGTCTAGTATATGCTGGATGAATATTTCACAGTTCATTGAGTCATTCTGCTATCGATGATGGACATTTGATTTGTTTCCAGTTTGGGGCTATAGTCATGTTGCAATGAACATTCTCGTACCTGTCATTTAGTTCACATATTTATATATCCCTGCTGAGAAAACACGAGGTCTTGCTTGTGAATAGAATATGCATTTGTTCAGCTTTAGATGTTGCCAGAGAGTTTTTTAAAGTAGTTGTACCAGCTCATATTATTCAATTCAATTCAGCAATTATTCAATACAGCATATTATTCAATACCAATTCAGCAGCATATGAGAATTTTCAGTTTCGTCACATGCTGACCAATACTGGGTATTATGAGCCTTGCTCATTTTTGGCATAATGTTCCATATGAAGTGGTAGCTCATCATGGTTCTCATTTGCATTTTTCCCTGTTGACTGATGAAGTTGAACACTCTTTCATACATTTCTTGACCATTTGAATTTCCTCTATTGTGAAATGGATTTTCAGTCTTTGTTCATTTTTAAAAATTGAATTATTTTATTATATGCTAGCTTCAAGTTCTGTGTCAGATTATGAATTGCAGTTTTTCCTTTCCACATTGTAACTTGTATTTCATTCCCTTAATGGTGTGTTTTGATGAACAGAAATTCTTAATTTTAATGTAGCACAATTTATCATTGCTCCCTTAATGATGAGTGTTTTTAATTATCTATTTAAGAAATATTAGCTGTGTTTTACAACATTTAAAAAATCGTTTGATGGCAGTATACAGACACTCTGATGGGTGGAAAGCAGAACTCTTTGTTACTTGCAGCTCTAAATCAGAGAAGGCTGCCAGGCAGGGCCCCACAGGGCATTTCACCCAAGACCATGGTAACAACAAGCTGGAACTACACGGGGCAGTTTATGATAAGCAGGATGTGTTTAGCTAGGTCTTCCAAGCTTCTCAGGGATTGACTATTCTGAATAATTTCCAGGGCTCCAGTGTATAGGGACTATCCCTAATTGTTTCCTACCTGGTTCTGGGGCAATAGGGGCAGGCGCATATTGGCCTTAGTGTGTGAGAGCAAAATAGTAGAAATAGTTGAAGTGTGGCTTTAATCAGCTACTCAGAAAGGAAAATTGATTGTCCTCTACCCAGGGCTTCAGGACTGGGTCAAGAAACCATTAAAAAAAAAGGAGGGCACAGACTACCATAAGAAGCATTGCTTTGTTTTCCATATTGAGGTCTAGAATTAATCTGAAGCTACCTTTTTCATGTGAACTGGGTTCAAGATTCATTGTTGTTCACATGGATAGCTACTTGATTCATCACAATTTATTGGAAAAAAATTCCATTTGCAACCACGATGCAGCTGTTTATTTACCTCTCTTTCTACTACTACCATGCCATAGTAATTACTATAGCTTTTTAGCTACAGCATCTATAGGGATCTTAATGTCTTAACATCTACTCATGTTAGTCTTTCAGCTGCTGTTGTACATTTGCTCTTTTCATTGTCATATACTCTTCCTCCTTCTTTTCCCTCATCCCCATTCCCTTTCCCTTCTTCTTCCTTCCCTTTCTCCCTTTTCTTACTTCTTCTCTTCCCATCCTCCTTCTTCCTCTCTCCTTTTTTTTTCTCTTTTTCTCCTTCACTTTCTCCTCCTCCATCTTCTCCTCCTTCTCCTTCTACTTGTCATTCTTCTTTTCCTCCAACTTTTCCTTAACTGTTTTAGAAATTATTTGAAAGTTCTTTGCTTTTCTATAGAAATCTTAAAGGACATTTCTCAAAATCCCAACATTTTAATTAGGGTAGCAATGAAAAAATAGAGCAATTCAGGGGAAGAAATGACATCTTTATAATACTGAGTCTTTCAATCCATGAACATGATATGGCTTTCTATTGACTTGGTCATCTTTGATTTTCTCCTTTGGTGCTTGGTAGTTTTCAACATAGAATCCTGTATGTATTTTGTTAGATTTATACTTCAACATTTTTGAGCCATTTAAATGGTATTGCTTTTACAGATTTTATTTCCAACTTGTAATTTCTACTGTTGTACAGATAAAATTGATTTCTGCATAATGGCCTTTAATCTGTGATCCTGATAAAATTATTTTAGTTTTATGTAGTTTTCTGTAAATTCTATTAGGTTATCTATATAGACAATCATGTCATACACAGAGAGAGACATATTATATCTAACTATAATTGGATTTGTTTATTTCTATTTACTTATTTCTCCTTGCAGTCCTGTTACTTTTTTGCCTCATGTATTTTGATGCTCTGTTGTCAGGTGCATACATGATAATTATTGCTACACTTCCTTGGAGAATTCACTCTTTTACCATTGTATAATGTCCCTCTTTATCTCTGATAATTTTTCTTTATTAATTCAGCTTTGTCTGAAATTAATATATCTAGCACAGCTTTCTTTTGTTAGTATTAGTGTATCTTTACATATCCCATTGTCAACCTGTTTCTGTATTTATACTTAAAATAGTTTTTTCTATAGACCACATGTAATTAGGTCCTGTTTTTTATCCACTTTGACAATCTCTTTCCGATAATTGGTATATTTAGACTATTCTCATTTAAAGTGATTACTGACATAGTTGCATTAACGTCTACCATGTTTGTAACTTTTCCACTTATTGAACTTGTTCGTTGTTTATTTTTCCCCTCTTTTTCTGCCCGCCCTATTTTTGATTGAGCATTTTATATGATTCTATATCTCTCCTCTTTTATCATATCAACTATATTTCTTTAAAAATTTTTGTAGCGGTTGACTTAAAGTTTGTAATATACATTTAAATAGCACTATACCACATTATGGATAGTGTGGGTACCACGTAACAGGGTATTCATAATTATTTCACTTATCCTCTATGAAATTGCTGTCATTCATTTCACTTATTCATATACTGTTATCACTGAATACAGTGCTACTATTATTACATTAACCAAGGAGTTATCTTTTAGATCAATTAAAATTTTTAAAAAAATATTTTATTTTACCTTTGTTTATTTTTTCTCCAATACTCTTCCTTTCTTCATGTGTATCTGGATTTCTGACATTTGTCATTTTCTTTTTCCTTCAAAAATTCTTTTAACATTTCTCATAGAATAAGTTTACTGGCAATGAATTTTTCAGATTTGTTGGTGAGAGTCTTTTTTTCTTCTTTACTATTGGAGGATAGTTCCATTGAATATAGAAGTACCTCTTTTTGCTTGCATAGTTTCAGATGAGACATCTACTGTAATTCTTATTCTGTTTCTCTTTCGGGGTTTTTTACTACTGCGTCTATTAGAAGTTTTAGTTTGGGACTGCTGTAGCTCCCATGCTAGGATATGTAAAAGGCAAAAACAAAACTATACAAACAGAAAAAGCCAAACGGCTCACTGAATCCTTCTTTGAGTACTGAGATCCTTATTCAGTTATCCTGTTGTGATCGCTTTCAGATTTTTCTGATAGATGCTTCATTATGCATTTTACTCCAGAGTTTTTAGTTACAGATATGGAGGAAATAGAGTGACATGTGCTTACTCCATGTTATTTGAAACCAGAAGTGACATTTTTAATACTATGTGTGTGAGGCTAAGTTTCTTGTTAATATCCTCTGATATGTAGAATATTTTTTAAAGCAGGCAATCCACCCAGTGAGATTCATACCACAAGTTCTGTTTTGCCTTCTGTAGGTGGTGATTCCAATGTCAATTAAGTTTGCAGAGCCTCTTCTATATTCCCTGAAGCTGCCCAGTGCATGCATTAGTCAAGGCTTTGTCTAGGACTTGGGCCATGGATTATATTGTGGATCATTCTGGATACCTTCTCTGTGGTGGTTTTTGTTTTGATTTGTTTTGTTTTGTGGCTCTGTGCTACATGTAAATAGGTCAAGTTTGATTCTGCATCTTATGCCACATCATATACAAAATTAGAGGACTCTGTTATCTAGTTCTCTCTTAGGTTTCTCCTACATTTTAGGACTCCAGAGAATCCCTTTTCCTGATTATTTTGGCTAAAAATTTGGGTTTCTTTCAGGATGTTATTCCTCTACACTGTCACACAGTGGGGACCTTCTTTAGGTTCTTACTGGGACTTTGTTTGGAGAGATGTAGTGGGAATTTAAAAAAAGAGAAAAGTAATGGATACTATCTCCCCACTCTTTGGACAACAGAGGCTACTTTCCTAGTAACTCTGTCTAAGGAGACGAGTCCTCTTTCTGGGTCTTATGCCATTATGCTGCTGCCACTGCCACAGCTGCCATGGAAGCTCAGGTCTATGGATGACACTGGTCTTGGGAGAGGTCTGGAAGGGAAAAGAAGATAAGGGAAAAGTGAATATTCTTGGGTCTTGGGGGGGTTCTCAGATGCAGTTTTAACTACTTCTACTTGGACAACTAATAAATCGAGAAGCTAAAGATGAACAGGTTATTATTATGTTGCTAGATATGTAGATTAAGGGCAATTTGCTCTTACTTAAACTTTAGATAAGATGGAAAGTTTTTTTCTTTGGGCAGTAATAACATTAAGAATGGTGATGATGAAAGTGTGGTTCATGATCCAGCTGCATGAAGTCCCTCTATGAAGGATGTTGAATGTGCACATTTCTAGGCCTTAACTTTGACCTCTTGAATCTTGATTTCTAGATTTGCATTCTGTATTCCTATACACACTAAAGATTTAAGACATTACTTATAGATGGTGATGAATCCCTAAGTCATTGAAGTTAAAGAGACCAGTAGATGATTATATTATTGTATGCAAAAGATATCAGGGGCTTGAAGTTGGGCCAAGGCAACAGAAATGAAAAATACAGGGAAAATAAAAGAGATATTATGGAGGTAAGGAGGACACCTGGGAACTGATTAGCCCTGAAAGGTAAAGAGAGGGTATACTAAAAGATGACTCAGAGGAAGTATTTTGTATGCATGTGAGAATGATGATACCATAACAAGATAAGGAAATGCCAAAGTAAACTCTAGATGATTTAATTAGACTGGATTTGAGTATGGGGATTTGAGTAATTCTGGCATGTCTGTATGCAGTTTTTGAGACTCTGTTTAAGGTAGGGTCAGTATAAGACACACCTTGCAAGACTTTACAGTCTGTTAGTGGGATTGAGAAATGAGGAAAAAAACAACTAAAGCTAACTTGGATTGAGCTCTTTCTATATGCCAAACACAAATGATGTTCTAAACATTTTACATAGATAGGTTAAGCAGCTTGCCCAAGATCACACAGCTACTAAGTGAAAGAGCTGGGATTTAAAACCTTGTGTTCTAGACTCTGTGCTCTTAATGTCTATACAATTAATATTACCAAATTTATGGTAACTTGACCTCTCCAGCCATCAGTTTCCTTATTTCTAAATTAAGGATAATAATCTGGGGGAATGTATGTGATAACAAAATAACACCATATACAGAACCTAGAAATAGTAGCTGTTCAAATTGTGTGATTTACTTTTCATTTCTCTAAGTGGTTCAGATTTTTTAAAATGCTGCTTGAAAATACTGTATCTGTAACTACAAAACCAGTTCTCTAAACTTTTACTTATTTTTGGAAATCTTCGTGGTGCTTCAATAAAAATTTTATAACACTAGAAGAAAAAAATTATCTGTTTTTCTTTTCTTTTTCTATAGCTTTGTAGAACTATTATTGAAAGATAATAAACTATACATATTTAAAACATACAATTAAATAAAATTGGACATATTATATATATGAGAAATTATCACCCCTAAATCTCCCTAATGTCCTTTGAAATTCCTTACTTCTTCCCTGTCTGCCCCTGCCTCTGAGAAATCACTAAATGACTTATCTTGTTATAGATTATTTCACATTTTCTAGACTGTTATATAAAAAATACAGTATGTACTATTTTTTCTGGCTTCTTTCAATATGATTGAGATTCAACCATGTTGTGTGTATCAGTAGTTCATTTAAAATATTATTGCTGACAAATATTGCATTGTGTAGATATACAATAGTTTGTTTCTTCACATTTTGATGGGCATTTATGTCAGTATGATTTTTAACTTTATTAAAAATAAAGCAGCCATAAGCACTAGTTTATGAATGCTTTCACATGGGACATTAACATTTAACTTTTTAAGAAACTGCTAAACTATTTTCTAAAGGAAATGTACCATTCTACATTTCTACCAGCAGTGTCTAAGAGATGTGGTTGCTCCAAATCCTCACCAACACTTGGTATGGTGAGTCTTTTTAATTGTCATATTGGTTTGTGTATGTTGAACCATCCTTGAATTCATGAGATAGATCTTATATGATCATGATCAATGAAGTTTTTCATATGTTGTTGAATTTGGTTTGCTAGTATTTTGTTGGGGATTTTTACATCAATGTTCATCAGTGATATTGGCCTATAGTTTTCTGTTTTTGATGTGTCTTCATCTGGTTTTGATGTGTCTTCATCTGGTTTTGATATGTCTTCATCTGGTTTTGATGTGTCTTCCTCTGGTGTTGGTATCAGAATTGATAACAGAATTAGCATAGCACGAGTTTGGAAGTATTCCCTCCTCCTCTATTTTTTGTAATAGTTTGAATAGGATTGGTATTTCTTCTTTAAATGTTTGATAGAATTCAGCAGTGAAGCCATCAGGTCCCAGGCTTTTCTTTGCTGGGAGACTTTTTATTACAACTTCGATTTTGTTACTAGTTGTTGGTCTTTTCAGATTTTTTATTTCTTCATGGTTCAATTTTGATAGGTGGTATATGTTTAGAAATTTGTCCATTACTTTTAGATTTTCCAATTCATTGGCATATAATTGCTCATAGTAGCCACTAATTGTCCTTTAAGTTACTGCAATATCAATAGTAACATCTCATTTTTCATCTCTGATTTTATTTATTTTGGTCTCCTCTCTTTTTTTCTTAGTCTAGCTAAAGGTTTGTCAATTTTGTTTACCTTTTCAAAAAAAAACAAGCTTTAATTTCATTGATCTTTTGTATTGTTTTTGCATTTCAATTTTATTTCTGCTCTGATCTTTATTGTTTATTTTCTTCTTCTAATTTTGAGTTTTGTTGCTCTTGCTCTTCTAGCTTCTTTAAGTTGCATCCTTAGGTTATTCATTTGAAGTTTTTCTTCTTTTCTGATATAGGAGCTTATACACTCCCTTGTTAGTACTGTTTTCACGGTATCTCATAGGTTTTGGTATGTTGTGCTTACATTATCAGTCATTTCAAAAAATTTTTAAATTATACTGCTTGGGTGATGGGTACACCAAAATCTCACAAATCATCACTAAAGAACATACTCATGTAACCAAACGCTATCTGTTCCCCAATTACATCTATCTATCTATCTATCTATCTATCTATCTATCTATCTATCTTCCCTCATCACTTGGCACTCATTCTCTCTCCTGCTGCCCTGTGAAGAGGTGCCTTCTGCCATGATTGGAAGTTTCCTGAGGCCTCCTCAGACATGCAGATCTGTGAGTCAATTAAACCTCTTTCCTTTATAAATTACCTAGTCTCAGGTATTTCTTCATAATGAAATGAAAATAAAAATAAATTTATTTATTAATTTATTCATTGACCCACTGGTCATTCAGGAGCATATTGTTTAATTTCCAGTATTTGTATAGTTTCTATAATTCTTCTTGTTATTGATTTCTAGTTTTATTCCATTGTGTCAAAGAAGATGCTTGATATTAGTTCAATATTTTGCATGTTTTAAGACTTGTGTTGTAACCTAACATAAGATTTGTCCTTGAGAATATGTGTTCTGAGAAGCATGTGTATTCTGCAACCGTTAGATGAAATATTCTGTAAATATCTATTAGATCAATTTGATCTATAGTCCAATGTTTCTTTGTTATTTTGTTGCCTGGAAGGTCTGTACAATGCTGAAAATGAGGTGCTGAAGTCTCCAGCTATTATTGTATTAGGGTCAGTCTCTCTCTCTCTCTCTCTCTGTCTTTCCTTAGCTCTGATATATGCTTCATATATCTGGCTACTCTAATGTTCGGTGCATATATATTTAAAATTGTTATATCCTCTTGCTGAATTGACCCTTTTTTGTTATACAGTGACCTTATTTGTCTCTTCTTATAGTCTTTGTCTAATATAAATATATCTGCTTGTGCACATTTTTGGTTTCTATTGACATAGAATATCTTTTTCCATCCCTTTATTTTCAGTCTATGTGTGTCTTTATAGGTGAAGTGTATTTCCTGTAGACAACCGATTTTTTTTTTAATCCATTCATCCACTCTGTGTCTTTTGATTGGAGAATTCAGTCCATTTACATGTATTATTATTGGTAAATAGGGACTTACTTCTGGCATTTTGTGATTTGTTTTCTAGTTGTTTTCGGTCCTCTCTTCCTTCTTTCCTTCCTTGCTGTCTTTTAGTGAAGGTGATTTTCTCTTGTGGTATGATTTAACATCTTGCTTTTCATTTTTTTGTTTCTGTTGTATTTTTTTTTATTTGAGGTTACACATACTATGAGGCTTGCAAATAATATCTTATAACTCATTATTTGAAACGGATGACAACTTAACACTAATTGCATAAACAAACAAAAGGAAAGCTAATACAAATTCAGCATATTAACTTTTTATATCTGCTTTTTAATTTTTTGTTGTTTCTATGTATGTTGTATTGTACCATCTATATCTTGAAAAGTTGTTGTAGTTTTTATTTTTGGTTCATTCATCTTTCAGTCTTCCTACTTAGAATAAGAATAGTTTACATACCACAATTGCAGTGTGATAATATTCTGTCTTTCTGTGTACTTAGTATGACCAGTGAGTTTTGTACCTTAAGATGATATCTTACTGTTCTTTAACAGCCTTTTCTTCCCAATTAAAGAACTCCTTTTAGCATTTCTTATAGGGCAGTCTGGTGTTGATGAAATCCCTCAGCTTTTGTTTGTTTTGGAAAGTCTTCAATTCTCTTTCATGTGAAGGACATTTTCACCAGATATGCTATTCTAGCATAAAAGTTTTTTTTTTTTTTCCTTTGGCACTTTAAATTAATGTTACGCCATTCTTTCCTGACCTGTAAAGGTTTCCTCTGAAAAGTCTCCTGCCAGATGTGTTGCAGATCCATGTTGTGTTACTTCTTTTTTTCTCTTGCTACTTTTAGGATCCTTTCTTTATCCTTGGCCTTTGGGGGTTTGATATTAAATGTCTTGAGGTAGTCTTTTTTGGGTTACACCTTCTTAGTGTTCTATAACCTTCTTATACTTGAATATTGATGGCTTTCTCTAGTTTAGGGAAGTCCTCTGTTATTATCCCTTTGAATAAACTTTCTACTCTTGTCTTTTTCTCTACCTTCTCTTTAAGGCCAATTACTCTTAGATTTACTCTTTTGAGGCTATTTTCTATATTTTATAGGTGTCTTTCATTCTTTTTTATTCTTTTTAAATCTTTTTTCTTTTATATTCTCTGACTGTATGTTTCTAAATGGCCTGTCTTCAATCTCACTGATTCTTTCTTCTGCTTATCAGTTCTGCTAATAGGAGACTCTGATGCATTCTTCCTTATGTCAATTGCATTTTTCAACTCCAGAATTTCTTCTTGGTTCTATTAAACTATTTCAATCTCTTTGTTAAATTTATCTGATAAAATTCTGAATTCCTTCTCTTTGTTATCTTGAATTTATTTGAGCTTCCTCGAAACAGCTATTTTGAATTCTCTGTCTGAAAGATCACATAGCTCTGTTTCTCCAGAATTGGTCCCTGGTGGTTTGTTAAGTTCACTTTGTGAGGCCATGTTTTCCTGGATTGTCTCAATGCTTGTGGATTAGTCATTGTCTGGACATTGAAGTGGTAGATATTTATTACAGTCTTCATAGTCTGGGTTTGTTGATACCCATCCTTCTTGGATAGGTGTTCCAGGTGTTTGATGAAATTTGCATGTTGTAATCTAAGCCATATATACATTAAGGGATATGCCAAACCCATAACACTGTGCTTCTTGCAGACTCATAGAGATACCACCTTGGTGGTCTTCACTAACAGCTGGAAGAATTTTCTAGTTTACTAGGCAAAGACTCTTCTTCTCTTCCCTTACTTTCTCCCAAACAAATGGAGTTTCCCTCTGTGTGCTGGGCTGCCACCACAACGGAGACTGTGTTGGGTTAGACCTTGTATTAATTTGTTTTCATAGTGCTATGAAGAAATACCTGAGACTGGGTAATTTATAAAGGAAAGAGGTTTAATTGACTCACAGTTCTGCATGGCTGAGGAGGCCTCAGGAAACTTACAATCGTGGCAGAGGCACCTCTTCACAGTGCAGAAAGAGAGAGAATGAGTGCCGACGAAGAAGGAAGCCCTTTATAAAACCATCAGATCTCGTGATAACTAATTAACTATCATGAGAAACAGCATGGGGGAAACCACTGCCATGATTCAATTATTCTTCAATCATGATTCAAGGGTCCTGCCCTTGACTTGTGGGAATTAATTACAATTCAAGGTGAGATTTGGGTGGAGACACAGAGCCAAACCATGTCAGACCTGAAGCCAGCACAGCACTGAGTCTCACCCAAGGTCCACTGTAACCACTACCTGGTTACCACCTGTGTTTGTTCAAGGCCCTAGGGCTCTACAATCAGCAGGTATAAATCCAGCCAGACTTGTGTTCCTCTAGGACACAGATGGGTCCAGAGATGCCATCTGGGAGTCAGAGATTGGAGTGAAAAACCTTAGAAATCTACCTGATGCTTTATTTACTGCACCTAAGCTGTCACTCAAACCATGAAACAGAGTTGTTTCCACTCTTCCCTTCCCTTTCCACATGCAGATGAGCCTCTCCCTATTGTCATTACCACAGGCCCATGAGGAGTACTACCAGTTTACCTCCAATGTTCACTTAAGGCTCAAGGGCTTTTTGGTCAGCTTGTGATGAATGCTGCCAGGCCTGGGACCCATTCTTCAAGGCAATGGGTTCCCACTCTGGCTCAGGGCAGGTCCAGAAATGCCATCAAAGAGCCAAGGCCTGGAATCAGGGATGGTCCCATTTTTTAAAAGATTATCCTCTGCTTATTGAATTGCCTTGGCATCTTTGTAAAATGGTATTTGATGATATACATATACATGTGAGTATATTTCTGGACATTCTGTTTTCTTTCTTTAACTTATATTTCTATCTTAATGCCAATACCACATAGTTTTCATTTATATAGCTTTATATTTAGTCTTAAATAAATCAGAGTACGTTCTCCAAGTTGTTCACCGTTTTTGAAGTTGTTTTAGCTATTTCAGGTCCCTTGCATTTCTATGGCAATTTTAGAATCAGTTTGCCATGTCTAAAAAATTCCTGCTAGAATTTTGATTGGGATTGTCTTAAGTCTATAGAAAAATTTGGGTGATATTAAAATATTAATGATAGATTGTTTCAATCCATGCACATATTATATTTCTCTTGTTTTTAGATTTATTTCTCTCAGCAACATTTTATAGCTTTCAGTTTATAAATTGATCCCTTAATTTCATATTTCTGTGCTATTCTTTGATTTCTGATAGTTTATTGCTTTTATATGTACATATTTAATTGATTTTTATATGTTGATCTTGTATTATGTTACTGAAATAAACTGATTTTGTAGTCCCAGTAGATTCTTTTGTATATTTGGTGTGATTTTTTTGTATAGCTGATCATGTCTTTTGCAAATAATAGCAGTTTTCTTTCTTTCTTTCCAATGTAGTTGTCTTTTGTTTCTGTTTCTTTCTTTATTGCACTTGTTTCTGTTTCTTTCCTTATTGCACTGGTTTAAACCTCCAGTTATATGTTGAACAGAAGTGGGAAAGTGGCCATCCTTGTCATCTTTCTCATCGTAGGTAGAGTTTTTAACTAAAAATGTACTTTTTAAAATACATGATACTACTCAGGCTACACAGTTTTTTTTTTTTTTTTTTAATGAATGTTGATGTTTTGTAATTTTTAAAAATTTTTCAATTTTTTCTTAGTTGTTAAAATTATTGACATGAAATTGTTTACAGTATCCCCTTATTTTCTCTTAAATTTCCGTAGAGTGATGTTACCTCATTCATTCCTGATACTGATAATTTTATCTATTTTCTTATTTTTCCTAACTGAGTCTGGCTAAAGTTATATGGTGTTTGTAGTCTTTCTCAAGGCCAACTTTGGTTTCATAGATCTTGTTTCTTTTTTGTTGTTCTCACTATTATGGATTTTTATTCTTTATTATTATTATTTCTCTACTGCTTAGTTAGTGTTTAACTTCTTTTACAAGCTTATAAAGATGGAAACGGAAGTCATTGATTTGAGATCTTTCTCTTTTTCTAATATGACCTCTAATGGTAAAAATTTTGCTCTGAGTAATTTTTGTTGTATCCCACCATTTTGGTATGTTGTATTTTAATTTGCAATTTGTTTAAAATATACTCTCACTTTTCTGGACTCATATCTCTATTTAATATTGTGTTTCTAAATATTTTGGGGTTTTGCAGTTACTTTTCTGCCACTGACTTCTAACATCATTTTGGTCAGAAAATATTCTTTGTCTTTGTACCTTTCTTAACAATGTCACAATATCTTTCATATAGCATGTTTTTTAAACTTTCCTGAGGTCTAGTATGTCACATTTTCCTCTGATGAATTGTATTTTTTGCTATCAACTCTAATAACTCTTTCCCTAGTCCTGGATCATGGGAATTATTTTTTTATTATTATACTTTAAGTTCTAGGGTACATGTGCACAACGTGCAGGTTTGTTACATATGTATACATGTGCCATGTTGGTGTGCTGCACCCATTAACTCATCATTTACGTTAGGTATATCTCCTAATGCTATCCCTCCCCCCTCTCCCCTCCCCTCTCCCCACAATAGGACCCAGTGTGTGATGTTCCCCTTCCTGTGTCCAAGTGATCTCATTGATCAATTCCCACCTATGAGTGAGAACATGCGGTATTTGGTTTTCTGTTCTTGCCATAGTTTGCTAAGAATGATGGTTTCCAGCTGTGTCCATGTCCCTACAAAGAACACGAACTCATCCTTTTTTTTTTTTTTTTTTTTTTTGAGACAGAGTCTGGCTCTGTCGCCCAGGCTGGAGTGCAGTGGCCGGATCTCAGCTCACTGCAAGCTCCGCCTCCCAGGTTTACACCATTCTCCTGCCTCAGCCTCTCGAGTAGCTGGGACTCCAGGTGCCTGCCACCATGTCTGGATAGTTTTTGTATTTTTTTAGTAGAGACGGGGTTTCACCATGTTAGTCAGGATGGTCTCGATCTCCTGACCTCGTGATCTGCCCATCTCGGCCTCCCAAAGTGCTGGGATTACAGGCTTGAGCCATGGCACCCAGCCAAACTCATCCTTTTTTATGGCGCATATTATTCCATGGTGTATATGTGCCACATTTTCTTAATCCAGTCTGTCACTGATGGACATTTGGGTTGATTGCAAGTCTTTGCTATTGTGAATAGTGCCACAATAAACATATGTGTGCATGTGTCTTTATAGCAGAATGACTTATAATCCCTTGGGTATATACCCAGTAATGGGATGGCTGGGTCAAATGGTATTTCTAGTTCTAGATCCTTGAGGAATCACCACACTGTTTTCCACAATGCTTGAATTAGTTTACAATCCCACCAACAGTGTAAAAGTGCTCCTATTTCTCCACATCCTCTCCAGCACCTGTTGTTTCTTGATTTTTTAATGATTGCCATTCTAACTGGTATGAGATGGTTTCTCATTGTGGTTTTGCATTTCTCTGATGGCGAGTGATGATGAGCATTTTTTCATGTGTCTGTTGACTGTATGAATGCCTTCTTTTGAGAAGTGTCTGTTCATATCCTTTGCCCACTTTTTGATGGGGTTGTTTGTTTTTTTCTTGTAAATTTGATTGAGTTCTTTGTAGGTTCTGGATATTAGCCCTTTGTCAGACGAGTAGATTGCAAAAATTTTCTCCCATTCTGTAGGTTGCCTGTTCACTCTGATGGTAGTTTCTTTTGCTGTGCAGAAGCTCTTTAGTTTAATTAGATCCCATTTGTCAATTTTGGCTTTTGTTGCCATTGCTTTTGGTGTTTTAGACATGAAGTCCTTGCCCATGCCTATGTCCTGAATGGTATTACCTAGGTTTTCTTCTAGGATTTTATGGTTTTAGGTCTAACATTTAAGTCTCTAATCCATCTTGAATTAATTTTTGTATAAGGGGTAAGGAAAGGATCCAGTTTCAGCTTTCTACTTATGGCTAGCCAATTATCCCAGCACCATTTATTAAATAGGGAACCCTTTCCCCATTTCTTGTTTTTCTCAGGTTTGTCAAAGATCAGATGGCTGTAGATGTGTGGTATTATTTCTGAGGACTCTGTTCTGTTCCATTGGTCTGTATGTCTGTTTTGGTACCAGTACCATGCTGTTTTGGTTACTGTAGCCTTGTAGTAGAGTTTGAAGTCAGGTAGCGTGATGCCTCCAGCTTTGTTCTTTGGCTTAGGATTGTCTTGGCAATGTAGGGTCTTTTTTGGTTCCATATGAACTTTAACGCAATTTTTCCAATTCTGTGAAGAAAGTCATTGGTAGCTTAATGGTGATGGCATTGAATCTATAAATTACCTTGGGCAGTATGGCCATTTTTACAATATTGATTCTTCCTTTCCATGAGCATGGTATGTTCCTCTATTTGTTTGTGTCCTCTTTGATTTCACTGAACAGTGGTTTGTAGTTCTCCTTGAAGAGGTCCTTTACATCCCTTGTGAGTTGGATTCCTAGGTATTTTATTCTCTTTGAAGCTATTGTGAATGGGAGTTCATTCATGATTTGGCTCTCTGTTTGTCTGTTACTGGTATATAAGAATGCTTGTGATTTTTGCACGTTGATTTTGTATCCTGAGACTTTGCTGAAGTTGCTTATCAGTTTAAGGAGATTTTGGGCTGAGACGATGGGGTTTTCTATATATACAATCATGTCATCTGCAAAGAGGGACAATTTGACTTCTTCTTTTCCTAACTGAATACCCTTGATTTCTTTCTCTTGCCTGATTGCCCTAGCCAGAACTTCCAACACTATGTTGAATAGCAGTGGTGAGAATGGGCATCCCTGTCTTGTGCCAGTTTTCAAAGGGAATTTTTCCAGTTTTTGCCCATTCAGTATGATATTGGCTGTGGGTTTGTCATAAATAGCTCTTATTATTTTGAGATACTTTCCATCAATACCGAATTTATTGAGCGATTTTAGCATGAAGGGCTGTTGAATTTTGTCAAAGGTCTTTTCTGCATCTATTGAGATAATCATGTGGTTTTTGTCTTTGGTTCTGTTTATATGCTGGATTATGTTTATTGATTTGCGAATGTTGAACCAGCCTTGCATCCCAGGGATGAAGCCCACTTGATCATGGTGGATAAGCTTTTTGATGTGCTGCTGGATTCGGTTTGCCAGTATTTCATTGAGGATTTTTGCATCGATGTTCATCAGGGATATTGGTCTAAAATTCTCTTTTTTTGTTGTATCTCTGCCAGGCTTTGGTATCAGGATGATGTTGGCCTCGTAAAATGAGTTAGGGAGGATTCTCTCTTTTTCTATTGATTGGAATAATTTCAGAAGGAATGGTACCAACTCCTCCTTGTACCTCTGGTAGAATTCAGCTGTGAATCCATCTGGTCCTGGACTTTTTTTGGTTGGTAGGCTATTAATTATTGCCTCAATTTCAGAGCCTGCTCTTGGTCTATTCAGGGATTCAACTTCTTCCTGGTTTAGTCTTGGGAGAGTGTAAGTGTCCAGGAAATTATCCATTTCTTCTAGGTTTTCTAGTTTATTTGCGTAGAGGTGTTTATAGTATTCTCTGATGGTAGTTTGTGTTTCTGTGGGGTCAGTGGTGATATCCCCTTTATCATTTTTTACTGTGTCTATTTGATTCTTCTCTCTTTTCTTCTTTATTAGTCTTGCTAGCGGTCTATTTATTTTGTTGATCTTTTTAAAAAAACCAGCTCCTGGATTCATTGATTTTTTGGAGGGTTTTTTGTGTCTCTATCTCCTTCAGTTCTGCTCTGATCTTAGTTATTTCTTGCCTTCTGCTAGCTTTTGAATGTGTTTGCTCTTGCTTCTCTAGTTCTTTTAATTGTGATGTTAGGGTGTCAATTTTAGATCTTTTCTGCTTTCTCTTGTGGGCATTTAGTGCTATAAATTTCCCTCTACACACTGCTTTAAATGTGTCCCAGAGATTCTGGTATGTTGTATCTTTGTTCTTGTTGGTTTCAGAGAACATCTTTATTTCTGCCTTTATTTCATTATGTACCCAGAAGTCATACAGGAGCAGGTTGTTCAGTTTCCATGTAGTTGAGCAGTTTTGATTGAGTTTCTTAGTCCTGAGTTCTAGTTTGATTGCACTGTGGTCTGAGAGACAGTTTGTTATAATTTCTGTTCTTGTACATTTGCTGAGGAGTGCTTTACTTCCAACTATGTGGTCAATTTTGGAATAAGTGGGATGTGGTGCTGAGAATAATGTATATTCTGCTGCTTTGTGGTGGAGAATTCTGTAGATGTCTATTAGGTCCGCCTGGTGCAGTGTTGAGTTCAATTCCTGGATATCCTTGTTAACTTTCTGTCTTGTTGATCTGTCTAATGTTGACAGTGGGGTGTTAAAGGCTCCCATTATTACTATATGGGAGTCTAAGTCTCTTTGTAAGTCTCTAAGGACATGCTTTATGAATCTGGGTGCTCCTGTATTGGTTGCATATATATTTAGGATAGTTAGCTCTTCCTGAGGAACTGATCTCTTTACCATTATGTAATGGCCTTCTTTGTCTCTTTTGATCTTTGATGGTTTAAAGTCTGTTTTATCAGAGACTAGGATTGCAACCCCTGCTTTTTTTTTTGTTTTCCATTTGCTTGGTAGATCTTCCTCCATCCCTTTATTTTAAGCCTTTGTGTGTCTCTGCATGTGAGATGGGTCTCCTGAATACAGCAAACTGATGGGTCTTGACTCTTTATCCAGTTTGCCAGTCTGTGTCTTTTAATTGGAACATTTAGTCCATTTACATTTAAGGTTAATATTGTTATGTGTGAACTTGATCCTGTCATTATGATATTAGCTGGTTATTTTGCTCATTAGTTGATGCAGTTTCTTCCTAGCACCAATGGTCTTTACATTTTGGCATGTTTTTGCAATGGCTGGTACCGGTTGTTCCTTTCCATGTTTACTGCTTTCTTCAGGATCTCTTGTAGGGCAGGCCTGGTGGTGACAAAATCTCTAAGCATTTGCTTGTCTGTAAAGGATTTTATTTCTCCTTCACTTATGAAACTTAGTTTGGCTGGATATGAAGTTCTGGGTTGAAATTCTTTTCTTTAAGAATGTTGAATATTGGCCCCCACTCCCTTCTGGCTTGGAGAGTTTCTGCCGAGAGATCTGCTGTTAGTCTGATGGGCTTCCCTTTGTGGGTAACCCGACCTTCCTCTCTGGCTGCCCTTAACATGTTTTCTTTCATTTCAACTTTGGTGAATCTGACAATTATGTGTCTTGGAGTTGCTCTTCTCGAGGAATATCTTTGTGGTGTTCTCTGTATTTCCTGAATTTGAATGTTGGCCTGCCTTACTAGGTTGGGGAAGTTCTCCTGGATGACATCCTGCAGAGTGTTTTCCAACTTGGTTCCATTTTCCCTGTCACTTTCAGGCACACCAATCAGATATAAATTTGGTCTTTTCACATAATCCCATATTTCTTGGAGGCTTTGTTCATTTCTTTTTACTCTTTTTTTCTCTACACTTCTCTTCTCGCTTCATTTCATTCATTTGATCTTCAATTGCTGATACTCTTTCTTCCAGTTGATCGAGTCGGTTACTGAAGCTTGTGCATTTGTCACGTAGTTCTCGTGTTGTGGTTTTCATCTCTATCAGTTCTTTTAAGGACTTGTCTACATTGGTTATTCTAGTTAGCCATTCATTACATCTTTTTTCAAGGTTTTTTGTTTCTTTGCGCTGGTTACATAGTTCCTCCTTTAGCTCTGAGAAGTTTGATCGACTGAAGCCTTCTTCTCTCAACTCATCAAAGTCATTCTCCGTCCAGCTTTGTTCCGTTGCTGGCGATGAGCTACATTCCTTTGGAGGGGGAGATGCACTCTGATTTTTTTAATTTCCAGCTTTTCTGCACTGCTTTTTCCCCATCTTTGTGGTTTTATCTGCCTTTGGTCTTTGATGATGGTGACGTACTGATGGGGTTTTGGTGTGGGTGTCCTTTCTGTTTGTTAGTTTTCCTTCTAACAGTCAGGACCCTCAGCTGCAGGTCTGTTGGAGTTTGCTTGAGGTCCACTCCAGACCCTGTTTGCCTGGGTATCAGCAGCAGAGGCTACAGAATATGGAATATTGCTGAACAGTGAGTGTTGCTTTCTGATTCTTGCTGTGGAAGCTTTGTCTCAGGAGTGTATCCAGCCATGTGAGGTGTGAGGTGTTGATCTGCACCTAGTGGGGGATGTCTCCCAGTTAGGCTACTCAGGGGTCAGAGACCCACTTGAGCAGGCAGTCTGTCTGTTCTCAGATCTCAACCTCCATGCTGGGAGATCCACTGCTCTCTTCAAAGCTGTCAGACAGGGACATTTAGCTCTACCGAGGTTTCTGCTGCTTTTTGTTTAGCTATGCCCTGTCCCCAGAGGTGGAGTCTACAGAGGCAGGCAGGCCTCCTTGAGCTGTGGTGGGCTCCACCCAATTCGAGCTTCCCAGCGACTTTGTTTACTTACTTAAGCCTCAGCAATGGTGGCCGCCCCTCCCCCAGCCTCACTGCCGCCTTGCAGTTAGATCTCAGACTGCTGTACTAGCAATGAGGGAGGCTCTGTGGGCGTGGGACCCTCTGGGCCAGGTGTGGGATATAATCTCCTGATGTGCCATTTGCTAAGACCCTTGGTAAAGTGCAGTATTAGAGTGGGAGTTACCCGATTTTCCAGGTGTTGTATGTCTCAATTTCCTTTGGCTAGGAAAAGGAATTCCCTTCCCTCTTGTGATTCCCAGGTGAGGCGATGCCTCGCCCTGCTTCAGCTCTCACTGGTCAGGCTGCACCCGCGGACCAGCATCAACTGTCTGACACGCCCCAGTGAGATGAACCCGGTACCTCAGTTGAAAATGCAGAAATCACTCGTCTTCTGTGTTGCTCACAATGGGAGCTGGAGGCTGGAGCTGTTCCTATTCGGCCATCTTGGGCATGCCCCCCAGGGATTTTATATTCTGGAAGTTTTAGTGTTTTATACTTTACATGTAAGTGCATAATCTATTGTGCTAAAATTGTATAAATTTTGAGGTTTAGATAGAGGTTCTTTTCATTTCTTATCTTTTATTTTGTTTTGCTGATGAATGTCCAGTTGCCCCAGCATAATTTATTGTAAATTCTCTTTCTCTTTAATTGAATTGTTTGTTCCTTTATTAAAAAATAATTGATCATATTTGTGTAGAACTTTTTCAGGTTCTGTATACTGTTTCATTGATTAATGTATCTGTCTGGCCACCAATATAATACTATCTTGATTATTAAGCATATATAATAAACCATGACATTGAGAAGGGAGATTTCTCCCACTTTCTTCTTCCTTTTCTTTCCTATATAAATTCAAGAATATGTTTCTTCAGGTCTATAAAGATTCTTGTTGACAATTTGATAGGCATTGCATTAAACCTATAGCTCTTATAGGAAAACATATTTTTATATAACAATTCCACAGTATATTGAGTCTTCCAATTCATGAACATGGTATACCTCTTCTTGTATTTAGGTCTTTTAAAATTACTTTCACCTGAAATTATAAAATTTCAGAATTTTGTAAATTTTTTGATACAAATTATATATATATATACTTTATTAGATGTATACCTAAGTATTTCATGTATTTGAATAATTGTAAATGATATTGCATTAGTTATTTCAGATTCCACCTGTCCATTTTCAGTATATAGAAAATGCAATTGATTTATTTGTGTTAATCTTGTGTCCTGACACCTTATTGAACTTACTTATTAATTCTAGGAGTTATTTTATAGACTCCTTGAAGTGTTTTATGTAGACAATTATGCTGTCTGCTAACAGAGACTTTTTTTTTTCTTTTCCAGTTTACCTGCCTTTTATTTTACTTGTTTACTTTTTAACATATTGCCTTTTAAGACTTGTTGGTTGGGATAAAAACAGCCTTAATCTACAGCTAATTTTGCCCCACTATATAGAGCCAATACCTTTCTGGGTCTTGTACCCAATGCACCATGGTTTACTAGATTTTCCACTCTAGTTGGTGGTAACATGAACTATCCCAGCTCTGTGTAATGTCTGAAGATTTTTTCCTCTGGTCCTTTCAGGTAGTTTTCTTCTAGCTCTTTTCTAAAAACTCATGTAGTTGCCTCACACATATCCCCTGACTAGCATTCAGCTGAAGACTTGCAGGGAACTCTCTGCAACTTTCCAGAGCTTTTTGATACAGCTCTATCTGCTCCAATAATCTGCCTGTTGAGATCTAGTCATCTTACCCTCCCAGCTCCATCTCCTCAATTGAGACTGTGAGCTCCACCTGGGTCCCCCTGTTCTGCGTTGTCACCTAGAAATTCTCTCCAGGCAGCAAACTGAATCTATGCCTGAAAATATCTCATTTGTTTTCCCTCTATTAGGACATGCTGTCCTATGTTGCTCTATATCCAATGTCTTTCATATATTTTGTTCAGTATTTTAGTTGTTTCAGGTAGGTGGAGGGGGGGTATGAAAGTGATTCCTGTTAGTTTATCTGGTTGGAATTCAAAGTATCATAAAACTCTGTTAACTCAGTGTGGTTTTGAAGCTTATTGGGTCTTGATTATTACATTTCAAACTCTACTATCTATAAGCAAAAGAGACATAGGCCAAGTTATCCTTGTAAAGAACTCATAAGAGTTTCCTGACTTACCTGGCTGATGCTTCCTTTGGGGACATTGCCTTCGAGATCATAGGGGTGTTGGAGTGTTTATCATGTCAAAGAGAATCTGCATGTGTGACTAGTAAGCCAACATTTCAAAAGGCCTGGCTATAGTCTGCTTAAAAGTGAAAGAGCACTGCATGGGCAGGCATAACAAGGAGAAAGTGGCATTGATATTGTAATGGTGACTTTGTAATGGTCTAAGAAAAGATTCCCTCTATTCTTTAACTGTGCATTGGTGGTAAGGTGTTGTGTAGGTTTCTTGTCTTCCAAGGCAATGAACAGATTCATTATGGTTAGTTTTGTGGATTATAATAGGGAAAATATGATTTGAAGGAAAGTTAAAAGGTATTTAATAGTGAGAATTGTATTAGCTTTCAAATATCTGTTTTCCCTTCACCTACTTCCTTGTTATCTCTTCACTGGGGGAATGTGGTTCCATGGCCCTCATCTTTTTTTCCCCTTTTAAAAAATATTTCAAACTTTCTTTTTATACATTTCTCTTATATATTTTAGGGAAGTAGAAGAAGCCCAATGTTGTCCACATTCGTGTAGTTTATGTGTGCCTAGGCCTATATGACTAGTGTTTTGATAACACAGAATAATGATCTGGTTTGACATTCCAAAATTATGGAGGAGAGGAAGTACCATTCTTTGCACCCTTGTTTTCTTGTAGGACCCTTAAAGACTAATATTAAAACATTTGCCCTTCTCAAGACAATTCAACACCCCCTCTTCTTCAGGTAATGTCTGCCACCATGCCCAACACTTCAACTCAAGTATACCCCACTGACTCTATTCAGTAGAGAAATGGTGAAAGTGTGAAATTGTATTCTCTTCCCCCTACTTCAGTTCTCTTTTTGAAGAGGAAACCAACCAACAAGTTTATATCTTTAAATTACTATTGGTAGGATATTTGTAGCTGAGACTAAGTCCTACTGCTTTCTTAATAAAAACCACGCATGTAAATAGGGTCAGATTTTGGCTGACATTGCATTTGAGTTAAAATCTGGCATCTCCACACCATTGACAAGTCTGACAGCTGGAGCAGCAGTCACCTCATCATATCTCTCAGTTGTGTCTTTCCTGGTCTTTGGCATCCTTCCTGTCTAAATTTTTATCAGATGAGCACTTTTCCTTGGCAAGTTCTTTAAATACTTTCAACTTGTTTTTTTATCTCTGAGCTGTAGCCCTTTGCCCTCAGATGTCATATCTCACATGTATGACTGGAGGATATTCAGAACAAATTAGTTAAGAATGCAGCACCAGAGTGCAATTTAATTTGGTCTTCTCTCTGCTCCATCCTCTCGCAAAATATCAGAGCTTCCTCTTGAAGAGACATTTATGGACATTTATTAATTTCATGGAAGCTACTTAATGGTCTTGCAAATTGGAACAGTTGTTGTAAGTTTTGATTGTGACACTACAAGGCTAACTCCACCTGTGCTCAGCCTTCAGCATTGTTTTCTTTGGCTTTGCTTCATTCACAATAATCAAGGACTTGGGTTCGTTACCAGCATTAGCAAGCCTCAAAGGCCTCTCATAAATCCAAGCCAAATACTGTGTTAGGAGGTTCCTTAGATTAATGGCAGCCCTGGTTCTCTGAGGCTGTGTTGAGATCTGAGAGAAGGTAATGTTCACTAATCTTCAGCATTTCTAGTTGTAGTTCAAAGCCAAACCTGGAGGTACAGCATGATCTGCAGGCTACAAGAGATAGAATATGGGCCTGCAAAAGGTACCACCTGTATACATGATGAGCTCTTCCTACCTGGCATGCAAAGAACTTTAGAGTTTTCCTCAAGTCTTTTCCTATGAAAACTCTCAGGTTTTGTCAGCTGGATCAATCCATTTCCTTTCCAATATACCTGGAGTATTTCTTCCTCGATGAATTGAGGGCTGAACAAGGATGCATGGCAGGAGTGAAACCCTTTGAACAGTGCAAAAATAAATCTTAATTGGTTGTTTAGTAAGTAGAAAGATAAATCAAAACCGATCTATAAAAGTTAGACAGATCCATATCTCTTTTCGGGGTCACTCTTTGCCTTTGTTTTCTAGCATCTTCATCGGGGCTTGCAACTGAAATGGGTCTTCTTTTGACTCTTGGTCTTTCCTTAGTTAAGGATGAGGGAGACTCTTTGGTTCTCCAGTGGACAGAAGCAGATAGCTAACAAATAAGTCATTCTTTCTCCCGTAGTCTATAAGCCTTACAAGTTAATGCTGGAAAGGCCAATGAGAAGAAAAATAAAACAACAGTAGTAGTAGTACTAATGATCATGAGCATCATCATCACTGCCCAGATTTTTAGAGAATTTGCTATGCACCAGGCACTGTTAAAAAGAAAAACAACTTTACTGAGGTATAATACACATACAATAAAATTCATTCACTTGAAGTATAACAGTTCAGAAGTTTTTAATATATTTACAGAGTTGTGCAACTCTCACCACTATCCACTCTTAGAACATTTTTGTCACCCCCATAAGCCACCCCATATCCATAAGCAGTCACTCTCCATTCCCCTTGAGCCTCCAAACCCTGTCAAGTACTAATGTACTTTCTCTATATATGTATTTTCCCATTCTGGACATTTCACATAAATGCAATCATACAGTGTGATCTTTTGTGCCTGGTGTTTTCACGTAGCATGTTTTCAAGGTTCATCATATTATAGCCCATGTCAGTATTTCAATTCCTTTTAGAGATGAATAATATTCTATTGTCTAGGTATGGACATGCTACATTTTGTTAACTACCATCAGTTGATGAATATTTTGACTAGAATTCAGGCACTATACTTTTATTTTTAATCTTTCATTTTGAATTAATTTCACACTGTTGGAAAATTGGTACAATTATTTCTTATACACCCTTCTCCCAAATTTCCCAGTTATTAACAGCTTATATAATCACGGTACAATGATCAAACATTTGTACAATACTATTATCTCATCTAAAGACCTTATTCAAATTTCTCCCTTTTTTTTACTAACGTTCTTTTTCTAGCACAGGATCCAACCCAGGATCACATATTGCATTTAATTATCATGTCTCCTTAGTCTTAAAATCTGGAACATTTCCTCATTTTTTAACTTTGAGACTTTACATTTTTAACTTTAAATATATATTATTTTTATATTATATATTTTTTAGAGATAGGGTCTCACTCTGTAACCTAGATTGAAGGACACTGCCATGATTGTAGCTTACTACAGCCCTAAACTCCTCGGTTCAAGTGATCCTCCTGTCTCAGCCTTTTGAGTAGCTAAGACTACAGGCATGTGATACTGTACCTGGCTAATATTTAAGAATTTTTGTGTATAGAGACAGGATTTTCTTTTGTTGCTGAGGCTGATCTCAAACTCCTGCCTTTAAGCAATCCTTCTGCCCCAGCCTCCCAAAATGCTGGAATTACAGGTATGAGCCACTGGGCCTGGCCTTAGTTTTATATTTTAAAAGCTAAGCACGCTTACTGCAGAAGAATATATAAAACATGTAAGAGAGAATGAATAGAAATCACCCTTATTTCATTACCATTAGATGGTCACTATTGACAATTTGATCTATTTCTGTCCTTCTATTCATATTACTGAAAATATAATTTATATTCTCTTTTAAACTAGCATTATATCATAACCATTTTCCATGCATTAAGAACTCTTAAAAAACATAATAGTTTCATAATGGTCCATCTTGTGGTTAATACATACTGCCCTCAAGCATATCTGTGATATTAAACATTTAGGTTTTCTCTGGTGAAACAAAATGAAATTAGTCAATGTGTATGAACTGTTTTAAGGTTACTAATTTGTATTGCTAAAATGACTTCCAAAATGATGATATCAATATAAATTCCCTTAGGACTCTGTGAAAGCCTGTTTCACCACACCATCCTCAGCACTGGGGAAATTCATCTTTTTCCAATGTTTGAAAATTAAACTCCACTGTGTCTTCAATTTGCATTTCCTTATTAGTGATGTTAACTTTTAAAAACAGTTATCAATTTGCTTATTTTCTTTAGTGAATTGTCTCTTTGTATGCAAAATGTAAATTTTTAATTACAAAAGAAATCGAGGAAAAGGTATGTTTTACACACTATGCTTATTTTCTGCCTTCTTTTTATTTTTTTAATAAAAGTAACTTCAACATTTATTTTAGATTCGGAGGGGTACTTGTGCAGGTTTGTTACATGGGTCTATTGCGTGATGCCGAGGTTTGGGGTATGGATGATCCCATCATGGAGGTAGTGAGCATAGTACCCAATAGGTAGTTTTTCAGCCCACACCCCCTTTCTCCTTCTCTTCTCTAGTAGTTCCCAGTGTTGATCGTTGTTTCCATCTATATGTCTCTGTGTACTCAGTTCTTAGCTCCCACTTGTAAGTGAAAGCATGTGGTATTTGGTTTTCTGGTCCTGCATTATTTTGTTTTGGATAATAGCCTCCCGCTGTATCCATGTTGCCGCAAATGATATTTCATTATTTTTATAGCTGTGCAGCATTCTAAGGTGAACATATACCACAGTTTCCTTATCCAGTCTACCACTGATGATTCCATGTCTTTGGTATTGTGAATGGTGCAGCAATGAACATTCGAGTATATGTGTCTTTTTGATAGAACAATGTATTTTCTTCTGGGTATATACCCAGTAATGGGATTACTGGTTGAGTGGTAGCTCTGTTTTATGTTCTTTGAGAAATTTACAGGCTGCTTTCCACAGTGGCTGGACTAATTTTCATTTTGCCAGTGTGTAAGCATTTGCTTTTCTCCATAGCCTCACCAGCATATGTCGTTTTTTGACTTTTTAATATAGCAATTCTGACTGGTGTGAGATGGTTTCCCATTGTGGTTTTCGTTTGAATTTCTCTAATGATTAGTGATGAGGATTTGTTCATGTTTCTTGTATGTCTTCTTTTGAGATGTGTCTGTTCATGTCCTTTTCCCATTTTTAGATGGGATTATTTGTTTATTGCTTGTTGATTTTTTTAAGTTCCATGTAGATTCTGGATATTAGGTCTTTGTTGGATGCATAGTTTGTGAATATCTGCTCTCATTCTTTAGGTAGTTTGTTTGCTCTATGGATAGTTTCTTTTGTTGTACAACAGTTCTTTAGTTTAATTAGGGCTCACTTGTCTATTTTTGTTTTAGTTGCAATTGCTTTTGGGGATTTAGTCCAAAATTATTTGCCAAGGCCTCTGTCGTGAAGAGTATTTCCTATGTTGTCTTCCAGGATTTTTATAGTGTGAGGTCTTACATTTAAATCTTGAATCCATTTTGAGTTAATTTTTTACATGTGGTGGAGGGTAGTGGTCCAGCTTCAATCTTCTGCATATTGCTAGCCAGTTATCCCAACATCATTTATTGAAAAGGGAGTCCTTTTCCCACTGCCGATTTTTGTCAGCCATGTCAAAAATCAGATGGTTGTAGTTGTGCCACTTTATTTCTGTGTTTTCTTTTCTCTTCCATTTGTCTATGTCTATGTTTTTGTACCAGTAGCAAGCTGTTTTGGGTACTGTGGCCTTACAGTATAGTTTAAGTTCTGGTAGTGTGGTGCCTCCAGTTTGGTTGTTTTTGCTTAGGATTGTTTTGGCTATGTGAGCTCTTTTTTTATTTCGTATGAATTTTAGAATAGTTTCTTCTAATTCTGTGAGAATGACATTGGCAGTTTGATAGAAATAGCCTTGAATCTATAAATTTCTTTGGACAGTATTGCCATTTTTATATTGCTTCTTTTAATCCATGAACATGGAATGTTTTTCCATTTATTCATGTTGTCTCGGATTTCTTTCAACAGTGTTTCGGAGTTCTCGTTATGAGGCTCTTTCATCCCCTTGGCTAGCTGTGTTCCTAAGTATTTTAATTTCTTTGTAATGATTGTAAGTGGGATTGTTTTCTTGATTTCACTTTCAGCGTGGACATTGTTGGTTTATAGAAATGCTGCTCATTTTTGTACATTGATTTTTACATCCTGAAACTTTACTACAATTTTTCCTCTTTTTTTTTTTTTTTTTTTCCCTAAAGTTGTTTATGAATTTTGGGAGCCTTTTGGCAGAGTCTTTAGGGTTTTCTAGGTATAGAATCATTTTGTCAGTGAAGATAGTTTGACTTCTTCTTTGCCTATTTGGATATCTTTTATTTCTTTCTCTTGACTGATTGCGCTGGCTAGGGCTTCTAATACTATTTTGAGTAGGAGTGGGAAGAGTGGACATATTTGTCTTGTTACAGTTCTCCTGGGGAATGCTTTCAGCTTTTGTCTCTTCAGTATGACATTGGCTATGGGTTTGTCATAGATGACTCTTCTATTTTGAAGTATGTTCTTTTAATATGTAGTCTGTTGAGTGTTTTGATCATGAAGGGATGTTGGATTTTATCTAAAGCTTTTACTGCATCTATTGAGATGATCCTATGGCTTTTGGTTTTAATTCTGTTTATGTGATGGATCACATTTATTGATTTGCATATATTGAACGAACCTCACATCACAGGAATAAAGCCAACTTGATTTTGGTGAATTAGCTTTTTGATGTTGATTCACCAAGACCAAGTAGACTTTGTTGTGGAACATACGGGCTAGTGCTGGCATTGTAGAATGAGTAAGGGAGGAGCCCCTCATCCCTGACTTTTTGGAGTAGTTTCAGTAGGAATGGTACCCAGTTTTCTTCGTATGTCTGGTAAATTTTGGCTGAGAATCTATCTGGTCTGGGGCTTTCTTTGGTTGGTAGTTTTTTTTTTTTGTTTTTGTTTTTGTTTTTAAATTGTTGATTCAATTTCGAATGTGTTATTGTTTTGTTCAGGTTTTTACTTTCTTCCTGGATCAATCTTGGGAGACTGTATGTTTCCATGAATTTATCCATTTCCTGTAGATTTTCTAATTTCTGTGCATCAAGTTGTTCATAATAGCTTCTGAGGATCTTTTGTATTTCTGTGGTATCAATTGTAATGTCATCTTTGTCACTTCTGATTTTGCTTATTTAGTTATTCTGGTTTTTTCGTTATTAATCTAGCTAGAGGTCTATCAATTTTGTTTATTCTTTTGAAGAACTAGATCTTGGTTTCATTGATCTTTTGCATGGATTTTTGCATTTCAATTTCATTTAGTTCTTCTCTAACTTTAATTATTTATTTCTCTGTTAGCTTTGGTGCTGGTTTGTTCTTTTTTTTTTTCTTTAAAGTTCCTCTAGGTATGGTGTTGGATTGTTAACTTGAAGTCTTTCTAACTTCTTGATGAAGGTGTTCAGCACTATAAACTATCTCCTTTTAACACTGTTTTAGCTGCATTCCAAAGATTTTGGTAAGTTGTGTCTCTATTTTCATTAATTTCAAAGAATTTTTTTATTTCTGCCTTAATTATTTTGTTCATGCAAGAGTTACTCAGGAGCAAGTTGTTTAATTTCTCCGTATTTGTGTAGTTTTGAGAGATCTTCTTGGTATTGATTTCCATTTTTATTATGGTGTGGTCCAAGAGTGTGCACAGTATGATTTCAACTTTTTTGAATTTATTGAGACTTCCTTTAGGACTGAGCATGAGGTTGATATTAGAATATGTTCCATGTGCTGATGAGAAGAATATATATTCTGTTGCTGTTGTGTATAGTATTCTGTAAATGTCTATTAGGTTCAATTGGCTGAGTGTCATGTTTAAATCCATAATTTTTTGTTCATTTTCTGCCTCAATGATATGTCAGTGAAGTCTGTCAGTGGAGTGTTGAAGTTTTCCATTATTATTGTGTGGGTCTTTTTGTAGTTGTTTTATGAATCTGAATGCTCCAATGTTGGGTACATATATGTTTACAATAGTTAAATCTTCTTGTTGAATCAAAACCTTTATCATTATGTAATGTCCTTCTTTCTGTTTTTTGTTTGTTGATGGTTTAAAGTTTGTTTTATCTGATATAAGAATAGTGACTAGTGACCTTTTTTCTTTTCTGTTTGCATGGTAGATCCCATTACTTTTAGCTTGTGGATGTCATTGCATGTGATATGGATCTCTAAATGATGGCAGAGAGTTTGATCTTGTCTTTTTATCCAGTTGGCCACTCCATGCCTTTTAAGTGGGGTGTTTAGACTGTTTACATTCAGGGTTATTATTGTTATGTGAGATTTTGATCCTGTCATCGTATTGTTAGCTGGTTGTTTTGTAGCATAGATTGTGTAGTTGCTTTATAGTGTCTGTGGGCTATGTGCTTAAGAGTGTTTTTATGGTAGCAGCTATTGTTCTTTTGTTTCCATGTATAGCACTCTGTTAAGGACCTCTTTTAAGGTTGGTCTAGTGGTAATAAATTCCCTCAGTATTTGCTTGTCTGAGAAGGATTTTATTTCTCTTTTGCTTATGAAGCTTAGTTTGGCAGAATATGAAATTGTTGGTATGAAATTTCTTTCTTTTTTTTTTTTTTAAGAATACTGGAAACAGGCTCCCTATGTCTTCTGCCTTGTAAGAATTCTGCTGAGAAGTCCACTGCTAGCTTGATGGGATTCCCTTTGTAAATGAACTGATCCTTCTCTCTACCTGCCTTTAAGATGTTTTCTTTTGCATTTACCTTGGTGATTCTGATAACCATGTTCCTTGGGGATTGTCATCTTGTGTAGTATTTTGCAGGGGTTCTTGGTATTTCTTGAATTTGCATGCCAGCTTCTCTAGCAATTTTCAAAAAATGTTCAGGGATTCATAATAATGTTGATGACTTGTAGGCTTAGTCACTTTACATAACCTTATATTTCTCAGATGTTTTGTTCATTTTTTGAAAAATTATTTTTTAAAAAAATTTTATCTGACTGAGTTTACTCGAAGAACTGGTCTTCAAGCTCTGAGATTATTTCTGTGGCTTCGTCTATTCTGCTGTTAATGCTTCTGATTGTATTATGAAATTCTCATAGTGAATTTTTCAATTCCTGAAGTTCAGTTTGGTTCCTTTTTGAAATAGCTATTTTGTCTTTTAGCTCTTGTATCATTTTACTGGATTCTGTGAATTCCTGGATTTGGTTTGAATGTTCTTCTTGATCTCAATGAGCTTCCTTGCCATCCACAATGAATTCTATGTGTGTCATTTTAGTCATTTCAAACTGATTGGATACCATTGCTTATGAGCTAGGGTGCTCATTTGGAGGGAAAGGAACACTCTGACTTTTTGAATTGTCAGGTTTCTTGCACGGATTCTTTCTCATCTGAGAGGGCTGGTGTTTCTTTAACTGTAGCATAAGTTGAGTCTAGTCAATTGGCTTTGTTTCTGGGTGCTTTCAGGGTGCCAATGCCCTCTATAGGATCTGTACTTGTAGCTGGAATTTTACCCCTTCTCTAGGAGTTAATTGGGGCCAGGAACTGTCCCTAACATTTGGCAAATCTATGCAGGGTTCCCAGCTTCCTCCCTCTTCAGCCTTAGTGTCTACCTCACCTCTCTTTTGACTCTTGGTATTTTCTCTTTGAATATCTATTCAAAATATGTTAGTTTACCCAATTTTTGGTCTTTCTTGGTGACAACAGTGCTTCCTGACTGTTTCCAGTTGGCCATCTTGTCCAGAACCCCTGGTGATCATTTTTAAAATGAAACTTTATTGTAGCACTTTTGTCTAATTTAATATAATGCCCTTGTTTCCCTTTATAAGTTAGCCTTCATGTCTCCAGTCTACACTTAGACATTCAGGTCCTAAATATTACCTTTGCATATTCAGTAAACACCACCTCCATTCACAGCTGAACACTTTACCAGGTTCCTAATTCCTGAAAGAACAGAAGCCATATCTGTATCCCAGGAGGCTGGGGAGACAAGATGGTGGATCTCCCTTTATTTTCTTTTCATACATTTTTTAACCAAAATTTGACTTCTATGTGCAGCTATTTGCTATCAAACACTAAAAGTTATTCTTTCTCACTGATTTTTGTAGCTATCAACCAAATTTTCTTCATCCCTCTCTCCCCTTTACTTTTCTCAACCTCTATTAACCACTATTCTACTTTTTAGCTTCATGGCATAAGTATTTTTTAGTTCCCACATATGAATTATACAGTATTTGTCTTTTTGTGCCTGGCTTATTTAACATAATATCCTCCAGTTCCATCCATGTTGCTGCAGAATGACAGGATTTCATTCTTTTTATGGCTGAATAATATTCCATTGTGCATATATAACACATTATCCATTTATCTGTTGGTGGACATTTAGCTTGATTCCATATCTTGGCTATGGTGAATAGTGCTGCAACAAATATGGGAGTACAGATATCTCTGCAATATATTTATTTCCTTTCTTTTGGACATATGCCCAGCAGTGAGATTTCTGGATCATATGGTAGTTCTATTGTGTATAACTTTTTATAGTGGCTGTGTTAATTCTAATTCCCACCATAAGTGTATGAATGTTCCCCTTTCTCTGCATCTTTACCAGCATCTGTCATTTTGTGTCTTTTCGATAATAGTCATTTTAACTGAGATAAGTTAATAATTCATTCTAGTTTTGATTTACAGTTCCTTGATTATTATCAATGTTGAACTTTTTTTTTCATGTACCTATTGGCCATTTGTATGTCTTCTTTTGAGAAGTGTCTGTTCAGATCTTTTGCCCATTACAAAAATAAGATTATTATTAATATTAATTTTGCTATTGAGTTCCATATATATATATATATATAATTTGCACATGTTTTCTCATATTTTGTAGGTTATGCATTCATTTGTCAATTGTTCTTGTTTTTTGTTGTGCAAAAGCTTTTTAGTGTGATGTAATTCTATTTGTCTCTGAGTCTTCTTATCCTTATCTTAGAAATGAATCTAATACTATTTGTCCCAGTGTTGTTGCCTGTGCTTTTGAGGTCTTACTCAAAAAACATTTGCTAAGATTAATGTCCTGAAGTATTTCCTCATTGTCTTCCTCTAGTAGTTTCATAGTTTCGGTTCTTATATTTAAGTTTTAATCCATTTTTATTTTATTTTTGTATATGCTAAGAGATAGGGGTCTAATTTTATTCTTCTGCATATGGACATCCAGTTTTTCCCACACCAATCGTTGAAGATACTGTCCTTTCCCCAGTGTATGTTCTTGATGCCTCTGTCAAAAATGAGTTGGCTATAAATGCCTGGGTTTATTTCTGGGTTCCCTATTTTTTTTTCCATTGATCTATGTATCTGTTTTTGTGCCAGTACCACGTTACTCCGGTTACTACAGCTTTATAGTACATTTTGAAACCAGGCAGTGTAATGTCTCCAGCTTTGTTCTTTTTGCTCAAGACTGCTTTGGGTATTCTAGGAGAATGACATTTTTGAAGAGTACTAGCCAATTATTTTATGCAATATCCCTCAATTTAGAATTTTTAGATGCTTCTTCATGAGTACCTTTAGATGATGCATATTTGGCCAGAATAGCATGCTGCATCCTTCTCAGTGCATTGTATCAGGAGGTATGTGATATCAATTTGTCCCAGTTGTGGTGATACCAGCTTTGATCACCTGGTTAAGGGGAAATCTGTCATGTTTCTGAAAAGAGTTCCTGTTTTCCTTTGTATTTAATAAGTATCTTGTGGGGAGATATTTTGAGACTGTATAAGTATCCTGTTCCACATGATAGTCTCCTTCACTAAATTTAGCACTTGTTGGTACTTACCTACAACAGTTATTACTATGGTGTTTGCCAAATGGTGATTTTCTACTCTTATCACTTCTTATACACTTATTTATCCAAATACTACTGTGAGAAAGAGCTTACCATGCTCTCCTATTTATATATTTACTTATTTATAACATTATGGTCTCATAGATTCTTACTTTATCCTGTGGGTAATAATCCATTACTGTTGTTATTTATGTTGTTGATCAAACTATTTTAAGATTTTGCCATTGGGAGACCATTCCATTTGACTCTTGACTTTTTTTTTTTTTTTTTTACATGCCCTTGTTATTTATTGTGCTATTCCTTATTTTCTAAGTTCATCTGATACTTTTCTTTGTCTAGAAATAGCCATTTCTCCAAGAAAATCTGATGACTTTTACTGGAGAAAGATACTTAGAAATCATGATCTGGACCCTGTTCTATTTTATCTTCTCCCTATGACCTAGGCACAATTAGCAATCCTATATTTTTAATGAAATAACTGAGACCTCAAGAAGTTAAATAACACGTCGGATACCACACAACTGAAGGTGATAGAGCTACTATTTGAACCTAGTCTGAAGTTTGGTCTCCAGTGTCCATACTTAAATTTAATTTCTCTCTGGGATTGGAAAACTTTTCCAGTGTCTCTGAGTCTTCTTTTCCTTGTCTTAGCAATGAATCTAATACTATTTGCCTCTCAGTGTTGTTGTGATGACTATATGAAAGGATACGTGGGAACTTGTCTATACATTATTTGTTCCATAGTGGATACTCAAATATTAGTTGAATTTGAGCTATATTCACTCAGTATTCATAAGCACCCACTATGTTCTCAGCACTGAGGTAGAAAATATGCAGGTATGTGCATATTTCCTGGTAAGAGCTCATATTCCCTAGCAATAATTTCTAATGTCAGTCCTTCCTGTGCATCCAATATAGAATGCAGAATCCTTTCCAAGATAGAATTGAGGCAGCCAATCATGAACAAATGAAATGTATTTGCTGCCCTAGACATGAGTGATGAAGGGTTGAGAGAACAGGTGTGTCTCTACCAAAAACAGGTGAGAATCCAGGCTCACATTTCAAAACACTTTGCAACTTAAGTTTCTAACCATTTTCTAACATTCCTTGAAATTAGGCTAATATAAGGACTTCCAGGCAACACAGAGGACTGGGTGTACATGCTAAAACACAAATGACATAGAAGATCAGGATCCCAACTTCTTAGAATATGCCAGACAGTAATAAATGTAACAACCACAAAATTCCAGCCTTGCTTAATTTGGGGAAATGAGAATCAGTTTGTTCTTCCCTTGCTGGTACTAAACAATGGTTTGCAGGATCACTGCATGGGAAAGATCTGAGAGTAGAGATCTGAGAGGCTATCTGTGTGAAGGCTGAATTTCATGAACTATCTCATTGCTGGGATGGTTCCCTTTCAGCCTTGTGGTAAGTACAATACTCAGGTCACTGCTAGTGCAGGGCAGGCAAGCTTAAGCCATAATGAGTGAAAATATGTGTGTATTGGGTTGGGGCAAGGGGTTTCAGTCTGGATTATCTGAAGCTCAGACTTTAAGCTGAGTACCTGGGCTGCCAAGCAGGTATATGTAAAGGACAGCTCTAAGTTGAGGTTTAAAACTAGTATGCTCCAACCAGGCTGTGAAAGTAACTAAAGTAGCTGAGTGCCCCAGATCACCCAATGTTTATTTTTGTTTTGTTTTATTTTTTGTTTTTCCGTTTTTGTTGTTGTTTTGTTTGTTGTTTTTTCTGAGATGGAGTCTGGCTTTGTTGCCCAGGCTGGAGTGGAGTGGTGTGGCACGATCTCAGCTCACTGCAACCTCTGCTTCCTGGATTCAAGCGATTCTCCTGCCTCAGCCTCCTGAGTAGCTGAGACTACAAGCGTGTGCCACCATTCTTGGCTAATTTTTGTATTTTTAGTAGAAACGGGATTTCACCAAGTTAACCAGGCTGTTCTCAAACTCCTGACCTCAGGGAATCCACCCACCTTGGCCTTCCAAAGTGCTGGGATTACAGGCGTGAGCCACCGCCCCCAGCCGCCCTAATGTTTTACAGGTTGGAGACACAAACCTGTGGCATTCTTTTTTCAGGAACATGATTCAGAAACCACTTTTTCTTATCAAAACGCAGAAAAATGAACCATGATGATTGGAATGCTTCCTGATCTTATAGGTAGACTGGGAAAGCATAGGTGGGAAGAGCACAGACAGGGAGATCAGAAGAACCTCGAATTGCCACAAAATGTGTAATGGCCAGGTAACCTAAACCAGCCACTCAATTTATCTGGGGATCACTTCTTCACTTGTACAGCGAACAAGATGAATTAGATAATTGTGTAATTCCTTGGGGCTCTGAAATTCTACTGCACAAATCGATGCCTCATGATCATTGTTGAGATGAGGTCTTTCAGAGCCTATGACCCCAGATGTGATTGATCATCTTGCTAGAGCTTTAGCCACCTTCTCACCTGTTAGACAATTCCTGCCCCTGTGTCCACACTGTATCTGCCTTTCACAGCTCATATGCTGCATCTATGCAGTCTTCTTCAGGTTAAGCTGTATGAAGTTTAAGTTTCTTGTAACTATTAAACTTCATCTTGCAAGGGATTCTTTCTTTGAAGACCAGGTTGCAAAGTAAATAAAAATGAAACTCACTGGATAAAGCAGGGATGGGAAGTCTATAACCTGAGCCTTATTGTGGGATATTTGAATTGTTCCTATTTTTTGATGTTTGTCTTGCAGTTGTCCTGAAAAGGTGGGATCAATATCCCCCATCCTATTGGTTCAGAGTCAAGACTAATGATGCCACACATGCATGAAGAGTGTATGGAAACATTTATTACTTATATCATGAGGCTTTCTAGGGAGAGCAGAGGAAACACCCAAGCTTTTCTGTTAGGTTTGAGTGAAGAAGGCATAAGTGGCTTTGGTTTCTACTGTGTCTGAGTGTGGGCTGGCATTAGGGCTCCCGTGTACAGGCTCGAGTTTACGTGGTTTGACGTCCATGCTAGTGCCAAGGAAAGGAGGGCCTGGGATTTGTTTGTTAATTGGCTTGCTCAGGTGCGAGGGGAAAAGAGAAGTGGGAGAAAAGGGATCTGAAAGCTGTCAGCAGCAAGATGATGGAGTCAGATGATCTTACATATTAGAAAATCCCAAGGAAACCACTAAAAACCTATTAGAACTAATACATGAGTTAGCAAGATTGCAAGATACAAGATCAATATATGAAAAATCAATTTTCTTACTATACATTTACAGAGAAAAATCCAAAAATTAAGAAAATAATTCTATTCACAATAATATATAAATATATTAAATATATAGGAATAAATTTAATATGTGTAAAACTTATATGGTAAAAACTCAAAACATTAAAAAATTAAAGAAGAGCAAAATAATAGAAAGGCAGCCCATATTCATGAATTAAAAGGCTTAATATTATTAAAAAATGACGTTATTTCTCAAATTTATCTAGATTTAGCACAATCCCTATCAAAATCTCAGCTGGCTTTTTTTGCAGAAATTGACAAGCTGATTTTAAAATTCATATTGAAAAGCAAGGGATCCAGAATAACAAAAACAATCTTGAAAACGAAGACAAAGTTGGATGACTTGCTGATATGGTTTGGCTCTGTGTCCCCACCCAGATCTCCTCTTAAATTGTAATCCCATAATTCCCATATGTTGTGGGAGGGACCCAGTGGGAGATAATTTGAATCATGGAGGCAGTTTCCTCCATACTGTTCTCGTGGTAGTGAATAAGTCTCACAAGATCTGATGGTTTTATCAGGGGTTTCTGCTTTTGCATCTTCCTCATTTTCTCTTGCTACCACCATGTAAAAAGTGCCTTTCATCTCCCACCATGATTCTGAGGCCTCCCCAGTCATGTGGAACTGTAAGTCCAATTAAACCTGTTTTTCTTCCCAGTGTCAGGTATGTCTTTATCAGCAGTGTGAAAATGGACTAATACACTCACACTTTCCAATTTCAAAACTTCAAAAACAGTAATGAAGAAAGTATAGTACTAGTATGAGGATAAATGTATAGATCAATGTAATAAAGTTGAAAATTCAGAAATAAAGCCTTACATTTAAGGTCAATTAATTTTTGACAAGGGTACCAAGACATTTAAATGGGAAAAGAACAACCTTTTCGACAAATGATGATGAGGCAACAGAATATGCATGTACACATGAATAAAGTTCTACCCCTTACTTATATAATATATAAAAATTAACTCAAAATGGATCATAGACCTAAATGTAACAGCTAAAATGATAAAATTTTTAGAAGAAAACATAGGAGTAAGTCTTCATGACCTTGGGCTAACCTTCTTAGCAATGATACCAAAAGCAAAACAACCAAAGAAAAAATAGTGACCCTTAGAATTACCATTAAATAGGAAGATAGTACCCCTTGTGTTGTGGGCCTTAATTTCTGTAGGCTTTGTTATATTAGGACATATTAACTATTTTAACCAGAGATGGATTATTCTATTTTAGGTTTGTGGTATTCCATTTTTTTCAAGCTGATTTTAAATGTCAAAGATTTAATTTTATTTCAATTTATTACTCATTGGGATAGGTCGTATCTACTATGTGATATATGTTAAGGCGTATATATAAGGCAACAGGTGCTAAGGCCATGGAGAATTTAGACAAGGAAAGTGTACCAGTGGTCAAGGTGAGGCATACCTGTTTGCCCTCTACTTTGCATTTGGTAATCTCCCTAAGAGTATGGTAACTCTTTATTACATATAGATCAATGTAATAAATTTATGGTTAAACTCTTAGGGGAGTTACCATATGCAAAATGGAGGACAATTTAAATTTGGTGAGATCCCAAACATAACTGTAATTTGAGCCTCAGAATTAGTTAAGACCATGAAGGTTTGCCTTTGTAGATATTAGAGTTAGTTTTGAACCCTATGTTTTAAAACACAAAAGCTAATAGGCATCCTTTTTACTTTTCAATTTTTATTATATATTTTTAGTACATTTTAGATTTCTAATTGGATCAAATTATGGATCTCTGTTTTAGTTTCCCCCACTGCTCACTTTTGTTTACTTGCTTTTAAATTTGACGGTTGCTGAATACACTTTAAAAGGGTTGTGTCTTCTTTGTTCAGATGTATATATATACATTTTCTCTTCAGAGAGTACCACTTCATTATCATCAAGGTGAGGGACCTCCCCCATGGCAGTTGTTTTATTGGGTAGGGTACTGACTTAAGTAGAGTTTGAATTAGCCCTTTAATATGTTGATAAGCCACATCACTCAATGAACACAGTGTCTTTGTTGGTCAATTTTATATATATAATAGTTGTCTGTTAGTGTCCTCTGGCCTTTTAAGTGGGGCAGAGATAATGCATTCAAGTCTACTTCTCATAAAGGTCTGTGCTTTGGCAGTCATGGGTACTCTTTCCCTCTAACTTTGAGGATCGGGTTTTCTTTTGGTGGCAGAGGGATAGGCAGGGCAGGTATGTGTGAATGAACTGTTTATAGGAGTGTAGACCTCAGTATGCCACAGGGTGACTATTCTTGACACAATGGCACCCAAGGGGCCCATGTATTACATAGCTTATCAGTATCAGTCTTTTCTGTCATTACTGAATAGGATCCTTTCCTGGTTGAGACACAGAACAAATAGTATTAGGGTAAGAATTGTTTCCCTGAACCCATCATAAGCCACAGCTTATGCTAGAATAGAGATTTAATCTGAGGCACAAAGATAGGCCCACGCTAAGACATATGACCTAGGGTAACTTTAAGTAGCACCCCAATCCCATACTCTTGTCCCTAAATGCCAATATTGAAACCTCAACTTAGGTTGATTAAGTCTATAGAAGAGGCACAGTAGGATTCAGCAAATGCAGCTCAAAGTGCATGCTAACCTGCAGGCTTCCAAAGTGTCTGCTTGCCAGCCAGAAGCAGAGCCTGTTAGCCCACCAAAAGCAAAGGACAAAAGCTCCCCAGGTGATAGTGGCCATCACGTAGATCATCCTCATCACAGGGCCAGTTGTCAGGTGGTTGCTTAGCAGAGAAATGGAATCAATCACCCCCTCCCAAAATTGGTTCATATGTCAAGACAGACAATGCCACAAAAGCACCAGGAGGGTATGAAAATATTCATTACATCATGAGGCATTCTGGAGAGAGCAGGACAGGCATCCAAGTCAGTTTGTTTGGCTTGAGTGAAGGAAGGGGCAAAAGGTTTTGGTTTTTTATTGTGCTTAGGGAGCAGTGTTGGGGAGAGAGTTCCCACATGTGTGCCAATTTTTGCATGATTTGAACTTCCCTCCTTGTGCCAAGGGAGGGAGCATGCTGGCTTTCTTACCAGTCTGTCCAGACATGGGGCTGGGGGAAAAGTGGAGGAGTGCAGCCTGAAAGCTGTCAGTGGTCAAATATCAAAACTGGAATCACATACTTTATTACACCATTTAAAGTTATGCCATAGTAACATGCTGATGCACACATCGTCATGGGATCCATGAATAAATGGGCTTTCTAGAAAGCTAGAAATATGAAGATAGTGCTTTTGTTCAAGTACAGTTGGGTACTGACTACTACCTCTACCTGCACAAGAACCAGAAAGTTCTTGGTTACAAAACTGCTAATAAATGGATGTGCATACATTATTGTAATACATTCTTCTGGCATGATTATGCAAGCTTTGAGTATAAAGGGCAGTTGTATTGAAAAAAATTGAGCTGTGCATTACCTTGCAAAGACATGTCCCAACCTACTAAACATGCCTTTCATGGACTCTGAGAACTAAGAAATGCATGGTATGCTGTGATATGCTGTTTCTCCTTCTATTCTGTGTGGCCTCTTCACTTATGGGACTTAATCTAATCCTAAAATGTGGGAGTACATGGAAATGTTTGTTCTTGTAACTCCATAGTCAATTGAACTTAAGTGTAAAGCATTTCTGAATTAGCCAAATGTACTTCAGCGAAATGTCTAGAAAATAAATTTAAAGGCCAAACAGTGTATCTATCAAAAAAAGGTTTTGTAAACTTTCATTAGTTAAATGTGATTATTTGGGGCAAATTGAACCTTGAATTTAGTGGTGTAATTTCACTAACTTAAGTATTTAAGCCATTAAAAAATAATAAATGTATATTAGAAAGTATGGTAGATTAGACACTCTGAATACACATCCTTTTTTTTTTTTTTTTTTTGAGACAGGGTCTCACTCTATCACCCAGGCTGGAGTGCAGTGGCATGATCTTGGTTTACTGCAACCTCTGCCTCTCAGGCTCAAGCAATCCTCCCACCTCAGCCTCCTGAGTACTTGGGACTACAGGCATGTACCACCACACCCAGCTAATTTTTGTATTTTTTGTAGAGACGTAGTTTTTCCATGTTGCCCAGGCTGGTCTTGAACTCCTGGACTCAAGCAATCTGCCCGCCTTGGCCTCCCAAAGTGTTGGGATTTCAGCCATGAGGCACCTTGCCCAGCCCTCATCCTCTTAAATAGATCTTATTTCTGGATAAATAATTATTGTTAATGCATTTCTGTGTCAGCTAGAAATAGGAACTATCACTAAACAGGAGAAAAAATAAGAAAAACACCAAGCTGAAATCAGAAAGAAGTATGCGTTTTCCCCAAATTCAGACATTGAATTATAGAGATAAAGCCTTGGACCCACCATACACTGGGGGATATGAATCAAAAACTCCTTTGTTAGATCTGGATTCTTGAAGCTTAATCAAGCGATTTCTTATCTGTAGCACAGATTCTTCCTAAAAGAAAGCTTCATAAGCTTAGGCTGTCAAGAATTCCACAGGTTTCTAGCTGCATCCATGTCCGTACAAAGGACACAAACTCCTCCTTTTTTATGGCTGCATAGTATTCCATGGTGTATATGTGCCACATTTTCTTAATCCAATCTGTCACTGATGGACATTTGGGTTGATTCCAAGTCTTTGCTATTGTGAATAGTACAGGTTGATAAAAGGCAAATATGAGCTCACGATCAGAAATTAGCAAACACTCAAGGAAATCTCACATAAGAGTTAGCAAAAGAAACAGATTTGGATGCCAAAATGGTATCAGATATTAAAATTATCACAATCAGAACATAAAGCAAATTTGTATGAAATGATTAAACAAATAAAGGTGGGTTAAAATAGAGAAAGCTGGCCGGGCACGGTGGCTCAAGCCTGTAATCCCAGCACTTTGGGAGGCCGAGATGGGCGGATCACGAGGTCAGGAGATCGAGACCATCCTGGCTAACACGGTGAAACCCCGTCTCTACTAAAAAAAAACACACACAAAAAAACTAGCCGGGCGAGGTGGCGGGCGCCTGTAGTCCCAGCTACTCGGGAGGCTGAGGCAGGAGAATGGCGTAAACCCGGGAAGCGGAGCTTGCAGTGAGCTGAGATCTGGCCACTGCACTCCGGCCTGGGAGACAGAGTGAGACTCCATCTCAAAAAAAATAAAATAAAATAAAATAAAATAGAGAAAGCCATAAGAGTTTTAAAAAGTAACCAGTTTGAAAAATATCCAAGTAAAACTTTCAGTATAAAAATATTATTATATATACTTTAAAACCCACAGTTAAATAGATTATCATTGAAGAGAGAATATTAGCAAACTAGTAAGTTGCTCTAAAGATATTAATATATACAGAATGCAACACTGAAATAACCAGAAATGGAAAGCCTAAGAGGTTAGATGGTATAGAGGCTTGACTGAGGTATTCCATTCAACAAATCAAAGTTCCAGGAAGAGAGAATAGGAAAAAGATAGCAGAGCCATACTTGAAGAGGTGGCAGCTGAGAATTCTTCAAAATGATGGAAAAATATATACGATACATATGACAGAGCATGCAGGTAAACTTAAAAGCCCCACCTAACCAAAAATATTAAAACCGCAGAGCACCAAAGACAAAGAGAAGATTTTATGAGTAGCCAGAAGACAAAAGTCACCTATAAAGAAATGACAATTAGAAGGCACAAGGCAGATTTCTTGGCATCAAAATGGAAGCAGGGAAGCAGTGGGATTTTATTTTCAGAGTACTGAGAGAAAAATAAATATCAGCTTGGAATTGTGTTAGAAGTAAAGCTATCTCTCAAGAAGGAGTGCAAAATAAGAAATATTGGTATGGACAAAATGGAAATAATTTACTACCTGTATATTCAACTAAAAGAATTTCTAAAGCAGGTACCTGAGAAAGGTATAAATTATCTTGGAAGAAAAGTGTGAAATGATTTAAAGGAATCATGAGAAAAAAATGGCAAACATGTAAGTAAATCTAAACAAACACTTTCTTTATGAAAACATAATTTGTGGATTTTCACAAAAGGACAGAAGGAAATCACTGTCAAATGTAACATCTAATTCAGGAGGAAGTGATCAGCGTTTAAGTGTTCAGGCAAAGGGTTTAAGATATTAATGTAAGATTTTTTAGATCAGCAATGTGTGATACATTGTCACAAATAACCACCAAAAAATAGAGTATATAAATCCCAAACTAGTGGAGAGAAATATATATGTGTGTGTGTGTATATATATAATATATATAACATATATATAATATATATAACATATATATAAATTATATATATATACACACACACATATATGTATGTAATCAATAAAAGAGAAAAAGAAGCTTAGAAGTGGAAAAAATACAAATTCCTAAGTAATACGCTAGAAACATATCTAAAGGGATCAACCATCACAATCACTACATGAACTGAACTCACAAGTGAACTACAGACATTGTCTTATTAGATGAAAAAATAAATAAACCCAACTATATATCCTTTACAATATATGTATGAAAATATAAGGATACCCCTGTTTGAGGATATATCAGGCAATGGCAACGAAAACAAAGTGAGAATTATCTATCTATCTATCTATCTATCTACCTACCTACCTACCTATCTATCCATCTATCCATTTATCTGTCATCTATCTATCTATCTATCTATCTATCAATCATCTATCTATCTATCATCTGTATCTGTATCTCTATCGAATAGAATATATCTCTCACATATAGAATTCAAGACAAAAAGTATTACGGTGGACGAAGAGGACCTCATATAATGATAGACCTTTTGATTCACCAAAAAGATTTTTTTTAAATCTAAGTTTGTATGAACCTGCTAAAATATTATATTTCATCATATCTGAGATACCAACATTTGTAAGACATGCTATTATTTTATCTACCACTGTGAACAGTAAAAAAACTCCTGCAACTAAACTATGAAATAATCGTTTCATATTATGTCAATTATAAGAGATCTTCATTTTGAGATGTTAAATGTGAAAAAAACTGTCTTAGAATTGATGAACTATGATAGCTTCACACCACTTAAAGCAAATATTTATGCAAGAGAAAAAAATATGAAAATCTCCATAACAGTAAAAGATTTCAAAATATTTCTTTCAATTGTGATAGCTCAAACAGAACAAAAAAAGATGTAAGAGATGAATAACAAGCTGATTTTTATGGGCATATGTAGAACTGTGCGCAGTTAGAGAAACACACATTCTTAAGCATATATGGAACATTTTTTAATTTGACCACATCTTAAGCTATAAAAGCAAATGTTAACAAATTTCAAAAACTAAGTATCACATGTTCTCTGACTACAATAAAATTTTAATTTAGAAATTTATACTAAAAAGTTAACTAGAAGAACCCCATCTGTTAGCCAGGTGTGGTGGCTCACATGTGTAATCCCAGCACGTTGGGAGGCTGAGAAGGGCGGATTTCTGGAGGAAAGGAGTTCAAGACCAGCCTGGGCAACGTGGCGAAACCCCATCTCTACCAAAAATACAAAAATTAGCCAGTCTCATAACCCAGTCTCAAAAAAAAATTTTTTTTTGAAATTGAAACACATCTGTTTAGATATTTAAAAAACAATTCTAACACATGGCTCATAAAAATAATGGAAATTTGAAATCCCTGGAGTTGAACATTTATGAAAATACTGTATATTGAAAAAGTGGCATACATTCATTTATAATGAAAATCTCTCAAGGAACAAGGAGTTGAATGGAACTTTTTAGCTAAATAAACAATATCTACCTAAAACAAACAAAACCTATAGCATACTTGGTTCTTAATGGTAGAAAGTTAGAAGCATTTCTTGTAAAGTCAAAAGTATATTCAAAGAAAAGTAAATTTTCCCTTCCATCCAGACTGTCCTGCAGAGACAAAAACATATTCATATATGTTTGGCAGGGAGAAGGACATAAAGAGAAATATTTTGTTTTGGTTTGGCTTGTTTTAAGATTTTTTTTTTAAGTGTTTGATATACGTTGACAGCTTTCCCACAAGCTGTACTAATTGAAACTTCTACCAACAGAGTGTGAGAGGATTCATTTCACTACATTATCACAAACATTATGTATTACCATTTTACAAAATAGCAAAATGCCTCCTTAAAACATTTATCTGATACCTTGTGGGACTCAACTTGCTCCATGAGTTTACTGACTATTTTTATGTTGTAAACAGCTCTTCTTATAGAGCTGTTAATAATTTTTGCTTTTATTTGTAAGAAATGTTTACTAAAGTAGGTAATAATCCTTCACCTGTCATAGATGATAAAAAGCATACTTTTTTTAAGTTTGTAATTTGGCTTTTACTTTTTTATGGTGTTTTACCATGGCAGAGGAAAACTTTTTACATGGTTAGACCTAACAATATTTTCTTGTATTATTTCTTCCTTTGCTTTTATTGCATATTCCTGGAGATTGGAGAGTCTCTAATTGTTTGTGGTGATTGTTGTCTAATAGTTTTCTTGTGTTGGACTATCTGGTTAGGATTGCAAATTCATTTAGTCCTTACATTTATTAAACAGTGCTTCATGTCCTCACTGAGAGAAAATGTCAACTTTATCATAGTGTAAATTATTTTGTAATAGAATCTTGTTCTTTTCTTCTATTTTGTACCACTAATCTCTCTTTCAGTTTTTTTTTTACAAGTTCTATGTTGTTTAACTATTGCAGCATTATTTGTGAGATCATGAATTATTTTTTTTCTTTTTTGCTCCTTTTTGTTGTATACTTTTTAAAAAATTACAAACATTATCCACCCTCTTCTATTTCAAGATGACGTCAACTATTCTTTTTAAATGTGTTAAATAAGAGGAATGCAGAATCATTTTCTAAAGTTAAAAACAAAAACTCGGCCAATCTCTGATATATTTTTCTAATAGCATTTGACCCATAAAATTAGGGAGATCTAAAGTAGGAAATATACCTGTTGGTTTGGAAAGGTAGAAAGGAAATAATTACATTCTCACGTAACCAAAGTTTTAAAAAATTATCTAGTGTCATTTATCTGATGTTATTTCTCTAAAGTGCCTCACCACCTCTAGCCAGACAAATCTCTTCATTATTCCTGCTTCAGGCCATGCACATTTCAAATTCTCAGGCTTTGCTGAGAATATTCTTTGCCAGGGATATTTTTTCTCTTTCTTTCTGTTTATTAAAATTTGTTTCTTTAAGGCTTAACTCTAGCTCCTTCATCATGAAGCTTCTTTTAGTATATGTTCCACAGAGTTTAAACATTTTAGAACTTTTTCTAATTATAAAAGCAAGAAAACAAACTTGTAGAACATTTGATTAAAAATAGAGACATATTTTCTATAATATTAACTCCCTATATCCTTGCAGTATTTCATATGAATACATAGTCGTAACTCTAGTGAACTTACAATTTCATGTTCTATGTTAGCATAGTTTCATGCTTTCCTCTGTTGCTCCATTCTATTCATTATTACCGTTTTAATGACTATCCAATGGTCCATAGAGTCAATACATAATTATTTACATAATCTTTGCTTTACTACCTGTCCCTTATGATAAAAAGCTCTGCAGAGAAAATCTTTGTTGTGTAGCTTTCCTTTCTTTGGGGAATTAGTTCCTTAGCATAAATATCAAGAATTGGAATTTAGGGGAGAGAAGGGAAAAGCATTTTCAGGCTCTTGAAATATGTTTTTTCAGGTGACTTTCATCCACTAATTTTATGTATGAAAGTTCTAGTACTCCAGTTGCCTTGACTACATCAGATATAAATATTTTTTCAGTATTATTTAAGAGGAAAAAAGCATGTTAAGCATTTTGCCCCTAATTCTCTGTTATTGTGTATTAGTTAGCTCTCATGTATTAATTTTGTTTCCTCAAAGAGATTGTAAGTTCCTTGCATGAGACTAGAGATAATGATTTATATTTATTCTTTATACGGCACAGTATCTCCCCAAAAGTGTGGCAGACACAGTTGTCTTCAGTATTTGCTTCTTAAGTGATTGAAACCTCCACAAAATTCCTTTTTGTTCCTCAAACTCAAGGTCAATTATGATAGAAAATTTGGCGAGTAGCATATTTGTGGAGTCTCAGCTCCAAAAAATAAACCCTTACCCAAACCTCACTTGTAGAGGTTAAACTTATGCTTGGAATCAAGGTTAACTGAAATTTTCAATAAACATGTATATACTGAGTTTTTCTTGAATTTCAGACTTGTTTAATCCTAGTTCTTATCCAGTTAATTCACAAAACATAAGCTATTTAACCACCACCATTTTCAGGGATTGCTCATAGGAAGACCAAAGAACATAGCCCTAGTCCTCTAAAACTGATGTCCTAGGATGCTAGAAAGTCCCTTGCCTCCACAGGAAAGCAAAAGGCAACTATAATAGAAGTACCCTATTGCCATGTGTTTTCAGCTACACTTGTTCCCCACTTTATCTTAGTTCTAGAATGGTGCCAGGGATATGATAGACAGTCAATAAATATTTGTTGAGTGGTTGAATGAATCTGTGTGCATAGGTTGAATGAATCAATCACTCTGCAAATATGCATTGAGCTCTTGCAAGATGCAAAGACCAGTGTACTAGTTACTAGAAAAATAGATAAAGTCGATGGATCTTATACATGGCAGGGGGCTGGAACTAATGACCTTGAGGTTTCATCCAGCTCATTTTTCTACAATTCATGTGCATTTCTTTTGAAACTTACACATCACATCCACAAGCCAAACAAAACTCCTCAAGCTGCATTTCTAGGATGATGCCCCGCCACCTCTCCCTGAGGGTCTGAAAAGTTATATGCTGCTGATTTCTGGTGTGGGCAACTCCTGGGCAGGGACAAGGATGGCTCCAGATGGATGGATGCCTTTGTGGAGGGCTCCCTTTTATCCTTAGTTGTAAGCCGCCTGAGCAGTTATATTATAAATGGGTAATTTACCACTTCATCCCCAAGGCCTCTTCTGTGGGCTCTTTCATGGACACTGTTACCAAAGGTTACCAATATGCCTGGTGCCTTTGATATTTGTGGGCACTGCAGACCAGAGAAAAAGAGTTGCTGCCTTGTACAGCTGCGCACTGGCTTTCACATGTCCTGCAAATGGGTACCTGCCAGCCATCTTCCCCAGATGTCATCCTGACCATTGATTTTTTTTTTCTGCTCACTATTGCAGTTATTAACTACAGTGAGGCCTGGGCACTTAGCTCTCCACTTTAATTATTCATCCTTATGAAGAAAAATTTCCCCCGTGTGCTTTATTCTCCTCCAGCCCCGACCTAAGCATACGCAGACTCTTCCTTCCTTCCCTCCCCAAAGTGGCTTGTGTGTCAAAGGGCCTTTCACTGGGGTGCTTATTCCATTTATGCCTTTAATATGCATTTTGTGTTCTGCCAAGGGGGTCAGGAGGGCACGTGGAGAAGCCAGATGGCTTACCTCTTCCCTCAGGAAACACGCGGCTATTTAGCTGGGCACCTTCCCAACTCAAGGCGGGATGAGATTCCACTGTTGGAGGGAGAGTTGGTTCAAATGCCACTGTCCCTGAGATCCCAGCTCCAAGTTCCTCTAGGCTATGCACTTTTCTACTTCTCTGCCACTCGCTGGAGTTTTCTGCCAGAAACAGCATTTTAGGAGATATTAAAAGGGAGGTGGGAAGGGAGGGATGGGAAAAAGCAACTCTTGTTATTTATGGTCCTCATTCAGGCACAAGTTTCTGTTATTTTAATCTGACTGAAATAAGAAACCGTAATCCATGGATGAAAAGATGGTGGACAAACTCAGTTAAATCGTGAGCACCCTGAGGATGTGTGTTTTTCCCTATTTCTGGTTTTTAATGTTCCTTCCCTGCTGTCATTTCCCAACTTTAACTTTTGAAAAGCCAAGCAGTTTAGCTGGCCAGGCCCAGGAAACTTATTTGTATGCAGCACAAATTTCAGAATCTGTTCTCAGCCTGTGCCGAGTGAAAAATGGCCTGCATTTTCTTGATAGCCCATGTGGTTGTAAAGAATAAATGGCTAATGAATTACAGATGAACATTGACGCAAATTAATCTTCCCGCTGTCCCTGGGTTATATGGCAGCCATTTAAAAGTTTAATCAATACACTAAAGTTGAAAACATGCAGGCACTGCAGTTGTTTGGATGTAATAAACATCAGAGGGAACCGGGAGGTTTGCACCCAGTCCATGTATCATAATGACAGGTATTTATGTTTAATGGACTAAATATTTTTTATTGGAAGGGAGCAAATGTCAGCTTAACTTTGTGAGCCCCGCATTCAACTTTCCTTTGAGGTTGGTGAAAGACGGCTGACGTGTCATTGGAAATGAAATGTTAAGGGGGAAAAAAAGCACAACGGAGACAAAGCGAGGATGGGAGCCGTTTGGAGACGTGGTGCAGCGCTTACATTCTGCAGCAATTCATTAACGAAAACGTAAACTCTGATATTTCTAATGTTGCTGTAAAATGGTTTACTAGGAACAACTTTAATGGTTATTAGTGAAAACAAGTACCCAGATCTGCCAGATATCCTTTCCAGTGCAGGCTTTTGTTTGAAAACTCTTTACCAGGTCATATTTGCTGGAGATTTATAATTAGTCTTTTTCCTTAATGTGAGAAGTGGAGGAGAAACAGCGTGATGGCTCTCAGCTCTTGTATTCCATAGATCTTTCCTTTTGAACGGTGTCCAATGACTTCGAATAATCGTGTGTTCTCTTTTGGAATACTTTTATCTTAATTACTTTTCAAGTCAATATTTTGTACCTCGGCCGTGAGTCTGGAAGGACCAGGATAGCTAAAAGAGAAAGGAAATTGCCAGTGGCAGTGCCATCTCGCTGGACAGAAACAGGATGAGACTACAGGAGAGCAATGGCTTCATCTGAACAGAAAAATACAGATATAGTTCAGCTTTTCATTTTTTTTTCTCCCACGATAAAATAGACAAAATATGTCAGTGGAGCATTGGGTCTTGGAAAATAACACACACTTTATAAAAATAATTGAAAACATTTTAGACAAAAGAGATTGTGTTTTTAATGTGTCTTCTGCAACCAATTGTCTCAGATGCTCTTCAGCGTCTGAGGGCACAGTCAATGGCAGGGCTTGGAAGAAAATTATTCAGTAGATAACAAGGTGGGGTTGAAGGATGAGAAAAAGGGGCAGGGGTTGTGATACTTACTTATCCAGTGTTCAGATCCTTGCAAAAGATATGAATTGCACCTTTTTATATGTTAAATAATTTTTTTAAATCACAAGAATTTGTGTTTCTAATGGGCCTGAGTTTCAGAAGTAATCAGTATTATGTGATATTAAATTAGTAAACCAAACTGATGGGTTCATTGGTCCTTCATCATCTCTTAAGCAAAATGGGGAGAAACTTTTTGTTATGAAAACCAAAGCATGGCTCACTGTTAACCATGATGACATCCCACCCATTACTGCCCCTGAAGTCCTAAACACTATTTTTCTTCCTAGCTCTTTCTACCCTCTTAGAGGATTGAGTCCTTTACCTATTTGTTCACTTTGTGTTTCCGCCATGTGAATATAAGCTCCATAGTAGGGGGTAGGAGGCAAGAACCTGATTTTCTTTTTTGCTTCTAGAGTCCTGGGGCGTGGCCCATAATAGGTTCTTATAAATGGCAGGTAAGTGAATGGAGGACTACTATTTCTTATGGTCTTTAGTAATGTATAACTCTAGCTATTTTTTTTTTTGTTAGTTGTTATGATTTCTAGTTACTGTGTTAGTTGTTTTACATATAATACAATACCTGATCTTAGTTGTTAACTCTAGAAGATGAGTTATTATCTTCATTTTATAGAGGCAAAAACTGATGTCAAGAGAATTGAAGCTAATTATTTGTGGTCACTGTTAGTATGTAGCAATTCCAGAATTTGAATCCTGACCGGTTTGTCTCTATATCAGCTACATAGTACTCCCCAAATTCCTGTCACTCATATTGTCCCTGGTGATTAAAATCTCATTAAGTGAGCACAACATTTAATTCTAAACCATAAACAGCCAGCTCTCCAACTGGCTGATAATGAACAGAAGTATTAGATTCACAATTTGCCACCTAAACCTGGTGTCCTGAGTCCTACCTATAGAAAGAAATCTTTGACTTTACAAAGTAGACATTGGCTATTTGATGATGGGAGATATGTCGCTCATATATGTGTACTCTGTGGTCTAGGGAAATGCAAGGAACTCTGGCAAATGATGAGAAAAGTGTTCAGCAACAGAAATCTAACAAATAGTGACCAAAATGTGTAGGCATTAATTTCCTCACTCAGAAGTGAGAATGGAGGTAGGCAGCCCGGGACAGTGATAGTGGCTGAAAGAACATATCACTAGGCACCCAGGCCCTTTCTGTCTTTCTGTCCTACTACATTTTCAGCATTTGCATTTTACCCTCATGGTCTCAAAATGGTTGCTGCTGCTCCTGGCATCATTTCATCACCCGAGGTAAGATGAAGAGGGATGCCTTTTCCTTATGAGGCATTCGCTTTTCATTTGTGGATAGACAGCTTCCTGAAGATGTCTGTCTTTTTCTCATTACCCAGATCATGTCATTGGGAGACTGGAAAGTCAAGTGTTTCAGTTTTCATGCTTTTATAGTAGAGGAAGGCAGGATAAAAGGGAGCCAATGCATAGTGTCTGCTATGTAAGATAAATCCCATTTTTTGTGTACCTACTAAAGACTTGAAACTTTGCTAAATGCAATATGCACACCAACTTACATCATGTTTACAACCACCTTGTTACAGAAGAGTATTTATTCCCATTACATGGGAAGAGGTGGAGCTGGGATTTAAACCTACATTTGTCTATTTCCATCATAGGTCTTCTCTCTAATGCCATGTTTCTTTGGCTGCCATTTTGATGTCATAGTGAAGGATGATTTCATAGTGAAGGCCATTCCCAGTCGTTCCAGCTCATGGTGAATGTGCTGTCTTCTGAGGGCACTTAACTGTTGGGTCTGCCTCTTTGATAATTAAATATGCACTGCCATGTTCCAACTTCTATTTTTGTGTATTCTGTACAAAGTGTTTAAGAAGGTGGGTCTGAGACTCACTGTCTAGATCCAAATCTTGGCTCTATAAGTTACTACCAGTGTAATCTCCTGCAAATTATATAACATCTCTGCAGATTGAACTTTTGGAGACCAGGGCCATTATTTTTTTTCCCCTCTTGATATCTCCTAAAACACAAGATTCTATTTCACATTAGAGCCACTGAGTAAAAACTCATTCTAGAATCACTTTTAATCCTTGTTTCGTTGATTTAACATCTTTTTGCCTTAGCTTCTGAACATCTACTAATGTTCAGACACTAACACATGTACTTCATAGGGTTGTTGTAATGGTTGAACAAGATGATGTACCTACTTAACAGTTTTTAGAACAGTGTGTGATGCATAGAAAAAACTCAGTGTTAGCTATAATTATTATAATCATTCATGGACTGCCAGTATTCAAACTCTAAAACTCCATGGGTTATAATATAATCTGTAATGTATCCAAAAGCAATTTTTCTTAGGTCATCTCAGGTACACTGTTATTGAGAATAACCATATCCTTCTGGTGAAGCCATATTGAGCATCTCCTGCAATCCAGGGAGTGTGATATATGTTGGAGATACAAAAATGCATGAAACACAGTGAGAAGCACGTGATAATGAACACTATGAGCAATGTTTACTCTCGATAATAACCAAATGCTTAAAAAGTAAAGCAATGCTTGGATATAATATTTCCGCTTATTAAACTAGCAAAGATGATTAAACAGGCATGCCTGGTGCTATGGAGTGGATTGGGTGCATATTAATATGTTTTTGAAAAGCATTTTGGTCTTGTGTATTGAGGCTAGATGCATTCACTTAGGAATCTATTCTAAGACAAGAATCTAAGATGCATAAACACAGGATCTTTATACACTAAAATATTCACTATAGTCATGTTTGTAACATCCAAACACACAAAAAAAGTCATTATCCAACTAGATAAGAAAGCTAAATTATGCCACATTCACAGAACACAATGTTATACCGTATTCAAATGATGGTTAGATTAGACTTAATATGATAGGCAAATATTTAAGTAATAAATAAATGAAGATGGATATATATGAATACATCCATACAACATATGTACAGAAAAAAGACCAGAAGGCAAAACATCCAAATGCTAACTGTGGTTAGTTCTGGACAGTGGAATTATACATGATTTTTATTTTTTAAATTTACACAATTTTTTACAATGAACATTTAAATGTCATAAGAAAACAATTAAAATAACTCCCCAAACAACAATATAGTCTTTATGAAAATAGTTTCAGAGAGAAGGGGAGTGATAATAACAAAAAGGGTTTATGTGAGTTAGTTAAGAATTTTATTCAGCTACAACTAGCCCCAAATACCAGTAGCTTTAAGAGAATACTGTCCTATAACATGAATTTCAGATGTAGGCAATCCATAGCTATTATGATATCACTAGGAACACAGGCTTCTTTGATTTTGGTTCTACCTTCCAACAGACCGGCTCCCGTCCTCAAGTTTGATTTCCGGTCACCATATTATTGTTGTTGCACTAGTTCTTCTTTCCAAGTTCCAAGTGGCAGGAAGGAAGGAAAGGCAAGATGAGTGCTGCCATGCTCAACAGCATAGGGGCTCTGTGTATAAGATGAAAGAGTAATATAGATACTGGGTAGCCGGCCTTACTTTAAGATTTTAATAACAACTCTGCCACTTAACAGCAGGTTGACTTTAACAAAGGCTAGCATGTCGGTGACACCAAGGAGGCCTCCGGAACCTTCTCAGTACAGTGCCATATGCAACCACTGTCATCACCTGTGCTTGGTGATGAATCCCATTTGCCATTCCAAGCCTCTGTTACCTCCTGTGCTTTTGTTTCCTCCCCTTTAAAATAGGCATATTGAAAATTCACTGCCTTTTATGATTGTAGTGAGGATAATATGATTTTATAGTTGTGAAGGTCTTTTGGAAAGGCTTAGTATGCTATGCAAATGTAATTTTTAAAGACTTATGGCAGCCAATGGGAATTAAGGGCTCACTACATGCTATTAATAGTCACTGCTAAACTCTGAACTCCTTATGTGCAGAATTTCATTTAATCTGGGGAATGAGACATTATGAGTGTCCCCATTTTACAGGTACAGATATTGAGAGACAAAGAAATTTACACCCAAGTTATCTGCCACTTGATTCCATGACATTTGTTCTCAATCTTAAGTGTGCTTAAGAATCACAGTAAGCCTGTTAAAAATGTAGATGTCTAGGATCAGAAATTAGATTCTGCTGCAGGTGGCCTGCAAATTACAATTAATCGCTCAGTTCTACCTACTCTAAACTCTTAATTATCCAGCAATGTGGCCAAGAACATGTTCCTCAGACAGAGCTCTTCAGACTCCTGAATTCTACTCTGACTTTTCCTTGGTCTTCTCTGATAGGGAGACTATAGCCCTTTTGGGTAGAAAATGCCCTTTTGGCAAGAAAAACTTGCCAGTTATTTGGGAGGCTTTGTCCTCTTCCATGGAAAAAGGTCACTAATTTCTGAAGCTACCTCCTGTACAGTAGTATGAGGATCCTCAGAGGTAAGAAGACTTGGGCCAATAGGTTTGACTTTGTTGTTGGATTTTCATTATTTTCCAAAGAGAAAATCTTTGAGACCAAGCATAAGGGCTGATTTGCCAATGGGAGTTAGTTTCCAGTAAGATCAAGAGTGTCTACCACACACCTGACTTTTGAACTTTCCTCTTGGCCCACTAATAGCAGAGGTGCAATGAGGAGATCTTCATTTGGCAATGGATAGACTCCCAAAACAGAAAGCATGGCCATGTCATTCTTTATTAAGTCATTGGTTAAATTTGTCATTAAAATCATTTGGGCCTGGAGTTATCTTCATGGGCTGATAATGAACTCTGCATTCAATTTCTTTAATAGATATACGGTCCTTCAGGTTATTCACTTCTTCTTTAGTGCCTAAGCTTTTTTTGAAAAGATACATTACACCTTCTTCAAACCTCTACTTTAAGTTCTGGGGTACATGTGCAGAACACGCAGGCTTGTTACATAGGTATACACGTGCCATGGTGGTTTGCTGCACCAATCAACCCATCACCTACATTAGGTATTTCTCCTAATGCTATCCCTCCCCTACTCCCATACCCCCCGACAGGCCCCAGTGTGTGATGTTCCCCTCCCTGTGTCCATGTGTTCTCATTGTTCAACTTCCACTTACGAGTGAGAACATGCACAAACCTCTACTTTTAATCTTTGTGGCCATCACATAACCAAAGTATTATTCATCGCTTGACTATGAATTCTTCTCATAACCTTCTAGGCCTTCTGCTTGGTAAACAGAAAAAGTTAACTCCTTTATACATTTCTTTCTTCATTCATTCAGCAAAGATTTGAACCATATTTTGAATTCTAAGACCTGCAATAGAGGTTGTGGATTCAAAGATGAGGAAGACAGTATCCTTGGGTTCAAGTAAATTTCTTTTAAGAGGGAGTAATAGCAATCAAATGCTTGACTGTGCTGCAGTGGGATATGTGTAATGGTTTTGTGATGGGTAGTGCACAGAAAGAGGAAACAAGGAACCATTAATTCTGCCAAGGGGAAATCAGGGAAGTCTTCTAAGAAGAAATGGCATTTTATTTGGGCCTTGAACGATAAGGAGAATTTTATCTGGCAAAGAGGAGTCTTGTCATGTGAATTGTCATGGGAGGTTTGGGGGAACAAGCCGTTTCAACTTTTCCTAGGGTAAGAACATTTATTTTAGGAATACATTGTTTTCTTTTGATTGGGAAACCCAAAATCTGAATGGTAAATTTAAAAGTTACATTGCTTTAGTTATCACAGTTCTTCTAATTGTGTGTTTCTAAGATGAACATGACATGCCTCTACGATCTTGCTACACAGTGGATTTTATGTTAAATTATTGCTTCCTGGTGATTCTCAGAGTTTTATATCCCATTTTTATTTAAATTATTTTCATAGTTGTAATAATAAATAAATATCTTATTCAAAGAAAATGCGGCCTTTGAAATGGTTCTTAATTTGAATTTGACATTCCAGTAACAAAGCAAGAATAACCACTTGTAGATGGAGAGCAAGAGCGAGAGTGAGAGTGAGAGAGCGAATGAATCACAAACACCTGTAAAGTGTAACTATTAGTTTCAAATAGGATATTATTGAATTTGTCCTAAAACCAATTGATTGTGATTATTCTAAATTTTATCTTGAGTATGTTGACTATGTCAGGCCAACTTCAATTCCTATATCCAGATTCAACTGGATTCATTGTACTTTGATTCTACCATGAAAAGCAATGCCTTTGTGTAAATTCATGAACATTTCTTTCCCTTCTTGGTTAACTGTGTTTAGATCTTTATCATATAAGACCTGAATTTATGTTCGTTGTTGAAATTGCTGCTGGTTTCTTTTGCTCTTACACACCCATGTTGGCCTCTAAGAACAACTTGCTATCATTCAGGAGCTTGTTAACTCATTGCTTTAATTACTTAGCGGAGGCTCTTTGGAAGTTAGGGTCATTTGTTTCTAATTTTCAGTTAAAGGCACCTAATGATTTCTATTTTAAGAATAAACACTGTCTACTTGCTTATTTTGTTTTGATACTAAAATATAGCTATAATTGTTCTGTGGCATTGTCAGTTATTTAAGTAATTCCTGAGTATTTAGGTAAAGCCTGGATGGCTTGGAACTACTCTAACATGGCAAAATGTGTCATCAATGTTTTGCTTCAAGAGTATCCTATAATGCATATGCTCAATTTGAGAAACAAAATATATTATAATTTTAGGTTTCAAAACATAAATCCTTAACATATTTACTGGGTACTACATGCTGGGCACAGTGCCAGGCTCTTAAGTGACTGCGGTAGACTGTAGACAGATCAGACTTCTTGTTCTCATGAAGCTTGGAATCTAGTGGGATGCTCATTCATTGATCTATGAACACATACTGTGTTATGTGCCAGGAACCGTGATAGATCCTGTGCTTTGCCCCACAGGTCAAGGCACTAACATAATATGGTGTCTGGTACATAGTTGGCCCACAACTCACGGTAAAATTAATCTTTCCATTCTCTTTAACATGTTACATCATTACATATTAAGGAAGAATGTGAAAAAAAATTAATCATAGTGTCAGAGATTGCTTTTTGCTCACAAAAATCCACATTTTCTCCTGCTTTTGGGGAACAAAGCTAGACTTCATTTCATTCTCCTTTACAGTTAGGAGAAGTCATGTGAGTGTGTCACACTTGTGTAAGATATGGCCACATGAATGTGTTTTAGCCAATGAAATGTTTGTGGAAGTGCTGTGTGGCAGTTCATGACCAACGCTTTTGAGAAATGACTGTGCCTCTTCCACATTCTTTCCCTTTCCACTGGCCTGATGCAAATGAAACGACTTGATAGGAGAAGGCAGAGCCACAAAAATCACACCTGGAGGAAACTGCCTGCATTGGCGTTTTGAGTAAGAAAGATGTAAAATTCTATTGTGTTGGTCCACTGAAATTTTGGGACTTATTTGTTACAGCAGCTTTTGTAATCCTTATTAATGCAGTAACATGATAGTTATAAGATGGATCATTATTATAAAAATTATGACAAAGTATCAAGGCATATTCCAAAAAATATTATCATTTGGCAATGATAATACATGTCATTCAAAAGCTGAAATTTCTCATTGTCACCTTGTGGGGGTATATTGGCAGATATTATTATTGCCATTTAAAATATAAACACTGGGGTTCACATAAATCATATGAGCTGCCAAAATTTGCAAACCCAAACTACAGAGGAGCTAGTAGCACCAGCATCTAGGTATTCTGTTTCTTAGTTCTATCCGTCCACCCCATTATACCACCTCCATGATATTTATGTCTAAAATTATTGTGGTTGTTTGTTTCTAAATTTTGTCTACTTGCTTACCTTGCCTGCCTTCCACCAGTAGATTATAGTGTCTGTGACCTAAGACTTTGCTATGTATCAGGCAATAGCCTTACATATCCTCACACAGGGATACAATGCCGTATCCCTAGCTACCAGGATATTGCCTGGCACATCGTAGAATCTCAGTAAATAGTTGTGTCATGTGAGAAGGCATGAGTCCATGACCAGAAAATAACTTTTCAAGTCAGGCATTTTGTAATGCAAATTAAGCGTGAGTCTTATGCATTTTTGTGAAAGAAGGAGGGAAGGAAGGAATAAAAGAAAGATGGATTATATATGTGGAATATATGCTCTTGAGGGGGTTGGGAGAAGAGGAAGGCAGAGGGTGAGGGATTGAGGTGGGGAGGGGCAAATAATTTCTCATTCTTAACTAATTTTTTAAACAACTGATTGCTATTTGCAGATGTGTTGGCCTAAAACGATCATAATCATTGTTAGCTTATAATACATAAATAGGTCACTTAAATAGGTCTCTTCTAATAGAAGAGAAGGCCATTATACAGATTCATAAAAATTGATAAAGATTTGAAAAATACTCATGGGGTCAGTAATCTCCCATTAAAAGTTCATATGCCAAGAAAAACAAGCCTTTTCCTCCTAAATTATTACTGTGAAAATTTTCAAACCTACAGAAAAGTTGGAAGAATAGTACATTAAACATACATATATTATCTACCTCAATTCACTGTTAATATTGGGCCATATTTGCCATTTCTCTATGTCTCTGAGTCCGCCTGTGAATTATATATATCATTTTATTTTATTTTATTTTATTTTATTTCATTTCATTTTATTTTATTTTATTTTTGAGATGAAGTTTCATTCTTGTCGCCCAGGCTGGAGTGCAGTGGCGCGTTCTCAGCTCACTGCAACCTCTGCCTCCCCAGTTCAAGCGATTCTCCCGTCTGAGCCTCCCGAATAGCTGGAAATACAGGCATGTGCCACCATGCCCAGCTAATTTTGTATTTTTAGTAAAGATGGGGTTTCTTCATGTTGCCCAGGTTGGTCTTGAACTCCTGACCTCAGATGATCACCTGCCTTGGCCTCCCAAAGTGCTGGGATTACAGGCATGAGTCACTGCTCCTGGCATATAGATACCATTTTAAATGAGACATTTAAATAAATTACAGACACCATCACACTTCATCCCTCAATACTTTGGCATGGGTCTCCTATGCATAAGGGCATTTTCCTGTGAAACAATAATACCATTATCATACCTAAGAAAATTAACATTAATTCAACATTGTTACCTAATTACGTGCAGTCCATAGTAAAAAAATTCCCCAATTTTTCCAATGGTGTCTCTTATAACTCTTTTAGTTTTGATCCAGTGTTTAATCAAAGTTTCAAAGTTTATACTTTGCATTTGATGGTTAAGGCTTTTAAGACTTTTCCAGTCTAGGGCGATGGTTCTCAAGGGTGGGCCCCAGACCAGCAGTATCACATCACTGGGGTCTCTGGGGGTCAATCCAGCTATCTTTGTTGAAAGAGACCCTCCAGGTGATTCTGATGAAGCTGAAGAACGATTGATCTACAGCATACTTCCCACCTTTCCTGCTTTTCATGACATTTCATTTTTATCAAAAGCCCGGGTCAATTTCATTTTAGAATGTCCCACATTCTGAATTTTTCTGAACATTCCCTCATGGTTTGATTCAAGTTTAACATTTTGGCAGGCATAGGTGATATTGGGCATATTTACTACATCATGTTATGAGGCACGTGATATTTAATGATCCTTTTGCCCTTTCTTAGTGATACTAAGATTGAGAATTTGGCTAACGTGGTTACTACCAGATGGATCCCCTCTAAAGGCTATGTTCCCCTTTATAATTAATAAGTGACCTAAAGACTGTGTGAATATTTTCTTCCCCAATAAAGTTTCATCCAATAGTTGTAACAGCCATTGATAATACTTGCCTGAATTACTATGTTGGCGTATGGTAATTTTTCTAATTTTGTCACTCCTTCTATGTTAATTAGCTGTCATTCTTTAAATAAGAGTTTTCGTTCTTCCTTTGCATTTATTTGTATTTATATTTGTTTAAATATTATGATGGACTCATACTTATTAAAAAATTCAATGTATCAAATAATTACGATCATCTTTCATTCTGATATTCAAATAGTGCCAAATTTGGCCACAAAAGAGCTTCTTCAAACTTTCTTCTGTGCTCTTTCCCTGCTTTCTGGCACAGCAAGATGTTCTAGTCTCACTGTGCACATTTCCTGCCCCACAACATGAATCAGCCATTTCTTCCAGTAGCCCTGTTATTTTGGAAACCAGTATGTGGATGCTAGATGTCCTGCACACGTGCATAACTTGAGCGCATGTGTGCACACAGAGTCATATGTGTATATTTTAATCGTAATTTCTTACAGATCCCTCAATTCAAACTTGCAGAGCTGTTGTCACGTTTTTCTTATCCTTATTCTTTCTTTCTTCTGCTACTTTGCTTTCTACGGCTGCCATAACAAAATATGATAAACTGAGTAGCTTAAAACAACACAAAATTATCTTACTGTTCCATAGGTCAGAAGTCTGGCCTCAGTCTTCATTGAGCTAAAATTCAGGTGTCAGTGGGGTTGCACTTCTTTCTAGAGGTCCAAGGGAAAATTTTTTTTCTTGCCTTTTCCAGCTTCTGGAAGCCATACGTATCCCTTGGCTCCTGGCCCCTTCCTCCATTTTCAGAGCCAGTGACATTGACCTCTCTGACCACTTTTCCATCGTCACATCTCCCTCTCTGATGACAGTCTTAAAAGCTTCTTTTTTAAGGAGTGATGTGATTAGATTGAGCCCACCCAGGTAGTCCAGGATAATACCCCCATCTGCAAAGCCTCTCTTTCCATGTCAGGTAACATATTCACAGGTTCCAGGGATTCGAGTGTGGACATCTGGAGTTATTCTGCCTACCTACCTCATCTTCCCTTATTCTTAGTTTTATTTCTCTTCTCTCTGAAAATCTTGACTTTTAAAAACCTCGGTATATTTACACATTTTCTCTGTTCTACAATATACACAAAATAATTTGAGAAGGATAATAGCAACAACACTAACAACGATAAGCCTACTAAGTTAAAGCTCAAGATTTCTTTGTAGTTTTCTGTTACTCAGAATATATTCAGGCATGTAGTTGAAGTACATGTTACAAAATTACTTTAATTAATTTCTTTGTATAGTTGTACTACAGATTTAATATACAATTAGGTTCATTTTTTTCTGTTTATATTCAGACTTAGAGTTCACATTTTTCCATCCTTTTCAATTTATTTTATTTTTTCAGCATGTAAACTATACAACGATAAAAAGAGACATATTCAGAGAAGTCCCTGTCCCATCCGTATCCCCTTTACTCTATTTCTACCCACCTGCTACACATTGTCATTCTTACTCTTTGGTTTATCCTTCCCACATTCTTTTTGGAAAACATAAATGGACATATGTATATGGTTATTTTAACCTTGTTTTTACTTCTTTCTTACCAAAAAGTACCTGAATTTATTCTTTTTTTTTTTTGCTTGTTGCGTTTCTACTTAACAAGATATCTTGCATATATATGTATATTTATATACAGTTATATATATTTATGTATATATCTGTATACACACATATACAGTATATCCTGGGAATCACTGTATATTAGGTAGTCATGGAAATCTTGAAAGGAGTAATTATTAAATTCTTAAATACATCTTCTGTATTGTTTAACTTGTTACAACTCTGTGTAATATTTGTGACTTAGCACAACTATAAAAAGGCATGCATTGAGAGAAAATGTCTTGTATGCCTTCTGCCCACCTCTTCCCTCCCTGAGGCAGAGCTAATTTTTTTTCCTATGTTTGCATAACATTTTGTATATTAAAGTATTATGGCAACTTTTATTACAGTTATTTTTATTTGACAAACCATCTCCCTTTCTGGCCTGCTAGTTCCTCAAATGTACAAAGAATTTCTCTCTCTCCTTTTCTTTCTTTTTAGAGGTGGGAGTGAGTAGCAATGATTATGCCTGGCATATGGTGTTTCTCCATTTACTTATTTTGCCTGAAATTCCATTAGATATTTAGTCAGTCTATTTTTATAATAGTGTCTATTTTAAAAAAGGTATAACATCCTAACATGTATTAACATATCAGAGACAAGCCACTTCTCAGAAAAGGTATGAAAGGTCAGATAAGAAAAAAGGACAGTGGTGTTTGGATTCTGTCTTCGATAGAAACCCCAAGGAAGGCAAGAGGGAGTACAAGCTTTGTAGATACTCTAGGAAGAAGAGAGGATGAATCAAGGAAAGGGAAAGAGGAGACAGAAAGAAAAAGGGCTTATATCATGATGTCCACAATGTGAGCTACTCACAGCACAGGAAATCTACCTAGATGATGATGGGGTGATGTTCATTAGGAAAGAAATAACCCCAAGGGGTTTTTCTCTACATGCTAAGAAGCTGAGGCCCAGAGAGATGGAACAGGTTTCCCAGGGCAATAGCACTAGGAACTGTAACAGCAGACCTCTGAGTCCGCCACACCCACCCTGAGTTGAGGTGATCTTTCTTGTGATCCCAGAGGGAACCTTTGAAATCAAGCAGGCACCCCCACTTGCCTGGGGGTGGGCAGAGGGCCTGAGCAGTCCCTACTTTTAGAGTGCTTTGCAGCTGGGCCACTCATCTCAAGATTGAAATATACCATCTCCATCTTTCCTGACCTCCTTCAGTCAAGTCAGCTGTATTTGTGGAGGTGCATTGTTCAGTCTCAGAGCATTGTTTAAATTTAAAATCAATAGAGAAAAGTGAGCCAGCGAGAGGCACAGACTGATTAAGTGCTGTCTATATGAAGAGGTTTATCCTCTGCCACATTTCCGTTGAAAGCCCGAGAAACATGAAGAGGATGGAGCAAAGTGAAAACAGATTAAAAATTATGTCAGGTACCAAAATGCAGTAAAGCAACTGCATCTTTGACAGGTAATTAAGAATTGGGTGACTTTGAGTTCTGATTTGGCATAATGATGTCAACATGTTCACACACACACACATTCCTTGTATACACATAACACACACAAGGTATACACACAAAGTAGACACACAACACGTACTGTGTGTATTGTATAACATAACTTACATAAAGACACACAGAAGACACATACAACAGTACACTCACAAACACTCACATGCCCACATTCACAAAACACCCACATGCACACAAAACATGGAACACACATTAGTGTCTGCACACATGTGCACACATGTGAAGTTGAACTTGAGCAACACAATAAAGATGTAACTTTCCATCTCCCAATTCATTCTACATTTTTATTTTGATAAAAGATAGCAGTAGAGGGGGGAAATCTCTTCATCAGAAAATACAGTGAAAAAAATTCCCAAGACATTGTCATGTATTACTGGTTATTTTTGGTGGTTAAGAGAATTATTTGAAAACAAAGAAGCCTTTCACAAAGCCTCTAAAATACAAAAGATTTAATAACATTTACATCTGTGTATCAGCCATGTCTGTAATGCGAGTCATGAATAACACATAAACCAGAGCACGGAAAGAACAGAAGTGCTCACACATCATTTAAAATCCAACCCACCCCATCGTCGGTGGAATCAAATACACAGCAGGGGCAGTTCCAGTTGCTACACACACAATAGAGTCATTGGAAATGAAAACATATTAATTATGTTCCTTAAGGTTAGGAGAGAAATAGCAGGATTCACTAAACCTTTCTAACTTCTCTGTTGAAAATTTGTACCAAAGAGTACATCCTGGGTTGCCTCTTCATTTTTCCCAAGAAACTGCAGAATGAGCCTGTGTATTTGTCCTGTTTTACTGTTTATTTGAGTCTGTGCTTGGGGCTTAGGCTTGCCTCATTGTTGTGCTGAAAATGGAAGAAAGTTGGCTTGGAAAGATGGATCTTTGTTACGACAGAGTAACTTGCAAAAAAAAATTACTTGTTTTAAATGCTCGACAATACCTGCACAAGTCCCAGTGTTATATGTGGAAATTCATGCTGTGATGAAATGAGTCATGTAGTATCCAGACCTAGAGCCCATGGAGCAACATGTTTGACCATGAAGGAAATCATTCCTTAATCTGATTTGGATAACTGTCTGTGGCCCAAATTGGGAATTGTGTGTTCCTAGGTCCATTCATTTGACTCCTGTGTATATCCAGGGATCTCCTAGGCTGGTGAGAGATTGTCAGACTCTGCTAGGAGGCAACCTCTGGTGCCCAATAGAGAAGGGTGAGGCCAGGAATGGTGGCTCACACCTGTAATCCAAGCATTTTGGGAGGCCGAGTTGGGTAGGTTACTTGAGGTCAGGAGGTCAGGTCCAGCCTGGCCAACATGCCGAAACCTCATCTCTACTAAAAATACCAAACTTAGCCAGGCATGGGGGTGCATGCCTGTGATCCCAGCTACTTGGGAGGCCGAGGCAGGAGAATCGCTTGAACCCAGGAAGTGGAGGCTGCAGTGAGCCCAGATCGCCCCACTGCTCCAGCCAGGGCGACAGAGTGAGACTCCATCTTAAAAAAGAGAAGGATAAGTTCAGGGGGAATTGAACTGATGATTTTTGTGTGAATTCATATTTATTCTTTAAGTCAGTATTGTGTTTTGTTTCCAGGGATAAGAAGATGTTCACATAATGCTAATGTTAGATTAGCACATTCTGTTTGCAGGCTTTTGTTTTGGCATTTATTTCTCCTTCTTCTTCTGTTCACTGTTTCCCCTTCTACCGCTAGGCCTCCTTCTGATGGTGTCAGAACATGGCATGCCAGTCCAGAGTAGTTTAAAATGAGCTCTGTAAATGTCATGGAACCCCTGCCTCTGCCTCCCCTTTGTGTCTCATTTCAGTGTGAAATTCCAAGCACTTCCCAGTCCTTACTGCTGCAAAAGGTTAATAGTCGTCTTTTTTTTATGTACTGTAAATGCTCAATTCCTAAGGATAGTGTTTCAGGGCAAGTTGAGTGTAATTGCTAAATAATATAGTCATTCTCTTTTTAAATAAGTAGCACTTGCATGGTTCTAGATGCTCCTGCATACATTTGTGTGCATGTATACATGCATGCATGTACATGTGTGCACATGTGTGTATGTATGTGTGTGTGTGTAGGCAGGCATGGGTGAGGCCTCCCCTTGGAGGAAGTCACAGCCATCCCATAGGAGTTTGCACATTTACACCTTTGGGTTTTAAATATTATGCCGCATCCTGGGCTTTTAGGTGCTGCAGATTATGTATAATAGATGACCTGCATTTACAGAGATGTGTGCTATACAGATGTAAATGTTATTATAGCTTTTATATTTTATGTTCTTGTTGAAAGATCATTTTGTCTTTGAATAATATGGCCATTCAATTTTTTTTGGAGGGGAGGGGGTTATCTTTAAAAGATAATATGAAATGGATATTGCACATCATATATTTCTTAAAAGTAATTTGGAATTTTAGGGTCTGGGATTGGGGCTGACTGATACACTGCTGTGATGAGATATAACCCCTGGAAAATAACAGCACCAGCACATGCCTGCATCTGTCTAACCTCATAATTCACTTTCACATTGGATTATGGATGTCTGCATTCAGTGAGTCTATCTTCCCTTTAGGTATTATTTCAGCCCTTTGAGATAATAAGGAAAGTTTAATTGCGTTGTTAATTGATTTTTTGCACAACATTATTACCTTGATTGATTGCAGAGTTGATGAAAATGTTAGACACAGGCAGCGTGGAGTATCAGCCAGGCAAGGAGTGGGAGCCTTGTGGAGAATAGATAACCTTGATGTTAAGAGCTATATCCTTCAGATATGTCTTCCCTTGACATATTGATGGCCCTTGAAAAGGGAAAAGCTGATTGTATGCAGAATGCAATCATTAAACCCACTTCAGCTCGCTGTTGATTAATTTGTTTTTTCCTGAAGGATCTAGTTATAGGGAAGGCCTCACTTGTACCAACCACAGCCATTTTCCAGGTTCCAGACTGTGCTTAACTCTCTAGGTGAAGGGAAGTGAGGAGGGTGGCTTGACTGAGATGGGAAGATTATTTTAGGGTGCACAGGGTGTGTGCTTAAGACTCACAAGGTGTCTCCATGCTCAGGAACACTCTATGTCCTGCACCATGCTGATTTTCCTGAAATTATTGATTCTTTAAAATGCCAATAGCAAGGAACCCTTCACTGAGACCTGGTGGAGGATGAAACTGTCATTTGGGGATTCTCAGGAAGGTGTTCACCAGTCCAGTGGTATCAGAAGAGACATGGCACTCAGGAGCTTTTATTATACATTAGGTAAAACCCTGCATGAGATTGCCCCCATGATTGGAGAATTTAGTTGTTATTGGGGTGTGCCCATGTGTGTGTGTGTGTATAGAGGGTGATGATAAGAAGGGATTTCTGCAGACAGTTTCTTATATTTTCAATTACTCCTCTCCCTGGCCTTATATGACACTTTCTTAGAAAAGTTTATTGAAAGCCATCATCATTTTTTTCTGAGTCCAGGGCCATCTTCATGGTAGCAAAAATCAGGTTGATTGATCAGTTGGTTTACTGATGGATTGATAGGACTTCTGTCCTGTTTCCCTCCTCTCAACTCACACCACTTCATTCGCAACTGCCCAACCCTGCACAGAGCCTCAGTGGCCTGACTTTATGGGCAAAGAAGTTGCCCCTCTGGAAGAATGCAAGCTCTTATACACACAGTACTCCTGGATAGCCTCATCTTCTAGGGAGAACGGATTGCTTCTCCTGCCACCCCCTCACCAGCTTCCATGCTTATTACTCATGGAACATTCTGGCTTATTTTGCCCTCTTCTTTCATTTGTGGCTGTACCCAATATTCATTCAAACAAAATTTCAATTGTATAGCATTGCTGGAGGCCTACCAATAGTTACATCACCTTCCTGGAGTCCTGAGCCCCCGGGGAGAGGTCATGTGGGCTTCTCCCTGTACCACAGAGCACCCTGTAGATGGAATTCTCTGTGTGATGCTAAGCACAGTTTCTCCTCAGGTGCCCCACCCCCTGCATTATGAGTCTTTCTTCTCCTGAACTCACCACTGGTGCTCAGGGAGTCTAATATCCATAGAGTCTTGGCCCTCAATTACCGTAATGGCTTATAATGAGATTTTGGCCAAGTAGCAGGTAGCAGGTTATTACTTCCTGCTCAGCGTGGGCAATGTCTACGCTGTTAATTTGTGTTGCCGAATGTAGCTTAGAGCTGGGCATCAAACTGTCGGAGCCAGATGTATTCTATTAGGTGCGAGGCTCACATTGGCCCATAGGCAGTTTTTTTTTTCCCCCAATATGGAAGCATGTTAACTTACCACAGGGTGAATCCTGACAAATTCAAGCCAGCCAAATAAAAGGGGTAATATCCCAAGTCATCCAAGTAGTACATTCTAGGGACAGATAACACCTGGTACCACCCACTGTCAGCAGTGTCTCTCTGACTAGGGCATTCTATTGATACGCAAAAAACACACCCATCTTAATATTGCTGGAGAGACTCTGGTGCCTTCATTAAGTTTTAATGAGCCTGACCCTAATGAAAGCCCTTATAACATGCTCTTCTACTATTTTCCTTGTCTTTATCTTGGGCAGAAAAAAAGGTACAGAGGTTCATATAACTCTTATAACCTGCTTTCTACTATTAATTCTTCCTTAACCTACAGTTTCTTGCACTAATGTATACATGCACACACATACACACATACACACAATTTTTTCTCAAAGCAGGTTAGAGGGTGGGGAGTTGAAGATTGGGAAATTATGAACATATTTTACCATTTGGCACTGGGATGAGCTAGTGTCCAAGAATTATGCTGTGCTTTCTGCAACAACAGACTCATTTTTTGTAAAGCAAACTTCTTTCGGTTAGATTATATATCATCAGCTTCCCTTTGTTTTCTTTTCAGAGAAAGCACTTTAGGGTGTGCTGGAATTAGGAAAGATTATGGTAATATCAGTACAGGAAGAGTTTGTCTGGGTTCGAATGAAGGGTAGGCGGAGGCTGGACCAATGGGCCCAAGAAAGGAAGGCCTTTTCCCCAATCCTTGCAGGGTTTGAATTATGACAAACCCAGTTGTTACGGGGTTTTGCTTAATTTTATTTGAAAGGATTTTTTTTTTTTTTTTTTTTTTTTTTTGGAGCTTAAAGAATTAGGAAAACAAGAAAGCAACTTGTCTTTATTTTCAATGACTCTCAAGAAATTTCAGCCTGCAGAACCAGACAGAACTGTGGATGTTCCCTGCTTTTGATGTAAGCTCTCTAATAGGAACAGCTCTAAAACCCAAAAGCAAATTTCTGCTTGAGAGCAAAGCCAAAATTCCCATTCAGACTCTGCAGGAGGACCCCCACTGCTCAGATTTCTTCATACAAGATTCTGTCAGTTTTGGGGGAGTCTAAAGACTTTATGTGAAATTTTTTCTGCAAGTTATTTTTTGGTTATACTTCATAAATGATGGTTCAGATCTATTCTACTTATCCAAAGAAACTGTTTTCTTCTTTTTTCCTGTTAATGTAATTGCACATCACTAAAATTTGAATGTTTATGGTTATTCTTTTAGATAAAGAGCTGGAACAACGTTTTATTATTATTATTATTTAGGTACCATTAGTTTTCAGACTGCTATTGGGGATAAAATAAAACCTCCATTTACCAAAACTCAAGACATTAGAACCCTCAGTTAACCAGATTTTTTAAATCTCTGGTTTTAGGTAGTCTTGATTTTACAAGAATAAAAACTAATGTCATGAGTTTTACTTTTTAAAAAGAAATAAGGGCCCCTCTTTAGGTTGTCCTAAAACAGTGTTTCTTAAAGATGGTCCCTCAGGATTGGCATCACCTGGGAACTCGCAAAAATGCGTACTCTTGGCCCCGACTCAGATCCACGGAATCAGAAACTCCGGTGAATTGGGCTTGGCAAACTGTGTTTTAACAGGCCTTCTCAGTGATTCTGACGCATGGGCAAGTCATAGAATCACTGTCCCAGGGCTAACCCACACATTTCTACCTATAACTGTCCAGGGATGTATAATAAATGCTGGGGTTCAGAATAAGTATGCTGAGATCTTTTCATCTATTCCACAATTTAAAAAAAAATGTACTGCATACCTACTATGCCATAGCTTTACGATGCATGGGTGAAAAGCTGTCGTTTTCGATTTTTTGGAGCTCACATAAGCAGGAGATCCTAAGATCTTGAGAAATGTTCAATCCGCAGCCTTCTCACCCCATCTAAACTCCTAACTGTACTATCCTCACTAAAGGCACTCAAAGAAATATTCAGTTGTGGTCACTATGATTACCTAGTAAGACAGTGAAATTGATTTTGGTTTTAGTGTCTTATGCGTGAAAATTCAAAAAGGTTTTTAGCTAACCATGAGTTAATGAGATAATTTAATTAACAAGGACCCAACATTCCCCTAGTGGCTAGTCACGTGACTGTTATATTAGGAAAGTTAAGAAGATGTGTGAGGGCCATTTTATACTTGCCTCACTGACCACTTGAGAGGCCTCTCGGCTGAAATGGAGAATAACACCTGGACCCAGCTCTGGTTTCCCCTGCTTTGAAGGCCAGTAACTCCAGTTTGTGTTTACTCCTTCCCTGATTGAATCCACTCATGTATTTTTATCCTATAAAATTCTAATTTAAAATGCCATTCCCTAGAATGTTATACCTTTATTGCTGTTTTTTGTTTTTGGTTTTTTTTTTTTTTAATAATGATGTGTTTGAAATCTCTAGAAGCCCACAAATACCTCTTTCTCCTAAAGGGAGGTGATCATTCGTTGTTCCAGGCATGAAAATAGTTACTTGACCCATGTACCAGAGACCAATGATGGGGATCAGATGAGGATCAAACAGCAGCTGGAATTATTGTCATATTTTTATTTGAGTAGCTTCTGCCTCTCTCTGTTTTGATGACACTGGGACCAGGTATCCTAAGAAGGAAGGCAGTGAGTGGCTGGGTGGATTTGCAGGAAGGGGGAGCATTAAAAGAAGATAACTTTGTGTGTATTGATCCATTTTTCATGTTTATTTATTTTTATGTTTTTTACTTTTTTGACTGTCAAATGATGGCAGCTCCATGCCATCGGATGGCATATCTTTTTGAACTTTCATGGTAAAAATGACTTTTCCCGCTAAGAAATGCAGGAAATTTTTGTTTATTATTTTGAATGCTTATTTACATTTGTGGAGGTGATATGCAAAAATCCCCAATCTCTGAGCCTGGAAGATTAATTAGAACACTTGATGGTAAAGAAAATCAGTCCCTGAAATTGAGGCGAGAAGAACCCCAAAACGGGGGGCAAGGAGTGTCTGATAGCCCTATTCCTGAAAGCCTTCAGCGCAGATTGACCAAACATGACATATTGATTATTCAGGAACCTATAATTGGTGACCAAAAGCACAGTGCGGCTTTAATGACTCTCCCTGAATAGTTGCCGCTATTTATTTATTTATTTTTTTAAAAGCAAGCGGCTGCTTTCCTAAATTCATGCTGCCCTCTAGTGGTGATGCTCCCGACTTCAGCTGGAAGGTGGAAAGGATGAATGTAGAGATAATGGCGGGAATGGAGGAGGTGGTGACGGGGTGGCCTTTTCCTTTGTTTCTTTTTTCTTTCCTGTCTGAAAGATGTCTGAGTTCCTCACGCAAACACTGAGAAAGAAACGTGAGGCCAGAGCACTTGACCACTGTCCCTTTTGACTGACAGCCTGGTTGATGTGACATCCATCACGGAGCCGCACTGAAGGGCACTTCACAAATCTGAACGGTTTCGTATCCCATCTCGGCATGCACTTTGGAATCCAGCCCATCTCAAATCCATTGAGCCCTACTTAGAATACAGACATAGGAGAGAGGAGAAACACACTCACACCAAACTAGTCTTGCAGTTCAAGTTTCTCTCTAAGAAAAAGCAAGTAGGAATGAGCCTACTAAGTAAGGATGTGGGTGATCTTTGATGTTCTCTGGAGACCCCTGGTTCCTGTGAACAGGACTGAACAAATAAATAATGAATTTGAAAAATAAGCCGAAAAGCAAAATTTGTATTCCTGTCGCCAAGGCAGTGTCTTATAATTCAGGGATATTTCTGGGCTAGATAGAGTTGTATGGGTGCCTGGTCTGGTTCTGTCACCTTCCCAAAGCCAGTTGAAACCTTATTTTTCTACTCTGTAAAATGAAGGAATTTACCTGAAATGAAGTTCTTTAAATTCTTTCTCAGCTTTAGAATCCTTCAATACAGTTAAAGAAATATTTATAAAGAAAAGTTTACCGTTCTGTATCCAAGCTTACTAGGCAGTACGGCAAATCACAGAGAATCCTTATAGGACAGTGTAAACAATTCATTGTTTAGGAAGTCAGGAACAAAAACTGTTTCAGGCTTCATCTTTGCTTGGACCAAAAAAAAAAAAAAGTAACCTGATGCTAAAAAACAAAATTTGGACTGCTAAGAAGATTTAACAGTTCATTTGGGGGGTGGGGAGGAGAGGGGTTGTTGGAGAAAGGAAATATTTACCATGGAGTTTGACCTCTCATATTTATAGTATGTTTCTGTTTGATTGACATACAATGTGTATAGAGGTAGGAGCCAAAAAAGGGAGCTCCCAATAAAGGGGCTAGTGAGCCCATCCTCCATTCTGAGAATCTTTCCTGTCAGTTTGTACTCACTCGTTACTACCCCCAGTCCAAAAAAATAGGAAATTAAAAGGCATTGACATCTAAGCGAAAGTACATTGTCTGTTTCCTTTCCAGGATTCACATAATGGAAATATTCGCTGCCAGATAATTTTTAATCTGTTAGTCTAATGTTTCTTTCATGTGGAGAGGACTGAATGGCCCACCCAGTCTGGATAGAGCCACGGCGCCTGTAACCTGAGTGTGGGGTCCAGGACCCAAGGTGGGTCAGCAGAAAATGTCACCAAGGATCTGCTCAAAGATGCAGTTATTTCTCAGACTTGGGCCAGCTTTTCCATTTTCCACTGACAGATTATATGATAGACTATATGAAGAACTTGTCCTGCATTTTCTTCTCCTCTCTTTCCTTCCCCACTTTCCCTTCTTCTTCTAAGATGACAAGCCTCATTTCAGCTGCCCTGGGAGCCCAGGGTGTGTTTTCTAGAGGCTCTGGTTTGTCACACGACAATAAGCCTGCCCACTCTGTGACTGCCTGTGTAGCCTCCCTGGTCTGGGAGGCTAGCCCCACAGCCTTACCTGCTGATCCCCTTCACGACGAATTTTGCGAATATCCCTTCCCTGCTGACCGACTTCCTTCTCCTGTTTTTCCTTCCCTACAAACACGTGGGTGAGACTTGACAAGGCCCAGCATTTGTCTGAGCAGGCTGTGTAATCTGTCCTCTCCCAGTGGAAAGCCACACTGGATGGGTCTGAGCATTGGAGTCAAATGCCCTCTTGTCAAAAGGATAGGTTGCCTGGCCGTTTTGTTAGCTTTCTTTCCAGGTATGGTGCATCCTAACCCTTGAATCGGTGCTCCACACTCTAATATTTTGTCTGGCATTTGGTAGAAGACAACATATCAGAACCCCACAGTTTGGACCCTATCATGCACTCGGTATTCACCTTTCTCCTTCATACTCTTTGTGCTAAGAAATGAATACAAACTAATGTTTACTCTACTTTATGATAACAGTGCTGGCAGAAATAATCAACCTGGGGAAAAAATGACAGCAACTAATCCTGCACATAATATAATTTATGATGAATGAAAAATGGACCAAAGATTTATATCTTGTTGATATATTGAAAACCACACAAATACATGGGGAGGAATTAGCCTTGATAAAAATAATGAAAACAAAATAAAATTGAAATGAGCTAAAACTACACACAATAAAGTTTGTTGACTAAAGTTTAACAGCAGACACAAGTCTTCTTGTCACAATTTAGATCTGCAATATTTTACTCAAGGAAATGGGACTTTGTAAAAATAAATGACTCTAAAAGAGATTTAGAAGATGTAATCAGCAAATTTAATATTTGGCCAAAGCTGATCGAGGACTTTAACCTTACTGTAAAAATTACATGATAAAGGATTGATCCCATTGAAGATAAATTCAATAAAATAGAAATGAAAATGTTAAAAATAGAAATGCTTTTTGTACTTAAAAATTGATCAAGGAATTAAATTGGCTAAATGGAGTTTGCTGTGAATAATTAATGCTTTTTCAAAGAAAAATTATCAGGCTAGTTTACATGTTTGTATTTATAAACCCAAAGTCAAAGCATCCCTGGAGTCAAAGTTGGGGAATTCAAATGTCTACCAATACAAGACATCAGGGTCAGTGTAGTAGGGTAGGAATACCCTTGTGGGTTGTTTTTGTACAATGAAGGTGAAGCAGGAAGCATGGTTTGAAGTGGTCACTGCAGTATTTAGCAAAGGACAGTGTGCAGTACCCCCCCAACCTATGGTGCAAGAGCCCTAACAGAGGTTTGGGGGTTGGCATGCACTGTTGTAATGCAGTACCCCATTCCCACCCAAGATGCAGATGATTAACCGAGACACTTGCCTGAAGTCATGCTCAGCTGGGTTGGGAAGCAAGTCTCACACTTTTTTTTTGCTTTCTCTACCCTCCCCTGGGTAAGGTGGAGAGCCTTTCTTCATTTCATCTCCAACCCGAGGCATCTCAGATGTGCTGCAGATGAAGGGAAAATATACTGGGTGGAGAGAAAGGTCTTTGTCCTCCTTCCTCAAAAACTGCTCCCACACAATCCCTTCCCCTAATACCTTTTAAAGTCTCTCTTCTTTATTTTGTCTTAGTATTTAAGTAGCTTACACTGAAGTAGGATGTTGTGCTGGGAGCCTGTCATTTCGCAGGCTCCGCTAAATCCTGTGTGATAGCCACAGCAGAGCTGATAGCACATCACATGGGCTGACCTCAGGGCATTGCTCCAGCTACTTCTCAAGATCATAAAACATGGGTGTTTATTCCTTTCCAGTTCCCCGTGCATTCATGGCCGCACTTAACAAAGACCGAGGAATGTGCTTTCTGGGGAATGTCCCTTTCCAGTGTGTGATGTTTACAGCTCTTTAGGCCAGATGATAATGTTCACTGCACTTCTCTCTCTCTTTTCAACTAGATGTTGTGATTGCTTTGCTTTTGTGGGAGAAAGTGTTTGGGGTAAAAACAACACCAGGATTTAGGAACTGAGGCCGTTGCCTCCTGTTACTCTTTCTTTTTCAATGAGGCAAATATTTAATCTGTATATATTTTCAGAGTGTTTCAAATGTCTGAAGTCATACCAGAGGTTAAAAGATAAGTGTCCAGCAATTGACATTCCTTACTTTGTAGATTCTGTGTAAATTTTATGTACATGATTATTTTAATGGTATTCATTTATTCAACAAATATTTATTGAACATCTCCTCTGTACCAAGTGCAGATGCTCTCCAACTTACAAAGGTTCAACCTATAATTGTTTAATTTTACAAAGTCATTCACATTTGATAGAAGCTGTAACCCCATTGTAAGTCGAAGGGCTTACAACTTCAGATAGTTTCAAGTAATGATGAATTTTTGGTTTACAATAATTTCAACTTACAATAGGTTTATTGGGACGTAGCTCCATGGTAAACAAGATGCTTCTGTATGGTTTTAGGTACCGGGTGTTAGAAATTGGGGAGGAGGGAGAATATTGTAGGGGATGACACATTTATGGACATGTATAGAGTCCCATGGAAACATTGTTCTAGAGCCTTCTGCGGTGGACCAGGATGCTCCTGATCACCTTTTCCTCTCTGTCACTGGGCCCATCCACCTCTTCACAACATTGTTATCACCTTTTGCAGGGGTCATGAGGTATCTAGTTCCTTCCTTTCCATATAGGTTACAGAACAGAAGTTCTATGGGGGAACCGTTCATCCCCTGCCTCCATCCTAGTGCTAATTATAACCTCCTCATATCACAATGGGATTGAGATATGTTTGTGATTCCATAGCTACATTTAGAAACTCATATGAAATAGCATTTAAAATAACGATCCCTAAAGTGATGACTACCAAAACTAACAACAGTGATAATTATTCTATTTTACAAATATAAATGTATTGGTTCAACCTACACTCTAGTATCAAATGCATTTTTGTAATTTACATGCAGATTCTTTTTTTTTTCACCACTAAAATATTAATGACAGACCACTTGCTTTGATGGCTAGGCTTTAGTTCTGTTGAATACGGAGTTATGAGTCTTGGGCTTATGCCAAAGCTGTGGGACACAGCCTAGTTAGTGGTCAGCACTTCTAGCTGTGAGTATGAAATACAGGTTGCAGGAAAGTTACTGAAAACCCTTTCCTCGGGGATTTTGGGGTCCTCCAGAGGCCCCCTTCTATCCAGGTTATGCTTTAGGGATACAGGCTGGATGGGTTTCAAGGGCTGACTTAGTCTAAATCAATTTTTTTATTGACTAACCTGTTGAATTTGTCTCCTGCATCAGGGCAGTATTGGACCTGGTGTTCTCATCTTCATAAGGAAAACACTGGAAAATGCCCAATCACCTATTTCAGAGCTAAAATGAACCTCTCAGATTATCTGGCCCCTTGCCCTTGTTTTACAAATGGGGAAACCAGCCCAGGGAGAGAAAGGGACATGTACATGGTCACATGACTATTAGGGCAGGGCTGGATCTAAATGCGGGTCTTTCCCCACTTCGCCTTACTAAATAGACTATTGAACTGCAGCTGGTATTGTGAGGCCGTCCAGGAATCAGGGAGTCCAGGATGCTGGATGAAATGAAAGGATGTGCAAGAATTCCCTTCCCTGGACTGGACTCTCAGGGCCTCCCCCAGCAAAATCGCTGCTACTGACCCTGCAGTCCCAGCCTTACATCCAAGAAAGGAGGCTGAGTCCCACCCACTCAGGCAGCCCCAAGGTTATAACTTAATCTGCATAATTAGGACATCCATTCCAGAGGGGGAAAACATGGAAAAGATAAAGGGCCTCTTTAAAACAGATTCTTCCTGATAAATTTTTTTTCATAATTATAGCTTTAACAGCTTATGGTGATGGGAAAGCTGGCTACTTAAGAAAAATTAGGAGTCTCATTTGGCAGGAAAAGAATCCCCCGGGGGACAGTGCCCTGTCATTTTTCAGGGTCTCTGGAAAAGAAACCCCACACAGACAGCTGCACGTCAGCCTGACACAGGGCAAGCCTGCTTTACTTAATATGGCCAAAGCCAGATCTTTTAATTAAAAACACTGCATATGCCATTAAATGCGTTGTTCCCCCTCCAGTCCCAAGACGTTGTAGTTTGAGGAGATACAAACAAATGAATACGTTGCAGATGTTCAGAGAAACCATTGCCTACTTGAGTCACAAACCAGCGGGTTCCCAAATTCCAGCCTCGGAGTGCCTCCCCATCAAAATGTTCTTTGCAAGCAAACTGTTCCCTCTGTAATTTTCACAGTTTATGGCAGTTGCCATGGCGGGAGAAGAAGGGCCGTGGGGCGGACGAGGGAGAGAGAAACGCAATGCCACCTCGCTTAATTTACCAGCAGAGCCTCATATTTTACAAATAACCTTCATGATAAATAAAGGCCTGTGGTCACACATGGGACTGTGCTGTTCTGTGCATGTTTGCTTTTCCTGGCTAATTTTATTTATTTATTTTTGAACACAAAAGTCACATATTGGGGGTAATCACATCCCGACTCTGAGATCTGGGAGGAGACGCACAGAGGCAATGCTCGCTTAATTTCAGCCACCGGAGATGGTTTGAGTTTGACAATTTCAGCCGATTCTTACCATCACTAGCCAGAGCGCCTTTCTGCCCAGGCGAGTCCCGGCAGCTGGATCTCATTTTCAACTGCCAGGCCATCCCCACGCCTTCCTGGAGCAGCCCACAGACTGAGTGCCGTCCGTTCCGGGAGTTTATTCAAGGTGACAGCTCCTCACACAATGGCCTTCTGATCATCTCAAGTAGCCAAGATATCAGTGGGGTCGGGTGTGCTCCTCCTGCAAATTCCAAATTTAGATTGACTGAGGTTATCCTTAGGACCCTTGTCCCCACCGCTCCAGCAGAACAGAACTGCCAGGACCTTCGCAGCCGCAGTGAGTTTTGTAATGATGTCTGGGGAGAGATGTTCCGCAGGGGCAGGCAGAGAAGACCCCGAGTGATGGGGAGTGATGTCAGCTTTCGTTAGAGCGGCAGACAGCGTTAGAATATCCTTGGCATGATATGGCGCTGGTATCTCTGTCAGCATCTGTGTCTTCTGTCACCGCACACAATCCTGGGCCTGTCTACAACCCTGACGGTGTCTTTTCAGATCAGGCTGTTGCCAGCACAGAGACTAGCTCCGCTCTTCACCACACAGCCCCTTTGTTTGAAGTCTGCCCTTTTGTCATTAATGCACTTGATGTCTATTTAAATCTGACAGTGAATGTGGTATCTGTTTTCCTGTCAAGAGATCATTGACAATATTAATACCTCATGTCCTTGCCTCATTTTCCAAGCGCTGACACCTAGCCACAGTCTCCTGCATTCATCAAACAGCCTTCTCTCACCAGGATGTCTATAAACATTCTTACCTCCAGGCCCAAAGAAAAAGGGTAGGCCTTGAAAAGGGCTTTTATCAATGCCAGCCAGAAAGAAGGCTTGGGAATGTGGCACAGAACACATCACAGCCCACGTTCCAGGAGCATCCAGCCTGTTTCTAGGGCGGCACTTGCCGTCCAAGTTGCATCTAGGTGAGCTCTGGAGTTGAAGTTTACCCTGGAGCAAGGGAAGAAAAAAAGCAGTTGAATCCCTGAATGTACTGGAGAGTTTACTGGAGATAGGGCACTCATGGTGGGTGGTGTGTGTGTGTGTGTGTGTGTGTGTGTGTGTGTCTGCCTTTCATCCTTTTGCTTAAGAGAAAGATTGTGTTCTTTATGACATCCAACAGACCGTATCCATTCCTTTTTATTAGAATTCATGTTATCCTAGTGCTGTAGAAAGAAATTAGCATCCTTTGGCCCCATCCTTCCACATTCTTCAGGGTTTATTTGAATCAATTATGTTTAAGGAAGCCCTCTGTGGATACCTGGCAGAACCGAGGCACTCCCACCCAGGCCTGTAGTGGATGCTATTCCTGGAGCAGAGCCTGACCAGAAAACCCCACAGACCCACAGGATCCTGGCATGGGTGACAATATTAGTACAATGCTGATGGCTACATTATTCAGCACAATAAAGGAAACAGCCCAATGCCAACAACTAAAAGAATAATTTAGGTCCCGAGAAGGGTCTCAGTGAGGTTCCATCCAAGCTCAGTTTCCAGGCACCAGACCAATACTGAAAACCAGAAACTGGGGATTGGGGGCCAAGGAGAAAGCACGACCAAGGAGGAAGAATGATCCACAGTAAACTTGCTCATGGGAACATGGCAGGAAATAAAACTAATGAGAGTGAGCCCAAGGCCAGCTTTGAGGCCATGGAACAATGTCACCCTCTCTCCATTGCCAACTCTGAGAGACTCTTTGACCCTAGCAATTTCTAGCTTTCTTCCAAGTCATCCAAACCAGGGAGCATCTGCTTTAGTTATACCTGATGTAAATGACGAGTTGATGGGTGCAGCACACCAACATGGCACAAGTATACATATGTAACAAACCTGCACGTTATACACATGTACCCTACAACTTAAAGTATAATAATAATAAATAAATTTAAAAAAAAGTTTCTAAAAGTCATTTTGATCCTTATGTAAGAATAAGGTTTGAAGTTTTGTAGTGGAGAAACATCTCTTTTACAGTTGCAAAAATATTTACTACTTAGAACTTCTGATGTGAAGAACCTGGTTAATTTCAAGTGCTAATTTATCACAAATTAAAAAAATAAATGAGCTTGTTGGTTTCACACTATTACACTGATGGAAATAAAAATAATCATGTCCCTAGGTAGCTATTTTCACAAGCAGATTTGTGGCTCTTAAATGAATGTCTTATGGACATTTCCTTTCTTTGTTTTTTTCAAGTTGTATACAGTTGGTTCAGAGACTCAAGTCCAATTACTTCTAAGACAACTCCGTCTAACTGAATTTAAAATAGGTTTTTCTAAAAAAAGAAGAAAATAAAAACGCAGGTGGCGAAAACAAAACAGATTTTTCCTTGATAGTCCTACAGAGCTTTCATAATAACTATGGAGGTGATTTCTTATGGGTATTTAGAATAAATAATGAGTTGACTAAAAAAGTTCAACCCTACTGTAGGGGCATGTTTCATTGTTAAGTCTCCTACAGTCTCCTTGAATGAGAGGAGAGCCTTATGTGGAGCCACAGAGTTACTTAAAGTAAAACTGAAAATGGAAATCAAATGCTTTCTGACCGGAGAAAGAGAGTTCAGGATGCCTGTAAGAAGCCATTTAATGTTGGAGGCTCTGTTCCTGTCCATGTAGAGTTTTTTTGGTTTGTTTGTTTGTTTTTGTTTTGATGGCGTCTGGCTCTGTCACCCAGGCTGGAGTGCAGTCGTGCAATCTTGGCTTACTGCAAGCTCTGCCTCCCGGGTTCATACCATTCTCCTGCCTCAGCCTCCCAAGTAGCTGGGACTACAGGCGCCTGCCACTACATCTGGCTAATTTTTTTTTTTTTTTTTTTTTTTTTAGTAGAGAAGGGGTTTCATCGTGTTAACCATGATGGTCTCAATCTCCTGACCTTGTGATCCACCTGCCTCGGCCTCCCAAAGTGCTGGGATTACAGGCGTGAGCCACCGCGCCCGGCCGTCCATGTGGTATTTTGTCAACACTGCCTCTCTTCCTTAATCATCCCATATGTGTTCAATGCCTGGTGCCTGCCAGGATTTGGAATATCCTCTCTAGAAGTTAACAATATTGCTTCATGATAAAGGGTATCAAAATAGTCACATTCTGGGAAGATTGTTCTGTCTTTTGCTTGGGCTGGGTTCATCTTTAAATTCTTAATTTTCCATTCTTAGAAACTCTACTAAGGGAAACTGGAGTGAGGAGAGGCTATATTCTGGGGAGTAATTGGCCAAATTAGAGAAGTACCTAACATGTGGAAGAGAAGTCATGCAGAAAGCGATATTCCTAGGAACCTGTATTTGTAGTGACATTTTATTTCAATGTCAACTCTGAGGTCGACAGAACCTCCTTGTCTGTGAGGACAAAAAGATAGAGTTCTTCCTTTCTGGGGCTTCATCCACTTTCTGCTGCCCGTTGGATCTGTGATTGTCTTGCATGTCTGTTTTTCAGTGCCTGTGGCTTCCCTGCTATGCTAATTGTGCCACCTGTAATGATATGTGTCTTTTAATTCACAGGTGTCCTGGGGAAGTGTCGCTACATTTACTACGGAAAAAACTCGGAGGGCAACAGGTTTATCCGAGATGACCAGCTCTGAAACCAAGTTCTGTATACCTTCACCCATTTCATGAAAATAAAATCAAAAGGGAAATCAACAATAAAGACAACGCTAAAGAAAAAACAATAGCCCACGTCGCCTCTCTTTGGGAAAAGCTATGACTTCAGCTTTTGGAACCTTCTGCTGACTTTGCCAGGCCTGTCAAGATGATCCTTCTGCCTTAGACTGAGTGGTCACATAGAGATTGACATGATTGCCCTTAAGCAGGTCTCATCCACCAGGGTGACAGACAGCGGTGGCGAAGCAACGGGGCTGACAGCATGAGCACCATGATAGATTGCCTGGTCCTGCCACTGCTCACAGGGGAGCAGAGGTCACACCTGGGGCCTCCCTGGGCATGCTCAGTGGCTGCAGTCAAGTGAGAAAGACTGTCTTCAGCTCACCTATTGAGTTGAAATCCCTCTGATATCATCGTGCTGCGGGCTTATTTTCAGTGAAAAAGTCACAGTTTAGGGGAAGGCCACTCTCCCTCACTCCCTTTAAATCTTCACCTCCTGTATTCTGCATATACATAGCTCCCGTCTCTTCCCCTCCACATTCCTTTAGCATCATTTTTATGACAGATGATGCATTTCAGTTTGCAGTTTTTCAGAGAAGAAGGTATAACTTCCCAGCCAGGTCATACATTTATGGCTGGCTTCATGTTGCTACAATCCCTTTATTGGAGTAAATAGCTTTCCCTAAATCCCTGACTACAAAAGCATGGACTTTTATCTTGTTTCATTCAACTCTAAATCCACTTCTTGCCCTGAATATGATGCAGTGTAAGGCAGCAAGACATCTTTCTCAGCACGAGGGTTTGGTTGCACCAGGGACTCTTATTCATTAATTTATTTTTAACCGTACACACTTCCAGTGATGCCTGGGGCCATACTTGTGCGTGGGGCTGGCTTGCTCCTTTGGGTGCTATTTAAAGGTAGTGAGGTGATGAAAGATAGAGTGATGGGTCAGGAGGTTAAAAAACAAAATTAAGACTGTCAAAAACACCCACCAGACCAAAGAGTTTTTATAGAAGGCACAAACCTTTTGGATTTCACATTTGTCACGACTTCTCAGAAATCAAATCCATAGGTTGTGAGACGGTGCTTCCTGTATGCTTGGCTGTGCCCTAGCACTAATGTCACAAGGAACGTAAGTGTGATCATTGCTAGTTGGGTGACTCTAAGTTTATCTAACTTGCTGGTGCACCAGTCAGATCACTCTAGAAGATACTCAAAAGGCTGATTGTTCTTGACACAATAGTGTTTATTTTTCTGCTTCTTTTTAGACCAAGTGTTCATTGTCCTCCCAGTATTAGGTCAGTTGGATGACAGCAAAACCTGAAAGAGAATCCCTCCAAGTTATAGATACTGGGGACTAGGAGCTGCTATTGGAAAACTATGGGGACTCAGAATCCCTAAGCTGCCCAAGGAGAACCTACTTTCTCAGCTCTAGCCCGTTTACATAGCCTCTGGCCCACTGAGTCAACACAGGCCTTGAATGATATGTATTGAGGCTGGCAGGAGTCCCTGTTAGAGATTATGCAACCCTTGTTAATCAGTTCTTTAGACAAGTTAACATAAAAATCCTCAAAACCATGAATAATTGGAGAATGTTGAATGTTTGCCTTTATCTCTCAAATCCATTAGTAACTGGAGTTGAGTACCTTTTCTCTGTTTGATCTACAAAACAGCACTGGAAAAATGCTTTACATTATCAGCATTTGGTCCCACCCTGGGTCGTTGTTTAGAAGCATCAACACATGCTTTCTCCCTGGCATAATATGGGCAGCCAGAGTTCTGTGCAAGGGCAGCTAGACAAGTCCGATGTCATATCCAATCTAGCCGCACATATATCCTTGTCTTTATAAAAGGCTTTAACCCTGCCTCAAACAATAAAAAAGCACTTGTGAACTGACCACAGAATTTTTCCATCTTTATTTTTCTTACTTGTTTACTTTTTTTAATGTCAGAACCATTTGTATCATGCGCAGGAATGTCTCCCTCAATGTGAGCTTTGGAGGCAAAACATATTTTTGGAGTGAGTTATTGGCCACATTGTTTCCCTCTCTTTGGGTTGTTTATTTTCTTCCAGAACGGTGTAATAACTTTAATTAAGATTAGCTTTAATTATAAATTACCTAAAGGCCATCACTAAGGTATATTCATCTTATTGATAGAATTGTAGTGAGCTTTGTTTCTCTTAGGGAGGGATAATGATAATGAAGTGCTGGGTTGCTCACAGTTCCACTGTGTGTTAACCAGATTTCGCTGTGCTAGAGCTAGATTTTGGTCTGAATTGGCAGAGGTAGAAGCCATGCTGCATGTTTATCTTAAATCTGTAGGAATTTCCCAAGCCTTGTTTTTCAAAGTCGAGAAGTAGAAAGTAATAAATTCAATCAGGGCCCAGACATGTTTTGTACCTCCTTTACCCTTTGGTCTTTCTTCCTTTTATCCTATTCCACTGAGCTTGTTCTTTGGGGATTGTGGTGCCTGACATCCCTGTCTTCCCTCCCCTAGGACGCTGACCTGAGTGGAGAGACCTCGGCAATGCAAGGCTGTCCTGCAACTCTCTGTTGCCTCAGCAATGTCAGGACGACTGTCTCTTTCCTAAGTAACATAATTTTAAAGAACAATTTGTTCCTTAGGGAATAATGTCTTGGATTGTGGGGAATCCTATTAAAAGTACAACTATTGCGATCATTTGCTTTTACTTTTACCAGCCTCGCTCATAAACCCTCCATCTGTTTGTTGCTTTAAATAGAAGCACATTATAAGAGATTATCACTTGATCAGGCTGCATGTCTGAGTGTTGTGTGTTTTCACATACTCATGTATACTAAGGAATAAAAGAAAGCAAACCACAGATTCTGGATGAAAGGATTTTTTCATTTGTGTGTGTGTGTGTGTGTGCATGAGTGTGTTTCCAGCAGAGACGTATCTTGCACATTTTCAAGGGAAAAATGTCTTTCTTGCTGTTTTCAGGAAATAACCTGGCTGTCTTTCTTTTCTTTGTTAACATGCAGACCAAAAACAATCCACAGGGCCCTTTTCATCAAAACAATAATGGTGTTTAGTACTTGCTACTGGCAAAGGCAGCCTAAATCAGGTCTGTGTGGCTGCAACACAGGTAATGCCCAGCATGGACACAACAGTACCCATTGAGACTCTTCCTTGGTGTCCATCATTGTAGCTGATCCAGTGTGACCTTTGACCATCTGCTTCTTCCAGTTCTGTTTCCAGGAAGAAACCCTCTCTGAAGAAGGGTGCTACCACTACTCAATTCTCTCTAAGTTGTTCAAATACCATGCAGGAAACTGACTGTTGTGAGTAAGACCTGGAAAGGAAAATGAGACCTGAGAAGCACAAAGAATGTTGATTACCTGTTTATATGACAACTAGACCATCGGCTTGTGGTCCAGTGTCGTGTGTTACTTCTAATGCAAAAGCAACCACTCAAATGACCTGAAGAACATTGAAAGGCACAACCACTGTTCAAAATATTGTCTTCCTACACGTTTACCTGAAATTTCCCAGCATTGGCAGTTCCTATCCTTTGGGTAATTATAATGCTAAGTGTTAATTTGTGACTTTGTGGTTGGGATAGGTCATAAATTGTGTTATTTGTGCATATTATCATATAAACACATGCTAATTCTTCTAGACTATCTTGGAATGTGGCCCAGAGAACAAACAACCTGGGACAAGGGAGTTTTGCTAAGAAACAGTAGGGGAAATTGTAAGTATGTAATATGTTTGGTGGAGAGTTGCTACAGTAGGAATGATATAAATGGCAATAAATGGGATTATGCCAAGAGACAGAATGCAGCAGAATTAAAATGTGGCATCTTCATGGCTAGGAGTAAATTGAGAAGGAAAGGGAAAAGACAGTTTTCTGCCAGTTAAAAGGTTTGCTGATATTCAGTACTACAGTGATGTTTAGGGATATTTTATCCTCAAAATGTAATCATGTTTCATATAAATGAGTGTCCACCCATTTAATGTTTTACAAGTTTTTCTGTTCAACACAGTGAAACAGTGTAGAAAAGATGGTTCATGGAGCACTGTGGGAACAAATGATCACATGCGTGGCAGCTGCATATGGACAGAGATGACTGTGGCTGGTACCTAATATTCTACAAACTCAGCATCCTAAGGCAAGTGCCTCAGCTCTGGACCAGCTAAAAAATACAAGGTAAACTTATGATCTGGGCAGTCATATGAAAGAGAAAATAGTTTTATGGTCATGGGAAGTCTTCATATATTCATCAAGTTCAGAGGTAGATGGACACCTTGAGAAGGTAACACAAAAAAACAAAAATATTTAAAGAAAAAGACGAGTGCCTGTATATGGTGCAAAAGATGCTGGCAATAGGATTTAACTGTTATTGGCGTGCAGACAGCGAGTAAGAACTTAGCTCATCGAAAGTGTGAATAACATCTTAGTTCAAGTGGATTATGTGGATTAATATGCAGAATATCCTAGAAATCATGTTTATGTTTTGTCACATCAATTTACTTTAAATAAACTTTTCCTTCTTCGTATTGTAATAGTTCTCTCAATGTTATAAATAGGAATGTTTTTTAAAACCTCTGGGATAATTTCCTTTAGATGTGAACTTTCCAATTTAGGTGTTTGTGATGAGAGGGAAAAAGTCCTGACAGTGGGCTTAATCACAATATTTAGACTCTTCTAGTTACAGAGTATCAAAATAGGTAAGAATTAATGTATATTATTTATTCACAAAAGCTCAATTTCATAAATCATAGTCTAAATCATAATAATTAAGTGCTACTATAAAAGAAATTTTCCTTGAAGCAAGATACAAATAAAATTTAACACCCAGGTAGAGTATGGTGTTTTAATTTTTATGTTATTACTGTTTAAAGTCATCTTTCATGAAAAAATGTACTCTGACTTCTACCCCACATTGAGTTTTTCAGGTTGTGCTTATGATAGAAACAGCTTTTGGGGGCAAAATATAGCTTAATTAGAACAATAACAATGACAGCTATAAAGTCCTCTAAAACTTTTAACTAATTACTTGGGTTATTAGAGAGAGAGAGAGAGAATGTGTATGAAAGAGTTTGGGATCTAACTAGAGAATTCCTATTACTGACATAAATTCTCTAAGTTTTGCATGGACTCCAAAATAGGTCAGCAATTATCCTGTTACCATGTTACATAGAAAAATGCATCTATTTCATAGCCAATTAATTAATATCTACTTTGTGTCCTCCTTTCCTATGAATTGCTGATCTACATTTTATGATGTCAGTCACAAAGTGCTGAAGCCCTGGTGCGACAGTGTCATGATGTTTTTGTTTTTCCCCTTCTTGGCCTTTTAAACACAGGATCATTGTTCAAAGAGTAACTTAGAGCAATTTTGTTTTAATTAAGAGAGATCTTTGATGCTCAAAGAAAAATAGGTTACATGAGTTATCTCTAAAAGTTACTATATAAAACCAGGTTTCATTTATAGACTATTCATATTCCCCTGTATTTTTACATTCATACACAATAGCCATATTTCTTTATTTGCATACAAAGGTTGTCTTCCCCCAAATAATTCCTTTTTATACAGGACTATAGCATAACGTTTACATTCTGTAGCCACATTGGCTACATTCTCAAACACAATAAATGTCCAAATGCCTCCAGTTAGAACACTTACCTCCCCTCCTCTTTTAAAAAACTTTATTTGGTGTGCTCACTCAGAATGATCCATTTTCAAAGGATCACAGTGGAGTATAAAAATATTTGGACTTAATGGTCAACACATTCCTGAAAGATCTAGAATAAATGATGATAATGAAGGTTACCATCACTAGAAAAGGGTCATATCTTGTGGTGTAGATATTTTGATAAGTTAGGTTTAACCATTGCTTGGAAAATTACATTTAGCTGAAAAAATTAGCATCTCAACTCTGATTTATTAGATACATCTTGCAGATTTATTTTATAAATTTTTGCATATATAATATAGATATAGGGTACTGGCTTATCAAATATGAAAATGGAATTTACAACTCCATTTTGGCTAGTTTGGCCTATGGACCACTTTAGTGGACAGTATTATGGGCTTCTTTCCTCTGGTTCATTCATGATACACAAATGCACATACTCATAAACACATAAATAATGGTTACTATAATTATTTTGCAATATCATCATTAAAACAAGCACTAAAACTGTCATTTTACTAAAATGTGTTGGTCAAGAAACTACTAGTTGTAGAAGTACATGCTACTGGAAGCATCCGTTTACTTCATGCAGATCAGTAATATAAATATATGAAATACTCTTAAGAATACAAATTGGCTATAAATATTTAAAAACTCTAATATTTTCCATTATTTCTGATTTGCTCCCACCACACTGTTGGGTCACTTCTTTAGAAATATTTTCCAAGTAATTCTTGGTTTACATGGTTTACATGGTCCCCTTAGGTTTTGAAGCTTTTTAAAAAAACGATGCTCATTTGTATCTCTAAGGATGCATATCCATGCACTCACTTCACAAATATTCACTGGGTACCCTTAGTATGCTAGAAAGTTACAAATACAAGGGGATAATAATAGGATGCCCTGCTTTTTGACAAATTTCTGTCTGGAGTAGACTAATATATACACAAAAATTATTATATGCTGAGATAGGTATTAAGTTAGAAATTGCACTAAAGAACTACATAAATTAAGGCACCAGAAATGATGGTGGGAAGTTAATTCCAAATATAGCCATAATCCAACCATATCTGCAGTTACCATCTTGACCCAAGACACCAACATTTCTTAACCTGGATTATTGATTACATCCACCTCCCTACTAAGTCTCCTGATTCTCCTCTTACCTTTGTACAGCCTATTCTTTATGGGAAAGTCAGTGTGATCCCCTAAAAATGCTCGGTGACATCCTGTGGTTCTACTACCCATTTCCCATCAGTGGTTTCCCATCTCACTTGGAGTAAAAGTTAGAGTCCTTTCAAGACCCTATGTGGTCCTACATAATCAGTTTTAGAGAAATCAGGAAATCAGTGACCCAATAGCTGTGAGAGTGAAACAGAAATAAACGCCCATACCACCCCTCACTGCTCTTCACTCCAGTCACACTAGACTACAAGGAGCACATTGTGGCTCTGGGACTTTGCCCTTGCTGTTCCCTCTGACTGTAATGTTCTTCCCCTAGACAACCCCATGAAGTGCCACTTCAATTCATTCAGGTTTTTGCTCAAATGCAACCTCACTAGAGGGGCCTTCTTGGACCACCCACCCACTCATCACACTCTACTTATCTTGCTTTAGTTTCCTCTGTTGCACTTGCCACTGCTTCACATATTAGATGTTTATTTGCTTTTTCATTTATTATTCTAACAAGGGGGTGCCTTGAGGGTGCCTTGGCCTATAGCAGGCCCTCAATAAATAATCATTTTATGAATGAATGAAAGAATGGTTCTAACTTGCAGAGGTCTATGAGGCTTTGTTTACAAACATATTGTTGCATATTGAGCAGGATGAGTCTCTTTTATCAGATGAGTTTTCATTGGAAAGTTTTCCACTCCTTTCTTTAACCTAAATCAGGCAAATAAATACCTCATTCCATTCCAGAACACTATACAATGAGGAAGCATGAGACAATGAAAATGGGTTAAGATTGAAACAGGAAAGAAAATGAATGTCAAGAAGCAGAATGACTAGATGATATGCAACGTGACATTGGATGGATTTGAGATGCAGTGTAAGCTTTACAGGGGTGCTTTTCCAATTATTTCCCATGCAACCAGCAGGCTATGTGGAATTGGTTGTGGACACTGTAAGTAATACAGATCAGAGATTATATTTGTAGAAGCAGAAGTTCTTTTCACTCAATTAAAAATTAATCAAATGTGTAAACTCTTTATTATAACTCTTATACACCATTTTACTGATAAGATATACACAAAGCAAGATTTAAGGAGAAATCTAAAGGAAGCATAATATTATTTTATAAAATAAACTTATTAAGCATTATTAAATTATGGTTTTATCTCAAGATATGAATAGAACGAACTCATTTTAAGTTGGTAACTTAGCATCCAGACTTTCTCAAAACTTCCGATTGGTGATTGTAAAATAATGAAGTTTTTCTTTCCTGCTCTGTGGGAATAGAATTTATTAGTCTAATTAAGTAATGATAATTGTATGCAAATGCTATTATAAACTCATTACAGACATTAACTAATCTACAGTTATCCCACAGTTCCATGAAATAAGTGCTATTATTATCTCCATTTTAAAGATAAGAAAACTAAGGCTTTGAAACGCTCAATACCATGGGCTGAGTACACACAGGAGTGGATGTAAAAGCCGGATCTTAGCTCAGGCTGTCTGGGCCCAGAGTTGATACTCTCTATCACTGCAGTATCTCTATGACAGGCATCCCTTATTTGTAAAGCTGCACATTTTTCTGATGATGGAGATAGTGCTCCAGATATTTTTGAAGCTTCTTTGGTGGAACAACTCTTTAAAACTCAAAGTGATTCATAAAATGAGGATTCATGTTAACAAAAGGGAAAAAATGGCGTTATATAACTCTACAACCCAATCATTCCCTGAAATCAGCTCCCCCCCCAAAAAAAAAACCCAAAAACAAAATAAACAAAAACAACATACTTTATATAAATCCAAGCTACCCCGAGATGAAAAATATTTTCTGACGTTTAAGACTTTTAAAGATTTTCTATGAACACATAGTGTGATGAAAGAATCAATAGCTTGGAAATCCCACATCCTGATCCTTATTTTTGCTATTTGGTCAATGGGCAATTGTTAGTGATGTTGAAAATTTGGAAAAACTCTATCTTAGTGGATGGTCCAGCAGAGCCAATAGAGCTGGGCCCTCTTTCTGCTCTGCTTCTCCCTGACTTCACTCCTCTCTCTGGTCTTTAAATTCTGTGCTGTTTAAGGAGGATAGGAAGCCTGTCCAAAAGCAGATGAAGCTAACACCATGGAGGATAATCACCAATGTCTCTCCAAACTTGGAGTTTAGTAACTTTGTGAGATATAATGCATATGAAAGTGCTTTGCAAAACAAAGTGCTACCCAAGCATAAATGATTATATGGTAGAATGCAAACTCTGAAGGCATTTTCGAAAAGGAAGTTTCAGAAATATTTTAGGTAATCAGATTCCTTCTTGGAATTAGGGCATAGTCTCTCAAGATGACTACTTTGAAGCTGACCAAACCACAACATTTTGCATCATTCCTGAAAGGGAGATTCTAAAATTAGTCACTATTTTATAGCTAAGTCTTATATACTCAATTATATGTGCTTTAGTGGTGTTTAGACTTTATGCATGGTATTTTTCATATGCCATGTTTTCATTTGGTGATAATCATTCATGGCTTTTCCCCTACTTTATGCGTTCCTCATAATTAGAAAGTATAAATTTAAAACTGCTTCTGGCTTCTGTTTATTCACTAGGGTCAGACTAGGGTATAGTGAGTGAGGCAGTCACCTTGGAAGCAATTGTAAGAGGCTACAAATCTCACTAAGAATACTAATGTTTTAATAAAATATTTTTAAAACCCAAATTAATGCATATGATTAATGATGAACAAAATATCCAATGTTAAATAAAAACTTTTCCTTTTGCCCCAGGCTCCATCCACTATGAGTCAACACAGCACCATATTCACCTCTTCAATTCTATCCTTAAAAAACATCAAAGTCAACAATCCCACCTCTGTGTTCCACGTTGCATATGTTAGTTTCTACTTGTATGCTAAAAATATCAGCATATTTTTCTGATAATCACTCAGAATTCTTCCTTTGCCTTCTTGCTCCCAGCTTGTTTTATGTGTTCTCATCTCACTGAAGGGTCAGAAAGACCCTATATTCCTTGCTCGATGTCTGACTTTAGTGCTATTTCCAAGTTTGGCTATTTATTCTCAATTGGTTTTAGTAGTTTTTCAGACATTCCTCTTGACGTGTTGGGCCTTGACATTTCTACCCAGACTTTACTTTCCTAGATCTTTAGATGTCCCCATTTGCCTTGGGTAAGAAACTCTATGTCAAGCCACTGTAAGCCCAACCCTGACTGGGCCACACCCCTTGTAGAAGAATGGGGGAAATTTGAACATTACTTATTTGATGGATATTTCAAAATCCTTGGGCCTGTCAACACTCAACATTGGTTTAATTTACAGCTAAAAATCCTAAACTGTTTTGTAGCTAGGTTCTTTACAGAAGACTAAATCTTCGTCTTAACCATCTGTGATGGTTTCTTTTATCTTTGTATTTTTCCCATTTAGCTATTAAAGCAATTTTCAATGGTTTTTACTTCTTCTCTTGGACATTGTTTTCTTCTGTTACACAGTTTGGCAGACAACTGACAGATACTGATGCCTTCTGTTCATCAATCCCTGCATATGAGAAGAATGAGCTCCATATTTGTCTAGCAGTCTTTCTCCCCACCTTAGAAGGACTGGCAAGCAGTGTGTGTATATGTGTTTTTTTTAATAGACTTTATTTTTTTAGAGCAGGTTTAGGTTACGGCAAAATTCAGCAGAAGATACAGAGATTCCCATATCCCTTCTTTTTATACAAGTGGATGCCTATGCAATGCCCACATCTTCCTTTTTTCCCTTAACACCCCCTAAAGAACAAAGATGGATAACATAATATTGCTGGAAGACATACTAAACCAAAAAGATATTATGATTATGAATGCATTCACATCTATCAATGTGGCTCAAATATGTATGAAACAACTGGTAGAACGGTGTGGAGAAAAAGAAAAATAAGCAATTTTAGTGGGAAGTTTGTAGACATTCATTATGCAGAGTGTTCCAAAATCTTAGTGAAATTTTAAGCTTTCATGACTCTAACTTCAAATGCTACAAAATTACAAAAATAACATTTGATCATATAATTATTTACAGTGCTCTTCCACTTACTTTGTGGCTTTCGGAAAGTAAATTTTTAATGTTAATTTCTTGAGTGCCCTGGCTTCTGGATGACATTTTCTCAGAGGATGCGCCAGTGAAGGAAGACCCGTTGCTGTGCCTAGGTCACCTGGTCTGACTCTACTCAACTTTTCTGCATGGGGTCACGTCCAAACTTTCTGTCATGTGTTCACTGAAACCTCATTCTTTTTTTTTTTTTTTTTGAAACGAACTCTCTCTCTGTCACCCAGGATGGAGTGCGGTGGTGCAATCTCAACTCACTGCAACCTCCACCTCCTGGGCTCAAGCAATTATCCTGCCTCAGCCCCTGAGTAGCTGGGATTACAGGTGAGCACCGTCACACTCAGCTCATTTTTGTATTTTTAGTAGAGACGGGGTTTCACCATGTTGGCCAGACTGGTCTCGAACTCCTGACCTCAAGTGATCCACCCACCTCAGTCCCCAAAGTGCTGGGATTACAGGCATGAGCCTCTGTGCATGGCCAAAACTTCATTCTTTGGAGGGTCTTGAGGCCAGGATTATACATGCAATTATTCTTATAATTGAGCAGCAGGTGAGGAAAGTTTTAATGAAGTTTGAAAATCAACTAGAATGATGTGTAGCAGAAGGCCATGCTTATATTGAATTTTAATAAGAAACATATCAAGGTTTTAAAATATAAGGAGTTAACTTTTCACATATATTTGATGTAAGTAGCAACACTTATACTTTGAAATGATTAAGGTTTAAAACTGCACCTAGACTCTTGGGGCTTCCTGAATAATCTGGACACTAAATCTCGATTTTAATGTGTGAGCAAATATTTTCTGCATGACTGTGGTTTACCTTTTAAGGTTATTTATTGTCCTTTGGGGGATATTTACAATTTTGATGTGATCAAATTTTTAAATTTTTATGATACATGTATGAGGAAGGTGCAGGGACTGATGTCTTAGAAAATTCTTCAATATAGGCCGGGCGCGGTGGCTCAAGCCTGTAATCCCAGCACTTTGCGAGGCCGAGACGGGCGGATCACGAGGTCAGGAGATCGAAACCATCCTGGCTAACACGGTGAAACCCCGTCTCTATTAAGAAATACAAAAAACCAGCTGGGCGAGGTGGCGGGCGCCTGTAGTCCCAGCTACTCGGGAGGCTGAGGCCGGAGAATGGCGTGAACCCGGGAGGCGGAGCTTGCAGTGAGCTGAGATCCGGCCACTGCACTCCAGCCTGGGCGACAGAGCGAGACTCCGTCTCAAAAAAAAAAAAAAAAAAAAAAAAAAAGAAAGAAAATTCTTCAATATATTGAAATCATAAAGTTATTCTATATTTTCTTCTAAGAGCTGTGAAATTCTTTTCCTGCATACTTAGGTGTTTGATCCACCTGGAACTTACTTATGGTGTGAGGTGGGAATAGAAGTAAACTTCTTGACTACATAATAGTGTGTTGTTCTACTAATCTTTTCTCTCCTTTTCAATGCAATTTCTGTCATTGTCAAGTTTATGTATATATGTGGAATTATTTCTGGCCTCTCTGTTAAACTCTATTTGCATAATTTTTTTCTTGTGCCAATATTACCCTATTCTAATTACTATAACTGTGTAATTTTCTTCCTCCCTCTCCCCTCTCTTCTTCACTTCCTGCTTCCTTCCTTCCATTTTTAGTTGGTACGTAGGTCTTCTTCTGATTAAATTGTAAGAATTCTTTCTATATTCTTAATATAAGTCTTTGTCAGATGTATGTATTGCAAATATTCCCTCCTGATTGGGGGCCTGCCTTTTTAATTTCTTAACAGAGTCTTTCAAAGAGCAGAGATTCTTCTCCCATTCTAGAAATTTCTCTTATTTTAAAAAAGTTCTAAATTTGAAATAATTTCAGGTTTACGAATATGTTGCCAAAAATAGTACAAAGTTTCTTTATACCTTTAATCCAACTTCCCAAAATATTAACATCTTAAACCTAATACAATTATCAAAATTAGAAAATTAATATTGAATAATATTCTTAATCTACAGAACTTACTCAAATATATTGACTGGCCTACTAGTGCCTTTTTGCTAATCCTTGATCCAGCAGTTTATCAGAAGTTCACTAATTTTTCTTATCTTTTCTGAGAACCAGGTTTTCGTTTCACTCATTTTTTCTCTCTTGTGTTTTTTACTATTTTATTAATTATTATTCCTATTTTGTATTTCCTCTCTTTCACTTGCTTTGAGTAACTTTTCCTAGTTTGCTAGTAGAACTTTAAAAATTCCTTACTATACTGTCTTCTAATATAAGCATTTAAAGCAATAAATTCCTTTCTAAATATTGCTTTAGCTTTCTCTAACACATTTTGATATATAATAATTTCTATGTTATTCTGTTGAAAATATTTAATAATATCCTTTGTGATGTCTACTTTGATATATGGATTATTTAGAAGTGCCTTGCTTAATTTCCAAACATTTGAGAGCTGTCCAGATTTGAGGGGGGAGGTGCGCTATCTATTTCCTATTAAGTTAGTGTTTGCGTGGTGAGAGAATGTACTCTGTATGATTTTGATCTTTCTAAATGTGTGAGTTTAGCTTACAATTTAGCTTGGTGAATGTTTAACATGCCCTGGAAAAGCTTGTGTATACTGTCGTTGTTGAGTATAATGTCCTGTAAGTGTCAACTAATAAAAGTTGGTTTTTACTTTTGTTCAAGTTTTTGTATATCCTTATTGACTCTATGTATACATTTTGATTAATTGCTAAGAGATGCGTGTCAAAATTTCAGACTATAATTCTGAATTTTTTTATCTTTTCATTTAGTCTGTAAGTTTCAGCTTTATGTATTTTTAGGCTTTGTTGTTAGATGCCACTTATACATTTAGTATTATTATAGATTATTGATGCATTTGTCATTTTAAAATATGAAATGTCCTTCCATATTTCATGTAATTTCCCCATTCTGAAATCTACATGTTTATTAATATAACTCTTTTAGAGTTCATAGGATTTATTCTTTTCCACCCTTTTACCTTTAACCTATTTTCATATTTATTTTCTTAAATTTTTTTTATTAGAGTCAGAGTCTCGTCATGTTGCCCGGGCTGGTCTTAAACTCCTGGGCCCAAGCAATCTGCTCGCCTTGGCCTCTCAAAGTGCTAGGATTACAAGTGTGAACCACCGCACCCAGCCCTATCTTCATATTTAAAATTATCTTCCTATTTATAGCATGTAGCTGCTTTTTCCCTTTAAAAATTCATCTGAACAATCTCTGCCTTCAAATGGAGGGTTTAGACCATTTATATGTAATAAAATTATTAACATTTGGGTGTAATTGACCATCTAGCTGTTTGTGTTCTATTCATCCTGTTTGGTTCCTGTTCTTATGTCTTATTTTTCTAGCTTCCTGTTGATTAATTTAGTTGTTTTAGTATTCCAGTTTACCTTTTTTGGTATGTGTGGTTGCTCTAGGGTTTACAATATGCATCTTCAACATATCACATCAGTATCTTTAATTAAAATCCACTTCCCATGCATGGTACTGCTGTACAACAAGGATGTTTCCATTTTCCCTAACACCCTCTATGCTATTACTGTTCTGTATTTCATTACTACATGCTTATAAAATGCATAATATATTTTTATTATTTTATTTAAATAGCCAAGTATCTGCTAACTAAATTTTTTAAAATAAGGAAAAAGGTTTACACACACACACACACACACACACACACACACATTTTTCTAGTTCCCATAGTTAACATTTCCAGTATTCATTTCTTCGTGTAAATCTGAGTTTTCATTTTGGAAGCATTGTTCTTTAGCATGAAAATTTTCCTTTAACATTTTTTTGGGTTGGTTTTGCTTGCAATAAATTCTCTCAGCTTTGGCTTGCTGAGAAATGACCTTATTTCACCTTCACTTTTGAAGGACATTTTCATTGGAGATGGAGTTTAAGTTGACACTTTATTCCTTTAAGCACATTAAATTTGTCGTTTCACTGTGTTCTGTCTTGCATCATTTCTGATCTGTGGTCATTCTAATCTCCTTTCACTGTTCAGAATGTGGCTATTCTTTTTCTGGCAATATTTAAGATTTTCTCTTTATCCCTGGTTTTCAGCAATTTGATTATTGTGTGCCATGGTGTGGTTTCTTTTTGTTTATTCTGTTTGGGGTCTGTTGAGTTTCTCAAATCTGTGGGTTATAGTTCTCATTAAATTTGGAAACAATAAAAGCTATGTTTTTCATTTTTATAAATTAGAATTTTTTTCTCAGATTTGCCTTTTAAAAAAAATTCTTTCAACTTGATTTATTACCGTTTACTTTTCCTGTTTATTGTGCCTGATGAATCTCATTATGTTGCTGTTACGGTTGCAATTTCCCCTCCCTCTTGTCCTCTTCCTCTTCTTCTTTTTGAGAGTTGTTTTCCAAGACAGTATTTGATGCTCTCTGCTATCGAGATATCTCTATTGGGCACCTTAAAATGTACTTTTCCGAAGACCCTGTAGGCATTACCAATATTAGACCAGCTGTTATATTCCTTTTCTGCTTATAAGTCCTTCCCTAGGAGTGGCATTCAGATGTAAACTCCATATCTCCCACTGCATAGACTTGGGCTTCCAATGTCTTGTAGATGAATCTTTTATCATATGTTGCTCAGACTGGTTACTTGGATTCTAGGCCACATCCTACCAGGCACAGAGTATTGTTCAGGGGATCAGTTTCAGTTCATTGTGCTTAAGGGTGAGGATCCTAAAACTCCTCCCCTAGGCATTATGCTTATATCCATATCTGATTTCCCTGCAGGCCAATTGCCTTGTATTTTTGGATCCCACTGTGACTCTGGGTTTCCTTTTTATTTTTGAATGGTGCAGATTTTCCTTCTTACTTTCAAGCTCAAGTGTCTGTGTGTGTGTGCGTGTTTAAATATGTAAAATATTTGCAGTGATAGGAGTTTACTTCAAAAACTATACTAACTGAAATTCTAATATGAATTCTTCATTCTTAAATATGAATGGGAAAACCAAGAATCACTAAATATTTGAAGGATAAATTATGACATGAGATTAATTCTAAGACAAAAAAAAAGAAAAAAAATGATGCCAAAGGAAATAGAAATATTCAAGAATAGAGGGGCAACACCTTTATTAGTATCCTCTGAGACATGTGAGCTAACATTGCATCCACAAAGTAACAGGATACAATGAAAAGGGAAGAGTCAGAGAATAAGAATGAGATCTTGATAAGCAAAATATTATGGATATAATGAAACATTCAGTAGAAGAATTAGAGGTAACACAAAAAGGGGACAGACATGAAAATATAATAGAAAAGATAAGTGACAGAAGACCAACGCAGGAGCTATAATAGTCAATTGATAGACGTTACACAAAGAAAGAAAATGAATGAAAGAAAATGTTCAAATAAATAATGGGACACAGTTTTGAAGAGCTGAATTCCATCAAATATTCAACATGATAAATATAAATAAAAGGAAAAAATAATTGTGATTTTAGAACATTAAGGTAAATAACTGAAAGCTTTCGGAGAATGAAAAACCAATAAATCAGATAAATATAGTACCTCTGTAGGACTGACCTGTTATTGTGATGCCAGATGATGGTGTAGAAATGCTTTCAAAGTTCCGATGAAAATGATTTCAACTTGAAATTCCATACTTTGGCAAAATATGAAATAAATGTGAGATAAAAGCAAATATATTTTCAGACATGAAAGAGTTAGAAATCTATTCCCCAGAATGATCCATCTTTTCTCATGCTCAGCAATAGAAAACAATTTTTACTGAGACACATCCCAGCTAGCTAAAAATTGTATTTTTCTGCTTCCCTTGCAGCTATGAGTGGCTCCGTAACCATGTTCTTGCCAATTATTTGTAATGGATGTGTTGTGAGGGGGGCTTCATGGAAATATCTTTAAAAGGAAGGGGATATTCTCCCATTATTATTCTTTCTAATTTCCTGAAATGTAGACATGATAACTGGGGCTCTGACATTCATTTGGGTCCATAGTTTCCATGAGAATGAAAGCCATAAGCAGAGAATAATTTTTTAAAAAGATGAAAAAACTATGTTCCGATGACAATATGAATCCACTATATCAGGTTTATACTGCCTACCTTCAAATTTCTTTTTGTGATAGAAAAATATATATATTATTTAAGTTACATTTATTTTTTATTATTCTTATAGGCAGCTGAACCTAATCCAAACTGACACAGAAAGCTATTTGAGGATATTTATTAATTACTGAGTAATTTTATCTTATTTTTCCATTCACCTGGCCACATGACCATGGTCTGGGCATTAATCTGTAGTGGAAGTATGGAGGCTTCCACTTGATACTTGTACAGAGGTTTCAAAGTACCAATGGATTTAACCTAAGAGAGTTGTCAAAGGAAAAATTGGGAGGATTTCTGTGCAAAATCTTAGGGAAGATGATAAAAACATATTTCAAAAGTAAAATAAAAGTAACTAGAAACTCCAGGGAAACATAAGGCACTTAAAAATGCTATCACTTTGTTCTAAAATTAGCAATACTTACAAAATCAAACTCATTTAAGCAATAATAGGCATCCTTCAGAGGGGAAGCTTTCTTCCAAAAATGATCAGTGTTTGCTTCTCCTAGGAATTTTTATTGAAACTAAGATAATTACTTTAAAAATTTAATTTATTCAGGATTTATTTAAGTGTTGGCCTCTTTACATGAATTTACTTGATATGTGGTGAGTTCTTTGTAGGCTCACTCTTATTCACCTTAGGAAAGTTTCTTGTTATACCTGTGATTGTCATATATATTCCAACAATTTTTTTATTTTATTTTAAATTCTGAGATACATGTGCAGCATGTGCAGGTTTGTTACAAAGGTAAACGTGTGCCATGTTGGTTTGCTGCACCTATCAACCCATCACCTGGGTATTAAGCCCCACATGCATTAGATATTTATCCTGATGCTCTCCCTCACCCCACTGCTCCAACAAGCCCCAGTGTGTGGTGTTTCCCTCCCTGTGTCAATGTGCTCACATTGTTCAGCTCCCACTTACAAGTGAGAACATGTGGTGTTTGGTTTTCTATTTCTGTCTTAGTTTGCTGAGAATACTGGCTTCTAGCTCCATCCATGTCCCTACAAAGGACATGTTCTCATTCCTTTTTATGGCTGCATAGTATTCCATGGTGTATATGTACCACATTTTCTTTATCTAGTCTATCGTTGCTGGGCATTTGAGTGGATTCCATGTCTTTGCTATTGTGAATAGTGTTGCAGCAAACATACCTGTGCATGTATCTTTATAACAGAATGATTTCTCTTCCTTTGAATATATACCCAGTAATTAGGTTGTTGGGTCAAATATAGTATTTCTGGTTCTAAGTCTTTTAGGAATTACCACACTGTCTTCGACACTGGTTGAACTAATTTACATTCCTACCAACAGTGTAAAAGCATTCATCTTTCTCCACAGCCTTGCCAGCATCTGTCCCTGTTTCTTGACTTTTTTGATAATTGCCATTCTGACTGGCATCAGATGGTATCTCATTGTGGTTTTGATTTGCATTTCTCTAATGATCAGTGACGTTGAGTTTTTTATGTTTGTTGGCCACATAAATGTCTTCTTTTCAGAAATGTCTGTTCATGTCCTTTGCCCACTTTTTAATGGGGTTGTTACATTGCACCAATTCTTCAGGAATACCAATTATAGCATCCTGCAAACCTCAATAATAATACTAATGGTCCTTTATTTTACTTGTTTAGCTAATTTTTGTCTTTCTAATTAGACTGTGACTCATTGATTGTATAAACAGTATTTTTTACTTCTGTATTACCAGAACATAGTCCAGCATTAGGCATATCAAAGGTACTCATGTTTATTAAATGAATTAATGTGATGAAACTGCATACAATACATACAAGAACCTGTTCCCTTTTTGCTGTTTCTTCAAGGAAGAAGAAAAAAAAAACGGTGAAAGAAGTTGTGATTGAGGAGGAAAATACTGAACACACTGAATAGACTTAACCTTCTCCAAAGCACTTATGAGGTAGCACGCATACCCTCAAGCATGTCTCATGATATTTCAGGCCTCTTTTCACAGATCACCTTGCAATCCCAGGTCACAAGGTGGGAGCTGCCAGCAGTCTTGGTATGAAACCACTGCACTAGCTTCCAGTCCTTCATTAAGTGAGGTGGCTTGCAATGGACTACCCTAGGGTAATTGTGCCAAGCTACAGCTGCCCTGTCCCTGCCTTCCTGCCAAACAGACTCAGACTTCAAGTGAATAGTTTCACAAGCCTGCAAGGAATGGATATTTATAAAGACAAGTTATGTTGTGGTCATGTTCACATAGCATCACCGTCAGCTCAGCATCAAGGCAAACTAGAGTCATCTCTGTGAACAAGCAGCTTTACTGAATGCAGAGTTCTAGGAAGGGAAACGCATGGGTAAATGAGGCATAGGGGAGTCTGACCCCCAACTTGTCCATATGGAAGCCCACACCTTTCTTCTTTTCACATGGGGCCTTTGCCGGAGGCATTTGACACATGGTAGAAAGGTCATGTGATTTAAAAATTAATAGACTTTGTTTCTGGCGCAGGCTCTGCTACTTACTGGTTTCGTGTCCTTGAACATGTGCATCCCTATTTCTGGGCCTTAGTTTTCTCATTTGGAAAATTTCAACTTCATAGATTTGTTTTGAGGGTTATAAAAAGATAATGAATGGAAGCATCTTTTATAAAAATTTTTAAAAATTGCTTATTTTTAAACCAGGAAATGCCTCAGGGCCGTTCAGTCTATTGTGTTCAGCCTTTATGTAAAGAATTGTTAAAGAGAAATGTTACCAAATCAGGAAGAATTACTTGCATCAATAAACAGTATTAAAGAAAAACAACTTTGCTAATATTTAACATCTTTGTTTATTAATCCACTAGTCAAATATTATTGAGCATATCATCACCATCATCAAGAATATTTGAGAATCTACTATTCACTTGTTCAGTAAACATTTCTCAAGTGCTCAAGTGAAAGGCACTAGTTTAGCCCTCATGAGTGAATTCATAAATCAAAAGGAGAAGAGAATCCACACAAGGAATGAGGCTGGTATAATAAGTCAAGGCTGTTCTGGATAAGGTTCTTATTGGTAATTTCTGAAATCAGAGAATGTTAGACCTGGACACCTATGTGATACTTCAGCTTGTTCAACTCTTACCTAATACATGAATTCTGTCTCTACTATACTCATAACTAAGAACTTAGCATGTGACAGGGAGGGGGATATTCTATTTCAATTAGACCTAATTGCTAAAAAATGCTCCCCTCTCGTCACCATTTGGTTCTCTTCCAGCTGCACACAGTAAGGTAGCTTTCTCTGCCATTGGACCACCCCTTGGATATTTAAAGATGGCCATCGTGCCTCCTCCTCTTGTGCCTCCTTTCTGTAGGAGATACAGCACTGTGCCTTGGATCACATGGTTCTGCCCCTCACCATGCCACTTTGTCTCTTTGAGCCTGCTCCAGTTTTTCCTGTGTCCTACTCAGAGTGTCATGTTCGTCTTCATTTCAAAACTCTAGGAGTAGTTCCATGAAGGCAGAATAGGAAGGGAATCTAATTGCCCCTTTTTAGAGTTCTCACTGACATTCACATTTATAAACCTAGAGATTACTGCCAAACTCAAATTTTCTTTACATATGATATGTCTCCCTTTATTTATAACTACACTCCCAAAAATTGTACATTTCTGAAGTTTGACTTTTGGAACTAAGTTCACAACTTCTCAACTATGTTTTCCTCAATTTTATTTTAAGATGGTGGCATAAGCTCCTACCTCTAACAGAAGAAGTCATTTCCATTGTAGTTCAGTCCCTAATAGAATCATGGGGAGAATGATACAAGGGTCAATGCATAGTTTATAACTCATGCATTACCTCTGAAAGCTTACCTGTGATTCACTTGTGATCATTCTCCACAATTCTGTTTATGATGTCAATGTTCTCCAACTTAAGGATTTACCAGCAAGAATCTCCTGTTAAGATTTTGAATAACTCTTCCCTCCAGGAGTCAAAAAACAATTAAAAACAGATATAGGAGCCAGATATTAACACAAATAAATCATTTTATTTATTAACACAGAAATATCATCTTTGTTGTTGATAAGTGTGTGGTATGGCCCCAATGGAACCTGTGCAGCCTGTTGCATGGTGGAGGTGCTCTGCACTTTTAAGCTTATTCTACCTTTTGGCAATTAGAACAAAATGTAAAATTAATATCCTGCAGGCAGGCAGGTGGGCAGCAGATAGCCCAGAGGGCCAGAGTGGCACATACTAAGGCCAGAGTCCTAATATCTCACATCAGATACACTCCTCCCTTAGGTTGGGCATACACAAATAGTTGTTGAGTCCTGTTACTGTTTTAGCTGCAGGAGAAGGCTGGCTTGTGTGAGTGCAGGCGCCTCTTCCAAGTGTACCTGCAGGTCCTCGTTTACACAAAGTCCCTGTGGCCATGCTCCTTTCTTCACGACCTTGTAAGTTTTTATCAGAGGGGCAGAGGACACAGACCTCAGCCTGAGAACTGCTCACATCCTTCCCCAGCACGTGCTTCCCTCTCCTTGAAATCTCACACTCTGGAAGGGCTACTTGATGTTGGACACTTGGATGTGAAGGCAGGTGCCTAGTCCATGGGTTTTTCCTGTCTGCAAAGCCCCAGTCCTCAAAGTTGTGCTGCTCTGCCCTGAGATGTGAACTAGAGGAGTGAGCTGGCAGGAGAAGATCAACATTGCTATTGGTATGCCCCTTGACTCCACTACTTGGGTTGTGGTGGGGTAGAAATACATATTTATGTTTCTTTGCTCTCTCAATTTCCTTTTCAGTCTTAAGATGAGGTCTGGAGAGTCCCCATGCCTTGCCCTGTTACCAACTATGATTGTCTTATCTTTTTGTTTCTGGGTGCAACTAGTTCCCCTATCTTGTGCAAGCAACTTGGAAGCTTTTACAATCTCCTGTTCCAACACAGAACAATGAAAGCATGCTGGACACTTCTTACAGTCTTCACTACTTCAGCTATGTATCTCTCCTTCTCCCTCACCTTCCTAAAGCTAGTGGGTAGCCCTCCTGACAAACTGGGCTCTGGCCTCCATTTGCTTCTTATGTGTGGCGGTTGTAGAAAATTCAGCTCTGTCGCCCAGGCTGGAGTGGTTGGTGGGGTTTCTGCTCACTGCAAGCTCCGCCTCCCGGGTTTACGCCATTCTCCTGCCTCAGCCTCCCGAGCAGCTGGGACTACAGGCGCCCGCCACCATGCCCGGCTAATTTTTTGTATTTTTTAGTAGAGACGGGTTTTCCCTGTCTTAGCCAGGATGGTCTCGATCTTCTGACCTCGTGATCCGCCCGCCTCAGCCTCCCTAAGTGCTGGGATTACAGGCATGTGCCACTGCACCCAGCCCCCATCCTTTTTTTTGTACTAATAATACCTTTATTCTTTTCAAAGTAATTTTGTAATTATTATCTCATCTGGGCCTCAAAACCAATCCCAAGAGCAAAGCCAGTTATGATTCTACTCATTTTATACCCAGAGGCGGAGGCAGAAAATGGTGAAGTCATTTGCCTAACGTTTAGAAGACAGCTGGGGGCAGAACTGGGCTCTGTGGGACTCCACAGCTGTGGTGTGTTCTACTGAGTATAGCTGCACAAACCTCAGGACAGCTGGGCCACCACCAGGACTCTTAGTATGGTGGACAAGGTGCTGTCCCATGAGGAACCAGAAAAATCAGTCCCAACTGAATGCCCTGCTTGGGTGTAGCTTCTTGAGAAGAAATATGCCCTGAGAAAATGGAAAGAATTATTAATTGTGGAGTTAAAAAATCTATATACTGTATTGGTCTCTTTTCACGCTGCTGATAAAGACATATCCAAGACTAGGTAATTTATCAAGAAAAAGATGTTTAATGGACTCACGGTGCCACATAGCTGAAGAGGCTCCACAATCATGGCAGAAGGAGAAAGGCATGTCTTACATGATGGCAGGCAAGACAGAATGACAGCCAAGCAAAAAGTTTCCCCTTGTAAAACCATCAGATGTCATGAGACTTATTCACTTCCACGAGAACAGTGTGGGGGAACCGCCCCCATGATTCAATTAACTCCCACTGGGTTTCTCCCACAACCATTGGAATTATGGGAGCTACAATTCAAGATAAGATTTGGGTGGGGAAACAGCCAAACCATAACACACACACACACACACACACACACACACACACACGTATGTATAGATTTAAATTTACATGTAAATGTAAATGTAGATATATTTTAAATTGACATATATATGTAAATTTAACATTCTGCAGCACTGAAGGTTTGGGTGGCATTTGGTGGCATAAAGCAGAGTTTAAGCTCACTGGAAAATGATGGGAAATGAGAGTTGAGTGACACAGTTTGAGAAAACTCTTTAGAATAGTGTAATAGGTTAGGCGGACTAAAGGAAAGATGAAACACTCACTTTGTCATGGTAAAAGGCCAGGAAAGGAACTATGGGACGATCCATTATTTGTACTTTTCCAGAAGCAGCACTTCCTCATCTATATATTTATCCAAATTGTGTTAATAGGGAGAGTGGGTTCCAGACGTGAACCCATACTGAGTTTGTGTCACTATGAAAGTTTAGCTTTAACTAAAACCCACGTGTTTGTCCCTAATCCTTTATTAAAATGAAAGCATTATTTAAAAGAAGAAAAAGAAAAACAGTAGACAACTAAAACCTCCCACCAAGAAAACCTCTGCTGTTTTAGATAACACGTATGCCAAATTATTCCACTTTGATGGAAAGATCAAAGAAATGCAAAGGAATTCATGTGTATGGATGGCTTGAGTGCATCCACCCATCTCCCAAAGCAGCGTGTTTCCAAAGGGCAGAGATAGCCTCATGCCATGCCTCTTTTGTTTAATTTCCTCAAGATGCATCATTCTCCCAGGAGACGTGCTCAAGTTCTCTCTCTCTCCTACATTATTTTCAAACTTGGTTACCACTGAATGCATTTCTAAATGACAAGGCGACTGGGTCTAAATCTTGATATGTTGAGAGAAAACCCAAACTGACAGTTGGAGGAGGCAGAAAGAGGAAGGCACTTCCCATCCTTCCCGCATCCCAAATGTCATCCCTTCTTTGCTCAGGCTGCGCAGGCAATCCTGATAAAGAAACAAGCAGGCACTTGAAAGTTTCTGACAGGTGTCATGGGTGCAGTCACTGAGTGGCCACGAGGGATGAAGCTTGACATGACAGTGGCAGAGCCATCGAGGCTGGCTCCAGGACATGCAGAGTTTGGTGGCTGTCAATTCCAATCCTTGTCATGCCCCAACTCCAGAATGGTATCTACAAATGGACAGAGCCAGTGGAAGTGTTCAGGAAACTTATAAACATCTATTCCTAATCAAGCGATGTTGCCAAGCCATGATAATGTAGGGTCGGCCACCCAAACCAAATGCACTCCAGCTGGGGAGGGTCGGGGAGGTGGAGGTCCAGGGCTGGCCACACTGGTTTGCTGTGAGTTTGTTTGCTGTCTTTATTTGTTCTCTGCATCGCTCTCCAAGTCAAGGCTCTCAATCTGCCAGTTCTTTCCCACATTTCTATGTGTAATTTTTATGCTGCCAGCATTTTCCCCACCAATAACTTCTGATGATTCTTACTCTTTTAATCTAATGATCTCTGCTGCAGATCCTCCAGGATCTGAATATTTGGCAAACCTGCTCTTCTGACTTGGCTTGAGAGTGATTTATAATGGGAGAGGAGCGCTAGCTTCTCAGTAACACTGTGCAAATAGTTTCATAAATATTGCTCTCAGGCATTATTTTGAAATATTACTTCTCTTAACAGTCTGCCAAAGTCAAATATTTCTTGTAAATAAAAATCCATGGCCAAGCCTCTGGCCCAGTGAAAGTAACAGGTGGTAATGAAGCTCACCTGGTGGGGGAGACTGGCTTGATTAGCTCAGGCCCACAAGTGAAGGTTAACTGGCATTAGACATGATGTATGATGGTGGGTGTGTGTGTGATCTTTATTCCAGCCTTCCAACCTACTAACAGGAGAGGTATGCATTTAATCACTCTTAATACATTGGCTTGTAGTTAAGGATTTTCAAATAATGTGAGACTTGATAAGTTCATGCATTAAAATATCTGACAAAAATTATTTGATAAAGAAATCAATGGCACATATAGGCTCTGAGTATGGTTCCCACTGAAAATTCCTTGGCGCCCCTGGCAGGATGATAAATCAACCATTATGTTGGTCTCCCTCTCCAAACGCCATGAGTCAGTGATGAAATGGAAGGAGAATTCTGGTGTCTCAGTGACCCGAGTTGAGCCTGAAATTTGAGAATGGCAGGGCCCAGAGTAGGTGTTTTGTGGCAACCTGCACTGGGGAATGTCGAGATAAGTTTGGGTCACATATGCGGCTCCATCGTGGCTTCAGCCACTTTCTGCTCTGGTTTTGTGTTTGGTGACTGGAAATGACCCTTTCAATAGAATATGTCCTTCTAGGGATCCAGCCTGAATGCAACGATGGTGTCAGCTTATGTCAGGACCCATGAACCCTCCCCATGCGCACAGCCCTCTTGGAATCTTATCCTTTTCCACGACTCTGGCTCACACTTCCACAGCATTTACTCCTAGATACGTCTTTCTAACCAATGCTGCCTCATACACTGATAGTAACCACCGGAATGCGTATATTCCATCCGAAGGAAGCTGCTTAATCCCCTCAATCTTGTTCTCTGCTAGGTTCCCTATGTTGTCCATGGTTCTGCTATTTTCTTGGAGGCCCAGCCGCTAAATCTCAGCATGCCTTTGACTTCTTTTTCTTCATTCCCCATAACCCAGCAGTCAGCAAGACCTGTTCTTACATAAGAATTCTTATATTTGTCCTCCATTTTTATTTTTGCAATAATGTTTCTATAATTTATTGTTTGCTTTGAGACAGAGTCTTGCTCTGCTGCCTAAGCTGGAGTGTGGTGGTGCCATCTTGGTCACTGCAGCTTCCACCTCTTGGGTTCAAGCACTTCTCCTGCCTCAGCCTCCCTAGTAGCGGAGATTACAAGCCTATGCCATCACGCCCAGCTAATTTTTGTGTTTTCAGTAGATAGAGGAATTTGCCATGTTGGCCATTCTGGTCTCCAACTCCTGACCACAAGAGATCCACCTGCGTCGGCCTCCCAAAATGCTGGAATTATAGGTGTGAGCCATCATGCCTGGCCAATGTTTTTTAATTACACATAATCCTCAAAATTTTCAAGCAGTTCACAAAGTATAAAGAAAAAATATACAACCAAAACATATAATTTAAAAATATCCAAATCATACTGCCTAAAAATATTTCATAAAATTAGATATAATTCTTCTAGACTTATCCTGATGCACAAATACAGATGAATGGAAAAATGGATGGATGAAAGAAAAAATTGTATATAACAGGATTATGCTATGTTGTTTTAATAAAAACAATGTTATTTTAACAAGAAAAAAAGAAGAAAAATGAAGAGAGCTGCTTAACTTTAGCTGTTTCTTTACCACAAGAGATATAAATGCCTAAATTATCTGTGGTTAAAAAAATACGAACTTCCAACTGTAGAAGATTGTGGAAGTATTATACTTTTTAAAATTCCACATTGATTTTACAGTGGTGATTGAATTCATGCTAAGAGAGATGGGTCAGTAGCCCTTTAAGTATCCTGCCTGTCAAGACACCTACCCCCACATTCCAAATATACTTACCAAGAGTTATGACACCTACATTCTGTAATCATGATATCCCTAGTAGAATTGTCTTAGTTCTTCATTTACATTAACTTACTGCTCACTAACAGTCATTTCTCTGGAGTGTCTCTATTTCCGAGTGTTTTGTTTTGATTCTCACCACTAAGTTGGATTTGATCTTGGAGTACTTTTCTCAAGAAAGAATTTCAATCCTGTAATCTGTGAGTGTTTTGCATGCCAAGGTCACACTTTCACTCTATCAGCAAGTTTTAGATGTTGTACCACTGGTTTCTACCATCGGGTACGGCATACTTCTTAAGTTACATAGTGCCATTCTTTTTAATTTGGCTAGATTTCATCATTGGGTAATTTTATTCCTAGACTATCCATCCCGAAAAAAGAGCTAAAGAGTCTGGATGTCAAGTTATATTTGAAAATGTCTTCATGTTTCTCCTGTACTTGAATAACAGCTTGGCTTATTGTTAGGTTCTCATGTTTCATTTTTTTCTGCAATGTTTAAAGACATATTTCCTTTATCTATTACAGAAATCAGAGATTCCTTTGTTTTTTGTTAACCTTCAATCATTATTTGTGTGTTTGTATATTTTACCACAAAATGTATTACAAAAACAGAGAAAAACACATCACGTGCATGATATAATCAACACTCACATTTAGCAACTTTTAGTGTTGTGATTTATTTACTTTGAATATCTTTGTTCCATAAAACATTCAAAGTAAAGAGGCTGGGTGCGGTGGCTCACACATGTAATCTCAGCACTTTTGGAGGCCAAGGCGGGCATATCACCTGAGGTTGGGGGTTCAAGACCAACCTGGCCAACATGGTGAAACCCCAACTCTACTAAAAATCCCAAATTAGCCAGGCATGGTGATGCATGCCTGTAATCCCAGCTACTCAGGAAGCTGAGGCACAAGAATCGCTTGAACCCTGGAGGTGGAGATTGCAATGATCCAAGATGGCGCCATTGCACTCCAGCCTGGAAGACAGTGAGACTGCCTCAATAAACAAAACAAAACAAAACAAAAAACAAACAAACAAAAAACAAAGTAAATAAAGACCCTATAATAAGGATACCTAAGATGGTGCACCTTCTTTTTTTATCTTTTTTTTTTTTTGTGGGAGGTGGGAGGACAGAGTCTCGCTCTGTCAGCCAGGCTGGAGTACTGTGGCATGATCTCGGCTCACTGCACCCTCCATCTCCTGGGCTCAAGTGATTCTCCTGCCTCAGCCTCCCAAGTGGCTAGGATTCCAGGCATGTGCCACAAAGCCCAGCTAATTTTTGTATTTTTGGCAGAGATGGGGTTTCAAGATGGTGCACCTTCTTAGGTGTATATAAGTATACCATCTTAGGTGCCCTTCCCTCATTTATTTCCCAATATCCCTCCACAGAGGAATCTACTGTCCTTATTTTATTGTTTGCAATTCCTAAACATGATTTTATGGCCTTCTTATATATGTATATATCCAGGAAATATATACTGTAATATTTTGCAGACTGTTTGAAGTTAATTTAAATGCCATTATTACTGAACTTATATTCCACACCTTGCTTTTTTCATCCAGCATGACCTCTGTAAAATGTGTTAATATCAATTAACAAATTTAGCTGGAGTTCAAATTTTTTCAGTTTTCTTCTGTGAATGAATATTTCATTTGTTTCCAGTTTTTTTACTACTATTTGCTGCAGCAAGTAATTTTGTAGCAAATAATTTTGTTCATTTGTTGTCCTTGATATGTGTGAGAATTTCTTCATGACATACATTCAGAGATGGATTTGAGTCATATGTGGGCTGTTTGTGTCTTTAATTTTATTTAACATTGACAAATATCTAGAAAAATGTTATACCACCACCAGGACTGTACACGTCCCAATATTTCATATCCACACCAGCACTTCGTACTTTTATACTTTTTCATATTTTTCCCATCTAAAAGACGTTAAATGGTACCTTAATACTAGTTTTTTTTTAACATTTTCCTAAGTACTGAGATTGAAAATCTTTTCAAATGTCTAGCAATCCTCTAAAGTTATTCTTTAATGATTTAGCTGATCATATCAATTGCCCACTTTGCTGCAGGGTTGATTTTTGTCCTTTTCTTCTTGATTTGTAAGGATAATTTATATGTGCTGGATTCCTATTCATTGTTAGTTTAATGTGTGGCAAATGTCTTTCTTGATTCTCTATCTGATTTTTCAATATTTGGTGTGTTATCTTTGTAACATAGAAAATTATTTATTTATTTATTTATTTGAGAAAGGGTCTTACTCTGTTGCCCAGGCTGGAGTGCAGTGGCATGATCTCTGCTCACTGCAACCTCTGCCTCCTGCACTTAAGGGATCCTCCCACCTCAGCCTCCTGAGTAGCTCTGACCACATGCATGTGCCACTATGCCCAGCTGATTTTTGTATTTTTTGTATAGATGGGCTTCCACCATGTTACCCAGGCTGGTGTCCAACTCCTGGGCTCAAGTGATTTGCCCTCCTGAGCTTCCTGAAGTGCTGGGATTACAGGAATGAGCCAGCATATCTGGCAGAAAATTATTAATACGGTTGAATTTATCTTTTATTTTCCCTTTATGATCTGTGCTTTTTGCCTTCTTCTTAAGAAACCATTTTGAACCATGAGATGTAAATATAATCTAATATGTTCTTTTAAAGTTTGAAAACTATGCTTTTTACTTTCATGTCATTAACTCATCATATGAATGTGATTATGGCAGATTGGCATGAGATAGCAATTGCATTTTTCTTAATATGGAAAAACAGTGGAAACTATTCTCCTTTCCCCACTCATTCTAGGCTCTTTATTCGGTGCCATTTGTTTGTTGATCCCTGGGCCAGCAGTTTTAATTACTGTCATTTTGTTAAGTTTTCATATAAAATTGGGCAAATCTTTAACTTGTTTTTCAATACCATATTAATTATTATTTACTTTGGCTGTCGTTTGTTTTATATAATGCAAATACCTTCTCCCATTCTGTGGTTTGTCCCTTTACTCTCTTAAGAATGTTTCTGGCTGAGTAAAAATACTTAATTTTATGTACTAAAATTTTTAATCCTTTCTTTTATTATTAGTATTCTTTCCTGTTCAAAACACCTGTGCTACCTCAATCTGACAAATACATTCTGTGAATTTTTTGTAAAAGGTTGTTTTGCCTTTCATATTTAGATCTATAATCTGTCTTGAGAATCAAGACTATTTGTATGATATAAGGTAGTGATCAAGTATTTTTTCTTTTAACACATGAATATTCAATAATTCAACACCATTAATTAAAAAGACCATTCTGTGATGTCATCTTTCCCATAGACAAAGTACCCATATATATGTGGGCCTGTCATGGGCTCTTCATTGTGTTCCATCAGTCTATCTGACTGTCCTTAAATACAACCACATTATCTTAATTAATGTAACTGTATAAATACTTGATATTCATTAGTACAGGTTTTCTAATTCTGTTCTTTTCACTATTCATAGCACTTTGAAATTCCATGTTTATTTTATTTTATTTATTTAATTTTTTAAAATTTCATTAACTGTCGAGGTACAAGTGGTTTTTAGTTACATGGATGAATTGTATCGTGGTGAAGTCTGGGTTTTTACTGTACCCTTCACTCAAATAGTGTACATTGTAACCCACAGGGAATTTTTTATCTCTCACCTACCTCTCACCCTCCCCATTTCTGAGTCTCCAGTGTACATTATACCACTCTGTATTCCTTTGAATACCCATATGCAAAGAAATGCATAGCTCTCACTTATAAGTGAGACCATGTGGTATTTGGTGTTCTGTTCCTGTGTTTTTACTTAAGATAACGGCCTCTAGTTCCATTCAAGTTACTATAAAATACATTATTTCATTCTTGTTTATGGCTGAATAATATGCCACGGGATGTGTGTGTGTGTATATGTGTGTGTGTGTGTACATATATATATGTATATGTATATGTCTTTTTGATATGCTATTGGATTTAGTTTGCTAGTATTTTATTGAGGATTTTTGCATCCATATTCATCAGGGATGTCGATCTGTAGTTTTCTGTTTTTGTTATATCCTTTCCTGGCTTTGGTATCAGGGTGATACTGATTTTGTAGAATGCATTAGGAAGGATTCTTTCCTTCTCAATGTTTTGTAATTTCAGCAGGATTGGTACTCATTCTTCTTTGGATATTTGGTAGAATTTCTCTGTGAATCCATCTGGTGCTCTGCTTATTTGCTGGGAGATTTTAAATCACTGATTTAATCTCACTGCTTATTATTGATCTGTTTAGAATTTTTATGTCTTTCTAATTTAAGTTTAGGGGGCTGTATGTTTGCAGGAACTTATCCATTTCCTCTAGATTTTCTCGATTTTGTGCATAGAGGTGTTCTTAGTAGTCCTGAATGACCTTTTGTATTTCTGTAGTATCAGTTGTTATGCCTCCATTTTTATTTGTGTTTGAACTTATTTGAATCTTTATTCTTTTCTTGGTTAATCTGACTAGTTGTCTATAAATTTTGTTTATCTTTTCCAAGAAATGACTTTTCACTTCATTGATCTTTTCTATTCTTTTTTTTTTCATTTGAATTTTGTTTAATTGTTTTTGGATCTTTGTTATTTCTCTTTTTTTTTTTTTTTTGCTAGATTTGAGTTTGATTTATTCCTGCTTTTGTTGTTGTTGCTCCTTGAGGTGTGATATTAGGTTGTCAATTTGTGATTTTTCTGTCTTTTTGATGTAGGCATTTAACACTATATACTTTCCTCTTAGCACTGCTTTTGCTGTATCCTAGTGGTTTTGATAAGTGTTATCACTGCCATCATTCATTTTGAAATATTTTTAAACTTTATATTTTGATTTTATTGTTAACCTCCAAATCATTCAGGAGTAGATTGTTTAATTTCCATGTATTTGCATAGTTTAGAGGGTTCCTCTTGCAATTGATTTCTGGTTTTATGTCACTCTGGCCTGAGAAGATGCTTGATATAATTTTGATTTTTAAAAATTTATTGAGACTTGTTTTGTGGCCTATCATATCTTAGAAAATGTTCCATGTGCTCATAAGAATAATGTATACTCTGAAGTTTTGGTGTGGAATGTTCTGTAAATGTCTGTTAGGTCCATTTATTTTTTTCTCTCTCTTTTCTTTCTTTTTTCTTTTCTTTTTTTTTTTTTTTTTTTTTTTTTTGAGACAGAGTCTTGCTCTGTCGCCAGGCTGGAGTGCAATGGCGCGATTTTGGCTCACTGCAACCTCTCCCTCCTGGGTTCAAGTGATTCTTTTGCCTCAGCCTCCTGAGTAGCTGGGACTACAGGTGCACACCACCACGCCCAGGCCCAGCTAATTTTTGTATTTTTAGTAGAGACAGGGTTTCACCATGATGGCCAGATGGTCTCCATCTCCTGACCTCATGATCCACCCACCAAAGTGCTGGGATTACAGGTGTGAGCCACCGCTTCTGGCCAGGTCCATCTTTTTCTAGAGTCCAGTTAAAGTCCAATGTTTCTTTGTTGACTTTCTGTCTCAATGATTTGACTAGGATTGTCAATGGAGTGTTGAAGTTCTTCTCTCTTTATTGTGCTGCTGTCTACCTCTTTTCTTAGGTCTAGTAGTAGTTGTTTTATGCATCTTGGAGCTCTGGAGTTAGGTACATATACATTTAGGATTGTTATATTCCTCTTATTGAATTGATCCCTTTATCATTGTATAATGACCTTCCTTCCTTTCTTTTCCTTTTTTTTCTTCTTGTCTTTTCCTGTTCTTTCTTTCTTCTTTCTTTCTTTCTTTTTCTTTCTTTCTTTCTTTCTTTCCTTTCTTTCCATTCTTTCCTTTCTTTTCTTTCTCTTTCTTTCTTTCTTTCTTTCTTTCTTTCTTTTTCTTTCTTTCTTTCCTTTCTTTCCCTTCTTTCCTTTCTTTCCTTCCTTCCTTCCTTCCTTCCTTCCTTCCTTCCTTCCTTCCTTCCTTCCTTCCTTCCTTCCTTCCTTCCTTTCTTTCTTTCTTTCTTTCTTTCTTTCTTTCTTTCTTTCTCTTCCTTTCCTTTCCTTTCCTTTCCTCTCCTCTCCTCTCCTCTCCTCTCCTCTCCTCTCCTCTCCTCTCCTTTCCTTTCCTTCCTCTTGTTGCTTTAAAGTTGTGTATCTGATATAAGAACAACTACTCCTGCTTGCTTTTGGTTTTCATTTGCATGAACTATTTTTTCCACATCTTTACTTTGAGTCTCTAAGAATCTTCATACATTAGGTAGGTCTCCTGAAGATAGTAGATATTTGGTTTGTGGTTTTTATTCCATTCTGCCAATATATGTTTTTAAAGTGTAGCACTCAGACCGTTTATGTTCAATGTTAATGTTAACATGTGAGGTGTTGTTCCAGTCATTATGTCGATTTTTACCAAGTTACTTTGTTCAATTTATTGTGTCACTGTTTTATAAGCCCTGTGAGTTTTATGCTTTCAATTGTTTTTATTCTGGTGCACATCAACCTTTTGTTTCAATATTTAGGACTCATTTCTTGTAGGGCTGTCTAGTGTTGACAGATTCTCTCAGCATTTGCTTGTTTGTGAAAGACTTAATTTCTCCTTTACTTATGAAACTTAGTTTTGCTGGTTACGAAATTCTTGGTTGAGTATTATTATGTTTGAGGAGACTAAACGTAGGACCCTAAGCCCTTCTAGCTTGGAAGATTTCTACTGATAATCTGCTGTTAGTCTGATAGGTTTTCCTTTATAAGTTGTCTGATGCTTATCTCACTGCTCTTAGAATTCTTTTCTTCATATTAACTTTAGATAGCCTGATGACTATATGTCTTGGAGATGTCCTCTTTGTAGTGAATATCCCAGGACTTCTTTGACTTTCTTGTATTTGGTTGTCTAAATCTCTAGCAAGACCAGGGATGTTTTCCTGAATTTTTGCCTCAAATAGGTTTCCCAACTTTTTACTTTTACTTCTTCCTCAGGAATAGCCTATAATTCTTAGGTTTGGACATTTTATATAAACCTATATTTATGAGAGACTTTGTTCACTTCTTTTCATTCTTTTTTCTTTATTTTTGCCTGACTAGGTTAATTCAAAAACCTTTTCTTTAACTCAGAAATTCTAAAATTCCTTAAAAATCAGTTTATCAATTTCTACATAAAACAACCCACTGGGATTTTGATTGGAATTTTATTGAATCTATGTGTTTATTTGGGAAGAAATGATATCTTTAGAATATTATGTCCTCAAATCCCTGATCATGGTGTATCATTCAATTTATTTGAACTTTCCTTAAAATATGTCTCAAAATACTATATTTTTCTTTATTAGAGTCTTCCATATTTTGGCTAGATTTATTTCTATGTATTTAATATTATTGTTAAATTATAAATTTAAGTTGTAAATTAACAATTTATTCTGGTTTCACTAAATCAGGAATAGATGTGTAATAACCAAATAGTTTTTTCAGAATTTGTGAAAATAATCATAGTATGTGTTTCTATAATATATTGTTATATTATTTCAAAATATTGAACCATATTTGTATTTCTGGAAAAAATTCAACTTGGTTATATTGTATTATTCTTGTAACTTATTTTAATTTTGTAGTTTTTTTTAAATTTATTTATTATTATTATACTTTAAGTTGTAGGGTACATGTGCATAACATGCAGGTTTGTTACATATGTATACTTGTGCCATGTTGGTGTGCTGCACCCATCAACTCATCGTTTACATCAGGTATAACTCCCAATGCAATCCCTCCCCCCTCCCCCCTCCCCATGATAGGCCCCTGTGTGTGATGTTCCCCTTCCTGAGTCTAAGTGATCTTATTGTTCAGTTCCCACCTATGAGTGAGAACATGCGGTGTTTGGTTTTCTGTTCTTGTGATAGTTTGCTAAGAATGATGGTTTCCAGCTGCATCCATGTCCCTACAAAGGACGCAAACTCATCCTTTTTGATGGCTGCATAGTATTCCATGGTGTATATGTGCCACATTTTCTTAATCCAATCTGTCACTGATGGACATCTGGGTTGATTCCAAGTCTTTGCTATTGTGAATAGTGCTGCAATAAACATACGTGTGCATGTGTCTTTATAGCAGCATAATTTATAATCCTTTGGGTATATACCCAGTAATGGGATGGCTGGGTCATATGGTACATCTAGTTCTAGATCCTTGAGGAATCGCCATACTGTTTTCCATAATGGTTGAACTAGTTTACAATCCCACCAACAGTGTAAAAGTGTTCCTATTTCTCCACATCCTCTCCAGCACCTGTTGTTTCCTGACTTTTTAATGATCGCCATTCTAACTGGTGTGAGATGGTATCTCATTGTGCTTTTGATTTGCATTTCTCTGATGGCCAGTGATGATGAGCATTTTTTCATGTGTCTGTTGGCTGTATGAATGTCTTCTTTTGAGAAATGTCTGTTCATATCCTTTGCCCACTTTTTGATGGGGTTGTTTGTTTTTTTCTTGTAAATTTGTTTGAGTTCTTTGTAGGTTCTGGATATTAGCCCTTTGTCAGATGAGTAGATTGCAAAAATTTTCTCCCATTCTGTAGGTTGCCTGTTCACTCTGATGGTAGTTTCTTTTGCTGTGCAGAAGCTCTTTAATTTAATGAGATCCCATTTGTCAATTTTGGCTTTTGCTGCTGTTGCTTTTGGTGTTTTAGACATGAAGTCTTTGCCCATGCCTATGTCCTGAATGGTACTACCTAGGTTTTCCTCTAGGATTTTTATGGTATTAGGTCTAACATTTAAGTCTCTAATCCATCTTGAATTAATTTTCATATAAGGAGTAAGGAAAGGATCCAGTTTCAGCTTTCTACTTATGGCTAGCCAATTTTCCCAGCACCATTTATTAAATAGGGAATCCTTTCCCCATTTCTTTCAGGTTTGTCAAAGATCAGATGGCTGTAGATGTGTGGTATTATTTCTGAGGACTCTGTTCTGTTCCATTGGTCTATATGTCTGTTTTGGTACCAGTACCATGCTGTTTTGGTTACTGTAGCCTTGTAGTAGAGTTTGAAGTCAGGTAGCGTGATGCCTCCAGCTTTGTTCTTTTGACTTAGGATTGTCTTGGAGATGCGGGCTCTTTTTTGGTTCCATATGAACTTTAAAGCAGTTTTTTCCAATTCTGTGAAGAAACTCATTGGTAGCTTGATGGGGATGGCATTGAATCTATAAATTACCTTGGGCAGTATGGCCATTTTCACGATATTGATTCTTCCTATCCATGAGCATGGTATGTTCTTCCATTTGTTTGTGTCCTCTTTTATTTCACTGAGCAGTGGTTTGTAGTTCTCCTTGAAGAGGTCCTTTACATCCCTTGTAAGTTGGATTCCTAGGTATTTGATTCTCTTTGAAGCAATTGTGAATGGAAGTTCATTCCTGATTTGGCTCTCTGTCTGTTACTGGTGTATAAGAATGCTTGTGATTTTTGCACATTAATTTTGTATCCTGAGACTTTGCTGAAGTTGCTTATCAGCTTAAGGAGATTTTGGGCTGAGACAATGGGGTTTTCTAAATATACAATCATGTCATCTGCAAACAGGGACAGTTTGACTTCTTCTTTTCCTAACTGAATACCCTTGATTTCTTTCTCTTGCCTAATTGCCCTAGCCAGAACTTCCAACACTATGTTGAATAGGAGTGGTGAGAGAGGGCATCCCTGTCTTGTGCCAGTTTTCAAAGGGAATTTTTCCAGTTTTTGCCCATTCAGTATGATATTGGCTGTGGGTTTGTCATAAATAGCTCTTATTATTTTGAGGTACATTCCATCAATACCGAATTTATTGAGCGTTTTTAGCATGAAGCGCTGTTGAATTTTGTCAAAAGCCTTTTCTGCATCTATTGAGATAATCATGTGGTTCTTGTCTTTGGTTCTGTTTATATGCTGGATTATGTTTATTGATTTGCGAATGTTGAACCAGCCTTGCATCCCAGGGATGAAGCCCACTTGATCATGGTGGATAAGCTTTTTGATGTGTTGCTGAATCCGGTTTGCCAGTATTTTATTAAGGATTTTTGCATCGATGTTCATCAGGGATATTGGTCTAAAATTCTCTTTTTTTGTTGTGTCTCTGCCAGGCTTTGGTATCAGGATGATGTTGGCCTCATAAAATGAGTTAGGGAGGATTCCCTCTTTTTCTATTGATTGGAATAGTTTCAGAAGGAATGGTACCAACTCCTCCTTGTACCTCTGGTAGAATTCAGCTGTGAATCCATCTGGTCCTGGACTTTTTTTGGTTGGTAGGCTATTAATTATTGCCTCAATTTCAGAGCCTGCTATTGGTCTATTCAGGGATTCAACTTCTTCCTGGTTTAGTCTTGGAAGAGTGTAAGTGTCCAGGAAATTATCCATTTCTTCTAGATTTTCCAGTTTATTTGCGTAGAGGTGTTTATAGTATTCTCTGATGGTAGTTTGTATTTCTGTGGGGTTGGTGGTGATATCCCCTTTATCATTTTTAATTGCGTCGATTTGATTCTTCTCTCTTTTCTTCTTTATTAGTCTTGCTAGTGGTCTGTCAATTTTGTTGATCTTTTCAAAAAACCAACTCTTGGATTCATTGATTTTTTGGAGAGTTTTTTTGTGTCTCTATCTCCTTCAGTTCTGCTCTGATCTTAGTTATTTCTAGCCTTCTGCTAGCTTTCAAATGTGTTTGCTCTTGCTTCTCTAGTTCTTTTAATTGTGATGTTAGAGTGTCAATTTTAGATCTTTCCTGCTTTCTCTTGTGGGCATTTAGTGCTATAAATTTCCCTCTACACACTGCTTTAAATGTGTCCCAGAGATTCTGGTATGTTGTATCTTTGTTCTCATTGGTTTCAAAGAACATCTTTATTTCTGCCTTCATTTCGTTATGTACCCAGTAGTCATTCAGGAGCAGGTTGTTCAGTTTCCATGTAGTTGAGTGGTTTTGATTGAGTTTCTTAGTCCTGAGTTCTAGTTTGATTGCACTGTGGTCTGAGAGACAGTTTGTTATAATTTCTGTTCTTGTACATTTGCTGAGGAGTGCTTTACTTCCAATTACGTGGTCGATTTTGGAGTAAGTACGATGTGGTGCTGAGAAGAATGTATATTCTGTTGATTTGGGGTGGAGAGTTCTATAGATGTCTATTAGGTCTGCTTGCTGCAGAGATGAGTTCAATTCCTGGATATCCTTGTTAACTTTCTGTCTCGTTGATCTGTCTAATGTTGACAGTGGAGTGTTGAAGTCTCCCATTATTATTGTATGGGAGTCTAAGTCTCTTTGTAAGTCTCTAAGGACTTGCTTTATGAATCTGGGTGCTCCTGTATTGGGTGCATATATATTTAGGATAGTTAGCTCTTCCTGTTGAATTGATCCCTTTACCATTATGTAATGGCCTTCTTTGTCTCTTTTGATCTTTGATGGTTTAAAGTCTGTTTTATCAGAGACTAGTATTGCAACCCCCGCTTTTTTTTGTTCTCCATTTGCTTGGTAAATCTTCCTCCATCCCTTTATTTTGAGCCTATGTATGTCTCTGCGTGTGAGATGGGTCTCCTGAATACAGCAGACTGATGGGTCTTGACTCTTTATCCAGTTTGCCAGTCTGTGTCTTTTAATTGGAGCATTTAGTCCATTTACATTTAAGGTTAAGATTGTTATGTGTGAACTTGATCCTGCCATTATGATATTAACTGGTTATTTTGCTCGTTAGTTGATGCAGTTTCTTCCTAGCCTCGATGGTCTTTACATTTTGGCATGTTTTTGCAATGGCTGGTACCGGTTGTTCCTTTCCATGTTTAGTGCTTCCTTCAGGGTCTCTTGTAAGGCAGGCCTAGTGGTGACAAAATCTCTAAGCATTTGCTTATCTGTAAAGGATTTTATTTCTCCTTCACTTATGAAACTTAGTTTGGCTGGATATGAAATTCTGGGTTGAAAATTCTTTTCTTTAAGAATGTTGAATATTGGCCCCCACTCTCTTCTGGCTTGGAGAGTTTCTGCCGAGAGATCTGCTGTTAGTCTGATGGGCTTCCCTTTGTGGGTAACCCGACCTTTCTCTCTGGCTGCCCTTAAGATTTTTTCCTTCATTTCAACTTTGGTGAATCTGGCAATTATGTGTCTTGGAGTTGCTCTTCTCGAGGAGTATCTTTGTGGCGTTCTCTGTATTTCCTGGATTTGAATGTTGGCCTGCCCTGCTAGGTTGGGGAAGTTCTCCTGGATGATATCCTGAAGAGTGTTTTCCAACTTGGTTCCATTTTCCCCCTCACTTTCAGGCACCCCAATCAGACGTAGATTTGGTCTTTTTACATAATCCCATACTTCTTGCAGGCTTTGTTCATTTCTTTTTCTTCTTTTTTCTTTTGGTTTCTCTTCTCGTTTCATTTCATTCATTTGATCCTCAATCGCAGATACTCTTTCTTCCAGTTGATCGAGTCGGTTACTGAAGCTTGTGCATTTGTCACGTATTTCTCGTGTCATGGTTTTCATCTCTTTCATTTCGTTTATGACCTTCTCTGCATTAATTACTCTAGCCATCAATTCTTCCACTTTTTTTCAAGATTTTTAGTTTCTTTGCGCTGGGTACGTAATTCCTCCTTCAGCTCTGAGAAATTTGATGGACTGAAGCCTTCTTCTCTCATCTCGTCAAAGTCATTCTCCGTCCAGCTTTGATCCGTTGCTGGCGATGAGCTGCGCTCCTTTGCCAGGGGAGATGCGCTCTTATTTTTTGAATTTCCAGCTTTTCTGCCCTGCTTTTTCCCCATCTTTGTGGTTTTATCTGCCTCTGGTCTTTGATGATGGTGATGTACTGATGGGGTTTTGGTGTAGGTGTCCTTCCTGTTTGATAGTTTTCCTTCTAACAGTCAGGACCCTCAGCTGTAGTCTGTTGGAGATTGCTTGAGGTCCACTCCAGACCCTGTTTGCCTGGGTATCAGCAGCAGAGGCTGCAGAAGATAGAATATTTCTGAACAGCGAGTGTACCTGTCTGATTCTTGCTTTGGAAGCTTCCTCTCAGGGGTGTACTCCACCCTGTGAGGTGTGGGGTGTCAGACTGCCCCTAGTGGGGGATGTCTCCCAGTTAGGCTACTCAGCGGTCAGGGACCCACTTGAGCAGGGAGTCTGTCCCTTCTCAGATCTCAACCTCCGTGTTGGGAGATCCACTGCTCTCTTCAAAGCTGTCAGACAGAGTCGTTTGTGTCTGCAGAGGTTTCGGCTGTGTTTGTTATTGCCCTGTCCCCAGAGGTGGAGTCTACAGAGACAGGCAGGTTTCCTTGAGCTGCTGTGAGCTCCACCCACTTCGAGCTTCCCAGCAGCTTTGTTTACCTACTTAAGCCTCAGCAATGGCGGGCGCCCCTCCCCCAGCCTCGCTGCTGCCTTGCCGGTAGATCACAGACTGCTGTGCTAGCAATGAGGGAGGCTCCGTGGGTGTGGGACCCTCCCGGCCAGGTGTGGGATATGATCTCCTGGTGTGCCTGTTTGCTTAAAGCGCAGTATTGGGGTGGGAGTTACCCGATTTTCCAGGTGTTGTGTGTCTCAGTTCCCCTGGCTAGGAAAAGGGATTCCCTTCCCCCTTGCGCTTCCCAGGTGAGGCAATGCCTCGCCCTGCTTCAGCTCTCGCTGGTCGGGCTGCAGCAGCTGACCAGCACCGATCGTCCGGCACTCCCCAGTGAGATGAACCCAGTACCTCAGTTGAAAATGCAGAAATCACCGGTCTTCTGTGTCGCTCGCGCTGGGAGTTGGAGACTGGAGCTGTTCCTATTCGGCCATCTTGCTCCGCCCCTTTTGTAGTTTTTAATTTATATACATGAGTGAGCTTTTGTGTAGCTTTCTCTTATTATACAGACTTCAGTGGATTATGTTACCAATGTTATACTTACCTTATAATATGAATTTGGATTTTTCCCTAAAGTCATTATCTAAAATAACTTTTATATAGCTTCAAAATTATTCTTTATTAAAGGTTTATCAGACTCCTTTTATGAAATTTTCTACCTTGAAAATTTTAATCATGGCATAGGGGTAAAACTGATATAAATAAAATGATGGTTTATTTAAAAGTATTTACTGATATTACAAAGCCTAAAATTT